>NC_092708.1:221199549-221832882 GCF_047496885.1 Scyliorhinus torazame | reverse complement strand
GTGGGAGGTTTACCCTTGTCACCAACCAACGATCGGTAGCCTTCATGTTCGATAATACCCTGCGGGGCAAGATCAAGAATGGTAAGATCTTGAGGTGGAGGATCAAACTCTCCACCTATAATTACGATATAGTATATCGTCCTGAGAAGCTCAATGAACCCCCAGATGCCCTGTCCCGCGGCACATGCGCCAGCGCGCAAGATGACCGACTACGTGCTATCCACGATGACCTCTGCCACCCGAGGGTTACCCGGCTTCTCCACTACATCAAGGCCCGCAACCTGCCCTACTCCACCGAGGAGGTCAGAGCCATGACCAGGGACTGCCAAATCTGTGCGGAGTGTAGGCCGCACTTCTATCGACCGGATAAGGCCCACCTGGTAAAGGCATCCCGGCCCTTTGAGCGCCTCAGTATCGATTTCAAAGGGCCCCTACCCTCCAACAACCGCAACATATATTTCCTCAACATCATCGACGAGTTCTCCCGCTTCCCCTTTGCAATCCCTTGCCCCGACATGACCGCTGCCACCGTCATTAAAGCCCTACATAGTATCTTCACCCTGTTTGTTTTCCCCCATACGTTCACAGTGCCCAGAGCCCGTCGTTCATGAGCGACGAACTGCGTCAGTACCTGCTCAGTAAGGGCATCGCCTCGAGCAGGACTACCAGTTATAACCCCAGGGGAAACGGGCAGGTGGAGAGGGAGAACGTGACGGCCTGGAAGACCGTCGTCCTGACCCTACGGTCTAGGAATCTCCCAGTTCCTCACTGGCAGGAGGTCCTCCCTGACACACTTTGCACGGCCACAAACGAGACCCCTCATGACCGCCTATTTGTTTCCCCCAGGAAATCCACCTCCGGAGCCTCGCTTCCGTCCTGGCTGAAGACACCGGGGCCTGTCCTGCTCCGCAAACATGCCAGGAGCCATAAGTCCGACCCCCTGGTCGAGAGGGTCCAGCTCCTACACTCCAACCCCCAGTACGCATACATCGAACACCCCGACGGCCAACAGGATACGGTCTCCCTCCGGGACCTGGCACCCACAGGTTCCACTACCACCGCCACCCCATCTTACCCCGCTCAACCTTTGCTGACCAGCGCCCTCGCCCCTATATGGCACCCGCACCCCCTCCCGCCTGCCATTCCCCCGACCCACTGGAATGAAGCCCCAGAATACACAATCCCGGAGTCCACGTCTGTGCCCGCACCGGCGACTTCACTACCGATGCCAGCAGGGCTGAGTTCGACGCCCGGGCCAGCTGCGTTACCAGAGCTTCGGCGATCACAGCGCACAATCCGTGCGCTGGACAGACTGAACTTTGGAACCCTTCACCCCCGCTGGACTTCATTTTTTAACAAGGGGTGAATGTATTCCTGTAACAATTCACCATGTGCATATCTGTATTACGCTGTTGCCCATGTGGGCTCCACCTATGGACCATTGTAAGGTATTACCTATGATGTGGCATGTTGGGGCTTGTGTGGGCTTTGCCCCTGGCTCCACCCCTTGAGGGGCGGTATAAAGAGTAGTCACCCTGTAGGCGGCTCCCACTAACAGATCAGTCTCAGGCAGACACTGTTCTAGTTGATTAAAGCCACAGTTTACTTCTACTCCTGGTTTCGTGTGAATTGATGGTCGCATCAGTCAAATAAATTGGAGTCAAAGATTGGCAGGAAAAACTGGAACTGATGAATGGGCCATCTCCAAACAAGTGAGAGTTTGGGCACAGTCAAGGTATATTCGCTCAAAAGAAAATGGCAGGATAAAGAAAGCCAGAGCTCCCTGGATGACAAAAGAGGGAAATAAAGAAGAAAAAATGTGCTTATGACAGATGTCAGGTAGAAAATACAATCGAGAACCAGGGTGAATCGGGGAGGTTTGGAAGCAAATAAGAGAAAGCAAGGAAGGAAAATGAAGAGACAGGCAGCCAACATAAAGGAAATCACAAAGTCTTCTATAGACATAGGGGCAACACGGTGGCACAATGGTTACCACTGCTGCCTCACAGCTCCAGGGACCCGGGTTCAATTCTGGCCTCGGGTGGCACTCTCCCCGTGTCTGCCTGGGTTTCCTTTGGGTGCTCCAGTTTCCTCCCACAGTCGAAAGATGTACAAATTGGGTGGATTGCCTATGCTAAATTGCCCACAGTGTCCAAAAGATGTGCAGGTTAGGTAGGGTTATGGGGATTGGGCGGGGGACTGGGCCTAAGCAGGGTGCCATTTTAGAGGGTTTGTGCAGAATGGCCTCCTTCTGCACTGTAAGGATTCTATTGACATATAAACGGTAAAAAGAAGAGTGAGACCAATTAGGGACCAGAAAGGGGATTTACACATGGAAGCAGAGGGCATGATCGAGATATTAAATGAACACTTTCCATCAGTTTTTACCAAAGGAAGAAGATGCTACCCAGACCATGACAAAAGAGGCGATAAGTTAGACACCAGATGGGTTTACAATTGATAAGGAGGATGTATTGGATAGGCTTCCTGTACTTAAAGTTGATAAAGCTGGATAAGGGACTGGATCAGATGTATGCAAGGGTACAGAGGGAAGTGAGAGTGGAATTGTGGAGGCACTGGCCATAAATTTTCAGTCTTCCTTAAACTCCGGGGTGGTACCGGAAGACTGGAGAATTACAGGTGTTACATCCTTATTTTAAAAACACTGCAAACGTAAACCCAGCAACCACAGGTCAGTTGGTATAATTTTGATACTGGGGAAACTTCTGGAGACAAAAATTCTGGACAAAACTAATAGTCACATGGACAATTGTGGGTTCATTAAGGTAAGCTGAAGGGGTAATTGTATTTAACTAACTGGAGTTTTTGGAGAGGTAATAGAGGAGGTAGATGAGAGCAATGTTGTTGGTGGTTGGACTTCCAAAAGATATTTGATCAATACCTCAGAGCAAACCTGTGTGCAAAGCTTTAGCTCATGGAATAAAAGGGGCAATAAGAACATTGATAGGAAACTGGCTGAAATGAAATGAAATGAAAATTGCTTATTGTCACAAGTCGGCTTCAAATGAAGTTACTGTGAAAAGCCCCTAGTCGCCACATTCTGGCACCTGTTCGGAGAGACTGGTACGGGAATTGTACAGTGCTGCTGGCCTGCCTTGGTCTGCTTTAGAAGCCAGCTATTTAGCCCTGTGCTAAACCAGCCCCATGTGACAGGAAACAGAGAATAATAGTTCATAGATGTTTTGGGGGCTGGAGTAAGGTCTACATAGAAACATAGAAAATAGGAGCAGGAGCGGAACATTCGGCCTTTTGAGCCTGCTTCGCCATTCATTCTGATCATGGCTTACCATCCAACTCAGTAACCTGTTCCCACTCCCACTCCCATATACTTTGATCACCTTCGCCCCATAAGACATAGGAGCAGAATTAAGCCACTCGGCCCATCAAGTCTGCTCCGCCATTCAATCATCCCCATTCTCCTGCCTTCTTCCCATAAACCCTGATCCCCTTATTAATCAAGAACCTATCTATCTTGGTCTTAAAGACACTCAGTGATTTGGCCTCCACAGCCTTCTGCGGCAATGAGTTCCACAGATTCATCACCCTCTGGCTGAAGAAATTCCTCCTCATCTCTGTTGTAAAGGTTGTCCCTTAGCCTGAGATTGTGTCCTCTGGTTCTGGTTTTCCCTACAAGTGGAAACATCCTCTCCACATCCGCTCTATCCAGGCCACACAGTATCCTGTAAGTTTCAATAAGATCCCCCCCTCATCTTTCTAAACTCCGAGTACAGACCCAGAGTCCTCAGCTGTTCCTCATATGACAAGCTCTTCATTCCAGGGATCATTCTTGTGAACCTCCTCTGGACCCTTTCCAAGGCCAGCACATCCTTCCTTAGACACGGGGCCTAAAACTGCTCACAATACTCCATATGGGGTCTGACCAGAGCCTCAGAAGTATCTCCTTGGTCTTGTATATACATGGCCCTCTCGACATGAATGCTAACACTGCATTTTCCTCCCGAACTGCCGGCTGAACCTACACGTTAACCTTAAGAGAATCGTGAACAAGGATTCCCAAGTCCCTTTGTGATTCTGTTTTCCTAAGAATTTCCCCATTTAGAAAATAGACTATGCCTCCATTCCTCCTTCCAAAGTGCATAACCTCACATTTTCCACATTGTATTTCATCAGCCACTTCATTGCCCACTTTCCTAGTCTGTCCAAGTACTTCTGCAGCCCCCCTGCTTCCTCAATACTACCTGTCCCTCACAGATCTTTGTATCATCTGCAAACTTAGCAACAGTACCTTCAGTTCCTTCTTCCAGATCATTAATGTATATTGTTAAAAGATGTGGTCCCAGCACCAACCCCTGAGGTACACCACCAGTCACCGGCTGCCATCCTGAAAAGAAAACCTTTATCCCCACTCTCTGCCTTCTGCCAGTCAGCCAATCCTCTATCCATGCCAGGACTCTAAAATCTTACCAGTGACTGAAGTCAGGCTAACCAGCCTGTAATTTCCCATCTTCTGCCTCCCTCCCTTCTTAAACAGCGGTAGCCATTTTCCAGTCCTCTGGGAACCTCCCTTCCTCCAGTGATTCCTGAAAGATCACCACCGATGCCTCCATAATCTCCTCCGCTATCTCTTTTAGAACCCTGGGGTGTAGTCCAGGTGCTATATCTAACTCTTTCTGGAAACTTTGCCCTCAACTACTTTCTGTGGTAGCTAATTGCACAGGCTCACCACTCTCTAGGTGAAGACATTTCTCCTCATCTCAGTCCTAAATGGTCTACCTCATACCCCTGGTTCTGGCCTCCCCCACCATCGGGAACATCCTCCCTGCACCTGCCCTGTCGCGTCCTGTTGGAATTTTAGGTCTCTTTGAGATTCCCCCCCCATTCTTCGAAACTCCACAAATATAATCAGAACTGACTCAATCTCTCCTCATACCTCAGTCCCGCCATCCCAGGAATCAGCATGGTAAACCTTCTCTGCTTCCACTTGCCCAGCATCTTTTGAATCCAGATGTCACTTCAGGAAATCCAAACTAGAACTCTGCTCTGAGTCTTGCCTTTCTTGTACCCCTTTATCCACCCTGCTCCACGCTCTAACTTTATCTCATTTTGGTTACTTTATTACCTTATTTTACCTGAACTTGATTCAACTGTACTTGGCTGTTGCTAGTGTTCTTTACTGAAATTCAAGGAGCTACTTTTTTATAAATGATACTTTTTTTCTAGTTAAAGCTATTTGAACACAATTCCTAACAGCAGCTGCTCACCAACCAATACACTTGGCATTTTCCTGTGATGTCACTCCTGGGTTTCTCTTTCAAACTCAGTCTAAGCCACAGTACAGTGTGTCCCTCGAATGTCCGGCTGTCTCCGCAATACAGCTTGTCCCTCGAATGTCCGGCTGTCTCCACAATACAGCTTGTCCCTCGAATGTCCGGCTGTCTCCGCAATACAGCTTGTCCCTCGAATGTCCGGCTGTCTCTGCAATACAGCTTGTCCCTCGAATGTCCGGCTGTCTCCGCAATACTGCTTGTCCCTCGAATGTCCGGCTGTCTCCGCAGTACAGCGTGTCCCTCCAATGTCCGGCTGTCTCCACACTACAGTGTGTCCCTCGAATGCCCGGCTGTCTCCGCAGCACAGCGTGTCGCTCGAATGTCCGGCTGTCTCCACAATACAGTGTGTCCCTCGAGTGTCCAGCTGTCTCCGCAGTACAGCGTGTCCCTCGAATGTCCGGCTGTCTCCACAATACAGTGTGTCCCTCGAATGTCCAGCTGTCTCCGCAGTACAGCGTGTCGCTCGAATGTCCGGCTGTCTCCACAATACAGTGTGTCCCTCGAGTGTCCAGCTGTCTCCGCAGTACAGCGTGTCCCTCGAATGTCCGCCTGTCTCCGCAGTACAGTGTGTCCCTCCAATGTCCGGCTGTCTCCACACTACAGTGTGTCCCTCCAATGTCCGGCTGTCTCCACACTACAGTGTGTCCCTCGAATGCCCGGCTGTCTCCGCAGCACAGCGTGTCGCTCGAATGTCCGGCTGTCTCCACAATACAGTGTGTCCCTCGAGTGTCCAGCTGTCTCCGCAGTACAGCGTGTCCCTCGAATGTCCAGCTGTCTCCGCAGTACAGCGTGTCCCTCGAATGTCCGGCTTCTCCACAGTAAAGGGTGTCCCTCGAATGTCCGGCTGTCTCCGCAGTACAGGGTGTCCCTCGAATGTCCGGCTGTCTCCGCAATACAGCGTGTCCCTCGAATGTCCGGCTGTCCCGGCAATACAGCGTGTCCCTCCAATGTCCGGCTGTCTCCACAGTACAGCGTGTCCCTTGAATGTCCGGCTTCTCCACAGTACAGGGTGTCCCTCGAATGTCCGGCTGCCTCCGCAATACAGCGTGTCCCTCGAATGTCCGGCTGTCTCCGCAATACAGTGTGTCCCTCGAATGTCCGCCTGTCTCCGCAGTACAGCATGTCCCTCGAATGTCTGGCTGTCTCGGCAATACAGCTTGTCCCTCGAATGTCCGGCTGTCTCCGCAATACTGCTTGTCCCTCGAATGTCCGCCTGTCTCCGCAGTACAGTGTGTCCCTCCAATGTCCGGCTGTCTCCGCAGTACAGCGTGTCGCTCGAATGTCCGGCTGTCTCCACAATACAGTGTGTCCCTCGAGTGTCCAGCTGTCTCCGCAGTACAGCGTGTCCCTCGAATGTCCAGCTGTCTCCGCAGTACAGCGTGTCCCTCGAATGTCCGGCTGTCTCCGCAGTACAGCGTGTCCCTCGAATGTCCGGCTTCTCCACAGTAAAGGGTGTCCCTCGAATGTCCGGCTGTCTCCGCAATACAGCGTGTCCCTCGAATATCCGGCTGTCTCCGCAATACAGCGTGTCCCTCGAAAGTCCGGCTGTCTCCGCAATACAGTGTGTCCCTCGAATGTCCGCCTGTCTCCGCAGTACAGCATGTCCCTCGAATGTCTGGCTGTCTCGGCAATACAGCTTGTCCCTCGAATGTCCGGCTGTCTCCGCAATACTGCTTGTCCCTCGAATGTCCGCCTGTCTCCGCAGTACAGTGTGTCCCTCCAATGTCCGGCTGTCTCCGCAGTACAGCGTGTCGCTCGAATGTCCGGCTGTCTCCACAATACAGTGTGTCCCTCGAGTGTCCAGCTGTCTCCGCAGTACAGCGTGTCCCTCGAATGTCCAACTGTCTCCGCAGTACAGCGTGTCCCTCGAATGTCCGGCTGTCTCCGCAGTACAGCGTGTCCCTCGAATATCCGGCTGTCTCCACAGTACAGCGTGTCCCTTGAATGTCCGGCTTCTCCACAGTACAGGGTGTCCCTCGAATGTCCGGCTGCCTCCGCAATACAGCGTGTCCCTCGAATGTCCGGCTGTCTCCGCAGTACAGGGTGTCCCTCGAATGTCCGGCTGTCTCCGCAATACAGTGTGTCCCTCGAATGTCCGCCTGTCTCCGCAGTACAGCATGTCCCTCGAATGTCTGGCTGTCTCGGCAATACAGCGTGTCCCTCGAATGTCCGGCTGTCTCCGCAATACAGTGTGTCCCTCGAATGTCCGCCTGTCTCCGCAGTACAGCATGTCCCTCGAATGTCTGGCTGTCTCGGCAATACAGCGTGTCCCTCGAATGTCCGGCTGTCTCCACAAAACAGCGTGTCCCTCGAATGTCCGGCTGTCTCCGCAATACAGCGTATCACTCGAATGTCTGCCTGTCACCGCAATACAGAGTGTCACTCGAATGTCCGGCTTCTCCACAATACAGCGTGTCACTCGAATGTCTGCCTGTCTCCGCAATACAGCGTGTCACTCAAATGTCTGCCAGTCTCCACAGTCCAGTGTGTTCCTCGAATGTCCGGCTGTCTCCCCACTACAGTGTATCCCACGAATGTCCGCCTGTCTCCGCAGAGCAGGGTGTCCCTCGAATGTCCGCCTGTCTCCGCAGAGCAGGGTGTCCCTCGAATATGCTGCTGTCTCCACAGTACTGTGTGTTCCTCGAATGTCCAGTGTAGCCATCTGGGATGGCCACTTCCAGAATACAAAATGGACGCTCGCAAAGAATATAGGGAAGTGTGAACAATGCTAGAAAACAAGCGTGCACAGAGCCTGAATGTATATGTGGGAAACAGCTACCCAGACGGAATTGAAACTATGGGTCGATTAACATATTGATGGCCCATCTCCGGGAAACAAAGGAATGACACTCAGGTAACCGATACTGTTGAAGACGTCCCGGTGCCAGTTCCCCAACCGAAAAGCACAAACAAAGCAAAGCCAACGGCCACCTATGACACGCCCAGCCATCAGGGGACCCACCCCTTTATTGATCAAGATCGATAACAGTGATCGAGAAGCAGCCCAATTAATTGGGACCAAGTTTAAGGCCCGCCTAAACGCGCGCAAAGCCCCCCAAAGTATAAAAAGGAACCCCCACGAGAGATTCGCTCTCTTGGACTTAGCTCTCAAAGTGGAGCGACCCTTCCACCAGCATCACCAGAAGCAAGTAAGTTCAAGGTCAACGCTCGCTACCAGACGGACGACCTTAGCTGTTTTCCTGTATATCTTCGAACCCAACAGCCTCAGATCTGAGCAATGGCCATTGTTCCTCTGACTGAGTGGGCACCCGAAGTTAAGTATAGGCATTGGCGTTAGAGATAGTTTAGTCTGTAGTAATGTTGTGCGTCAGTAGATCTTACTGTGTGTGTAAATAAATAGTATTGACTTTGAACTAACTAACTGGTGTATTGGCTCTTTGATCAGTATTCGGGTTTGAACCTTGTGGCGGTATCGAGAGATACCTGGCGACTCTAAAGTAAACATAATTAGGATTAAGGAAGGCGACCATATTGACCACCATATTTATAACCAGATAAACAGAGCAACATTACTGGCGACATCTGACGGGACTCGACCTAGAAGTGGCTTTGTCACTCCGAGAGAACCCAAATATGAATTAGAATCCAATTGGAAAAAGAAAAACCACAAGCATAAGGCCAATACTGATCAAACCACCAAGATTCGGAAGTGTTTTTATTTGCATGCGCACTAACAGGGATATACGGTAAACCTGAGAGATTTTGTTGCGTAAAACTATCGGCAGTTTTGTAGAACGGAAAATAGCGTAAGCCGTACCCATGTTTACATCACCACTTTATCAGCCCCTGTTCCAAATTCGGTAGAAACCCCAGAGATAGCGATAAAAATGGCAATGAAGGCAATGGAACGCCTTATGAAGCCCCATGAATTCGAAGTCAGCGCCCAGTAGAGTAGGACAGTGTCCCGTATGGGAAGAAGAGATTAGAAAGTATCTCAAAGGGAAAGGATGGCCCCTTTGGAGTGAATTTTGTGCGAATGTTGAAACAGGTCCCGGAAGTATAGGGCATACTTGGTGGGAGAACCTGACAGAGATCCAAAAAAAGAGCTTAGCGAAAGCTCGTAAGCTGATGGCAATCGCGTCCTGCTTGGCACAATTGCGAGGCACAGAGGAGGCCGTGAGGACGCTCCGCAGAGAGATTGAAAAGAGAGATGAGAATGGTGAAGGAGACGTGAGTATGAGAAAGAAAACAGGGAACTGAGAGAGCAGTTAGCGGCGAAGGACAAGGAGATGGCTGATGTCAAACGGGCACACCAATCTTGTCTCGCCCATTTAAGCAGCTTTCAGTCGCAATATGACAAGGCCTACCAAGACACGCAACGTGCGGTGTTGGGAAGAGAGGAAACAGAACACCAAGTTGAGCAGTTACAGAAACACTGTAACGATTTAAAAGCAGCTCTACGAGCACTCCACAGTTCCACGACGGAACAAAGGCAGAGCTCGGTAGGTCATGCCAAATGCCTGTGGTACCCTCAATAACGCGCTTAGAGTGTAAACAGTAAAGAAGGCTTTAATAAACTAAGAATTAGACTAGTGCCGAGATATATGCTAACTGCTGCACTGCCCACAAGGCGGCCCCTAATATACGGCTCCCAGATGGGTGGAGCCGGAGGCGGAGTTAACCCAGGGTTCCAAGCCCGGTCTTAAAGGGGACATCATCTGACGTTCATCACAATGCCGAAAGCAAATTGCAGAACTGCAATCTCTGCTTTCTGTACAAAATGGATTCCAAAACACGTTTGGACACCAATTAGACCAAGAAAATGGCCCCGATTGGCAGGAGTTAAATGAGACTGCCCATAGATATGTACATGGAACATGTACACAGGACAAACCACAGAAAAGGAAAGCACCCCCACCCCGACTGCACAGGCAGAGCATAACCCTAAGAACCCTGTCACCACACAGCACAGGGCCACAACAGACGGAGACCCAGATTATCTGTACACCACCCCATTAACCGTTACTCAATTAAGGGATGTGTGCGATAAGATAACACCGTTCCTACCCACATCAAAGAACAAAGAACAAATAAATGTACAGCACAGGAACAAGCCCTTCGGCCCTCCAAGCCCGTGCCGACCATGCTGCCCGACTAAACTCCAATCTTCTACATTTCCTGGGTCCGTGTCCCTCTATTCCCATCCTATTCATGTATTTGTCAAGATGCCCCTTAAATGTCACTATCGTCCCTGCTTCCACCACCTCCTCCGGTAGCGAGTTCCAGGCACCCACTGCCTTCTGTATAAAAAACTTGCCTCGTACATCTACTCTAAACCTTGCCCCTCTCACCTTAAACCTATGCCCCCTAGTAATTGACCCCTCTACCCTGGGGAAAAGCCTCTGACTATCCACTCTGTCTATGCCCCTCATAATTTTGTAGACCTCTATCAGGTCGCCCCTCAACCTCCGTCGTTCCAGTGAGAACAAACCAAGTTTATTCAACCGCTCCTCATAGCTAATGCCCTCCATATCAGGCAACATTCTGGTAAATCTCTTCTGCACCCTCTCTAAAGCCTCCACATCCTTCTGGTAGTGTGGCGACCAGAATTGAGCACTATACTCCAAGTCTGGCCTAACTAAGGTTCTATACAGCTGCAACATGACTTGCCAATTCTTATACTCAATGCCCCGGCCAATGAAGGCAAGCATGCCATATGCCTTCTTGACTACCTTCTCCACCTGTGTTGCCCCTTTCAGTGACCTGTGGACCTGTACACCTAGATCTCTCTGACTTTCAATACTCTTGAGGGTTCTACCAATCACTGTATATTCCCTACCTGCATTCGACCTTCCAAAATGCATTACCTCACATTTGTCCGGATATAACTCCATCTGCCATCTCTCCGCCCAAGTCTCCAAACAATCTAAATCCTGCTGTATCCTCTGACAGTCCTCATCGCTATCCGCAATTCCACCAACCTTTGTGTCGTCTGCAAACGTACTAATCAGACCAGTTACATTTTCCTCCAAATCATTTATATATACTACAAACAGCAAAGGTCCCAGCACTGATCCCTGTGGAACACCACTGGTCACAGCCCTCCAATTAGAAAATCATCCTTCCATTGCTACTCTCTGCCTTCTATGACCTAGCCAGTTCTGTATCAACCTTGCCAGCTCACCCCTGATCCCGTGTGACTTCACCTTTTGTACTAGTCTACCATGAGGGACCTTGTCAAAGGCCTTACTGAAGTCCATATAGACAACATCCACTGCCCTACCTGCATCAGTCATCTTTGTGACCACCTCGAAAAACTCTATCAAGTTAGTGAGACACGACCTCCCCTTCACAAAACCATGCTGCCTCTCACTATACATCCATTTGCTTCCAAATGGGAGTAGATCCTGTCTCGAAGAATTCTCTCCAGTAATTTCCCTACCACTGAAGTAAGGCTCACCGGCCTGTAGTTCCCTGGATTATCCTTGCTACCCTTCTTAAACAGAGGAACAACATTGATTATTCTCCAGTCCTCCGGGACATCACCTGAAGACAGTGAGGATCCAAAGATTTCTGTCAAGGTCTCAGCAATTTCCTCTCCAGCCTCCTTCAGTATTCTGGGGTAGATCCCATCAGGCCCTGTGGACTTATCTACCTTAATATTTTTTAAGACGCCCAACACCTCATCTTTTTGGATCTCAATGTGACCCAGGCTATCTACACACCCTTCTCCAGACTCAACATCTACCAATTCCTTCTCTTTGGTGAATACTGATGCAAAGTATTCATTTAGTACCTCGCCCATTTCCTCTGGCTCCACACATAGATTCCCTTGCCTATCCTTCAGTGGGCCAACCCTTTCCCTGGCTACCCTCTTGCTTTTTATGTACGTGTAAAAAGCCTTGGGATTTTCCTTAACCCTATTTGCCAATGACTTTTCGTGATCCCTTCTAGCCCTCCTGACTCCTTGCTTAAGTTCCTTCCTACTTTCCTTATATTCCACACAGGCTTTGTCTGTTCCCAGTCTTTTAGCCCTGACAAATGCCTCCTTTTTCTTTTTGACGAGGCCTATCTCGTTATCCAAGGTTCCTGAAAATTGCCGTATTTATCCTTCTTCCTCACAGGAACATGCCGGTCCTGAATTCCTTTCAACTGACACTTGAAAGCCTCCCACATGTCAGATGTTGATTTGCCCTCAAACATCCACCCCCAATCTAGGTTCTTCAGTTCCCGCCTAATATTGTTATAATTAGCCTTCCCCCAATTTAGCACATGCACCCGAGGACCACTCTTATCCTTGTCCACCAGCACTTTAAAACTTACTGAATTGTGGTCACTGTTCCCGAAATGCTCCCCTACTGAAACTTCTACCACCTGGCCGGGCTCATTCCCCAATACCAGGTCCAGTACCGCCCCTTCCCTAGTTGGACTGTCTACATATTGTTTTAAGAAGCCCTCCTGGATTCTCCTTACAAACTTTGCCCCGTCTAAGCTCTGACCCCTCAGACGAGACCCACAATGAGAAATGGGTACTAAAACAATTATCCCGCCCTTGTGAATAGTCCGTCCAGGGAAAATCAGCTTACGGTAAATCAGAGGAAGAGCAGGCAGGTGCGAGCATGCATCCAGTTAGAACGCACCAGAACCCCGCATGGGTAAATGAGGGAAGAAACAGGGAGCACTAAGTGAGCCCCAGTCAATATTGGGGAAGTTGAAGTCTCCCATCACCACAACCCTGTTGTTTTTACTTTTTTCCAAAATCTGTCTATCTATCTGCTCCTCTATCTCCCGCTGGCTGCTGGGAGGCCTGTAGTAAACCCCCAACATTGTGACTGCACCCTTCTTATTCCTGATCTCTACCCATATAGCCTCACTGCCCTCTGAGGTGTCCTCCCGTAGTACAGCTGTGATATCCTCCCTAACCAGTAGCGCAACTCTGCCACCCCTTTTACATCCCCCTCTATCCCGCCTGAATCATCTAAATCCTGGACATCGCACATCAGACCCACACCATTTTTTCGCAAGAGTAAAACAACAGGCGACCATGTACGGCCTGGACGAAAAGGAGCAAACGAAACTCACAGTTTTGAGCCTCGACCCCTCAGTCGTGGCAGTCCTTTCCGACCCACAGAATGTCGGAGGAGGCACACTCCAAGAGATGCACACAGCGATCCTAGATGCGATCGGCTACAACAAAGCAGACCCCGTAGAAGTCCTAAACAAATGTAGGCAGAAAAAGACAGAGCACCCCACAGCGTTTGCTGGATGCCTGTGGATTCATTTCACAGCGGTATTTGGAGAGTAGCCCGCGCCTATTTGACCCCAGATAATATGGCCAAATGGACTCGCATCCTAGTCTCTCATGCGACAGAAGCTGGACAGAGAGCTTGCGCAAATTACGACCCCTCAGACGAGGCCCACAATGATAAATGGGTACTAAAAAGATTATCCCGCCCTTGTGAACAGTCCGTCCAGGGAAAATCAGCTTACGGTAAATCAGCGGAAGAGCAGGCAGGTGCGAACATGCATCCAGTTAGAACGCACCAGAACCCCGCATGGGTAAATGAGGGAAGAAACAGCCCACAGCAAACTAAATCCCAAGAACGTTATAATTGCGGCCAATTAGGACATTACGCACGAGAGTGCAATGCGCCCCAGAAACAACAGCGAAACCAGCAGACAGGCACCCTGAATAAGAATAGGGCCAAGCCAATCCATAGTATTATCGCCCGTTCCGAGAACGTAGATGTGAATAGCACCGATTGACGGTGTTTGGACTCCCCAACTTGGGTCTGCGACACCCTTTGGGACAAGTCCGGAAGACCGGTAGTGGCAGGCACAGTCCGGGAACACCCCGTAGAATTTCTTTGGGACACAGGAGGGTCCCGTACCATGCTCAACTCCTCCACAATGTTTCAGCGAGATACGTGGCCCACCACCGACACCATTACACTCAGCAGTTTTACAGGGCATTTGCAGTAGGGATACATCACAGCCCCTGTAGCGATTCAGATAAGAAACTTTAAAACTAAACACCCCATAGTTTAGTCGATCTACCCCAGACAGCCAAACACATTTTAGGTATCGATTTTATGAGCTCCCAAAATCTATTGTGTGACCCCGTAAACAAATGTGTGTGGAGAATGGCAAAGACAGCACGAGCCCCCGCCACGCTCACAGTTGGAGACTACGAAAACAGAATCAGCGCAGTAGGAGACTTCTGGTTCAGCCCTCGAGCCATTAGTCAGGATAGAGAAGTTAGGGAAGTTTTGCAACAACACAAAGCAGCTTTTGCCCAGCACAGTGAACATTACAGGTCCCGACCCCAGACCCCAAAAACAGTACGGTTTTCCCCAAGAAGCAGAGGGAGAAATCGCAAAGGTTATTCAGAGTTTGCTTGACCAAGGCGTACTCCGTTCAGTAGCCTCAACGAATAATGCACCAATTTGGCCCATCAGGAAACCCGATGGATCATGGCGACTGACCATCGATTACCGGAAACTAAACAAAGTAACCCCAGTAGCAGCCCGCATAGGAGCCACGAGTCCCGAGACAATGCTAAAATAGGGACACCAAACAAATTTTTTTTCGGTTTTGGACATTGGCAACGGCTTTTGGTCCATTCCATTGGATAAAGCGTGCCAATATAAATTTGCTTTCACCTTCCAGGGGCAGCAATATACGTGGACGTGCCTTCCACAAGGCTTCTACAACTCCCCCTCCATTTTCCACCGACAGCTGGTGAATGAAATAGCCAAATTTTCCCGACCCGATTGCCTTGTCCAGTATGTAGACGACTTGCTTCTACAGACGGACACTAAGGGAGAGCACATTTAGCTTCTCACCGATTATTAGGACTTCTTCAACAAATTGGATGTAAAGTGAACCCCCAAAAACCCAGATTCTACAATGAAAAGCACTTTACTTTGGAACAGTGATCACCCATAGCAAACGCGAGATCGAGCAGAAACGCATTGACTCGATTGTCACATTACCCCTGCCCCATAATGTCACAGCCCTCCGGTCATTTCTAGGACTGGTTGGCGACTGTAGGAATCACATCGACAGTTTTGCCACAAAGGCAGCCCCCCTCTCCGAACTCCTAAAGAAGTAAGCACCATGGGAATGGCTTCCACAGCACACGGATGCCGTGGATGCATTAAAACGAGCCCTCAGCACAGCTCCCGCATTATAGGTCTCAGATCCACTCTCCCCATATGCAATTGAAGTTGCAACCACCGACCGAACCCTTTCGGCCGTGCTCCTCCAGGAAAGCCATGATCATTTAGGCCCCATTGCATACGCCTCATGAGTACTAGATCCAGCTGAGCAAGGATTGTCTGCCTGCGAAAGGCAGTTTTTTGGGCAGTCCAATACTTCGCCTACGTTACAGGACTCAACCCCATCACCATTTTAACTGAGCACACCCCAACACAACTCCTACTTGATGGTAGATTAAAGGACAGCTCAGTCAGCCAAATTCGCGCTGCCTGATGGACCCTTCTCTTACAGGGATGGGACATTACAGTAAAGAGGACAAAAACACACACTTTCCTTGCAGACAATTTACACTATGCCGGCACCCCACATGAATGTGAAATAATCACAACCAAACACAACACAGGAGGACCCTTTGTACCAAAGTCAGATCCCCTGAAACCAGGTACTATACCCCAGCCCACAGACACAGACGCACCCCTTAGGATGTATGTGGATGGCTCCTCCACAGTTTTGAACGGTAAAAAGATTACCGATTGTGGTATATATGTAGAGGACGTGCAGGGACGCGGGTTAGAGGAGATATCCTTGAAATTGCCCGGACATCTAGGTTCACAGGCAGCAGAATTAGCAGCCGTAGCGTATATTGTACAGCACCCCCGACTCGTTCCCAACCCCAGCCGACATATATTCCAACAGTTTATATGTCTGTAATAGTTTGACAGAATTCCTACCCCTGTGGGAATCTAGAGGTTTCGTTTCTGCAGATGGAAAACCCCTACCCTCAGCCCCATTACTCCAACATATCCTAAAGACAGCAAAAGATCGGAAATATGGCATTCTTAAAATTCGTAGCCACCATCGTTCTTCCCTGCTGGTAATGTTAAGGCAGATGCCCTAGCAAAGGCTGGTTCCAGACACGGTCACGGTTGGAATTCTCCCGAGAGTGCCCCAGTATACGCGGTTCAGGTCTCACAGACCAACATTCAGGATGTAGCACAGGCCCAAAAAGATGAGAAGCTCAGGGAAGTTTTAAAAGACAACTTCCCAGCCCCCTACGATAAATACAAGAACACGTTGACAACACATGACGATGTAATTTTTTAAAAAGGTATTTATGTGGTCCCCAGTCAGGACAGAAACCAAATTATTTGCCAATTCCATGACAACCATGGACATTAAGGCATAGAAGCAACCCTCATCCACCTCAGACCTCTCTGCTGGTGGCCCAATTTAAAATCCAATGTAACACACTACATTGAAAACTGTTTAATCTGCGCCCAGAACAATCCGGACAGATATACAAGGAAAGGTCAGCTTAGTCACACCCGCCCCGTTAATGGCCCCTGGACACATTTGCAAATTGATGATATAGGACCCCTATCCCCCTGCAAGAATGGTTTTAAGTATGTGTTGGTGGTCATCGACACCTTCATAAAATGGGTGGAAGCTTTTCCATCCAGAACGAACACAGCTAAAGCGACAGCCAAGATTCTCACTCAGCACATCTTTACAAGATGGGGATTTCCCCCCAGCATAGAGTCCGACCAAGGCTCACATTTTACAGGACGAGTGATGAAAAACGTCCTCACAATTTTCGGAATCTAACAAAAATTCCACATTGCATACCACCCCCAATCCAGCGGAATAGTAGAAAGAATGAATAGGACTCTCAAAGCAACCCTAAGGAAAATGGTGCAACAGCACAATAGCACCTGGGACACAGTTCTCCCCTTTGCACTGATGTTCATAAGGAACACGTATCCACGATGACAGTATACACCCCCACACCCTCATGACTGGATGATCCATGAAGGGGACAGAATATTTGTTAGGACTCGATTTGGCCAGCGCCACAGTCACCGCCCTCACCCATGAGAAAGCAGTTATGCAGATTGTCGAGAATGTAAAAGCAGCCCAGCTCACTGCAGCTGTTAGACTTGGGACACGCAAGAAGCAAAGCAAGGTTTGCTTTGACAAGACAGTACACGCCACAGAATTTGTAGTAGGGCAGCACATCATGCTATCCCTATACAACCCCAGCTCATTCCTTTCCCCCAAATTTGCAGGACCGTACTCCATTTCTGATAAAGTCAGCCCCTCCGTATATAAAATCACCTATCCCAATGGCAAGTCTACATGGTTTCACATAAACCAGCTTAAGGCTTATGGCACACAGAACAACCACTCACACCACATCTCACTTGCAGCAGCAGATGAACACGCCCCACCCATGAACTACCTACTCCTACCTTCTCCCAACCAGTCCAGCCCATCCTCAGACACTACTTCGACTCCACCCCTAGAGGCACGACTCCGCCTCTCCCTTCCTCCAACCAGCAGCGATAGTGACAGCCCCATGGCACCACGCCATGATTACACCCCTGCACCAGGCCCCACTCCCAGCGACTCCGAACAAGATTTCTTCAACCCCTTTGAGACCACGTACATTAAGGCCCCTGATCCAGACCCACCGCCCGACGATTATGGATTGCCCCCTACCAGCTCCAACCTCGACACATAACACTGGCACTGAGATAATTCTTTCAGATTCATCCGGAATGATGAGATGGACCCCAATTCGCCCCAAGCAGCTTTGGCACAGCTACTCCAGTCACGAGTATGGCAACCAGGAGAAGATGATGACTTAGAGTCTGACTCCCACCAGATGAACCCCTTTGCGACACTATTCGCTATAGAGCAATGATGTGGGCAGATGATGGTAAAAAGGAACCAATAGAGATTTACGGTGTCCTTTCTGATGGAACCTGCACGATTTTTGTTATGTTCGTGTTTTTACATTAAATGTTTGTTACTGTAAATGTTGAATGTTGTTTGTCCACTTAAAGTTTTTCATGGCCCCACGCCACCACTCTTTTAACGCTCACTGGCAGTTAAAGGAACAAGTTTGTCAGCAGACGACTGATCATAACTCCTCTCTTGATTTGAAGGTAATCATGAGAGGCAACATCCACGGCGAACACAAATTCTTACCGTTTTTGTCCGGCCGCTCAGGCAGTGGAGTAACGGCACTGGTCCCCGCCCTGCCTGAGGACCCCCATCTGGTCAGCTATGCTCGGGTAGTGCACAAACGGCACTGGTCACCGTCCTACCCAGGGATTCCATTCATTCTTACCCGCCGCACCCATACGCACCTCATTCGGAACTTTTGGTTCAAAACTCTTTTGTTTGTTTTACGGCGACCCTTAGGTTGCTCTCCATATGCTATTTACATCCTCAAACACTGGGATGGTACAGTCACCACATCGACCGCACAGGCTGCGAGACTGCTTGCGATGTGACAGTATTTTCTTCTCGGATGTCTTGTCCCAAAATATTTGGTTCAAAAAAAAATGAGGGAGTCACATATGGTGACCAATCATAATGGGTAATTGATAATAAAAGGACAGACAGACAGACATACGAGATCTTAAGCAAGATAATAACAGATATTATGCTTGTGTCCACAGAAATCCAGAACCACAGAAGCCACAGGAAGATCACGGAAGAAAGAAGAGAACATGAAGACAAACATCATGGTCTACATTTGGATCTTCGCAGGATCCCTACAGTTGCGCGCGGACGCGATCCCCCTGACCCCTACCCCACAGGCCGTGAATGTTTCCCATCCCTGCCATACATTACACCCAAAGACAGTAACTGATACACCAACCTGGTGTGACAAGTTCATCACCTGGTATTCGCTGTTCTACATTGTAGAAGCACTACTAGTTATTGCAATACTCGGCAGTGTCATCCAGACACTGAGACTCAGGAAATGGCGAAGGAAAGCCTCCCGCAATCCGGTATATACCTTCACACCCCCTATTTTCGGCCTTCAGCAAACCCACCACTCTCTTTAAGTGAATTAAAGCGCATCGTTATTTTTTGTTTGTTTGTTCTAATAAAAAGATGTAAAACTCTGTGCTTGACTGCCAAGCTACAGAGACCTGTATTGCTGCTACTGTATAGTTTATAATGTTGTAAATTATTTTATTTGACTAAGGATAGTTTAGATAAGAATAGTTAGAGGTTCCCGTGTTTTTATTTTGTAATGCATGAATGTCATAGCGCCCGTAGAATTTTATAATAATGTGTGTATATAAAACAATTTAGGTAAAGTTCCAATCCATAGGACAGAGTAGAGTAGAGCCTGTCCCTGCTTATGGTTGCTCGACTTAGGAAGAGAACAAAGAAGATGCAGTAATATGATCCTTCACGCTTCGCGTTGAGGATCACAAGGAGGGACTGTAGCCATCTGGGATGGCCACTTCCAGAATACAAAATGGAAGCTCACAAAGCATATATGGAACTGTGGACAATGCTAGAAAACAAGCAGGCATAGAGCCTGAATGTATATTTGGGAAACAGCTCCCAGACTGAATTGAAACTCTGGGTCGATTAACATATTGATGGCCCATCTCCGGGAAACAAAGGAATGACACTCAGGTAACCGATACTATTGCAGACATCCCGGCGCCAGTTCCCCAACTGAAAAGCACAAACAAAGCAAGGCCAACGGCCACCTAAGACACGCCCAGCCATCAGGGCACCCACCCCTTTATTGGTCAAGATCGATAACTGTGATCGAGAAGCGGCCCAATTAATTGGGACCAAGTTTAAGGCCCGCCTAAAAGCGCGTGGAGCTCCTCCAGGTATAAGAAGGAACCCCCACGAGAGATTAGCTCTCTCGGACTTGGCTCTCAAAGCGGAGAGACCCATCCACCAGCATCACCAGAAGCAAGTAAGTTCAAGGTCAACGCTCACTACCAGACAGACGACCTTAGCTGTTCTCCTGCATATCTTCAAACCCAACAGCCTCAGATCCGAACAACGGCCATTGCAAATTTGCAGATGATACAAAACTTCGAAGCATTGTGAACTGTGAGGAGAATGCTGCAGAATTGGTGAGAATGCAGCAAGCAAAGCTCCTTTATTCAAAAAGGTAGGGAGACAGAAAGCAGGAAACTGCAAGCCAATTAACTTAATATCTGTCACAGGGAAAATGGTGGAAGCCATTATTACTGATGTCACAGAGCATTTAGAATTACTCAAGACAATCAGGCAGACTCAACATGAATTGTTGTGAAAGGGAAATCATGTTTAACCCATTTATTGGAATTTTTTGAAGGAGTTACGTGTGTAGTGGATGAAGGGGAACCGGTGGATGTACTGTACTTAGATTTCCAGAAGACATTTGACAAAGTGCCACATCAAAGATTATTGCAGAGAATAAAAGCTCACAGTTTGGGGGTAACATATTGGTTAGCTAACAGAAAGCAGAAGGCAGCCATAAATGTTTGTTTTTTCTAGTTGGTCGATGTACTGAGGGGTGTGCCACAGGGTTCAGTGCTGTGCCCTCAACTTTTAACAATTTGTATAAATGACTTCGATGAAGGGATCAAAGGAAATTGCTAAATTTACTGATGATACAAAGATAGGTAGGAAAGTAAATTGTGAAGAAAACATAGTAAGGAGACTGCAAGGGACATAGATAGGTTTAGTGCGTGGGCAAAGATTTGGCAAATTGAGTATAATGTGGGAAAATGTGGAATTTTCCATTTTGGCAGGAAGAATAAAAAAGCATATTATTTAAATGGTGAGTGACTGCAGAGACCTCAGATTCAGAGGGAGCTGGGTGTCCAAGGGCATGAATAACAAAAGTCTAGTATGCAGGTACAGCAAGTAATTAGGAAAGCAATAGAATGTTCTTTATAGCAAGGGGAATTCAAAATAAAAGTAGGCAGGTTTTGCTTCAGTTATAGGTAGGTTGTCTTATGAGGAAAGATTATAAAGGTTAGGCTTGTATCCACTGGAATTTAGAAGAGCACGAGGTGACTTGATTGAAACATATAAAGGTGGTTTCAGGTGATAACAGGGTGGTTGTGGAAAGGATGTTTTCTATTGTGGGAGAATCTAGAACAAGGAGTCACTGTATAAAAAGTAAGGGTTGAGACAGGTGAGATTTTTTTCTGAGGATTGTGAGTCTTTGAAACTCCCTTCCTCAAAAGACAGTGGAAGCAGAGTCTTTGAAAGTTTTCAAGGCAGAGATAGATAGATTCTTGATAAACAAGGGAATGAAAGTTTACCGGGTGTAGGCGGGAGGTTACAGTCAGATCTGCCATGATCTCTCTGAATGGCAGAGCCTACTCGAAGGGCCGAGTGGTATACTTCTGCTCCTAGTTCATATATTTGTATGTTTGTTCGTAGGTAACTTCAAAAGGACATAGACAAGACATGAAATGGGCAGACAAACAGCAGATTAAGTTTAATGAAGAGAAATGTGAAGTGATTTATTTTGGTCGGAACAACAGGCAGACAAATGTAAGGCTACAATGCTGTAGGGGTGGAGGAGCAGAGGAACCTGAAAGTATATGTGCATAATTCATTGAAGGTGGCAAGGCAGGTTGAGAGAGCAGTTAGTCAATCATGCAGTACCTTTGGCTTTCTTAATAGTGGCATAGAGTACAAGAGCAAAGAGATTATGTTATAGTTGTATAAGCCATTAGTTCGCCTCAGCTGGAATTTTGTGTCTAGTTCTCCATTCTAGAAAGGATATGAAGATATTGGAGAGGGTGCAGAAAAGATTTATGAGCATGGCTCAGGGGAGGAGGAACTTGAGTTATGAAGATGTATTGAAGAATTTGGAACTGTTCTTGAAGAGTGGAGAATCTGGAACTGTTCTTGGAGAAGAGAAAGCTGAGAAAGGATTTTATAGAGGCATTGTAAATCATGAGATGTCTGGGCGTAATACGTAGGGAGAAATTGTTTCCATTCATGAAAGGATTGAGAACAAGTGGGCACAGATGTATAGTAATTGGCAAAAGAACTAAAAGCAATATGAGAAAAACTTTTTCACGCAAGTGCTGAGGGTCTGGAACGCACTGGGTGAGACTGTCGTGGATGCAGGCTCAATCATGGAATTCAAAAGGGAATTAAATTATTATTATTGAAATCTATGCCCCTTAGTCAGTGACTTCTTTGCTGAGGTAAATAGGCCCATTCCATCCACTCTATCCCAGCTGCTCACAATTTTGCACATCTCAATCAAATATCCTCTCAACCTCCTCTGTTCCAAGGAGAACAATTTGAGACAGTGTACAGGGTTATGTGGAGAAGGCAGCAGAGTAGCACTAAGTAAATTGCTCACAGAATCACAGAACGTTTATGGCACAGAAAGAGGTCACTTTGCCCTTTGTGTCTGTGACGCTGAAGAAAGAGCCAAGGCGTCTAACCCAACTTTGCAGCATTTAGTTTGTAGCCCTAAATGGTACGGCCCTTCGGGTGGACATCTGGACATCTTTTAAATGAGCTGAGAGTTTCTGCTTCGACTACACTTTCAGGCTGGTGAGTTCCAGACCCCCACAATCCTCTGTATGAAAACATTTTTCATCATCTCCCCTTTTTAAAATTAAATTTAGAGTACCCAATTCATTTTTTCCAATTAAGGGGCAATTTAGCGTGGCCAATCCACCTACCCTGCACATCTTTGGGTTGTGGGGGCGAAACCCATGCAAACAAAGGGAGAATGTGCAAACTCTGCATGGACAGTGACCCAGAGCCGGGATCGAACTTGGGACCTCGGTGCCATGAGGCTGCAGTGCTAACCACTGTGCCACTGTGCTGCCTCTCATCTCCCTTTTAATTTTTCTACCAATCACTTGAAATCTATGCCCCTTAGTCAGTGACCTCTTTGCTGAGGTAAATAGGCCCATTCCATCCCTCTATCCCAGCCGCTCACAATTTTGCACATCTCAATCAAATATCCTCTCAACCTCCTCTGATCCAAGGAGAACAATTTGAGCCGATCTAATCTTTCCTTATAGCTGCATATTTCCAATCCTGGCAACATCGTCATAAATCTCCTCTGTACCTTCTTTAGTGAAATTAAATCCTTTCAGATAGCTGGTGCAGACATGATGGGCTGAATGGTCTCCTTCTGCACTGTAACAATTCTGTGATTCTGTGGAGGAAGACAGTGAAGATGAGAAGGCACCTTCATCCGATTTTATATATGCAGCCAGAAGCTCAGAAATTGAACCTGTGTATATTAATACCTTGGATGGAGGAGGGATCTGCATGTGTTGAGATGTTGAATACAAATTAGAAGAAGTTGGGGCAGGGGGAAAGGATAGTGCCTATTCCAACTCAGCAGAGGGTGAGATTGCACACTGGCTTTGTGGTAGAATGGTCAGATGAGGACTTTTACAGAGCACATGCCTACAAATCTGAATGTTTGGTGAACTACAAGACCTGCACACAATGCCAGCACCAAGTTAGCACACGTTTTTGTGCAAAGCATGGAGTCCATCCTTTCCAAATTGAAGCAGGTGGTCACCTTCATCAGTACACCATTGAAACAATTCTGATTGCCAATGTCATAGTATCTATTGCAGTATAAGAATCTTCCATCAAAGGTGTAGATGCTGAAGTGGAAGCTCTTGAGTGCTACTAACAGGTCTGTGGATATTGTTGTAAAATGTTGGACGTGGTGCGTTAGATCTTAAGGTATTCCTTGTCTCAGGTAGTTCAATAGTAAATATTTATCACCTATTAGAAGCTGTGTACCTGGGTATAGTAAAAGTCCAAGCTAGGAACTGCCTCCATGCTTGCTTCTACGCATGGCTCTATTCATCACTTTATGTGCCAGACCCTTATACAACATCACCCCCAAGTTTTTATCCAACATATTTACAAGTTATCCCAGTTACCCATGTATTTACATCATTACTACAGCCCCATTTCCCACTGAAGTCTCTGAATTCATAGGTTCATGGGTTTAAAGGCCTTATAACCCTTCCATATCTCATCCTCACTACTGTGTGAGGAGTGGTAGGCTGTCATTGCAGATAAACGTTCTTGAATCAGAGGTTGTTCTGGGATCTTGATATCTTTTCATCCTCTTTTTCCCTTCTTTGGCATTGAATTGTACGTTGTCAATTCTCCAATTATAGTGATAGATGACAGTTAGTTTATCATGCTCTTTACTAGGTAGACAAGCTCTGGCTTCATCTCTACAGTATTTTTTTCTATTCTTCCTTTGTCTGACTCACCATGAACCACTCTGGGATTGAAGATGGCTCTTCCTGTTGTGAGGATGTGACCTGGTAGTAAGCTGACTTTTGCGTTTGGCTCTATGGTGTGCTGTCGTCAATGGATGGCTGCTAATCAGTTCCAGCACTGTCAGGCCGGCTGGGGATTGCAGCATCTGCTCTGTAGTCTTAGTGTTGATCTCTGCAAGTAATATCAGAGCCGAAGGTTGAGTCTCTTCTCATTGCTGGTTTCTCTTTTAACTGTCCTCGTGGCGTCACGGTAACCATCTGACTAGTGGCTGGTCTGACCAATGAGGGGTTTCTGGCACGTGTAACGGAAGTATGACAAACCTGCGCTGTAAAGAAGTAGACGATTCAGAGTCCCAGTAAAGATGGCAACTTGCAGTTCTGTATAATTTACATCAGTGGTTGTCTGGACATCGTCTGCCATTTTGAGGAGATCCAGGGCTACACAAGCTTCTCTGCTCAAGAGCGAAGACTGATTGTGGGTGACATGCATGAGCTCGAGCACTTGTTTGCCGCCATACCTTAATGGTTCCAGAATCATGCCTATGATTGGATATCAGATTACTCATGGCCTATTAACGAGAGGCAGCACGGTTTTGTGAAGGGGAGGTCATGTCTCACTAACTTGATAGAGTTTTTCGAGAAGGTCACAAAGATGATTGATGCAGGTCGGGCAGTGGATGTTGTCTATATGGACTTCAGTAAGGCCTTTGACAAGGTCCCTAATGGCAGACTGGTACAAATGGTGGAATCACACGGGATCAGCGGTGAGCTGGCAAGATGGATACAGAACTGGCTAGGTCATAGAAGGCAGAGAGTAGCAATGGAAGGATGCTTTTCTGATTGGAGGGCTGTGACTAGTGGTGTTCCGCAGGGTTCAGTTTGCAGACAACACAGGTTGGTGGAATTGCGGATAGCGATGAGGACTGTCAGAGGATACAGCGGGATTTAGATCGTTTGGAGACTTGGGTGGGGGATGGCAGATGGAGTTCAATCCGGACAAATGTGAGGTAATGCATTTTGGAAGGTCTAATACAGGTAAGGAATATACAGTGAATGGTAGAACCCTCAAGAGTATTGACAGTCAGAAAGATCTAGGTGTACAGGTCCACAGGTCACTGAAAGGGGAAACACAAGTGGAGAAGGTAGTCAAGAAGGCATACGGCATGCTTGCCTTCATTGGCCGGGGCTTTGAGTATAAAAATTGGCAAATCATGTTGCAGCTGTATAGAACCTTAATATGGAGATGTCGGCGTTGGACTGGGGTGAGCAGAGTAAGAAGTCTTACAACACCAGGTTACAGTCGGGGAACGCTTCAGCAGTCAAGGTCATTCAGCCTCTGATCACCGGGTAAGCGTTCTCCAAGGCGGCCTACAGGACGCGCGACAACGCAAAATCGCCGAGCAGAAACTTATAGCTAAGTTCCGCACACATGAGTACGGCCTCAACCGGGACCTTGGATTCATGTCGCAATACATTCACCCCTCACTATCTGGCCTGGGCTTGTGAAATTCTACCAACTGTGCTGGCTTGAGACAATTCACACCTCTTTAACCTGGGGTTACCCCTATCGCTGGATCTGTAACGACTTAGGGCGCAATTCTCCCATCGGGAGTCTAAGTGCCGATGCCGGAGTGTTTCACTCCGGCGTCGGAGCCCGCTCCCAGCTCACTATTCTCCCGCCCCAGAGGGCTAGGAGCGGCGTCGCGTCATTTACGCGCGCCGGGCCTTGGCGCCGCGTAAATGACATCACCCGCGCATGCACAGGTTGGCCGGCGCCAAGACGCGCATCCCCGAGGCCGTCCCGCAAGAAGATGTCGGATGGATCTTGCGGGGTGGCGGAGGAAAGGATGTCCTCCTTCAGAGGCCGGCCCGCCGATCGGTGGGCACCGATCGCGGGCCAGACCCCATTTGAGGCCCCCCCCCAGTGATGGAACTCTCCTTCCCGCCCCCACAGGCCGCCCCCCCAGCATTCCCGCGCTGTTCCCGCTGGCAGCGACCAGGTGTGGACGGCGCCGGTGGGAAGCCGGGCCGGAGAATCGCCACTCGCCCGTTACAAACGGCGAGTGGCGATTCTCCCAGCGGCCAGCCGTGATTCTCGCCGCGCCAGTTTGGGGGGGGGGTGGGAGAATTGCGTGCGGGTGTCGGGGGCGGCGTGGTGGGACTCGAGCGGTGCCCCGGCGATTCTCCCACACGGCGTGGAGGGGGGGGGGGGAGAGAGAATTCCGCCCTCAATTACCTGCAAATGCTCGCATTCAAAGCATTGTCTTGCATCTTTAACTTTGTGTATATATATATGTTTCTGGAAAATACCTCTTCATTCACCTGAGGAAGGAGCAGTGCTCTAAAAGCTAGTGATTTTAAACAAACCTTTTGGACTTTAACCTGGTGTTGTAAGACTTCTTACTGTATAGAACCTTAGTATGGCCACACTTGGAGTATAGCGTTCAATTCTTGTCGCCACACTCCCAGAAGGGTGTGGAGGCTTTAGAGAGGGTGCAGAAGAGATTTACCAAGATGTTGCCTGGTATTGAGGGCATTAGCTACAAGGAGAGGTCGAACAAACTTGCTTTGTTCTCACTGGAACGAAGGAGGTTGAGGGGCGACCTGATAAAGGTCTACTATGAGGGGCATAGACAGAGTGAATAGTCAGAGATTTTTTACCAGGGTAGAGGGGTCAATTACTAGAGGGCATAAGTTTAAGGTGTGAGGGGCAATGTCTAGAGGAGATGTACGAGGCAAGTTTTTTACACAGAGGGTAGTGGGTGCCTGGAACCCTCTCCCCCACGATCGCCTCCTGCCCCCTCTCCCCCACGATGGCCTCCTGCCCCCTCTCCCCTCTCCCCCATGATCGCCTCCTGCCCCCTCTCCCCTACGATCGCCTCCTGCCACCCTCAACCCCACGAACGCCTCCTGCCGCATCTTCCCCATAATTGCCTCCTGCCACCCTCTTACCCACAATCGCCTCCTTCCTCCATGATCGCCTCCTGCCCCCTCTCCCCATGGTCGCCTCCTCCCTCCTCTCCCCCATGACCGCTTCCTGCCCTCTCTCTGCCATGAAAAGATTATCTCTTAATCATTTGGTGAATTCAGAATTATAAATGTCCTCAATAATGAATTTAAACCTGATGTACTTCTGTTTTAAAGGTTTCTTTAAGTCTTCTGGGTGTTGTTTGGGAATATATTAAGGATTACTTAGTGTTGTATTCTTTGGGGGTTGCTGAGATGTTCACTATATGTTTTCAAAAGGTTAACTTGAGTTCATAGAATAAACATTGTTTTGCTTTAAAAAATACTTTTCCATTTCTGCTGTACCACACCTGTAGAGTGGGCCGTGTGCTCCCCATACCACAATCTATTAAAAGTTGTGGGTCAGGTGAACTCCATGATACACTTTGGGGTTCTCTGAACCCTGGCCCATAACACGTGATTCTAATGAATGGTGGAGCAGACTCGAAGGGCAGAATGGCCTCTTCCTGCTCCTATTTTCTATGTTTGAGACAAAGGTTACATACCTTACTACGGTCATTCTTTCGTACTTTTTACTGAAAACATTTTCAAATCCTATTCCAATAATTTGATTCAGCCCAAATATCCCAGGGTACTCTACTTCAGTTCCTCCTTTTGGCCATTAGCTACTCAACCCCCAGATGGACAACTGACACTCTTCTATCCCAGGCTCCTCACTCCATTACTGCTGGCCAGGCAGGCAGTTAGAGTTGCTCATTTGATTTTCCTGAACTACATCTAGCATGCGCTGTTTCTCCTGAGGCCTCTGAACTGCGAGTAGCACGGTAGCATAATGGTTAGCACAATTGCTTCACAGCTCCAGGGTTCCAGGTTCGATTCCGGCTTGGGTCACTGTCTGGTGCGGAGTTTTCACATCCTCCCCGTGTGTGCGTGGGTTTCCTCCAGGTGCTCCGGTTTCCTCCCACAGTCCAAAGATGTGCAGGTTAGGTGGATTGGCCATGCTAAATTGCCCTTAGTGTCCAAAATTGCCCTTTGTGTTGGGTGGGGTTACTGGGCTATGGGGATAAGGTGGAGGTGTGGACTTTGGGTAGGGTGCTCTTTCCAAGAGCCGGTGCAGACCCGATGGGCCGAATGGCCTCCTTCTGCACTGTAAATTCTATGAAACTGCTTTGGTTACTCCTCTAAAAATGGCTCTGTTCTGGCATTACTGGTTCCAGGTACAACATTCAATTATAAATCTGAAAGCAATCAGCAGTTGCACTATCACCAGTCCATGGAAAGAAGTTGTGATCTGGGTTGAATGTCTACCATAATATCCCAGTCCCAAACCATCTGCCACCATGTTGTGCCCTCCAGTTCGGTTTCCACATCCTCTCTCAATTGCTTGACTTGCTGCTGGAATCTGTGATACTGTTTCATTGCTGCCTGAGCTTTTTTCTTCAACTCCAGTAGATGTTCTGGCAGCTTTAAGATGCGCATCCCCTCAGAAAGCATGTAAATTGGATTGGATTGGATTTTGTTTATTGTCACGTGTACCGAGGTACACTGAAAAGTATTTTTCTGCCAGCAGCTCAACAGGTCATGAAGTACATGAAAAGAAAAGGAAATTAAAAAAAATACATAATAGGGCAACACTAGGTACACAATGCAACTAGATAAACACCGGCATCGGGTGAAGCATACAGGGGTATGGCGTTAATCAGGTCAGTCCATAAGAGGGCAGTTTAGGAGTCTGGTAACAGCGGGGAAGAAGCTGTTTTTGAGTCTGTTCGCACCTGTTCTCAGACTTCTGTATCTCCTGCCCGATGGAAGAAGTTGGAAGAGTGAGTAAGCCGGGTGGGAGGGGTCTTTGATTATGCTGCCCGCTTTCCCCAGGCAGCGGGAGGTGTAGATGGAGTCAATGGATGGGAGGCGGGTTCGTGTGATGGACTGGGCTGTATTCACGACTCTCTGAAGTTTTTTGCGGTCTTGGGCCGAGCAGTTGCCATACCAGGCTGTGATGCAGCCAGATAGGATGCTTTCTATGGTGCATCTGTAAAAGTTGGTAAGAGTCAATGTGGACATGCTGAATTTCCTTAGTTTCCTGAGGAAGTCTTCCTTTAGGTCAGTAGTTATATTCATCCACTCGCTGCGAGGAGGCCCGGGGCGAAATTCTCCTACCCGCCCCGCCACATTTCTGCGCCGACCGGCCGCCGGGAGTCTCCGTAACACCGGCCGGTCAATGGGGTTTCCCATTGTGGGGCAGCCCCACGCCGTCGGGAAACCCCCGAGCGCCGGCAGAACGGAGACTCCCACCGGCGGAGAATGACGCCCCCGATGTGGGTTATTGCTGAATATCTGCTCATCATTGGGGCATGAAGGTGAAAGCAGAAACTTGATCACAAGGGAGTGATATTACGGTGTTGGTATTGAGGCTCACTGGTTGTCATGCACTATTCCCCTTCTCCATGTCACCTGTGTCGGTTCATGGGTGCTGAAAGTTTCAAGGGTATAATTTTGGGTGCCGTTAAAGCCACACATGACTCTCATCCCTATCTCTATGAGATGTGGGAAGACAACATTATTCCTTTTCTCTTTACACCCAACCAGTAAGAAGGGATCCCTTTTGGGTTGTATACTTAAGTTCATGGTAGTACTTTAGCCCAGGGTTTTTCAAAGTTCAGATCACGACCCACAGGTGAGTCGCAGGCGGGTAGCGGGAGAGTCACAAAGTGATTGGTCACACCATTCCTGCAGTGGTCACAATCGGGGGAGAAACACCCAACAGCCGCTATCGGCTTTGACATCGCGAATGGCGGCCGCTGCCCCTACATGGAAATAAATGAGGCTGTGTGGAGTCCTGCAGCCAGAAGCAGCAGCAGGGAGCAGACCGGCCGGCGTATTCTGGCGCATGCACGGGGAGGGGGGGTCTTCTCCGCGCCATCCATGGTGGAGCTCTACAGGGACCGGCGTGTAAGGAAGAAGTGCCCCCACGGCACAGGCCCACCCGCAGATCTGAGGACCGCACCAGCCAACTTACCTGCCAGGTCCCGCCGTGTGGTGCCATGCCCAATCCACGCCGGCAGGACTGGCCAAAAACGGGCGGCCACTCGGCCCATTGGGACCCGGAGAATTGCCGGGGGGGCTGCTGCCAACGGGGATTCTTCAAGCCCTGCATGCACACTTGTTGTTAAGCTCCCTCCAGGTATGTGCTTTTGGCATTAAATCACGGAGCAGAGTTGCTTCCATTTTCCAGCTGCTGGCAAGCAAGGCAAGTGAATTGTGAAGATGAATGCTTTTCTTAAAAGTAAGAGATGGCCAGAGACTCAAATAGGCTGTTTGCCTGTTGGACAGGATTTCACAGCAGAATCTGCTAGAGAAAGCTGCTCAGGAGAGTGCAGAGCAGTGCTAGTGTTAGCTTCATGCAGAACTCCAGGGCCTCTGGTTAACAGCCTACAAAGAAGAAACTTTACTTGTAATAAAGCTGTATAAAGATGATTTCTTGAGGTATGGTTTTGTCAATTGTGTCAATGCAACCTGGTTCAAGTGAGATCTTGAGGACCAAGAAGGCTCCCCTTTCGCATTAAACATGAGTGAACATGGTGTGGGTTGCGAAGGTCAGCTGGTTGGCAAAAGTATGAAAAACACTGCTTTAGCTAATTGCCAACCCTTATGATCCGATATTCTCTACCTCGCATTGAATGGAGAATGGCCCTTAAGTAGTGATTAATTGGCAATGTAAGCATCTCAATTGGGCAAGGGCCGAATTTACGTCTGAGGCCTTGCCCACCCCAGCATAAAATCACAGAAAGGTCAAGGTGCGGGGGGGGGGGGGGGGAACCTGTTCATACAATTTCAGGCTCCAGACCCCTCCCATTACCCCACCAGCTAAAAAGTCGCTTGGGTGAGGGTCGGGGGGAGCCTAAAATTCTGACCCACATTTCTGTGTTACCAATGCAGTATAATGCCCATTGTTGTGGGTAACACGGTGGTGCAGTGGTTAGCACTACTGCCTCATGGTGCCGCGGACCCGGGTTTGAACCCGACTCCGGGTCACTGCCCGTGTGGAGTTTGTACATTCTCCCCTTTCCTGCGTGGGTCTTACCACCACAACCCACATTCCCCTTAATTGGGAAAAAAAAAGAATTGGATACTCTGAATTTATTTTTTTTAAATGCCCATTGTCATTGTTCATATAAACGTGGAATGGATTTTCCATGTCCAGCAGTCCAAGTGCTGGAGCTGATTCAAGGACTTATTTCAAACGTGTATATACCGCCCCTGTTCCTCCCCCCAATCTATGTCATCGGTATTGATTGGGGTAACGTGCCTTGGTCCCAGTGGCTGTCTTGCACTTGTTTTATTTTGTCTCTTCTGAATCTGGGGCTGGTTCTCCATTTTCAGGACTATGTACCCACGCCTTCGTGAAAACTGTGGTCTTTTACGCCAGGAAAACTAGCGTCAAAAGGCCACAGATTCACCATCTTGCAGGGGGTTAGCAGGCAGCTGTCGTGGAGCTGACAGCTCCAGCTGCTGATACGGCCTCCCGCACCTCCAGGTCAGAGGCCGCGCATGCGCACAGCGGCGGCCTCCAGCGGCCGCGCTGTGCTCCATGGCGGACTCAGACCACAGGCCTGGACCGCAGAAATAGTGTCCCCGATCAGCCGCTTGCCCGACCTGGACTGCCCGCACAGAAAACCCCCAGTCCCGAATGAGGCCCCCCCTGCCCTCCGATCGGGCCACCCCAGACTGTAGCGGTCCCGGACTGAGTCCGCAGCCGCCACGCGAGTTTCCCAAACAGCAGGACCACATTAGAAACACGCTGCTGGGAATTCGGCCGGTCGGGGGCAGAGAATACCAGGGCGGGCCTCAGGTGGTGGATACTCGGCACGGCATACTCCCCGAGTACGCCGCTTTTCAGGGGGTGGAGAATCGCGAAATCGGTGCCGGGCCCCGTTAATGCGGGAAACTGGATTCTCCGCCCATCGCGATTTCGGTGTCAGGGTGCAGACAATCCAGCCCCTGACCTTTACACATTTACCAAGTCCGAAGTAGCTACTGATAACGAGAACCATGTCTTTTTCTTCTTTGTTCTTATTCTGAGCATCTCGTCACCCCTTCGCTTTAGCTGGGGAGGAAGGGGATCTTCTCCAGATTTCATCTTTCTTTCTTTTTTTCTTTATTAGTTGCTTATTTTTATCTGTTGGAAGTTTGGTTATCAACCCTTCTGGTCCTCACTCATTCTCATGTTGTCCAGACATGGTTCTACAATACTTCCCCTCTGGCCTGTGCTCCGGTGGTTTTGACCTGCCGATCTCTTGGTGTTGGTCTTGTAAGGGTCCTTCCTGTTTATTCCCTTATTTCCCATTTCTTATCTTTGCCGTTCTCATTTTGGATTCATGGGCGATTAATGGACATGTGTCTTTAAGTCAAGCTGCAGAGAGAATGAGGAATTCCAAAGTTACAGGAGAGCACTCTCTGCTAGTCTGAACAGAAGCTTCAGACTGTTGGCACCAGAGAGAGAGATGGGCTGGGACTCGGTTTGATTGATTGCCTGGGGGCCAATGAATTGTTCCAAAAGGCCGTATTCTGCCCGGTAGCAGGTGGTAATTCGACATCGTGTCTTTCTCGCAGAATTGGTTAATTTACATGTGTTGTGACTATGGTTCAAGTGGGGCTGGAATTGACCGCGTACTAGCCCAAGGTGTCGTAACACTCTACCTAGCCTGTTGCCAGCGAAACACCTGCAGCCAACTCTCGGGTTGGTGAATTATAACCAACCAACCAGTTCCCCAGTTGCTTGTGAAAACCCTGCTCGCAGCACCAATTGTTGTATGGTAACTAAAGACACTTGACACAGACACAGCTGCAGGTGAATCGAGGAGCAGTTTATTCAATACAAGTATGGTTACAGGGGATAGCACCCTCAGACTCCTCTAAGTGGCGACTCAAAGGTACATGGTTGATTTCATGTATTTACACTATTCTTGCAATAATTAATCATTTATTCATATTGTCCATATCTTACACATCCAGTTTTGTTGCATCTGTAGTTATAGATAAATTCATAAGTAGTCACAGAATGACCTGATCTTTATCGCAAACTGCGCCAGCAGTTTATGCAAGAAATTATCTATGCTGGTGATTTACTACATTATCCAGTCAATCACTTATGTTAACCTGATCCAAAGGTCAGGCATCAGCTTATCAGTCAGGCCCGTAAATCAGTCATCAATTTATCTAAACCTGACCCAAAGAGACTCCATGCTACGTCAACTCTCCTGATACGTTTTACTTCAAACACTTTTAAATCTTATACCAGCAATTTGGTCAAGTGTGAGTATCCCAGGGTACACCACTTCAGGCCGTAACATTGCCCCCCAAGTCCAATTTACTGTTTGTGAGCTGGCCATTAACCGAGATATCAGCATTCCAGAGCGAGACTCCAGAAACTTTGACCTCACCCAAGAAGCATGGTTGTGTGTCCTCTAGGTGTACTGTCTCGACTTCATGAATTCTCTTTGGATCTTCTGTGCATTTTGATGTTTTGGTTTTGAATAGATTGCCATAGTGTCCTATTCAGTTACAATAAAAGGATTGGGCTAAAATTGCTGGATATTGATCACGTCTATGGGGTCGCTTTGCTCTACAGCAATAGCATGGTCGATTAGGTTATTGCTTCCCTTGGTCCAGAGTGTCCCTGTTTCTGCGCTGTTTCACAGGTGGGTTTTATTTTGTACCACGTTTGCTTCCTCTCCTAAATCTATGTTGCAAACCAATTTCAGATTGCCTGACAATCAGGGTGGCTTCCTCAAGGGTCAGACCATCCTTCGCTTGAAGCATATCAGAGAGATTGTTGTCCGCCACTCCTCCTGATAGGTCTTATTAAGGGATTCATAATCTTACATAACTACTGGAAGATATATACATAGATAAATAAATGACCAAGCTGGGAGCTGTCTCTATTCGTGCTTCTACACAGTTCTGTCCAACACTATACTCACCCTTAGGTGGTTGCACATTGAGAGTGAAATACATTTTGGTTCATGAAAATGCCTGAGTTCACATAAGTCTCGTGTAAAGAAATATATGTGCAGTCAATGGCATCCTGTATCAAGAGGAAGCATGATATCCATGACAACTCATGTGCTAACTCTGCCGTTTTATTCCTGACAAGAGAGAATGATGTTAAAGTGTCTCAGTGCATGTAGAGTGCCTTATGCAAACTGTAAACTACAAACTGCAAGATGTTGCTGTATCGCCAGTAGCAGAATGGTTGCAGCTTGATAAGAAAATGTTAGGGGCCCTGGTCATCAGTGATGTGTTGGGTGTTCTGGATCACATACAGGTCACCAACACTTGAAGTAGTGCAACACTATTTTATTGAAAGGTTAACTATTTAAACATACTTGAACTGTGGGTAAATATGATACTAGCTTTAACTAAAGATCTTTGCCTTGTCCTAACCCGTTGATTCACTCAGCACATGGTGAATGTCTGTGTTGCAGGCTGTGAGCTCTGTGCTCCTAGCTAGCTGCTACTCGAATGAGCGGGAACTCTGATGTCCCCTGTCTTTATAGTGTGTGTGCTCTCACTGGTGATTGGCTGCGGTGTTGTGTATGTTGATTGGTCCCACTGTGTGTCCATCAGCGTGTGTCTACACCATGATATACTGGTGTATATTATGACATCCCCCCTTTTATATAAAAAAGTGTGCCTGCATGTCAATAAATAGTGTGTGGTGAATGTTCCTGACTATGTGTGTGCGAAATATTTACGGGACTATGTACATAAAACTAAGCTATTTACATGGGAAGGTGCCTGGTGCAGAAAAAAAGTGTGTCACACAAATAACGAAATGAACACTATATACAAACCACTTGAACAATTAAATGGAAGAACAGAACAGACCAGAGAGTCCATTAGTGCAAAGTTCACAAATTAAGTCTCTGAGGTGGACGACGGATTCTGGTTGACCGCCTCAAGGGTGGGTCAAGAGCCACCAGCTGAGGAGCGGGCTGGACTGCGTCAGAGTGAGGAGGATGCAGAGTAACCGGAATCTCTGCATAGTCCTGGTCAGGGACAACAGGAGGGCATGGCACTGGCGGAGGATCTCGTAGCGAGCGCGGAACGAGACGAAGGGCACGCCGATTACGGCGCAGAATGGAACCATCCGATAGACGAACCAGGAACGAGCGGGGAGCCACCTGCCGAAGAACCACAGCAGTTGCAGACTAGCCACCATCTGGAAGATGGATGCGGACGTTGTCATCTGGAGCAGGGAGGTCAGCTGCACGGGCGTCATGAGCCGCCTTGTGCTGTGCACGAGACAGTTGCATTCGTTGAAGGACCGGAATGTGGTCGAGGTCTGGGACGTGAATGGACGGCACCGTCGTCCTCAGGGTGCGACCTATGAACAGCTGGGCTGGCGGCAGGCCAGTGGACAGTGAGGTCAAGCGATAGGCCAGCAGGGCGAGGTAGAAATCGGACCCAGCATCGGCAGCCTTGCAGAGGAGCCGTTTGACTATGTGGACGTCCTTCTCCGCTTTGCCATTGGATTGGGGGCACAGGGGACTGGATGTCACAAGTTGTACCTCCTGGCAAAGTTGGACCATTCCTGGCTTGCGAAGCAGGGGCCATTGTCCGACATCACAGTGAGTGGGATGCCGTGACGAGCAAAGATGTCCTTACAGGCACGGATGACTGCAGACGATGTGATGTCGTGCAAACGTACCACCTCCGGGTAGTTTGAAGAATAGTCTACAATCAGAACATAGTCCCTGCCCAGCGCGTGGAACAGGTCGATGCCGACCTTGGACCAAGGGGACGTGACCAACTCATGGGGCTGTAGGGTCTCACGTGGTTGGGCCGGCTGGAACCGCTGACAGGTGGGGCAGTTGAGCACTGTGTTGGCGATGTCCTCATTGATGCCGAGCCAGTACACTGCCTCTCGGGCCCGTCGCCGGCACTTCTCCACGCCAAGATGGCCCTCGTGTAGCTGTTCCAAGACAAGCTGGCGCATGCTGTGCGGGATAACAATGCGGTCCAGCTTCAGGAGGACACCATCGACTACCGCCAGATCATCTCTGATGTTGTAGAACTGCGGGCATTGGCCCTTGAGCCACCCGTCTGTTAGGTGGTGCATGACACGCTGCAGCAGGGGGTCAACCGCAGTCTCGCGGCGAATTTGGACGAGGCGTTCATCCGTGGCCGGTAGATTGGAGGCCACGAAGGCCACATGGGTGTCAACCTGGCAGACGAATCCTGCTGGGTCACACGGGGTGTTGACTGCCCTGGACAGAGCGTCGGCTATGATCAGGTCTTTGCCCGGGGTGTATACCAGCTGGAAGTCATATCGCCGGAGTTTGAGCAGAATACGCTGGAGGCGAGGCGTCATGTCGTTCAAGTCTTTCTGTATTATATTGACCAGCGGGCGATGGTCGGTCTTGACGGTGAATTGGGGAAGGCCGTACACATAATCATGAAATTTGACGACACCGGTCAACAGGTCCAGGCACTCCTTTTCTATCTGCGTGCAGCGCTGTTCCGTGGGGGTCATGGCGCGTGACGCATATGCAACGGGGGCCCATGATGAGGCCTCATCGCGTTGCAGGAGCACTGCCCCAATGCCAGATTGGCTGGCATCGGTCAAAATTTTTGTCTCTTTCACTGGATCAAAAAAGGCCAATACCTCCTAGATCAGCTGAGATTCCCGAGGGTGGAGGAGCAAGAGGTGGCTGGTTTGGGGGCACCAATTGGGTTGGAGGAGCTGAGCAAGGGTTTGGGGAGTATGCAGGCGGGGAAGGCCCCGGGACCGGACGGATTCCCGGTGGAGTTCTACAGGAAGTACACAGACCTGTTGGCCCCGCTACTGGTGAGGACCTTTAATGAGGCAAGAGAGGAGGGGACCCTGTCCCTGACAATGTCGGAAGCGACAATTTCTTTGATCCTAAATCGGGACAAGGACCTACTGCAATGTGGATCGTACAGGCCGATCTCGCTCCTCAATGTGGATGCAAAGTTGCTGGCAAAAGTGCTGGCCACAAGGATCGAGGACTGTGTCCCGGGGGTAATCCATGAGGACCAGACGGGATTTGTAAAGGGCAGGCAACTAAACACCAATGTGCGGCGGCTCTTAAACGTGATAATGATGCCATCGGAAGAGGGAGAGGCGGAGATAGTGGCAGCTATGGACGCGGAGAAGGCCTTTGACCGAGTAGAGTGGGAGTACCTCTGGGAGGTGCTGCGTCGGTTTGGGTTCGGGGTAGGGTTTATCAATTGGGTTAAGCTCCTTTACAGAGCCCCGATGGCGAGTGTAGTGACGAACCGGCGGAGGTCAGAGTACTTTCGACTGTACCGAGGGACGAGGCAGGGGTGCCCCCTGTCCCCCCTGTTGTTCGCATTGGTGATCGAACCATTGGCCATGTCATTGAGGGAGTCTAATAAATGCAGGGGGGTGGTCCGAGGGGGAGAAGAGCATCGGGTGTCGCTATATACGGATGACCTGTTGCTGTACATGGTGGATCCAGTGGAGGGGATGGTGGAGGTCATGCAGACTCTAAGGGAGTTTGGCGAGTTTTCGGGCTATAAGCTCAATGTAGGGAAGAGTGAGCTCTTTGTATTACAGGCGGGGGACCAAGAAAGAGGGATACGGGGCCTACCGCTGAGGAGGGCGGAGGGGAGCTTTCGGTATCTGGGGATCCAGATAGCCAGGAGTTGGGGGACCCTACATAAACTGAATCTGACGAGGTTGGTGGAGCAAATGGAGGAGGATTTCAAAAGATGGGACATGTTACCGCTCTCGCTGGCGGGTAGAGTGCAGTCGGTCAAAATGGTGGTCCTTCCGAGGTTTCTGTATGTGTTTCAGTGCCTTCCCATTGTGATCACTAAGGCCTTTTTTAAGAGAGTAGGCAGGAGTATTATGGGGTTTGTGTGAGCGACTAAGACCCCGAGAGTAAGGAGAGGGTTCCTGGAACGCAGTAGGGACCGAAGAGGGTTGGCGCTGCCAAACCTGGGGAGCTACTACTGGGCAGCAAATGTGGCGATGATCCGCAAGTGGGTTATGGAGGGAGAGGGGGCGGCATGGAAGAGGATGGAGATGGCGTCCTGTAAAGGAACGAGCCTGGGGGCGTTGGTGACGGCACTGCTGCCGCTCTCGCCGACAAAGTATACCACGAGCCCAGTGGTGGCGGCAACGCTAAGGATCTGGGGCCAGTGGAGACGGCACCGGGGTGCAATGGGAGCATCGGTGTGGTCCCCGATCAGGGGTCACCACCGGTTTGTCCCGGGGAAGATGGACGGGGGGTTCCAGAGCTGGCATCGGGCGGGGATTGGAAGAATGGTGGACCTGTTCATCGACGGGATGTTTGCGAGCCTAGGGGCACTGGAGGAGAAGTTCGAGTTACCCCCGGGAAATGCCTTCAGATATATGCAGGTGAGGGCTTCTGTGAGGCGACAGGTGAGGGAATTCCCGTTGCTCCCGGCACAAGAAGTTCAAGATAGGGTGATCTTGGTTGTATGGGTCGGGGAGGGCAAGGCGTCGGAAATACACCAGGAGTTGAAAGAAGAGGGGGAAGCGCTGGTAGAAGAGTTGAAGGGTAAATGGGAGGAGGAGCTGGGGGAGGAGATTGAGGAAGGTCTGTGGGCTGATGCCCTAGGTAGGGTTAATTCCTCCTCCTCGTGTGCCAGGCTCAGCCTGATACAATTTAAGGTGGTCCACAGAGCGCACTTGACGGGGGCAAGGTTGAGTAGGTTCTTTGGGGTAGAGGACAGATGTGGAAGGTGCTCAGGGATCCCGGCGAACCATGTCCATATGGTTTGGTCATGCCCGGCACTGGAGGGGTTCTGGAGAGGAGTGGCGGGAGCAATATCTCAGGTGGTGAAAGTCCGGGTCAAGCCAAGCTGGGGGCTAGCAATATTTGGAGTAGTGGATGAACCGGGAGTGCAGGAGGCGAAAGAGGCCGGCATTCTGGCCTTTGCGTCCCTAGTAGCCCGGCGAAGGATCTTGCTAATGTGGAAGGAGGCGAAGCCCCCCAGCCTGGAGGCTTGGATAAATGATATGGCTGGGTTCATAAAGTTGGAGAGGATTAAGTTCGCCTTGAGAGGGTCTGCGCAGGGGTTCTACAGACGGTGGCAACCGTTCCTAGACTATCTCGCGGAGCGTTAGAGGAAGGTCGGTCAGCAGCAGCAGCAACCTTGGGGGGGGGGGGGGGGCGACGACGTCCTGGGAGGTGGGGGGGGGGGGGAAGAGGGGACTGCCTGGGAGGGTGGATGAGCAAGAGATAACATGAAGGGTTGGGGAAACTGGCACGTACGGGTGAGGGCCAGCGTACAAAGCTGTGTAAATATATCATTTTGCCATGTATATATCTTGCTCTGCGCGATTTCTCGTTTTTTTTTTGTTACGAGGGGGGGGTTATTGTTTGTAAGGGATAAAAATTGTGTTAAAAACTTTAATAAATATATTTTTTTAAAAAGGCCAATACCGGGGCCATGGTAAGTTTGGTTTTAAGTTCTGTCCATTCGCTCTCGTGGGCAGGAAGCCATGGGAAGTCTGTCATCTTCCTGACCAGGTTCCTGAGAGCTGTGGTATGAGAGGCGAGGTTAGGGATGAACTTCCCAAGGAAGTTGACCATGCCAAGAAATCGGAGGACCCCCTTCTTGTCCTCTGGCTTTTTCATGGCTGTGATGCCCAGGTCCCACTGAGTGTCCATCAGTGTGTGTCTGCACCATGATATACTGGTGTATATTATGACACTCGTCAGTTCGTCTAGTGTCGCCAGTCTGTGCCCTACGTAGAAGTCCCCGACCATCAATGTGCCCCCGTCCCGCCTCCATCTTTTGAACGTGGTATCTAGCATGGCTGGGGGGAATCTGTGATTGCCGCAGATGGGGCCATGGGGGACATTTTAGTTATCCCAAATTGTTGTCTCAGCTGGGTCCATGTTCTCAGCGTGGCCGCTACCACTGGACTTGTTGTGTATCTTGTTGAGGGGGATGGGAGTGCTGCTGTAGCCAGGGCCCGGAGGGTCGTTCCTTTACAGGAGGCCTCCTCCATTTGCACCTAATCTGTGTCAGGTTCTTGAACCCATCCCCTCACTCTTTCTGCCGTTGCTGCCCAGTGGTAGTATTGTAGATTTGGTAAGGCCAAGCCCCCTTTGATTTTCCTTCTTTGCAGTGTCTGTTTTGGGATTCTCGGGTTCTTAACCCCCCACACACACACAAACGCCATGATTAGACTGTCTACATTTTGGAAAAAGGCCTTGGGGATGAAGATCGGAATGGATCTAAACAGGAAGAGGAACCTTGGCAGTATGTTGATCTTGATCGTCTGCACTCTCCCTGCCAGGGAGAGTGGGAGTGAGCCCCACCTTTGAAGGTCCTTTCATACTTCCTCCACCAGGCTGGTCAGGTTGCACTTGTGGATCTGTGTCCAGTCTCTGGCTATCTGGATTCCCAGGTAATGGAATCTGTTCTGGGCTGTTTTGAACGGGAGCCCCTTCAGCTCTGTCCCTCCCCCATTTGGGTTCACTGGGATTGCCTCGCTTTTGCCCAGGTTACGTTTGTCGCCCAAGAAGGTTCCAAACTCTTTGAGCATTTGCAGTATTGCCTTCAGTCCCTCCTGTGGCTTCGAGACATAGAGGAGCAGGTCATCTGCATAGAGTGAGACTCTGTGCTCTCTGTCTCCTCTCCGGATTCCCTTCCAGCTTTTCACGTCCCGCAGGGCTATCGCCAGGGGTTCGCTGGCTAGCGCGAACAAGAGTGGGGACAGGGGGCAGCCCTGTCTTGTTCCTCTCTGCACCTGGAAGTATTTAGAGATGGTGGTGTTAGTTAGGACGCTCGCTTTGGGAGAGTTGTACAGGAGCCTCACCCAGGCAGTGAATCCTGCTCCTAGCCCAAACCGTTCCAGTGTCTCGAGGTGGTAGCTCCATTCGACTCTGTCAAAGGCCTTTTCTGCATCCAGGGAGATGGTCATCTCTGGTGTTCTCTCCCCAGAAGGGGTCATTATTACGTTCAGCAGCTGCTTGATGTTCGCTGTGAGCTGCCTACCCTTGACAAAGCCCGTTTGGTCCTCTGCGACCACCCCTGGTACACAGCCCTCCAGCCTTTTGGCCAGGACCTTTGCGAGTATTTTCGCATTCACGTTCAGCAGTGAAATGGGTCTGTATGATCCGCATTCCGTCAGGTCTTTATCTTTTTTGGGTATCAGTGAAATTATGGCCTGCGCTAGCGTTAGGGGCAGGGTGCCCCTTGCCAGTGAGTCCGCGAACATGTCCCTTAGGTGTGGGGCCAGGACTGGTGCAAATCTTTTGTAGAAGTTCGCCGGGAATCCATCGGGTCCCGGTGCCTTCCCCGCCTGCATGGAGCTGATGCTCTCCATGATTTCTCCCAGATCTATTGCTGCTTCCAGCTCCGCCCGTCTGTCTTCCCCCTCACAACTGGTAGTTCCAGTCTAGGAACTGTTTCATTCCCGCGTCCCCGTTGTGGGGCTCGGAGGTGTACAGTCCGCGGTAGAAGGTCTCGAATGCCCGATTGACCTCCTTTGGTTCTGTTACCAGTCTGCCTCTGCTATCCTTTACCTGCGCTATTTCCCTCATGGCTGCCTGCTTTCTCAGCTGGTGAGTCAAGAGGCGGCCAGCCTTGTCTCCGTGTTCATAGAAGGTCCCCCGTGTCTGACGGAGTTGGTACACTGCTTTCCTAGTGGATAACAGGTTAAAGTCCATTTGCAGCTTTTTCCTCTCCGCCAGCAGCCCTACAGTCAGGGCCTCGGAGTATTTTCTGTTGACTTCCAGGATGGAGTCCACCAGTTGTTGCCTGGCCACCCTCTCTTCCCTATCTCTGCTTGCCTTGTAGGCTATGATCTCTCCTCTAATCACGGCCTTCAGTGCCTCCCAGAACGTGGAGGATAAGACCTCCCCGTTTTGGTTGTTACTCACGTAGTCGCTTATGGCGCGCGATGTTTTTTGACAGAAGGCCTTGACGGCCAGGAGGTCCGTGTCCAGCCTCCATGTGGGTCGCTGGGCACGGCCTGTCTCCAACCTCACATCCGTATAATGTGGAGCATGGTTAGAGATAACGATCGCGGAGTACTCCGTCCCCGTGATCCTTGGAAGCACCGATTTCCCCACTGCAAAGAAGTCGGTATGGGTGTATACCTTGTGTACTTGTGAGAAGTATGAAAATTCCTTCTCTCCCAGGTGCAGGAACCTCCATGGGCCCACCGCCCCCATCTGCTCCATAAATGCTCCTAGTTCCCTAGCCATGCCAATCTTTTTTCCCTGCTCTGGGGTTTGATCGGTCGGTCAGTGGGTCCTGTACACAGTTGAAGTTGCCCCCCCATGATCAGTCGGTGTGTGTCAAGGTCGGGGATTTCTGCCATGGTCTTCTTTATGAATTCTGTGTCGTCCCAGTTGGGAGCGGACACATTTACCAGTACGACCGGTGCCCCTTCCAGGACACAGCTGACCATGACGTACCTTCCCCCTGGGTCCATAACTGTCTTGGTTTCCGTAAACCTCGTCCTCTTACTAATTAATATTGCTACTCCCCTAGCCCTCGTCCCGTAGCATGAGTGGTATGTCTGTCCCACTCAGCCCTTCCTTATCAGCCGTCGGTCCTTCTCCCTCAGGTGCGTCTCTTGTAGGTAGATTATGTCTGCTTTCAGGCTTCTTTGGTGGGTGAAGACTCAGGATCTTTTGACCGGGCCGTTGAATTCCCTTACGTTCCAGGTAACAATCGTGGTGGGGGGTTTGTGACCCCCCGGTCCTGCGGGGTCACCCATACTTACCTGGTGGATGCGCCCCTGCCCACCAGGGTTTCCCTTCATTAGGAGGCCGTACAAAATGGCCACGGTCACCGCTCTCACCATGAGGTCGGGCCCCAGGACTCCGGGGTTTCCTTTTGTCCAGGGGGCACCCACCATGGCCGCCAGCTGTGTGTACGCCACGTGGCTGCGCCCCTGCACTCCAGGGTCTCCCTTTGTCCTGAAGCCCTCCCGAGTGGCTGTTTGTGGCACCATCTTGGTTCCTCGCCCTGCTCCATGTCTGCCGAGGCCTGTGTTCGTGCTGCTCATCTACCTCACCCTTCCCTTTGCTTCTCTTTTGTTCTGCGCTCCCCCCCCCGACTCTTTCCCCCCCCCCCCCCCCCTTAGTCCCTGTTCCTCTGTCACCCCCCTGTGTTCTTCCCCCCCCCTTCTGCCCTGCCCCCCCCTTCTCTTTGTGCCAGGTGCTCCCTCTCCCCTGAGAAGTGCGCCGCGGCCCTCCTTTCTTCCTGCCCTCTCGTGTTAGCCCTCCTCGCTAGCACGGTGGCGCCCCTCCCAGCACTTGCCCTGTTCTTGTCCTGTTTTACCTTCCTTTTGCTAGCCCTTGTCTCGCCCTCCTGTCTGCCTTTTTCACCCTCATTCACCTTGTTCCGCTCCCCCCCATTGCATTGAGAGGTGAAACAAGCCCGGGAACGAGTCAGCACAGTCCCGCACAGGGCACCAAACACGTGTGTACAGTTCGTGATCGTATTGTCTCTGTTTGCGGTCTGCCCACTGCTCTTTGTTCCTATTCTTCCTTTCTTTTCCATCCCCGTCGCTTTCATGATGGCCGTTGTGGCTGTCCCTCCCCCAGTTTGTTCACTCTAACGAACTCCTCCGCTGCCGCTGGGGTGTTAAAAAATAGCTCCTTCCCTTCAAATGTTACCCAGAATTTGCCGGGAATAACATCCCAAATTTCACATTACTTTTGTCGAGAGCTGATTTGGCCCTGTTGAATTCAGCCCTTCTTTTGGCCAGGTCCGCCCCAATGTCCTGGTACACCCTTATGGTCTTCCCTTCCCACGTGCTAGCTTTTGTCTGCCGGGCCCACTTTAGGATTTTTTCCCTGTCTTGGAACCTGTGCAGCTTCACGATAATCGCTCTGGGATGCTCCCCGGCTTTGCGCATGGGTCGGAGCGACCTGTGCGCCCTGTCGATTTCTGGGGGATTTGGAAACTTCTCCCTTCCCACTAGCTTGCCCAGCATTTGGGTGATGTAGCCTGTTGGATCTCTGCCCTCCATCCCCTCTGGCAGACCCACTATTTTAACATTCTGCCGCCTGGACCTATTTTCCTGGTCCTCCACTTTCCCTCTTCGGCTCCCCTGGGTCGTTACCAGCCTTTTCACCTCGGTTTCCTGAGTTACCATCCTGTCTCACTGGTCCGAGGCGGCCCTCTCCAACTCCTGAATAGTTTTCTCCTGCACCTCCACCTTCCTTTCCAGGCCGTTGATGTTTTGCTGCATTTTTTCTGTTGTCTCTGCCAGTATCTCCTTCATCATTGTGTGGAGCTCCGTCCTGAGTGCCTCCTCATGGTGTTTATCTCCATTTTAATCTCCTCCTTTATGGCGTTTATTTTCGTTTTCAGCACGCTTCTCCATTCCTCCCCCTGTGCGGGGATGGGGGGGATGCTCGCCGCGTCCTGTTCCTGCTCCGTTGCTCGGCTCGCCAGCTTTTCCGCTTCCTGATTCGCCTGAACCTCCGCCTCGCCCCGTGGGGTCGTCTGCCTGCGCGGCCGCAGCTCCTGCTTTTTTCCTTCGCCTTCGCTGCTGTTCCTTCTTACATCTCGCCATCCCCCCAATTTATTATTTGGAGGCATATTTCTGTCTGTGCCTTTCTCTTTTTTTCCTGGGTTTTGGTGCGAAAATGAAATTTTTTTTTTGTTCCCCCCCAGAGAAAAAAAACCCCCTAGGGTTTTTTAAAATCCTTTTAAAAACGATTTTTTTTTAAATAAAAAGGGATTTTTTTTTGAAAGTTTTTTTTTCCCTTTAAAAAAGTTTTTCTTTTTTTAAAATAAATTTTCAGGAGAGGAACAAGGAAGGTTGAATTAAAAAGTTCTTATTTTGTTCTTGTGATCCTCTCCGTGCTCCGACTTTCAGGCCGTTTCTGAGCGATCCCCACTCCTCCTCCACACGCTCACCGGGACCAGTCTCTCCTTGTTTTTTCTCTCCCTCTCCAGCTCCGTGGATCGGAGCTTTGGCGCCTGGGCAGGGCCGAATTCGCGGGGCCTAAAGAATTTTTTTTTTTTTTTTAATTCCCCGGGAAACCCCCCCCCCAAAAAAGCCGTGATTTCGTGGCTGTGCGGGAGCGTCTTTGCTGCGGCCGCTCCGTTCGCCATCGCCGCCGGAAGTCGTCCCAGGGCTATTTCTTAATAAAATCTCATTCTATTGGGAGACTCAAGGCTGTGATAGTATTCCCCAATAAATTAAGCATATGTCACATTTTTTTACTAATCTCTTCCATGAGCTTTGTTTACTCACCATGAACCTCACTAGCAACATTTTGTTGGATTTTTAGTCATTGACAAGAGGACTAAAATACTGTTACCACCTGATGCAGTTAACACCTCTTCAACATACTGCTTAGAAATGTTAGGTTTTGTTAAGGGTTTGCAATCATGCCCTGATTGGGTAAACTGCAGATCCACTGACTTTCCAAAACGTTAGCTTTATTATTATCCATGTGCAGTTTCATTTATGCCATGTTCATGGAAAACCATCTGATTCACCCGACTTGTGCCACAGCATTGCCTGCTAACAAGGAGGAGCTGCTTTAAAACATTGCCTCACCACTCACTCCCAGTCAGCACACAAGCATGGCAGCACACAGACCTGCTCCCTGATTTGGCGATGTCGACCTGTCCAGGCTCCTCGACGCTGTGGATGGGAGACGGGCCACCCTGTTCCCCTGAGGTTGGAGAAAAAGCTGCAATGTCACCATCACATGGAGAACCTCCATCCAAGGTTGGAAGAAGACCAAGGACCTCCACCATGCTGCAAGGGTAAGTTCCAACCTCACCCCTGTCATCAGTTCCACCTGCCACCTCTCAATTTCCCAACAATCCACCCCCTCCCCCAGCCCCCCGCCAAATCTGCTGGCTGACACCTCGCACCCTTCCGCATCCGATCTTCGTGCTTGCTCCTCAGAAACCCTGACACCCACCATCACAACCCCTTCAGGTCCTGTAACAGTGCTCAAATATGCCACCTGCTTTAGACCCCATAGTCATCAGGTGTGTGGCTCACAATGGCCTCTCTTTGTCCCCTTGGCGAAGATAGCCCATAATAAATGGGAAAGGGCCAAGACAGGGGAGGATTCCCAGAGATTTGTGCCCTCACCCCCTCTGATGAACGGGCCATGGAGGTCGCAGGGTTGCCCGAGGAGAGAGCAGTCACCGACAGCGAGGTTGGCCTGTGCCAGAGAGGTGAGGATCCACTGCCCTTCACCTAGGTGACCTGTGTCAAGTGAGTTCATGTCAGACAAAGTTACCCTTCTCTCTCACTGCCCACATGTCCATTGTCTCACAGGATCTCCATTTGATGAGGCCAGACCCGGTGGAGGCAGGGACATGTCAGACAAAGTTACCCTTCCCTCTCACTGCCCACATGTCCATTGTCTCGCAGGAACGCCATTTGATGGGGCCAGGCCAATCAGATGGCCCGATGGAGGCAGGGACATCCAAGGGAGACAGTAGTCAGAGGTCTCCTGGAACCCAGGACTCAGCTGTGTCACAGTCAGATGCCGTGCGCCTGGACAAATTCCTCCCAGACTGATGCAGATGATAGGACACAGCTGTGACATTCAGGAGGGCGATTATGTGACATTGCAGTGACTGAAAGGCCGAGGTGTCCTAAAGGCTGCAGGCACAGGAGATGGTGCCGCATATGCGTAGCACCAAGGCCAACACCAAGAGAGCAGTGGAAAATCTGGAGCCTGCGTCCGCATCCTGAGTGGTGATGTCCAAGGCATGGCTCAGTCTGTGATGAACATGGCTGAGGGCCTTGACATCATGTCCCAGTCACTGAGGGAATGTGTCCCAGATGCAGATGGACATTGCCAAGGTACTGCAGAGCATGGCCCAGTCACTGAGGAGCATCGCTGAGCTTGTTGACGCCATCGTGCAGATAATAGGGAGCCTCCAGGACTGGCAGCATCAGATGACTTGTAGGCCTCTGGTGCTCACTCCAACTGCCCCTCTCTCCCATAGAGTCCTCCAGGCCCCTACTGGCACCATCAGGCAGCAGGAAATGCTGGAGGCCAAACCGGGGTGTGCCACCAAGTAGACTATATCGGTCTCCATTTCTGCTGATTCCTCTCTCATGACACAGAGGTATCTCAAGGGCAGCGGGCAGAGCAGGATAGCATTACAACACCAGTGACAGGGGTAAGTGCCCCCTGCTCCAGGCCCTCCAGATGGCAGCCACCCAGGGCATCACGGCCGTAGGGCATGGAATGCAGCAGGCTGCCTCCACCTCTGATGTGCATCTTGGGGACACAACTAGATGTAGCAGCAGACTACAGAAGATCAAGAAGAGTGAGGAGCATTGAGTGGGTCACTCACTATCTGTAGCTAGGGGGAATGTAAATCTGTCACAGTGAAATGTTCACTGTTTAAACATGTTGCACCTCAGACATGTGAAGCCTCTGACAGTTAATCTTCACAGCGGGACTGCCCTTCATTTCCTCTATCCCCCCCCTCACCCCCCCCCCCCCCCCACCCCCAGCACAGTAGTCCAAGAACAAAAGCTCCCGATGCAGAGGATGGGTGGTAGCGCGCTATCAACAGAAAGATAGGAGTCAGACATTTGCAGAAACTGAGGAACACCAGAGATTTCCTCACAGCAAGTTATCATCGCTCTATTGCCTTGTATGATGACCCGCTGACAATGCCAACACAGGGCCATCACCCTGGAGTGACATTACATAGACCTTTCGGAGGAATAGGGTGCCGGGGAGGGGCTGATGTGATGGGGTTTGTGGGGAATAGGGAAGGTGATGGAAGGAGGGAAAAGGGGGAGGGGGGCGATTGGAGGGGGGCGATTGGAGGGGGGAGGGAAATTGGGGGGAAAGGTTGAGCTGACGGATACAGCCTTGTCCTCAGACAATTTTGAGATGATGAGGGCCTCCCTGGATCGCACCCTTGCCGTTGCCTGTCTTCCATCCTCCGGCTCCTCCTCGGGCTTGCCCTCCAGCCCCTTTTGGACTGCCTCAACCTCATCCTCCAATGAGGCCGTATGTCCCTCCGCCTCTTCCTGCTCCTCCTCCTCCAGCATGTTGCCCCGCTGCTGTGTCAGATTGTGGAGGACATAGCAGACAACCACAAAGCAGGAGACCCTCTGGGGGCAGTACTACAAGGCACCGCTAGAGTGGTCAAGACATCGGAACCACATTTTGAGCAGGCTGACGCACAACTCAACGATTTGTATCAGTAACGTTGATGAAGATTAAATATTGGCGAGAACACAAGACCTAACTCACGCTCTTCTTCAAAACAGTGCCACGGGATCTTTTAATGGGAAATTCCATTGACGGCTGAGGGATCAGAGGGCTGCCTCCTGCCACCGAGCGACACTCCGCAGGGGCGCATGGAAACTCCTCCTCAGCATCTCCAATAGTGCAGTGTTCTGCCAGTGCTGCTCAGTGCACTGCACTGGAGTGTGGACTGAATTATGTGCTCAAGTCTCTGCCGGGAAATCTGAACACTCCCCTCCTGACTCAGAGGTGAGAGTGCCAACACTGAATTATGGCTGACACCAGCAGTGGGATCTAATTAAGTTGTGCAATGAAATTGTTTTGTTATTGAGATACAATATAAAATTAATTTGCTGCCCAGTTTATTCAGTTTTAATAGTGACTTTCACGATGTTTTGGAGTTATAGCCTTTCCTGCAGTGACTGGAAATTGGTCCATACTACTGTACCTTTTTCACACCCATCTTGGGTGGCAATGTGATAACTCCATTAATTTTGTTATGAACACATTAAATTGTGAACTGACCTGACCTTTTCAGTAACGATTTAATCCTTTCTCACCTAGCTTTGCAGCCTTGTTGCCATCCTTCCTTTTACGTACCATGAATATTTCTCTCTTTCTTTGCTAATTGCTTTTTATTTTTTTTAATTGTATTTTTGACTCTAACACCCCACATCCTTTTTAAAATCTATTTTAATGAAAGTCTCCTTGATATCATAAATATGTCTAGCAAATGTGACAGCAGAAGTCCATTGTGAAGATACGTTAAATGCTGTGGGCAAAAGATCTTAGCACATTTATGCTCTGAGCTTTAGGCAGGATATTGATCATTTGCTTTTCAAAAATGTCTCAGTGTAGTTCCGTTACTGCCTGTTCTATTAGTCAAGAGGACTTTCTAACTTTAATGATGGTTGTTTGCTGAATGACTTATGGTGATCCACTGTAATAGATGTAAGGTAGGACCTGCACTACAGGTTCGCCGGTAGCTTCTGCCGGCTGGCTCCGCCCACGGAGAACTGTATAAATATGCATGACCTCCAGTGCCCTGCCATTTCGCCAGCTGCAGCAGGAGGCCACGCATCTGACTGTAATAAAGCCACAGTTGTACCCAACTTTAGTCTTTGCGCAATTGATTGTGCATCAATTTGTTACAGTCAGATTTTCCACAGAATGGATGTCCGAATTAAGCCCGATCGCCTGCAGCTGGATCCTCACTCGCCCGACGCCAGGAAAGACTTTACTCACTGGCTAGCATGTTTCGAGGCTTACATCAACGCGGCGGACCCCGCGCCAACGGAGGCTCAGAAGATCAACGTCCTGTACTCCAGACTGAGCTCCAGCGTGTTCCCGTTGATCCAAGATGCCACGACTTACACAAAAGCAATGGAACTCCTCAAAGAACACTACACACAGAAGACGAACACGCTCTTCGCCAGGCATGTACTTGTCACCCGCTCGCAACTACCTGGTGAGTCCATCGAAGACTTCTGGCGGGCCCTAATTCCACTCATCCGGGACTGTGACTGTCAGGCTGTCACGGCCGCCGAACACGCGAATCTCCTCATGCGCGATTCCTTCGTGACGGATATTGCGTCGGACCGCATCCGAGAACGATTGCTGGAAGGGGCCACGCTCGAACGGGCGGAGACAAAAACCTTGGCGCTCTCCATGATGGTCGCATCCCGTAACGTACAATCGTACCTCTCCCGCCGCGCTGCCCACTCTTCTACCCCTTCCTACCCCGCCGACGACCTCCTCAGCCGGGGTCAGCCTTCGCAATCCGCCTGCATCGCACGCCAATCTGCGCACCCCGGGGGTCCCCGCTGCTACTTCTGTGGTCAGCAGAAGCACCCCCGCCAACACTGCCCGGTCCGCACTGCAGTTTGTAAAGCCTGCAGTAAAAAGGGCCACTTCGCGGCTGTGTGCCAGGCCCGTGCAGTCGCTGCGATCGTGCCCGCTATCGCCCCCTCCCCCACGCCAGCCGCACAATGGGAGCCGCCATCTTCTCCTCCCGGGTCCATGTGCGACCAATGGGCGCCGCCATCTTGTCCCCCTTCGGCTACATGTGCCCCATGGGCGCCGCCATCTTGTCCCGACCCCGCAATGTGTGCACCATGGGCGTCGCCATCTTGTCCCAACCCCGCAATGTGCGCACCATGGGCGCCGCCATCTTGTTCCCCACAGGGTCCCCGGACATCCCGACATCGGAACCGCACACGCTCGCCACCCGAAGCATCCGATGGCTGCCCGCAGCTCGCTTCGATGACCCTGGACCAATCTCGCCCGCACAACCTGGCCACCGTGTCGAGGATGGTTAAAATCAACGGCCACGCGACCTCGTGCCTGCTGAACTCCGGGAGCACCGAAAGCTTCGTTCACCCAGATACAGTTAGGCGCTGCTCCCTCCCGGTCCACCCTACCAATCAAAGGACCTCCCTAGCCTCCGGATCCCACTCCGGCCCAATCCGAGGCTTTTGTACAGTCACCCTCACGGTCCAGGGCGTAGAATTTAGTAACTTCCGCCTCTATGTCCTTCCTAATATCTGCGCTGCACTCCTGTTGGGCCTGGACTTCCAGTGCAACCTCCAGAGCCTCACCCTCAAATTCGGCGGGACCCTTACCCCCCCTTACCATTTGCGGCCTCGCGACCCTCAAGGTCGATCCCCCCTCCCTTTTTGCCAATCTAACTGCGGATTGCAAGCCCGTTGCCACTAGGAGCAGACGGTACAACACCCAGGACAAGACCTTCATCAGGTCCGAAGTCCAGCGGCTGCTTAAGGAGGATATTATCGAGGCCAGCAACAGCCCCTGGAGAGCCCAAGTGGTAGTGGTTAAAACTGGGGAGAAACACAGGATGGTCATGGACTATCGCCAGACCATTAATCGGTACACGCAGCTCGACGCGTACCCCCTCCCATGCATATCTGATATGGTCAATCAGATTGCGCAGTACCGGGTCTTCTCAACAATTGACCTGAAATCCGCCTACCACCAGCTCCCCATCCGGAATTCGGACTGGCTATACACTGCCTTCGAGGCGGACGGTCGCCTCTACCACTTCCTTAGGGTCCCTTTCGGTGTCACAAATGGGGTCTCGGTCTTCCAAAGAGAGATGGACCGAATGGTCGGCCAGTACGGTTTGCGGGCCACCTTTCTATACTTAGATAATGTCACCATCTGCGGCCATGATCAGCAGGACCACAATGCCAACCTCAATAAATTCCTCCGCACTGCCACTCTTCTCAACCTGACCTTCAACAAAGAGAAGTGTGTGTTCAGCACGACCCGGTTTGCCATTCTCAGCTATGTAGTCCAAAATGGACTTCTCGGGCCCGACCCCGACTGCATGCGCCCCCTCATGGAACTTCCTCTCCCCCACTGCCCCAAGGCCCTCAAACGCTGCCTGGAGTTCTTTTCCTACTACGCTCAGTGGGTCCCAAACTATGCGGACAAGGCCCGCCTACTCATTCAGTCCACCCAATTCCCCCTCGCGGCCGAGGCACAAGACGCTTTCGCCCGCATCAGAGCAGACATCGCCAAGGCCGGGATGCGCGCAGTGGACGAGTCACTGCCTTTCCAAGTAGAAAGCGACACTTCAGACGTCGCCCTTGCCGCCACTCTAAACCAGGCAGGCAGACCCGTGGCATTCTTTTCCCGCACCCTTCATGCCTCTGAAATTCGACACTCATCCGTCGAAAAGGAGGCCCAAGCTATCGTTGAAGCTGTGCAGCATTGGAGGCATTACCTGGCCGGTAAGAGATTCACTCTCCTTACGGACCAACGGTCGGTAGCCTTCATGTTCAGTAACACACAGTGGGGCAAGATCAAAAATGATAAAATCTTGCGGTGGAGAATCGAGCTCTCCACCTATAATTACGAGATCTTGTATCGACACGGTAAACTCAACGAGCCCCCAGACGCCGCTCCCGAGGTACATGTGCCAGGGCACAAGTGGACCAACTCCGGGCCCTACACGACAGCCTTTGTCACCCAGGGGTCACTCGATTGTACCATCTGGTCAAAGCTCGCAATCTGCCCTACTCCATCGAGGAAGTAAGGACAGTCACCAGGGACTGCCAGGTCTGTGCGGAGTGCAAGCTGCACTTTTACCGGCCGGACCGTGCGCGCCTTGTGAAAGCTTCCCACCTCTTTGAGCGCCTCAGCGTGGATTTCAAAGGGCCCCTCCCCTCCACCAACCGTAATACGTACATTCTCAGTGTGGTCGACGAGTACCCCAGATTCCCCTTCGCCATCCCATGCCCCGATATGACGTCTGCCACTGTCATCAAGGCCCTCAGTACCATCTTCGCCCTGTTCGGTTTCCCCGACTACATCCACAGTGACAGGGGATCCTCATTCATGAGCGATGAGCTGCGTCAGTTCCTGCTCAGCAGGGGTACAGCCTCCAGCAGGATGACCAGCTACAACCCCCGGGGAAACGGGCAAGTAGAAAGGGAGAATGGGACGGTTTGGAGGGCCATCCAGCTGGCCCTACGGTCCAGGAACCTCCCAGACCCTCGCTGGCAGGAGGTCCTCCCTGACGCTCTACACTCCACCCGGTCACTATTGTGCACCGCCACTAACAATACACCCCATGAACGTGTTTTCACCTTCCCCAGGAAGTCCACATCCGGGGTGTCGCTCCCGACTTGGCTCGCTACTCCAGGACCGGTCTTTCTCCGTAGGCACGTCCGACTCCACAAGGCGGACCCCTTGGTGGACAGAGTTCACCTGCTCCACGTCAACCCTCAATTTGCCTGCGTTGAGTTCCCCGACGGCCGCCAAGATACTGTCTCACTCAGGGACCCTATTACATGGGGTGTAATAGGAGATGTAAGGTAGGACCTGCACTACAGGTGCGCCGGTAGCTCCTGCCGGCTGGCTCCGCCCAGGGAGAACAGCATAAATATGCATGACCTCCAGTGCCCTGCCATTTCGCCAGCTGCAGCAGGAGGCCATGCATCTGACTGTAATAAAGCCACAGTTGTACCCAACTTTAGTCTTTGTGCAATTGATTGTGCATCATGACTCCAAGAAACCCTGCCATGTTTTCAGGAAGCTACCACTGATCGAGCAGAACTCTTAACAGTAGAAATTCTCTGCAATATTTTCACATATTGGTTGAGCAAATAGAGTGAATTTCTTTTCTTTTTCAATGAAGTAGTTCCACGAGATGAGGATGTAATTGGTTAGGCCAATATTTATTGCCCGCCACTAATTGACCATTGAGAAGGTGGTGGTGAGCTGCTATCTTGAACCACTGCAGTCTATATGTTGCAGGTCCATCCACAGTGCTGTTCCAGGAATTTGGCCCAGCAACAATGAATGAACAGCGACATATTTCCAAATTAGGATGGTGTGTAGCTTGAATGGGGACTTGCAGTTTGTGGTGTTCCCATGTATCTACTGCCCTTCTTTATCGATGGTGAAAGCCTTAGGTTTGGAAGGTGCAATGGACGCAGACTTGGTGATTTGCTACAGTGCATCTTGTAGATAGTACACACTGCTGCCACTGTGCATTGGTAGATGGCACGCTAGTCAAGCAGGTTGCTTTGTCCTGAATGGTGTTGAGCTTTTTGAGTGCTGTTGGAGTTTCACTCATCCAAGTAAGTGGAGAGTATTCCATCACACTGCTAACATGTGCCTCATAAATGGTGGTCAGGAGGTGAGTTACTCGCTGCAGAATTCCCTGTTTCTGACTTGCTCTTGTATTTATATAGCTGGTCCAGGTCAGTTTCTACTCAAAGGTAACCCCACAGGATGTTGATTCATCAATGGTAGCGCCATTGAATGTCATGGAGGGATGGTTCGATTTTCTCTTGTTGGAAATGGTGATTGCCCAACATTTGTGCGGCGTAAACATGACTTGCCACTTATAGCCCAAGCCTGCAAGAGTTGCCCAATTCGTGCTGCAAGTAGACACGGACTGCTTCAATATCGGAGGAGCTGCAGATTCCGCTGAATACTGCGCCATCGGCAGCAAATATCCCTACTTCTGACCTTATGATGGAACAAAGGTCATTGATGAAGCAGTTCAAGATACTTGGGCTGAGCACACTACCCTGAGGAACTCTTGCAATGATGTCCTGGGACTGAGATAATTGATACTAATGCAGCTTTCATCATTCCCTGACCAGTTAAGGGTCGGTGCATAATACCTGCGATAGAAGAGAAAGAAATGATGAACTGAAGAATTTGATCAAAATTCAAATGGCAAGCAGTTCTACGCAGATCAGGAAAATCAATGTAAGGGCTGCCATGTCACTTAGAATGATTGTCTTGCCTTAGCGTCAAGATTAAAGGTGGACGTGAAGTGAAGTTCTGGTAATCAATCCCATTTCATTCACTGTGAGCCTCTGCTGATGCCAGCTCATTATTCTGTCCCATCTGTGAATCAGTTCTTTGTGGACCAGAGAGTGAATCAGCAGGGGGATGCCAATTTAACACATTCCTAAAATGTAGAGACTTAATAAGTGTTCCAAATGTCTGTATGATTATTGTCAGTAAGAATATCACTGTAATCTCTTCCAGATTTCCTGTACATTTACTTATTTTTCATGAAAGGTTATTGGCAAATTTTACAGACTTTGCTCTATAGTTTAATTGGCACCTGATCACAATTAATTAAAGTTAATTTTTTAAAAATGCAAATCTACTTGTTTTTCATCTCGTGTTTGACTCATCAATCACAGGAGTCCATGATTGGTGTTCAGCTGCTGGCTTATATGGAGAAGCAGAAAATGGTGTGAGGTCAGTGGAGTGAGAGCCGGAATTGTCCCAGTTTCTGGTCATTAACGTGATGGACGTATGCCGCAGTTCACAAAACATACTTTCTGTAGACGTTTCACCAATTAGGATGAGGAAAGCCGGGTGCTGCTACAGTTTTTTATGTGACTATTGAACAACAGCGTAAAAAGGAAGTACTTTTTATATTGACAGAGAGAAGCGACACCATGGAGCTTCAGGAAGAGAATTATGCCCAACGTGAACGAACAGGGCCCTCAGGTTTTCAGATACAAAAGTGGAGAAGCCGGTAGGACAAGTGAACCATGTAATTGTGATCTTATCTAGATGGGATACACAAGTACCACAGCAAGTTGGTGAATGGACATGCAAATGACTGAATTGTCAAGATCTGGTTTTGGTGAAATGAAATGAAAAATGAAATGAAAATCGCTTATTGTCACAAGTAGGCTTCAAATGAAGTTACTGTGAAAAGCCCCGAGTCGCCATATTCAAGCACCTGGTCGGGGAGGCCGGTACGGGAATTGAACCGTGCTGCTGGCCTGCCTTGGTCTGCTTTAAAAGCCAGCTATGTAGCCCTGTGCTAAACCAGCCCAGTGTCATAAAAAAGTAATGATACATTTCACCAGTGACGTTGCAAGAATTGCTGAGCTAAGGTCTAAGTTTTCGGTCCTGTCTCAATATAAATCCCAGTATCTATTGTTCAGTTGAGACTTTAATCATACAGGCAACAGGAGACAGTCTGGTGAAGTAACTCAGTAAACCTGTAAATTATAAATCAATACTTAACAAAGCAGGACAATGATTTTACAGGTGTACTGTGGTTGTTGCGTACCGGTTCAGCTTAAGGCAGCACCTCTTTCCTCCCCATCACTTCGGTGACTTTTTTTTACCTGTAGACAACAGGATCTGCGTAAGAAATTAGAAAATTCCATTTAAAAGCATTACACCGTTACATAACTAATAACACCTTGTTACTAAGTTAACTTTAATACCAAGAATGCATTGAGTTAAAAGTAATTACTTTTCTTCTAGAATGCTATGAATTAAAACTAACTTAATGTAGTTCACGGCTGTTATTATTCTTTCCTCCTCTCCATACAAAAAATGCCTTCTAACTTTCCTGTGCTGATAACACCAGGTTGATAAGATTTTTGTAGAATCCGCTAAAGTAGCACGCATGGACCAAGCAAGTAGGAAACAAAGGTTGGATTTATTTATGGTACACAAGCATCTCCACTCGCCGAAGTGTCTCGCTCCTCAACCTGCACCCAGGTCTGGGGTTTTATACTAGTGATCTAATCCCCTGTTAAGGGAAGCCCCGCCCCTGTTACTGGGAAGCCCGTACCTTGTGGAGTTCACGGGGAATCTGATAGTCCTGATGCAGTAACCTCCATGAGGGTTTTAACAGTTTTAACAAAGTTAGAGGATGTAAGCTCACACGATCAACCTTGAAGAATACAAGTTCTTGCAATGTCGCTTTGTGAAATGGAAATAAATACAATAGGGGCACACCCCACAATTTTTCTGGAATTAACTCATTAGTGCGTCACTGCTATTCTGTCTAAAGTCCCATGGATCACTTCTCTGTCAAGTGAAGCTAAGCAGTTTAAACAGGATAATATACCATCAGGTTTCGATTAACACACTTTGATTGTGTCTAAATTAAACTAAAACTAATCATTAAACATCAATTTCTCCACAAGGTTAAGACTCTCATTCACATCTCCTCAGTCTGCATAGCTGCTCAAAGATTTGCTCCAGCATCATTGACCCTTCACTCTCCCACTCGTCATGGCTCTACATAAGTTAGCAAGTAAGACATCGCTGATGCCCTTTCCACTTGCATTCACATCCTCAAAAGCTGCTACTGTCCAAGAGCATTGTGAACACTCCACTGTTAAGATTTTTTAATTAAGAAGTCTCACAACACCAGGTTAAAGCCCAACAGGTTTGTTTCGATTCACTAGTGTAGCACCGTCAATATGACGCGAGGCAGGTTGAGGTAATGTCAATTGAAGGCTTTATTAAGCAGAGCTTTATCCCCAGCAGCGTGGTTACAGAATGCAGCTGCTGAGGGAAATGGAGGGAAAAGCTGGGTTCTTATACCGGCATTTTTGGGTGGAGTCCAGTAGGTGGCAGATCCTATCAGGACCTGGCATCCCTCCACCAATAGCCTGTCGACACGTGGTGTACTGTATTACCCCTAATACATACCATCACATTCACACCTTGTTGAAAAAGAACCCGGCGGGATGGTGGTTCGCATGGTGGTAGGGGTTTACAGAGTTGGTACTGTGCCGTAACTTTGAACAAAACACAAAATGATCGCTTCAACTGGGCCAACGGGCTAAACAGGGTCGGCGGGATGCCATAACTATAACAGACACAATAACTGAAAACGTTGAGAGTTAAAGTGATTCGATGAGCTGGATGGGCGCCCTGGTCGTCCTTTCCAATCGTCTCGGGCGTGGTGGTGATGGCGCTGGCTCGAGTCCCGCCGACTCTGGGAGCGTAGCGCTGTCCCCTGTGTCCTTACTCCTGGGCGGGTCTGGGAGGAGAACCGAACCCCCCGGGAATGGGGTGGCTGCGGGATGAACCGGCGTGAGTGAGGAGATGGTGATTGGCGTTGGGGGGGGTGTGGGTAGATCCGGCGGGCGCCAGGTCTCGCAGGGAGACCGTGTCCTGTCGGCCATCGGGGTACTCCACATAGGCGTATTGCGGGTTGGCGTGAAGGAGATGCACCCGTTCCACCAACGGATCTGATTTGTGCGCCCGCACATGTTTCCGGAGCAGAATGGGTCCCGGAGCTGCTAGCCAGGTCGGAAGTGGCGTTCCAGAGGAGGACTTCCTAGGAAGGAGGAGGTGGCGCTCGTGAGGCGTTTGATTCGCGGTGGTGTACAGCAGGGACCGGAAAGAGTGAAGGGCATCCGGGAAGCCTGGCCTGGGCTTGCGAAGTCCTACCAACTGTCCTGGCTTGAGACAATTCACACCTCTTTAACTTGTGATTATCCCTCTCTCTAGCGGTTCCATCTGGACCTATAGACTTAATTACCTGCAAAGGCTCACATTCAAAGTATCGTCTTGCATTTTTGACTTTGTCTATATATATGTTACTGGAACCTAGCTCTTCATTCTCCTGAGGAAGGAGCAGCGCTCTGAAAGCTAGTGAATTGAAACAAACCCGTTGGACTTTAACCTGGTGTTGAAAGACTTCTTACTGTGCTCACCCCAGTCCAACGCTGGCATCTCCACAACAAGAATATTTAAGACTGTGATGGATAGATAATTGACCTCTCAGGGAATCAAAGGATATGAGGATTGGGCAGGAAAATGGAGTTCATGCAAAGGACCAGCCTTGATTGTATTGGATGGTGGAGCAGGCTCAAGGACCAAATGGTTTACTCCTCTTTTTCTTATGTTCTTGGACACAGATTGGTTGGTGAAATGAGAAAATACGTGACAAATGAAATTCAGTGCAGGAAAGTGTAAGGTGTATTAGGGTCTCCATTGCGACCACTAACTTTTAAAAAAGAGATTTAAATTTCTAGTCGATTATGTTATGATCCTATTAGGGAGCATTAATGTATAGAAAAGAAATCCAAACACCCAGGAATTAACAAGCAGAACTACGTCACAAGATTTTACGTTTTTAAACAAACTTTGTTCTATATCAAACAGAAATAAACAAAGTAAATATTACTAACATTAAGAAAATTCCAGTTAAGGGGCAATTTAGCATGGCCAATCCACCTACCCTGTACATCTTTGGATAGTAGGGGTGAGACCCATGCAAACACGGGAAGAATGTGCAAACTCCACATGGACAGTGACCCAGGGCCGAGATAGAACCCGGGTCCTATAAATATTATTAACTTAACACAATAGTTTATTAAAATTTATACTTTAAACCCAGTTCTACTTTTTATTTGCCCTGAGAAGTTCCCATCTTTTACAAACTCTTTAAGGTTCATTCATTTTTCATGGGAGCTACCCAAAAGGTAAATCACAGTTTTCCGGAATTCACTCTTCTTTCTCTTCAGTGTTCAAGCTATTTTGCCAAGGTACAAGGTTATATGAGATCTTTCCACTAGCTTTTGGTTAAGTAATTCTTCAACCTATTTACCGACCTCATGACTCTGGATTCCAGAGGTCCAGCGCGGACCTCCCTGTGACTCCTGCACATTAAAACATCGGAAAACACCCTTGGTTCCCAATAGCCCGCTGCTATGGTTACAAACTGTAACCAAACTGATTGCTTCTAGAACTCCAACCACAAAAGGTGAACTGTCTTTCACTGAGAGGATTACTGTAGATTTCTTCCTTTAGCTTGCAGCTAAACAAAATCTTCCGGTTGTTATTCCCCTTTCCAACTTTGCCTTATGCTGAATACCATCTCCCAATTGCAGGCTGTGTGATGGATGATTGATGAGATTTACCATGCGGAATTAGTGAAGTCTTGCGACACTAAAACTCAGTAGAAATTGGAGTTAAACTTCTCGGATGCAAACAACAATCTTTATTGCCTCTATTTGATAACAATTGAGAGGAACTTAAATTTATTCTCAATAAAGTCCAGCTAGCAAAAGGACTTAAAGAGAAGTAACTTGTACACAATTTAACTTGCAAAATAATACAGAAATGGTTTCTTGCTTACGGTAAAACAGCTTGCATTTACTTCAAGAGTTAAAGTGGAAAAGTGAAAATATGAAAATAAGGATAGCGAATAGTTAGATCAAAGTATAGAATGATCCTGGATAAAGATGGCCGTACGGACCATCGTGTTTAAGGAGAATCTTATCAGATTTTAGGCATCTATCTACATCTCTATGTCATCCTAATTGGTTTGGGTTAGAATCAAACATATTTGATTTGCTGGTTAGCTGTCAATCCCTAATGTGCAACGTAAGTTCTGAATGTTTCATGTTTGAATATTTGTGTGTGTTATGGAATGCGATTCTGTGCTATTATCAAGACCAGTTTCTACTGGTTTTCTGCTGACTTTGCTTTATCCACATGATGAACAATGGTGCCATCATGTTGCTATGGTGCCTGCTTCGTCCTTGATCTGATTACTGGTACAGCTCATTTCTTAATGTCAAACTGTCTTTGAAAATATGTTTATTAGAACAATAGCTTTTTCATCTTGCTTAGTGAAAATGTTGTTTTTATCTCCAATTAGTTTATGCATGTGTCAGGCTTTTTGTGCCTCTGTTGAAGCTATGTGTTTAATCATGACCTGAGGTTATGAGTGCTGAAATCAGGAGGTGCAGGATAGAGTGATCTCAGAGACATGGGTGGGGGATGGTAAGGTGTCGGACATATATAGGGAAATGAGGGACGAGGGGGAGATCATGGTAGATGAGCTGAAAGGGAAATGGGAAGAAGAGCTGGGGGAGGAGATTGAGGAGGGGCTGTGGGCTGACACCCTACGTAGGGTAAACTCATCGTCCTCGTGTGCCAGGCTAAGCCTGATACAATTCAAGGTTCTACACAGGGCGCATTTGACTGGAGCATGGCTGAGTAGATTTTTTGGGGTAGAGGATAGGTGTGGGAGATGCTCGAGAAGCCCAGCGAATCACACCCACATGTTCTGGTCATGCCCGGCACTACAGGGGTTCTGGGTGGGGGTGGCAAAGGTGCTTTCGAAGGTGGTGGGGGTCCGGGTCGAACCAAGCTGGGGATTGGCTATATTCGGGGTTGCAGAAGAGCCAGGAGTGCAGGAGGCGAGAGAGGCTGATGTTTTGGCCTTTGCGTCCCTAGTAGCCCGGCGCAGGATATTGTTAATGTGGAAGGATGCCAAACCCCCGGGTGTGGAGACCTGGATAAACGACATGGCAGGGTTTATAAAGTTAGAACGGATCAAGTTTGTATTAAGAGGTTCGGCTCAAGGGTTCACCAGGCGGTGGCAACCGTTCGTCGACTACCTCACAGAAAGATAGAGGGAATGGAAAAGAAGAAGACAACAGCAGCAATCCAGGGGGGAGGGGGGGGTGGGGGGGGGGGGGGGGGGAGGAACCGGACGGACTCTCAGGGATGTCATTGTATATGTATAGTCACTTGTTATAGGTAATGTATATTGGATTGTTGGATTGTATCTTTGGAGAGTAACTATTTTTGACAAGGCAGTTGCCACTTGGTTTTGTTTTTGTTTTTGTTTATATATTATTTATTTATTTGTTTAAAATTGGCCACGGTTATTTATATTGCTTTATTGTTGTTCAAAAGAAAAACTATGTACTGTTATGTTTGGCCACAAAATTTTGAAAATTTTGAATAAAATATATATATTTTTTAAAAATGAGTGCTGAAATCCTCATTTTAAAATGGGTATTAAAACAGGGGCTTAATATTTACACTCAATAGCTTTCTTTTACCTATCAGATTTATCAGGAAATAGTCGATTACTATCAACGATCCATCAGTTACTCTACTTCAGGTGTAGGTCTGGTTTTACTTCTCAACGTCCAAGCTCTATAAGCTACATTAAACCCAAGGCTGACAACAGTCTCTTAGCTGCTTTCCATATATCTACCAATCCTGCCTACTCGCTCTGCCCTAACTGAATTCATGGAGATAAATTCAATACAAAGTATCTCACTAAACTCCACCCATCTCCCTGACAATATGACGCACATAGCCTGTTCCCAATTAAATTAACTACCTTTTAATGTTTTTCCTTAATTCTGGGAAACCCGGTGAATAACTTCTATCTTTTACTGGAATACGGTCTCTAGTTCTTTAGCTAAGTAAGTCCACCTACTGTTGATGGCCATACCTTAAGTCAACATGGCTCCAAACTTTTTTTAAGTGTAATAAACTCCATGCTTGTTTAAATTGCATTTACTTCAGTATTATCACCAGTTTCTCAATTAGTAGTTTCCATCTGCTTTACATTTAATACATCAACCTTCAACCTAAAAAGTTATATTCTAAAACATGCAAATCACAAACTAGATATTCTAAGCAAAATCTGATAGAATTACACAATGAGATTTCACCTTTTAAAACGTTTGCTGCAACAAATGACTAAAATCACTATGGACCAAACACAATTTTCTTTTTGTAGGCAACTTATATTTAAAGTACAGAGAGGAACAAACCATTTTTATATTTATTACATGTTGTGCCCTCTATGGAATTACAGGTCTTAGAGCAAACCGTCTACAGTCATTTACAGCCTCCAATTGGTTCCCATATCCCTGTTTAGCCGGTTTATAACCTTGAGTGACCATCTATAGGTTTTTTACTCAGTTTTCAGTGAGTTTCCTAAATCTACCACCAGCCTGTCTGGTGTTTTTTCTTGTCCCAGCTAAGTTGGGATAAATCTCTCAGAATCCTTAAATGCCAATGGGATGTCCCTCTTTGGCTAGAGACCATCTTCCTCCTGCATCCAGATGTAGTAGCTCACAAAGCCAAAACAGACTCTTCTCCGCCGACCACGCCAAACTGCTATCTGTCTGATATCGGGGATACCGTGCTTAATGTCATCAGACTATAATCCATAGTTCAGGCTAATACCCTAGGCACATGGGTTCAAATCCCACCACATCAGCTGGTGAAATTTAAATTCAATTAATAAATCGAAATTGAAAGCTAATCTCAGTAATAGTGATCACAAAACTATTGTAAAAACCCTTATAGTTCACGGCTGTCCTTTTGGGGAGGAACTTTGCCATTCTTACTTGGTCTGGTTTACATGTGATTCCAGACTCTCAGCAATGCAATTGACTCTTAACTGCCCTCCAAAATGGCCCAGGAAACCACTCCGTTCAAAGTAATTACAGACGGGCAACAAATGCTGGCCTCGCCGATGACACCCACATCTCATGAAAGAATAAAGACATTACTCTTCCCCATGACAATGTGAAACACATTAACCTTGCATACAAGTAGAAATACTGATGAGCTATTCTTGACCTCAATACTCTTACAGCTGAGAAGTAACTGGACCATTTACAACACAACTGTTTATAACCCAATACTTTCAACCCCACTCTGGGATTTTGGAAGACTCCGAACCTACCCATTGTGATCGCAGAGAGTGCTTCCATTGTCTACAACCATGAACACCTTACACCATCAGCCCAGTATGACAATCCATGCCTCCTTTTGATTGCTAACTGCCCCAGCCTGTTGTCAAACAGACTTCAGAACAGGTCACATTACCCCCTTCATTTTACCTTCAATTACAGAAACAGTCCCAAAACATAACAATCTTATAAACCTCTTAATTGTAACAGGCGATACATTTTTGTTGGAAGAACAATGAGAGACAATACTTATTAAATGAGAAGTTGTGAGATCACTGCAAAATGGGATTTTGGAATGTGTTCAATGAACTCTGATTAAATAAAGTAGTCATTGAGACCTCTGCTGGAAAGGGGAAGTAAGAGTGCCTCCTTCCTTCCTCCTGCTCCTAATCTCCGTCCTCATTCTCCTTCCCTTGTTCCTGAACTGTTCATCGTATCCCTGGTGGCAAAGGCTATGTCCTCACCATGGGAAGATTGTGAAGAATACAGCAGACTACCATAGAGATCACAACCCATGCTCTAGATGTCATTGCAGGACTCTTCTCGAGAGGTCCAGAGAACAGAAACATTGCTTCAGCATCTCAATGGTCTACTCAGTGGTGCTTTGTGTGGCAATATAGCTTTCATTGTACATTTGTTGGCTGCAGGTATACTATTGACATTACACACCTGGCTTTGCAGGCAATGCATTGAAATGCTGAGATGTAGCAAAACTGAAAAGTTACCATTCACTGAGCGCATGTGTATGGCCATTATGCTGAGAGCATTCATGATCCAGGTGTTAAGTGGATAGTCACTCCACAAGCAATCTCTGGTTTAACCTGGAAGAACAAATAATGATGGAACAGAGCCTAGTGTGGAATGAAATCATTATTACTGCTGTCAGGATAGCAGGCGATCACCTGCATGATGTATTTATTGAGCTTTGGTGCACACCAAAGTGTATTCAATGAATTGTAATCTTTGTGGTTCGGGTTATGGTTAGGGTTAGTACATCTATAAATAGGGTATGAGTGTAAGCTTGTGGGGAACATAAAACATGATGGTAACATTTTCTGTAGGTATACCAAAAGAAAAAGATTGGTGAAGACAAATGTAGGTCCCTTACTGTCAGAAACATGGGAATTTCTCATGGGGAACGTAGAAATGGCTGGCCAACTAAATTCTGTCTTCACAAAGGAGGACACAGATAATATTACAGACATGTTGGGGAACAAAAGGTTAAGTGAGAGGGAGGAACTGAAGGAGATTAGTATTAGTAGAGAAATGCTGTTGGGAAAATTGATGGGATTAAAGGCCAATAAATCTCCTGGGTCTGATACCTGAGTACTTAAGAAAGTGGCCCTAGAAATAGTGGATGCATTGGTGGTCATCTCCTAAGATTTTAGATATCCTGGAACAGTTCCCACAGATTGAAGGATAGCTAATGTAACGCCACTGTTTAAAAAGGGAGGTAGAGAGAAATAAGGGAATTATAGACCAGTCAGCCTGATATCAGTAGTGGGGAAAATTCTAGAATCCATTACCAAAGCTTTTATAGCTTGGAAAACAGTGGCAGGTTCAGACAGAGTCATCATGGATTTATGAAAGGGAAACGATACATGACAAATCTACTGGAATCTTCGAGGATGTAACTAGTAGAGTTGATGAAAGGGAGCCTGTGGATGTGGTTTATTAGGATTTTCAGAAGGCTTTCGCCAATGTCCCACATAGGAGATTAGCATGTAAAATGAAAGCGCATGGGATTAGGGGTACTGTATTGAGATGGATAGAAAACAGGTTGGCAGACAGGAAACACAGAGTAGGAATAAATTGGTCTTTTTCCAAATGGCAGGCAGTGTCAAGTGGGGTACCGCAGGAATCTGTACCGGGATACCAGCTATTCACAACATATATTAATGATTTAGATGAGGGAACAAAATCTAATATCTCCAGATTTGCAGATGGCACAAAGCTGGGTGGGAGGGTGAACTGTGAGGAGGATGCAGAGATGCTTCAGTGTGATTTGGACAAGTTGAATGAGTGGGCAAATGAATGGCAGATGCGGAATCATTTGGATGAACATGAGGTTATCCACTTTGGTAGCAAAAACGGGAAGGCAGATTATTATCTGAATGGCCATAAATTAGGAGAGGGGAATGTGCAATGAATCCTGGATGTCCTCCTACACCATTCACTGAAGGTAAGCATGCAGGTACAGCAGGCGATAAAGAAGGCAAATAGTATGCTGGCCTTCATAGCGAGAAGATTCGAGTACAAGAGTAGGGATGTCTTGCTGCAATTATGCAGGGCCTCGGTGAGGCCACAACTGGAATATTGTGTGCAGTTTTGGTCTCCTTATCTGAGGAAGGCTGTTCTTGCTCTAATGGGAGTGCAACGAAGGGTTACCAGATTGATTCCTGGAATGGCAGGACTGACGTATGAGAAGAGATTGAGTCAGTTAAGATTGAATTTGCTGGAGTTTCGAAGAATGAGGGGGGATCTCATAGAAACCTATAAAATTCTAACAGGACTAGACAGGGTAGATGCAGGAAGGATGTTCCTGATGGTGGGGGTGCTCAGAACCAGGGGTCACAGTCTGAGGTTACGGGGTCGACCTTTTAGAACTGAGATGAAGAGAAATTTCTTCACCCAAAGAGCGGTCGACCTGTGGAATTCGCTACCACAGAAAGTAGTTGAGGCCAAATCATTGAGCGCTGAATTATCGTTTGGGATACTATATTCTCCCGCTGGGGAATCACCTCTGATTTTCTCTGGCGCTGGGAGCGAGAATCCAGAGGCGATTCACTATCTCTTGCCATGAAAATTTATCCGTGGTGGGGATTGCGAGGGATTCCCCTGCGAATCCTGCTATTGGGCAGCCATTTTGAGTGATGTCCGGCCTCCCCTCCACAACACAATTCTGCCCCCATCTTCAACATGGGATTTGTTGGGTCCCCCCCCCCACACAGTATAAGGGTGACCTGACCCACCCCCCCCATGACCCATACACTCGAGACCCACATCGTAGAGACCCCCACCCAGGATCCACCATAAGAGAGACCCCGAGCAGAAACTCTCCGCATAAGAGAGGCTCCCCACCATAGCCAACCCCCCCCCACCCCCACCCCCACCCCCACCACCACCACCACCACCACCACACCCATTACAGAGACCCCTGCCTGGAAACTACAGAGCAGTCCAAATGGAGAATGTGAAAAAAATCGCTGCTTTAAAACTCACCTCTGCAATACACCTGTTGGCTCAGGCAGAGGAAACAGCACCTGACAATCCTGGAAATGAAAAACCTCATCAGCTGGGTTTAGACCCGCCCCCATTGATCTAGCTGATTGACAGCTCATGGATCACATCAAAGGCAGGATTAACATTGTGAGGGGAGGGGGGGGGGTTCTCCGATGGGTCTTGGGGGCAATTCCATGAAAGGAATACCCACTAGGCAATCTGTGAGGTCCACCATGCCTGGGCCATGCTGGCAAATACCTGCACCAATTCCCGGCCACATGAATCCTGAGCCAGAGGTCCAGAGATTCACACAGACTTGGAGAATCCGGTACCCAGACCATTAATAGGATGCAAATAGGTCAATATGTTTTCCAGAAGGAGTTTGATGCAACACTCGGGGCGAAAGGGATCATAGTATATGGGGGGGAAAGGCAGCTGCAGAGGAGGCGGAACATGCAGGGCCGGGGCTTCCAGGAATGTGGCTGGCAGACCGGGGGCATGATTAGGGAGGTGGTCCACATGTCTGTTCAACTCACAGCCCTGTGCCCACACCTTATCCAAGACGAGTCTGGCCTGGGACAATACGACATCCGGGATCCTGTCGCCAAAGTCCCGGATGTATACTGAGCTGTTTGGCATAAAGTTGCGCAGGGGTGTATGCCTGGCTGTATACGCCTCGGACCTCTCCTGGCCATAACGGGCTGTCCCGCCAATGTCCGGAGGCACCAGACTCAAACGAGTGTGGAGGCGGCGTTCCATGAGCAGCTCGGATGGTGTGACCCGCAGCATGGCATGTGGCGTGGTCCAATAGCAAAACATGAAAACTGGCTAACTGCATCTCCAGGGATCCCATGGTCTGCTTCTTCATCACCTGCTTGAAAATTTGTACCGCACGCTCGGTCAAATCGTTCGAGGCTGGGTGGTATGGAGCGAAGCGAGTGTGGCAGATTTTGTTGGATTGCATGACCGAGCCAAACTCTGTGCTGGTAAAGCCCTTGCCATTCAGTGAGATAACAACCTCAGGGTCTGCCAGGGCTGCTGGGGAAAGAATACTGTAAAGAAGGTGACATACATTGGAGAATAACTGCCACCGCTTCACACAGACAGTTTGGCCATCAGATATTTTATCAGGAACACAATATCTCACTGGAAATTAGCACTTTTGGGATGCCATATGTGCTAAATATCAGGCGAAGCCACTGAACCATGGCCTTTGTGGTTGCTACCTGCACCGGTGCACTTCCAGCCATTTGGAGTGGGAGAAGTTAACGTGGAGGTGAGCCCAAGCTCGACCCGGCCATTCTGCAGATTTGAGCAGAAACTTGGAGGATCCTTTGCATCTGGGTGAGATGCTAAACTGCATTAAAAAGATGCAGTTTGACAAGGCCCCAGGCCTTGTTGGCTTTCCTATTGACTTTTATAAAATGTTCTCTCCTCAACTTGTTCCCTGATTACTAGATATGTTCAACGACTCATTATCTCAGGGTTCTTTGCACCCAACACTGACTCAACCTTCTATCTCGCTTATACTCAGAAAAGACAGCGACCTTGTGAAATGTGACTCACAGCGGCCTATCTCTCTATTAAAAGTGGCGGTAAAGCTGTTGGCTCAGTTGTTGGCATGTCGTTTAAAGCCTTGTGTTCCTGATATAATATCTGATGGCTAAACTGTCTGTGTGAAGCGGCAGCAGTTATTCTCCAATGTATGTCATCTTCTTTACAGTATTCTTTCCCCAGCAGCCCTGGTCGACCCTGAGGTTATTATCTCACTGGAGGCAGAGAGGGTTTTTGACTGGGTGCAGTGGGATTATTTATAACAATTTTGAGTAAATTTGGGTTTGGCTCAAAATGTATTTCTTGGATTTACCTTCTCTATACCTCCCCCCTGTCGTGTTATTCACCCTGGGGTAACACGGACTGCAACAGGATGCAGATGAACTGTAAAGCATACACCAAGCATAGGCGTTGGTTCAATTTATTGAACTTCTGTAATAATGCACACAGCTGGCTGTGGGTTGACACTCTACTACTCTAAGTGTACTAACTCTAACTTACTAGACCAGGCTAGCTCTGATCCACATGTAGAAGGTTCTGACTGATATATACACCCTGACTGTCACTATAGTTGTCACCAGTGGAAAGAGGCGGAGTGCTGATGCCTCGTGTGTTTTATAGTTGGAAGCCCTCCTCTGGTGTTCTGTCTGGTGATTGGTTGTGTTCTGTCCTGTATGTTGATTGGCTAACTTGGGTGTCTGTCCCTGCCTGTTTTTACCTCATGATGTGCATGGGTGCATATTGTGGCAACCCCCTTTTTAAAAAAATTTGTCGGTTGCTTAGAGCATAGACAACATATTTACAGATATAACTATTTACAGCAAATGGCGAGTGAAGGCATATGTACATGTAAGGTGTCTAGCGTGCAGATACAGAACAATATGTACAAAGGAAATATTTATAAGTTCAATCTCTGGGGCTGGCGTCGGATCAGGCGCCGGAATGTGGTGACTAGGGGCTTTTCACAGTAACTTCATTTGAAGCCTACTTGTGACAATAAGCGATTTTCATTTTTTTCATTTTTCATTTCCTTGTCGACCACCTGAGAGGTGGAGGTGGGGACGACGGTGCCTTGACAGGCGGGATTGCTGCCAGATTGGTGGCCTCGTGGAGAGAGGTGTCCGGAAAAGGCAAAACGACAGCTGGGAACATGAGATCCGGTGGTGGGCAGGCAAGTTTGCGTAGTGCCCTTCTGTTGCGCCTGACAATGGATCCATCAGTCATGCAAACCACGAACGACCTGGGAGCAGCCTGTCGAACAACAACAGCTGGAGCTGACCAGCCTCCACCAGGCAACCTGATACGAACAGCATCTTCCGGAGATAGCACAGGCAAATCAGTAGCATGAGCATCATATGTCAGCTTTTGCCGGTTCCTGAGTTGCTGCACCTTTTGCAGCACTGGGAGGTGATCCAGATCTGGTAAGTGTATGGCTGGAACAGTCGTCCGCAGGTCTCTATTCATGAGGAGTTGAGCCGGAGACATACCGGTGGACAGAGGGGTTGCCCTGTACGCCAACAGCGCAAGGTTGAAGTCAGAAGCAGAGTCCGCAGCCTTGCAGAGCAGTTGCTACACGATATGGACCCCTTTTTCGACCTTCCCGTTAGATTGGGGGTTCGAGGTAATGTGCTTGGACTGGTATAGCATCGCGAAGTTGGACCACTCTTGGCTGTAGAAGCAGGGACCGTTGTCACTCATGACCGTGAGCGGAATACCATGCCTGGCAAATGTCTCCTTGCAGGCCTTGATGACAGTCCTTGATGTGAGGTCGGACAGTTTCACCACTTCGGGGTAACTCGAGAAGTAGTTAATTATAAGTACTAGTCACGCCCATTGGCGTGAAAAAGGTCGATTCCCATCTTAGACCACGGAGAGGTCACGATCTCGTGTTGCTGGAGTGTTTCTTTGGGCTGAGCAGGCTGGAAACGCTGGCAAGTCGCACAATTGAGGACCATGTTGGATATGTCCTCGTTGATGCCAGGCCAATAGACAGCCTGCTGGGCCCAGTGCCTGCATTTCTCGATACCGAAGTGTCCCTCATGGATCTGTTTGAGCACGAAGCTCTGGAGGCTGCGAGGAATAACGATACGATCCAGCTTGAGGAGGATCCCCTCAACAACTGTTAGGTCATCCTTGACATTGAAGAACTGGGGGCATTGCCCTTTCTGTCAACCATTTGCAAGGTGATGTATGACCCGCTGCAGAAGAGGGTCCTTGGCAGTCTCTTCTCGAATGTTGACGACTCATTCATCTGTGGCCGGGAGGTTGCTGGCACATAGTTGCACCTGTGCCTCAAGTTGGCGGATGAAGTCGACCTGTTCACAGGGCGAGGTGATGGCGCAAGACACGGCATCCGCAATGATTAGCTCCTTGCCCGGTGTGTACACCAATTCGAAATCATACCTGCCGAGTCGAAGGAAAATGCGCTGAAGCCTGGGCATCATGTCATTCAAGTCCTTGTGAATGATATGGACTAGGGGTCTGTGGTCAGTCTCTACTGTGAAGGTTGGTAGACCGTAGATGTAATCATGGAACTTTACCGGTGAGGAGGCCCAGTGAGGTACCCTCAATAATGATGCTTAGAGATTAAACTGTAAAGAAGGCTTTATTAGGCTAATAACTAGGCTACAGATTTGGACGAGAGCTGACTGCTGTACAGACCATGAGGCAGGCCTTTATGTATGGCTCCCAGATGGGCGGAGCCAGAGGCGGAGTCCCCAGGGTTCCAAGCCTGGTCTTAAAGGGGACATCACCTTACATGATGATAAGGCAGTAACCGTTCATCACATTCACCCCCTGTTTCAAAAGGAGTCCGGCGGGGGTGAAGTGCCACCATAGGTCCATCCGTCTCGGCGGCCGGATCGTCCTCCTTGATCACCTCAGTTCGGGCGGTGGTGCGGCGGGCACGGACGTCCCGGTTGAGGGCACATCCGGGAGCACAGCGGTCGGAGCTTCGGTCCGGGTCGGGGCAGAGGAACTAGGCAGGGCCGGGGGTAGCGGAGCCGGCGCCGGCGGGGTGTGTAAAGGGGCGCAAGGGGGGCCGCACGGTAGGAGCTCACCGACGGGTGGTAGGGCCGGAAGGGGGTGTGTTGTCGGGGGCGACGGGTCCTGCAGGGGAGCGGCGCGGGAATGGGGTGTCTGTGGTGGAGGATCCAGCGGGCGCCAGATCCCGGAGGGAAACCGTATCTTGCCTGCCGTCGGAGTACTCCACGTAGGCGTAACTGGGGTTGGCGTGGAGCAGTCGGACCTTTTCAACTAGGGGGTCCGTTTTATGGCTCCTCGCGTGCCTCCGGAGAAGAACAGGTCCCGGAGCCGTCAGCCAAGGTGGAAGCGAGACCCCGGAGGTAGACTTCCTGGGGAAGACAAACAATCGCTCATGAGGGGTCTCATTTGTGGCCGTGCAGAGGAGAGTCCTAATGGAGTGTAGGGCATCGGGTAGGACCTCCTGCCAGCGGGTGGTTGGGAGATTTCTCGACCGCAGGGCCAGAAGGACAGCCTTCCACACGGTCGCGTTCTCCCTCTCCACCTGCCCGTTTCCCCGTGGGTTATAGCTGGTCGTTCTGCTCGAGGCGATGCCTTTGCTGAGCAGATACTGACGCAGTTCATCGCTCATGAACGATGTACCCCGGTCGCTGTGGATATAAGCAGGGAAACTGAACGGGGTGAAGATGCTGTGCAATGCCTTAATCACCGTGGCTGAGGTCATGTCGGTGCAGGGAGTGGCGAATGGGAAACGGGAGAACTCATCGATCACGGTGAGGAAATAGGCATAACGGTTGGTGGACGGGAGGGGCCCCTTGAAGTCCACGCTCAGTCGCTCAAAGGGGCCCGAGGCCTTCACGAGCCGAACCTTGTCTGGCCGATAGAAGTGCGGTTTGCACTCCGCACAGACCTGGCAGGCCCTGACCATGGCCTTGACCTCCTTGGTTGAGTAAGGTAGGTTGCGGGACTTGATGAAATGGACGAGCCGGGTAACCCCCGGGTGGCAGAGGTCATTGTGGATGGCTTGCAGGCGGTCCTCCTGCGCGTTGGCGCATGTGCCGCGGGACAGGGCATCTGGGGGCTTGTTGAGCTCCCCTGGACGATACTTGATATCGTACGAGTAGGTGGAGAGTTCGATCCTCCACCTCAAAATTTTATCGTTTTTTATTTTGCCCCGTTGCGTGTTATCGAACATATAGGCGACTGACCGTTGGTCGGTGACGAGGGTAAACCTCCTACCGGCGAGGTAGTGTCTCCAGCACCGCACAGCCTCCACAATGGCTTGTGCCTCCTTTTCGACTGCAGAGTGTCGAATCTCGGAGGCGGTGAGGGTTCGGGAGAAGAACCCTACTGGTCTGCCTCCTTGATTGAGGGTAGCAGCCAGGGCGATGTCTGATGCATCGCTCTCTACCTGGAAAGGGATGGTTTCGTCCACCGCGTGCATGGCGGCCTTGATGATGTCGGCCTTGATGCGGTTGAAGGCCAATTGAGCCTCAGCCGAAAGGGGAAAAGTGGTAGTCTTTAGGAGTGGGCAGGCTTTGTCCGCATACTTGGGGACCCACTGGGCGTAATAGGAGAAAAGCCCCAAGCACCGTTTGAGGGCCTTGAGGCTGCGGGGGAGAGGGAGTTCCTTAAGGGGGCGCATGCGGTCGGGGTCGGGACCTAGGACCCCGTCTTCCACGACATAGCCGAGGATGGCCAGCCGGGTGGTGTGGAAAACGCATTTGCCCTCGCTATAGGTCAGGTTAAGGGCTCGGGCGGTCTGGAGGAACTTTTTGAGGTTAGCGTCATGGTCCTGCTGATCATGGCCGCAGATGGTGACATTGTCAAAGTACGGGTATGTAGCCCGCAAACCGTACTGGTCCACCATTTGGTCCATCGCCCTTTGAAAGACGGAGACCCCATTTGTGACACCAAAGGGGACCCTGAGGAAGTGGAAGAGCCGGCCGGCTGCTTCAAAGGCAGTATAGAGGCGGTCTTTTGGTCGGATGGGGAGCTGGTGGTAGGCAGATTTGAGGTTGACCGTGGAAAAGACTCGGTATTGGGCGATCCGATTTACCATTTCCGCGATGCGAGGAAGGGGGTACGCATCAAGCTGCGTGAATCGGTTTACTGTCTGGCTATAATCCACGACCATCCGTTTCTTCTCCCCGGACCGGACTACCACCACTTGCACTCTCCAAGGGCTGTTGCTAGCCTCGATGACCCCCTCTCCCAGTAAACGCTGGACCTCTGACTTGATAAAAGCCATATCTTGGGCACTGTAGCGCCGGCTCCTGGTGGCGACGGGCTTACAGTCGGGAGCGAGGTTAGCGAATAGCGAGGGGGGTGCGACTTTCAGTGTCGCAAGGCAGCACATCGTGAGGGGGGGCAAGGGTCCGCCGAACTTCAGTGTCAGGCTTCGGTGGCTGCACTGGAAATCCAGTCCGAGCAGCAGGGGGGCACAGAGGTGAGGGAGGATATAAAATTTGAAACGGGTGTATTTGGCACCCTGGATCGAAAGATCCGCAATACAGTACCCCGTGATTTGTACCGAGTGGGACCCAGATGCGAGGGCTATGGTTTGGGATGTGGGATGGGTGCGTAGGGAGCAGCGCCTTACCGTTTCAGGGTGGATAAAGCTCTCCGTGCTCCCGGAGTCGAAGAGGCATGCAGTGTCGTGCCCGTTGACCTGGACCTGCATCATGGAGTTCTGCAGGTGTTTTGGCCGAGTTTGATCGAGGGTGATCGCACCCAGTCGCGGGTAGTCGGAGTCGTAAAATGGCCGCTGCCGTTGGTCGCACGTGTCGGGTCGAGAAGATGGCCGCCGACCAGATGGCCGCTCCCATGATTCGTACGAGGCTGATGACGCGTCAGAAGAGGACGTGTCGGGTCGGTGCGCAGCAGCATTGCGAGGCCTGCGGGCCTGAGAGCCTGATTTTTGGGCCGGCTGTTCTTTGTTTTTCTGGCCCCTGGGTCTGGCCAGGCAGACCCTCGCAAAGTGCCCTTTCTTCCCGCAGTCGCTGCAGATCGCGGAGCGGGCTGGGCAGCGTGGGCGTGGGTGCTGGCCCTGCCCGCAGGAGTAGCGAGGTGTGCCCCCATGGTGAGCGGGTCGCCGCGTGGCGCAGGCCTGTAATACGGGCGAGTCTGAGAAAGTCCGGGGGGGCTGGCAGAGTCCGCGGGGTACGTACCCAAGTTATGTCGGGCCACCTCCAGCGAGGAGGCAAGCGTTAGCGTCTCCTGGAGGTCTTTTGCCCCGTTTTCGAGCAGTCGCTGCCGGATGTAGGTTGAGCGGATGCCGGACACGAAAGAATCTCTGATGTGCAGGTTCATATGGACTTCCCCTGTCACATCCTGATGGTCACAGTCCCTGGCCAGCGCGGTGAGTTTCTCAACAAACTCGTCGAGCGATTCCCCCGAGCGCTGCCGGCAGGTAGAGAGCAGATGCCGGGCGTGCACCTCATTGACGGATTTGACAAACCGCTTGCGGAGCAACTCAATCGCTTCCTCATAACACGTCGCCTTTTCGAGCGTGGCGGAGATTCTGTGACTCACCCGGGCGTGGAGTAGACGCAGCTTGCGTGGCCCCAGGATGGGAGTCTCTGCGGAGTCCAGGTAGGCCTCGAAGCACCGCAGCCAGTATTTAAACATTTCCTTTGCCTCCGGCGTTCGTGCTTCCAGATTGAGCTTCTCTGGTTTTAGGCCTGCGTCCATCCTGAATCTAGTTAAGCCTAATAAATTGAGGTACCCTCAATAATGATGCTTCGAGATTAAACTGTAAAGAAGGCTTTATTAGGCTAATAACTAGGCTACAGATTTGGACGAGAGCTGACTGCTATACAGACCATGAGGCAGGCCTTTATGTATGGCTCCCAGATGGGCGGATCCAGAGGCGGAGTCCCCAGGGTTCCAAGCCTGGTCTTAAAGGGGACATCACCTTACATGATGATAAGGCAGTAACCGTTCATCACACCCAGGCACTCTTTCTCTATCTGAGCATACCTCTGCTCAGTGGGAGTCATGGCGCTTGACGCATAGGCCACTGGAACCCAGGACGAGGAGTCTCCTTTCTGGAGGAGCATCGCACCAATGCTGTCCTGGCTGGCGTCCGTGGAGACTTTTGTCTCCCGCTCTGGGTCAAAAAACGCTAGTACCGGAGCAGTGGTGAGCTTTGCCTTTAACTCGAGCCACTCTGCTTGATGTGTTGGTAGCCACTGAAAGGCAGTGAACTTCTTCACCAGATGCCTGAGAGCCGTGGTGTGTGACGCGAGGTTCGGAATGAACTTTCCCAAGAAGTTAACCATACCCAGGAAGCGGAGTTCCGCCTTTTTGTCTTCCAGGTCTCCATGGTGTTGATGGCCTTGACTTTGTCCAGGTCCGGTTGCACGCCCTGCTGGGATATTTGATCACCCAAAAACTTGATTGATGACATGCCAAAGGACATGGCTTTGTTCAACTTGAGGCCGTTGGCATGTATGCATCTAAAGACTTGTTGGAGATGAGATATGTGTTCCTCTGGGGTCGTGGACCAGAGAATGGCGTCATCAACATAAACCCGCACACCCTCAATGCCCTCCAGCATCTGTTCCATGATCCCGTGAAAGATTTCAGAGGCAGAAACAATACCAAACAGCATGCGGTTGTAACAGTACCTTCCGAAAGGTGTATTACACGTGCAGAGCTTCCTGCTGGACTCGTCCAGTTGTATCTGCCAGAAACCACGCGATGCATCGAGCTTCGTGAAGAATTTGGCATGTGCCATCTCACTGGTTAGCTCCTCCCGCTTCGGGATCGGGTAGTGTTCCCGCATTATGTTTCAGTTAAGATCCTTGGGATCTATACATATGCGCAACTCTCCTGAGGGCTTCTTCACACATCGGTTCCATCACTTTAGAGATGATGCCCTGGTCTTGGAGCTCCTGCAGCTGCTCCTTTAAACGGTCCTTCAGAGGAGCCGGCACCTGGTGTGGTGCATGGATCACAGGCGTGGCATCAGGCCTGAGTAAGATTTTGTAGCGGTACGGCAGCGTGTTCATCCCACTGAACACATCCGGGTATTGTCACAGGATTTCGTCAATGTCAGCCTGAAGATTCATATTGGCAGAGGACATGGCATGGCCTCGCTGTACGAGATTGAGTAGCTTGCATGCATGGGCACCGAGCAGGGAAGCCTCGTCAGGCTTGACGATTTCGAAACGCAGTGTGGCTTTGATGGCCTTGTTGGAGACATGCAGGTGACAAGACCCTAACGCAGTAATGGCATTGCCATTATAATCAAGCAGCTGGCAGGCCAGCAGAAGAAATTTTGGCTGCCTTTAGATGCGAGCAAGATCTGCTTGAGATATCAGATTGGCTGAAGCACCAGTGTCCTGCTTGTACCGGATGCTGCATTGGTTGACTTGTACGACAGCACGCCATTCGTCCGCAGAATCCACGTTGAGGATGGGTAGGCGTGTTGCTGAATTTGAGGAGGCCTTGTCATACGTGGTAATAATGTCCACACGATATGGGGACGCCAGGCAGTCGTCCTCTGGATCCGTGGTGTTACCAGGTTCCGAATCCAGCAGCCTTTGCTGCACACATCGAACACATTTACGTTGGAACTGGGATCGCTGGCCCACAATCGGAGGTGCAGACCTGCACAAGGCTGCATAATGGCCAGGCTTCCCACAATTTAAACATCGCCTGCCTCTTGCAGGGCATTGCTGCTTTCAGTGGGCGGTGTCGCAGTTCGGGCATGTCATGACGTTGACGTCGTAACACTCCGTGCGTCGTCGCACATGCGCAGTGCGATCAGCCACCGCTCACACCTGCGCAGCGTGGTCTTCGGCCGCTTCGTTCTCCCGTCTGTGGTGCGCATACGTGGGACCCCGGGAAAAGTGCACAAAATGGCCACCATCATCGATGCTAAGGCGCCGCATTCGGGCAATGGCCTGCACACTCTCTGCCTCGTGGGAGGCACGTTGGTCCTTTTCTGCCGATTTAAGGCGGGAGTAGTGACTTTTCACCGGTTCATGCACTTTACACGTCACGATGACTATTGGCAGGGTCATGTTTTTTATTTTTAGGAGCTGCTCCCGCAGGGTGTCAGAGTGGACCCCGAACACGATCTGATCCCTGATGAGGGAATCAGCGGTGTCACCATAGTTGCAGGATTGCACTGAAATGCGGAGATGAGTTAGAAAGGATTGGAAAGGCTCATCCATACCCTGAAGGCGTTGCTCAAAGCTCTCGTTCATTTCGACTTCACAGTGACTGCTGAACTTGGCTAACACGGTCTGGAACTTCGTCTTGTCCTCGCCGTCGGCAAAAGTGAGCGAATTGAAGATCTGGATTGCCTGGTCCCCCGCAGTCGATAGGAACAGTGCGATTTTTCTGGCATCGGAAGCATCCTCGAGGCTCGAGGCCTCAATGTACAGACTGAATTTCTGCTTGAAGACCCACCAGTTGGCGCCGAGCTTTCCGGAGATCCGGAGCTGTGGAGGGGCCTGGATCTTCTCCAGCCGCTGGAAGGCACTTGCTGGTCATCACTGAATTATTCAAGGTAAATTACTTAGATGAAGTCGACTCCTGGTATCATGTTGTGTTATTCACCCTGTGTAACACGGACTGCAACAGGATTCAGATGAACTGTAAAGCAGACACCAAACATAGGCGTTGGTTCAATACGATTTATTGAACTTCTGTAACAATGAACACAGCTGGCTGTGGGTTGACACTCTACTACTCTAAGTGTACTAACTCTAACTTACTAGGCCAGGCTAGCTCTGATCCACGTGTAGAAGGTGCTGACTGATATATACACCCTGACTGACACTACAGTTGTCACCAGTGGAAAGAGGTGGAGTGCTGATGCCTCGTGTGTTTTATAGTTGGAAGCTCCTCTCTGGTATTCTGTCTGGTGATTGGTCATGTTCTGTCTTGTATGTTGATTGGCTAACCTGGATGTCTGTCACTGGCTGTTTTTACCTCATGATGTGCATGGGTGCATATTATGACACCCCGAATGCAAGTGTCACACTAACTCTCTATACTTATAATGTGCTCCCCTCTATCCAGAGGAACCCATCAAGGGTGCCCTTTTTCTCCACTCCCCTTTGCCCTGGCAAAAGAACTACTGTCCATTGCCTTGAAGTCCCTATTAAAGGGTATCCACTGAGCTAGCATGGAGCACTGTGTGTCCTTAAAAGTTGATATAAGGACACATAATCTCCTATTATATATTACTAACCTTGGGGTGGATTCTCCGTTTCAGTGGCTAAGTGCCGGCTGAAACGGAGAATTCCCGGGCGTTTTATGATGCCAAAATCGGTGCCAAACCCTCACCGATTCCGGGACCAGTGAGTAGTTAGCAGCGGCGCCGTGTAAAAGTCCGACTCCTGCACCATAAACAGCTGGAGAATGGCCGGGTCCGTGGCCGCGCATGTGCACGACAATGACCTGCAGGGTCGTGCCTTACAACATGGCGCCAGCTGTGCGGGACCCGACATGCCAAATACGGACACCCCCTGAGCACCCCCCCCCCCACCCCCACCCCACCAGTCATCCCAGCTCTCGCGGAAGCCCCCCCGCCCAGCTGCACGGCTCCTGGTCGACTGTGGCAGCGCTGGACATAGTCCGTGGTCGCTACACCGGGTTCCCAACCGCTCAGGGCACACATCAACCATGCGGTCAGGAACTCGGTCCATCGGCGGGCAGAGCACTGGGGAGGGCTTTCCGATGACGTGCCAATGCTGTTCCAATGGCGTGCGGCGCGTCATGAGATGAAGCCATTTCAGAGGGGGTGGAGACTCGAAAACCGATATTACGATATCGGCGTCGGCCAGTGGAGAATCCCGCCCCCTATTGCCTGTGTTGATGACATAATGAATATTCTCAGCACCGTTGGCTCATTTTCTGGCTATAAATTGAATGGCAACTAAAGTAAGTGTTTCCCAATTAACCCTATTGCCTATCCCCACATTCCAGCGCCTGAGGGCGAATTCGGAATGTGAAATTCACCTAACAAGCGCATCTTTCGGGACTTATAGGAGGAAACCGGAGCACCCGGAGGAAACCCACGCAGACACAGAGAAAACGTGCAGACTCAGCACAGACAGTGACCCAAGCCAGGAAACAAACCCACGTCCCTGGCGCTGTGAAGCAACAGTGTTAACCACTTTGCTATCTTGCCGGCCACTTTTTATTATGGTAAATAAGTTGATAGCAACGTTTATCTGGGCAGGCAGGTCTCGTAAAGCCCGATGAGCGATACGTCAGAGAGGGAGACGGGTTGGTGGAATTGCATTACCTAACCTACTATAAGACCATATGACATAGGAGCAGAATTAGGCCACTCGGCCCATCAAGTCTGCTCCGCCATTCAATCATGGCTGAAATTTTTCTCATCCCCATTCTCCTGCCTTCTCCCTATAATCCCTGATCCTCTTATTGATCAAAATATTATCTATCTCTATCTTAAAGACACTCAGTGATTTGGCCTCCACAGCCTTCTGCGGCAAAGAGTTCCACAGACTCACCACCCTCTGGCTGAAGAAATTCCTCCCCATCTCCGTTTCAAAAGGTCGTCCCTTTAGTCTGAAACTGTGTCCTCTGGTTCTAGTTTTTCCTACAAGTGGAAACATCCTCTCCACCTCCACTCTATCCAGGCCTTGCAATATCCTATAAGTTTCAATAAGACCCCCTTCATCCTTCTAAACTTCAATGAGTCCAGACCCAGAGTCCTCAATTGTTCCTTATACGACAAGCTCTTCATTCCAGGGATCATTCTTGTGAACCTCCTCTGGACCCTTTCCAAGGCCAGCACATCCTTCCTTGGATACGGGGTCCAAAACGTCTCACAATACACCAAATGGGGTCTGACCAGAGCTTTATACAGCCTCAGAAGTACATCCATGCTCTTGTATTTTAGCCCTCTTGACATGAATGCTAACATTGCATTTGCCTTCCTAACTGCCGACTGAAACTGAACATTAACCTTAAGAGAATCGTGAATAAGGACTCCCAAGTCCCTTTGTGCTTTTGATTTCCTAAGCACTTCCCCATTTAGAAAATACTCTATGCCTTCATTCCTCCTTCCAAAGTGCATGACCTCACACTTTTCCACATTGCATTTCATCTGCCACTTCATTGCCCACTCTCCTATTATTGGGGTACCAGTATTCAAAATATTTTAATATGAACTCACCATCCAGGTGGAAGTGCATTCCTATTGCTCATACTCTCTTCCCACCTTAATTTGTGCCCCGCTGTCACTATCTCCTTGCATATACACATCGAGCCACGTTGTGATTTCCACTTTAAAAATATGGAAACAATTTTGTCAACATTTTAACTCACCACTCCTTTACTTGTAGGCTCTATTTGTAACAACCAATTATTCATGCCTTCCAAGCTTGACTCAGTGTTTGTCTTTTGGAGGGAGAGAGGACTTGAGCGTTTATGATATGTTTGTAGATAGGTCCTTTGCCAGCTTTAACAGATTTGCAGCCAAATTTAACTTGCCTCAGTCTAGTCTTTACCGCTATTTCCAGGCCGGTCGATTTATTCTTCATTGTTCATCCTATTCTCAGCTACCACCAAACACATTATTGGAAGTGATTCTGTCTCTGCCTTAAACTCACAGAGTTTTTATTTCAGAGATATAAGATACTACATTTGGCGACGAGAAGCAATGAAAGTGCCTTTTTGCTGTTACTGAAATCGAGAGAGCGGACCTCGTGGGGAAGCCTTTTTTTTAAGCCAACTCATTCAGCAATCTTTGAGTGTCAGAATGCCCCTTTTTGGGAAACTTGAGCTATTCGACCCTAACACGGAGTAGTGAGTGCTACATGTTGAACGGCTGCACTATTTTTTAAGGCCAATGAAATTTGGGTGCGGGAGGCTGAGAGGCAGCCCGTAATCCTAATAAAGTCTATGGGGCTCTGACCTATAACCTGAGTCTAACTTCTCCAGATGCCCCCGACTCCAACTCTTTTTTGAGGAGCTTATGGAATTAGTCAAGGGACATTATCAACTGAAGCCCTCAGTGACAATGCAATGATACAAACTTAATTTGATGACAGGAGCCCCAGGGGAGACGATAATGGCATTCGTGGCATGTCTAAAAAAACAGTCGAACAATGCGAGTTTGGGTCTGCACTCAATGAAGTGTTGAGGGAAAGGCTGGTCTGTGGTCTTAACAACACGGCCATACAAAAGAAATCACTAACGGAGGCAGAGATTACTTTAAAGAAGGATTAGAGGCTTGTTGGAGGCTTTTTCCCAGGGTGGAAATGACAATTACAAGGGAGCACAAGGTCAAGGTGAGGGGGGAAAGGCTCAGTGGAGATGTGCGGAGGAAGGTTTTTACATAGATGGCAGTGATAGCCTGGAATGCACTGCCAAGTGAGGTGGTTGAGGCAGATACATTAGCGATCTATAAGGCTCATCTGGATAAGCACATGAACAGACGGGGTATAGAAGGATACAAGCGGTTGGTCTAGATAGAACACGTGATCGGCACAGGGTTGGAGGGCCGAAGGGCCTATTCCTGTGCTGTATTGTTCTTTGTTTCTTTGTTTTGTAGGTCGCTCAGGCCATGGAAAGTGCCAAAAGGGGGAGCAATAGAATTGCGAAATGTGCAAGCAGGCAAAGTCCACCAAGTTTGGCGGGAAGCTGCTGGTCGTCCTGGTGCCAGGGGTGAAGGCGCAGAAAGTAATGAACAAAAGAGAGTGCAGAGATATAGGGAATTTGGTCCACAGACTCGAAGCAATGAAGAATACGACCGGTGTGGGGACATCACCCCTAGGAGAGATGTAGGGTGCAATTCAACCAAAAACGTTCTGTGTCTGGTTTCGGGCACTTAACGGATTGTTTCTCGATGCCTGCAGCACTGAGAAAGACCCTGCTATTCAACTGCACTTTGCCGTTTTTTTGGCCTCGGCGAGGAACTCCCCATCAAGGATGCACTTTAGTAATTTCTTGCACTGGCAGACTCGTCAGTGCAGGAAGAGTACTCGCAGATCGGGGTGGCATTTTAAAAGACAGCCCCAATCTTTCGACTCAATGGCCACACGTCGGCTTCAGGATTTCACCCAACCTACCTATTCCAGGGTCTTCGACCTTCCCCTCACCCCACCTCTTATGGGTAAGACATCACCAGGCCAGATCCCTGGCAAAGGGCAACTTGGCACTGGGGTACCTTGGCACTGCCAGCCTGGCACCCTGGCAATGCCCATGCTAGTCTAGCCATGGCACCTGGGTACCTTGGCACTGCCAGCCTGGCACCCTGGCACTGCCCATGCTAGTCTAGCCATGCCAGCTGGGCACCTTGTTACTGCCAGCCTGGCATCCTAGAAGTGCCCCTGTTTTACAGAGTCTGACCCATGCCCCATGCCTTACATGAGAAGGTTAAGTCTGAACTCAAGGGATGAGAAGAATTAGGCATCATCAGCCTGTACAGTTTTCAGAATGGACGGCTCCCATCATGCCACTGGTTAAGCCAGATGGAACCATAAGGATATGAGGGGGACTACAAATTAATCGTGAATCGGACAACAAAATGGACCAATATCCAGTACCAAGAATTATACGCAAAAGTAGAAGGAGGTTTAACTTACACTAAACCTGATATGAACCATGCATAACAACAATTGGAATTAGATGAGGCATCCAGAGAATTTGTTACTATAATTACCAACAAAGGCCTATACCAGTATACCCGGCTATCCTTTTGGCGTCTCATTGGCTGTGCAATTTTCCAGTGCACGATGGAAAGCTTACTACAGGACCTACCTAAGATGGTTGTCAATGTAGATGATATACTGATTACAGGAGCGTCTGAAGAGGTGCATTTAGCAAATCTCAAAGAAGTTTTAAAAAGATTTAAGAAGGCTGGAGTAAGGCAAAAAAGGAAAAAATGTACTTTCCAAGCTCATAAATGACATACTTAGGGTTTAGGGTAAACGCCCAAGTGCTGCACACTAAGGAGAAGAAGATAAAAATTGAAATATTTTTTCGGAGTGATGTATTATTGCGTAAGATTTATTCCTAATCTTTTTACAATGTCGCACCCCTACACACACTGCTCAAGAAGCACCAGAGGGTGGTATCGGAAAGAACATCAGAAAGAAACGTTTGAACTGGTTAAACTAGCTTTGCAGTAATCCAGTCTCTTGGTTAATTTTTACCCCTCTAATTGGATGATTCTTATCTGCGATGAGTCCCTTTATGGAATCGGAGCGGTTTTATCGCATAAAATGGAAGATGATGAAGAAAGGCCTATCGCCTATGCCTCAAGGACTTTGACCATTGCTGTAAAAGCGTACTCTCAAAGGGAAAAAGAGGGACTGGCTGTAATCTTTGGAGTGAAAAAATTCCATCAATATGTTTATGGATGGCATTTCATAGTACTTACTGATCACAAACCCCTGCTGGGCTTATTTAAGGAGGATCAGGCCATTTCTCCCACAGCTTCAGCGAGGATCCAATACTGGGCACTATTGTTAGCCGCCTATGAGTATACTTTTCAGCATAGGCGGGGCACACACATATCAAACGTGGTCGCTTTTAAGCTGCCTACCCCTCCCCGAAAGTATACAGCCTCCGCCAGTACCACAGGATTTTGTTCTTGCTCTAAATGTCTTTGTCACAATACTCATGTCGGCGTGACAGGTCAGGTTTTGGACCCAGAAGGACCCCATATTATCTTGAGTCAAGCACATGGTCCTCCAAGGCTGGCATTATGAGAACATATCTGAACAATTATGACCCTATCAGATATGAAAAGGTGAGCTAAGTTGTGAAGACGGAGTGTTATTATGGGGAGAAAGGGTGGTTGTTCCCTCTCCCACCAGAAAGGTATTGTTACAAGAGTTACACTGTGCCCATCCTGGGATGACAAAGATGAAGATGCTCCCACGTAGCTGTGTGTGGTGGCCCGGGATGGATACCGAATCTGGTCAAACAGTGTGACCAATGTCAAATGCAGCAAAACGTGCCGCCTGCAGCCCTAACGCACACTTGAGAGTGGCCAGGTCGACCATGGGCGTGACAATTTTGCGGGACCATTCATGGGCACCATGTTATACTCACAATAGATACGCAGTCCAAGTGGTTGGACATGCATGAAATGAAATCACGGCCTCATCAGCAACAGTGGAGTAATTGCGACAGGCAATCGTCGCCCATGAGTTGCCCGAGCTGTTGGTCCCAGATCATGGGATTGCTTTTACTCATGAAGAGTTCTAGCATTTCATGAGAACCAATGGCGTTCAACATACTCAGACCGTTCCCCACCAGCCTGTTTCAAATGGACTGGCTGAGAGAGCCGCCCAAACATTCAAAGCCACCATGAAGGAACATTCATCAGTCCCTCTACAAACCATGCTGATCGCTTACAGAACAACACCTCATGTCACCACAGTTACACCTTCTGAGTTGCTAATGGACTGACGTATCAGAACAAGGTTGGATCTGATATTTCCGAATCTGGTGGGTAGAGTGGAGGCAAAACAGGATGCATGGAAGAACGATCATGATTCGAAAAAAAACTGAGAGAATATTTGAGATGGGTGACTTGGTATATTTAAAAAATTCTGGTGCTGGTCCGAATTAGATCCCTGGAATGGTCGTAGCCAGAACAGGTCCAGCGTCGTATGAAATAGATTTCCAAGGTAAAAGGGTGAAGAAACAGCTGGATCATTTGAGAGGGAGAGAATCGCACACAGACTCTGTGGGACAATCCATCCCTATTATTCCTGTCAGTGATATCACAACTGATGAAAGTAATGCTGGAGCAAGCTACCTTCAGGAAGAGCCAAGTAATGTTTCAGTGGGAACTGGAGACGTTATCTGCATGGACGCACCTTCACAAGTTGGGAATCAATCCATTGAAGTTAAAACCAAATTTATCTCTACTTCTGGAGCAGCCCTTAGTGAATTATGACATTCCCAAATTTTCAAGAAGTCCCTGGATCGACTTACATTATAAATGACTCTGTTGATATCCATGTGTGATATAATACTATAAATAGTTCCATTGTTATTGAAATGTGTTCATCGGGAACTTAAAGCGGGAGGAATGTGGTAGTGTGCCCCTTTAAGGGGTGGGTCTTTGGCGGGTCATGTGACCCATTCAACCAATCAGTCCGGAGCGCACGACTCCTGGGTTTGAGCGCTGGGTTTTCTCTGTTAGTTAGGAGTCTGGAGTCATGGAAAACGGTAGCTTTTATCTCACTCCCTGGAAACGGTTACTTAGCTTAATAAACCATTCATTCATTGATCAATTTGTTGATCACCAGTCTTGTAAGATACAACAGGGCCCTTCTTAGGGTCAACTGCACATCCTCCAGGGCAGCATGGTGGAGCAGTGGTTACCACTGCTGCCCATGGTGCCGAGGACCCAGGTTCGATCCAGGGCCTGGGTCACTGTCTGTGTGGAGTTTGCACATTCATCTCATGTTTGCGTGTGTCTCACCCCCCACAACCCCAAAATGTGCAGGGTAGGTGGATTGGCCATACTACATTGCCCCTTAATTGGAAAAATAATTGGATACTCTGAAGTTTTTAAAAAATCCACATCCTCCTGTGCTTAGTTAAGCTTAATTCAATTCAAAGTTTTGCACAGAATTCACTTTACCAAGGCCAGAACTAGCACGTTTTTTCAAACAAGAAATATGACAGGTGTTCACTTGCCCCTGAAGACCATACCTACATACCTAAATGTGCTTGAAACTGGCTGGTTTCAGTAATCCTTCTTTGACACTCTTTCCAAAGTTTTAGATATGGGTTTGCAGCCTTGTCCTTTCAGAGCCAGATGTGGAGTCCCACCTGAATTGGCCAGTTTCAATAAGATCAAGGCAGACATCATCGCTTTGTTAATAGCAGGCAAGCTATTCAATTGATAGAATCACACAGAAGAGACCCTTTGGCCCATCAAGCCTATACCAACAAACAAAATTACTCTAATCTACATTAATCCCACGTCCCAGCACTTGGCCATAGCCTTGAATGTTATGACATTTCAAGTGCTCATCCACATACTTTTTAAAGGTTGCGAGCTTTCCTGCCTCTACTACCAGTGCATCCAGATTCCCACTGCCCTCTAAGGGTGCCCGAGTGACACCGCCTGGCTGGCAGGAGCATTGCCAGGGTGCCAGGCTAGCAGTGCCAAGATGTCCGGGTGCCAGGTTGCCTGGGCCGGAAGTGCACTGGGGTGAGGGGAGCCTCAAGGACCTCCTAAGAGGTCCTTAAGCTGGGGCATTGAGGGGGGAGGGGGAGGCAGTCTGGAGGCCACAGTGAAGAAGCAGAGGAGGGGTCAGAATTTCGGGGCGGCATTTAAAAATGGAGCCCTGATCCACGAGTCATCTTTCTGTACTGCTGAGCAGAGTCCCGTTATATAGTGAGGTGTTCTCCACGCTGCAGGTTCTGACATAGCTGTCCCTCCAGCTGATTTGTCCGGACCATGCTTGGCAGCTGTTTTGTTACCTGTGTGGTAGGTAACATGTGCTACTCAATCCTTGACTAATGAAGAGGTCTTCTGAATCTCTATGAAGAAGACTCGAACTCATCCAGTAGTAACAAAAGGTTTATTGAGTAACTATAACAATAATTGCATGAGTTTTTTACTTTAACTTTGATACTAGTGATACGATTAACAGGATCTAATGACAGTAACTATACGTAGCTCCACTAGCCATCTGAACTAGTCTGCTATTGCCCTGGTCACAGTGCACCCCCGAGAGAGCCAGAGACCCAATCAGGTTGCTTTTTATACCCCTGTTGGTCCGGCCCTCTAGTGATCATGTGGTGCTACTGATTACACATTAACTCTTGTGTACATGCACATATAGAGATCACTACATCCCCCTTTTTTTCATGTTACATATTGTCTGTAAGTAGTAAAGAAAATTGAACAAACATAATGGATGCAGTTTGCAAATGCATTGCATAAAATCAATGAGTCCGTCAAATGTGAATACATTTAGTCTCTAAGGTATTTTTTGCTTGCATCAAATAGATAGACAAATGATGTTATGTACAAGTTGTGATGATCCGATGATTATACAAAGCCAATTAATATTTATGAGTCCAATCTTAATTTAAAAATTTGTGAGTCCAAACTTTATGAATTTGTTCAGTTGAGTTGCTTTTGTCTTCTGTTGTTGAAGTGGTGATGTTGATGTTGTTATTTCTTTGTGAACATCATCAGTGTTCTTGTGTTTAAGTGACCATCAAGTCATCATGGGGTGTTCGAATGGTCGAATAACTTTGTTGTCTGATTTAGACTTTCTTTTTTTTTCTATATTTGTGGTAGCGATTCTGTGTTACACCATTGTCTGACCTGGCCTTTTTTCTGTGCTTGCGGTATTGGTCTAGTGTGTCATCTGCCTTGAAAGCTGGCGTGCTTGCTTGTTCTGGAGCAGATGTGAATTTGTGAGATTCTTTGTCATGCCTTGGCATGTTTGTAGTCTTGTCATTGGTTTGCACTGTGCTGTGGTATTGTCCTTCATGTGCAGAGTTGTACCATGTTATACAAGTCGTTGTTTCATTTTTGTTGTTTCTGTCATTTCTGTGTTTGTTGTTTTCGTTGTTGTTCTTGTTGTTGTTTTTGTCATGCTTGTTGTTTCTGTTCCCCCCCTGCTGTTGTTCTTGTTGTTTTTCTTGTTGTGCTTGTTGTTTCTGTTTTTGTTATTTTTGTTGCTGTTCTTGTCGTTTTTCTTGTCATGCTTGTTGTTTCTGTTATGCTTCTTGTTATCTTTGTTGTTCTTGTTGCGCTACATGTTGTTTTTGTTGTTGCTGTTATTGTTCTTGTTTCTGCTGTGCATCTTGCGGTGTTTGTCGATCTTGTTGCGCTCAATGAGGGTTCCATGTGGATGATTTGAGTCATTGTCACAGTTATTGGTGTCAGTGTCCGTTGTAGTATCTGTTAAATTGAGCTTACCATCTTGAGAATTGTGAGAATGATCTGATATTGCATTGATGTTGGTGACATTAGTCATTTGTGGTGGATTTGATACCTCTTCTTTGCTTCCTTGGTATTCCTCTTCTAGAGTCATTTCTGGTTCACTTGAATCATCATTGGTTCCATTGTGCTCCTCTTCTGGAGTTAGTTCTGGTTCACTTGAATCATTATTGGTATCTTGGTGCTCCTCTTCTGGAGTCAAAATCTTCACGTATTCATTTCCTTGTTGGTCTTGGTGCTCCTCTTCTGGAGTCAAAATCTTCAAGATTTTATTCTCTTGTGGTTCTTGGTGCTCCTCTTCTGGAGTCAAAATCTTCACAATTTCATTCTCTTGTATGTCTTGGTGCTCCTATTCTGGAGTCAAAATCTTCACAATTTCATTCTGTTGTGGGTTGTGGTACTCCTCTTCCAGAGTCAAAATCTTCAAGTATTCTATTGACGTGGTCTCCCTGGGCTCATGGTGCTCCTCTTCTGGAGTCAAAATCTTCAAGATTTCAATCGGTGTGGTCTCTCCGGACTCATGAATAGCCCTCCTCTGATTTTTGAGTGCTTCTGTGCAGACGAGCTGAGATCTGTCAGTCTCGCTGTGATCTTGCACATCCTGTATGGGAATTGTGATTTCTTCATCACTTGTCTCACATACAGAGGGTAGACATTCAGTGTCTTCTTGTTGGTTAAATGAGCTGGGTTCTGGTGGCTCAAATAAGCTGGGTAGACTGTCATAGTCTTTTTGTTGTTCACATGAGCTTGGTAGACTTTCATAGTCTGCTGCTGGTTGCGCAGATAAGGTGGATAGCCCTTCATAGTCTTGTTCATGCATGGCATTCACTGTGGAGTGTTTGCTTGCTTCCAGTTTTGAGTCTGTCACCAAACTGTCTGTGGAGGCTTGTGTCGCTCTCTTTGTGGAGGCTTGTGTCGCTCTTTCTATGGAATCTTTCATCGCTCTCTCTGTGGAGTCTTTCATCGCTCTCTCTGTGGAGTCTTTCATCACTCTCTCTGTGGAGTCCTTCATCGCCCTCCCTGTGGAGTCTTTCATCGCTCTCTCTGTGGAGTCCGTCATTGCTCCCTCTGTGGAATCATCCAGGGTTCTCACTGTAGAGTCGATCTGTGCTCTCTGTGTGGCGTCTTCTTCTTCTTGGGTATTGTTGTCATCCAATGTATCGACAATCTGCCATGGCATCATGGTATTGGATTCATCAACCATGAGAAGAGTCGTGTTGAGCATTTCAACCGTGTTGCTGATGCAAGGATTATCAATTCCGAATAACCCACCCATGTCTGAGCAGTAGTCTTCAATGAACAAATCATCTCTTTTTGTTTCGGATTTGTCATTGTCTTTTCTATGTCCAATGAAGAAATCATCTTCTGAGTAGTATTCTTCAATGAACAAATCACTGTGCTCTCCTCTTTGGGTGGTGCAAACTGCTTGTGCCAGGGTGCGGTGGAGGTTACTTTTAACTGCTGATGTAAGTTCGGGCATTGTTCCTTCTTTTGATGTAAGAAAATTTGGTTTTGCAGCTTTAAATGTCTTTTTGTTCATTTTCGTGCATTTCCCTTTTAAGTGTGCGTGGTCTGGTCCTCTGACGTCATGACGCTCGTGACATCAGGCGTAGGAATCGATTGCGAATGCGCAATTCGACTTTCCTTTACTGTGCGATCTTTTCGCAACTGTGCACGCGCGGCTTCTCGAGTGTATTTTGCCCTTTTCCTTCTTTTTGAGAAGTGCGCATGTGCGTACTGGCCGGAACGCTCTCGCTCAAGATGGCTGCCAATCAAAAAGCGCTGTTGCATCGAGTGAGATCCTGCCTCTGCCTCGTGGTGACTTTTCGCACCATTCTTACTGCTTTTGTTTTCTAGATACTGAATCTGTGTTTGTAAAGACTCACAGTATTGACTTTGTTTTTGTTCATAAACAAGGCATTTTTGTATAGCAGTTTCTAAAGTTAGATACTTATCGTGTGAAGGTTCTTCCTTCAATGTTTTGTCAGATAGTCCAGAAATTAATTGATCCATTATCATAGTGTCTCAGAAATCAGCATAATCACAGCCTTGTGGTATTAACTTGAGATTTGTGATAAAATCAGTGATGGGCCCTCCGTTTCTCTGGCATTTATGACAAGAGTTAAATCTTTCTAGCATCTCTCCAGACTGACTCTTACAGTGTTCATCAAAATTTTTGAGTATTACTTCTATTTTGGTGTTGTCTTCTCCTTCTAAGTAATTAAAGCAATTATAGATTTCTCTAGCTTCATGCCCTCCTAATGAGAGTAGTAGTGCTATTTTTGTTGCTTCAGAGACAGTGCTTAAATCATTAGCTGTGATAAATATTTGGAATATCTGTTCAAATCCTTTCCAGTTATAACTTAAATTAGCGGTTGTTTCCAACTGCCGTAGAGGTCCAATGAGTCCCATAGTTAGTCGTCGAGGATCCATTTGCTGTGAAGTTTTCCACAGTCGAATATCCGGTCTGAATTTTCTTCTCTGCTTGTCTAACCCAATCTAACTAGTTCTGTTAAAGCCAATACACCTGGTACCATGTTTTGTTACCTGTGTGGTAGGTAACATGTGCTACTCAATCCTTGGCTAATGAAGAGGTCTTCTGAATCTCGATGAAGAAGACTCAAACTCATCCAGTAGTAACAAAATGTTTATTGAGTAACTATAACAATTCCATGAGTTCTTTACTTTAACAGTGATACTAGTGATAAGGTTAACAAGATCTAACTACAGTAACTATATGTAACTTCACTAGCCATCTGAACTACTCTGCTATTACTCTGGGCACAGTGCACCCCCGAGAGCGCCAGAGATCCAATGTGGTTGCCTTTTATACCCCTGTTGGTCCGGCCCTCTAGTGATCATGTGGTGCTACTGATTACACATTAACCCCTTATGTACATGCACAGCTCGCGATCACTACAGCAGCTACCCGCTAAGAAGGCGGAGCAGCTCTTAAAGCGCTTCCTCCGAGTAATTCCCAGATAGCTCGCAGCCATGTCACCGCGCAGATCAACCCCACGAATCGGAGATGCCGACTTGGCCAGACTGCTGGACCCAGTGGAGTCATGATGGGAGGAGGTCAGAGGATCAGCCACAGGGCAACTGGTGCAACCTGGGAGGCAGCAGTAGTGACAGCATCCGTCAGCACAGGGAGTATCACCTGGAAGACCGCCACCCAGTGCGTAAGATTCTCAACGATCTCCACCAGACACATGGTTGAGTTGGCATGGGCCCCCTGTCACTGGTCCTGCCTGCCACGCCTGCCTCTCGCACCCCCCTGAAGACAAGCCAGCAATTGGCACGGCACCCCCCCCCCCACAGCACCATACCGCGCCTGTGCCCCAACAAACCCTGGCACCATCAGCACACCCACCCAGCCCAGTGACAGTGCACACACCTGTTCCCCGCCATAGCCCATATCCACTGCAGTGCATGAAGTGTGTGGCTCACAATGTCCTCTCTTTGTCCCCACAGGAGAAGCTGGCACACAATCGGCAGGAAAAGGCCCAGATGGGGGTGGGTTCCCGGACATCAGAGTCCTACGAGGAACGGGCCTGGGTGAACGAGTCAAGAGCCTGTCATCGAGGTTGGCCTATGCCGCAGAGGCGAGGATCCACCGGCCCCCACCCAGGTGACCTTTCAGACGTGAGTTGTTCATGCCAGATATAATGATCCTTCCCTCCCACTGACCTCATGTCCATTCTACCGCAGGGTCTCCCTCTGATAGTGCCAGCACATCCAGGTTCCATTCCCCCCCCCCCCCCACCCCACCCCCCCCCCCCCTTCCCCCAGCCTTTCAAGAGAACTCCTCAAGGGGAGCTCCGAGGATGCTACCATTAAGGTGTCACAGCTGTCATCCCCACCTTCCACCAGTACAGAAACATACACCTTGGTGGGCCAAGTTAGTGAATAGGCTTCTGGGGCACAATCTGATGAGCACCACACAGTTGCTAATGCACATCAGGTGGAGGCAAGAACGTCCAGGGCGGACAGCAGTCAGAGGTCTGCTGGATCCCAGTACCAACTGGGCTCCAATCAGATGCCGAGCCTCTGGGCAAGGTTATCCCAGAGCTGATTCAGGCGCTAGGGTGCATCCGTGTGATCCAGGAGGGCATGTCAGCGACACTCCAGCGGATCCATAGCCGGCCGGAGGTTTCCCGAAGGCTACCGGCGCAGGAGACGGCATCAACAATGCGTGGCACTGAAGCCAACACTGCTAGGGTGGCAGCCATAGTGGAGAGTCTGGGGCATGATGTCAGCACCATGTAACCATCCCCGTAACCCAATAACCCCTCCTAACCTTTGTGGTCACTGAGGGCAATTTATCATGGCCAATCCATCTAACCTGCATGTCTTTGGACTGTGGGAGGAAACCGGAGCACCCGGAGGAAACCCACGCAGACACGGGGAGAACGTGCAGACTCCGCACAGACAGTGACCCAGCGGGGAATCGAACCTGGGACCCTGGCGCTGTGAAGCCACAGTGCTATCCACTTGTGCTACCGTGCTGATGGAGTTGCACTCATCCAGGCAAGTGGAGTCCATTTCATTCAACTTCTGACTTGTTCCCTGTAGATGGCGGTCAGGCTTTGGGGAAACCTGAGGTGCGTTACTCGCTGCAGAATTCCCAGCCTCTGACCTGCTCTTGGAGCCACAGGGGTAAATTTCCCAGTCCCACACGCCACAGGAATCATCGCAGGTTGGCCGAACAATTTGAAGGACCATTTAAAGATCCATTTACTTTGGGTGGGAATTTCCACCTTCAGGGCTGGCATGACCAGAAAAACCCACCTACAGTACTTATATGACTCCACCAATTGAGTACCCGATTGATGATAATCCCCAGGATCTTGATAGTGGAGGATTCAGCAATAGTAATGCATTGTATTTCAAGGGGCAATGGTCTCTCTTGTTGGAGGTGGTCATTGCCTGGCACTTACATGGTGTGAGTGTTACTTGCCATTCATCAGCCAAAGCCTGTATGTTGTTCAGGTCTTGTTGCTTATGGGCACGGGCTGCTTCAGTACCTGAGGAGTCACGAATAGTACTCAATCAACATTGTGCTATCGTTAGTGAACATCCCCACATCTGATCGTATGATGGAAGGAACATCATTGATGATGGAGTTGAAAATGATTGGGCCTAGGGCCAGTGATCCCCTGGAATTGAGATATTTGACATCCAGCAACCACAACCATGGTATGATTCCAAAAGTGGAGCGTTTTCTCCCTGCTTCCCAATGACTTCAGTTTTGCTCAGGCTCCGTAATTCCACACAGTCAAATGTGGCCTTAATGTCAAGGGCAGTCACTCTCAATTCACCTCTAGGGTTCAGCTCTTTTGTCCCTCTTTGGACCAGGACGGTAATGAGGTCAGAAGGGGAGCGGCCTCAGAGGAACCCAAACTAAGTATCAGTGAGCAGGTTATTGCTTTGTAAGTCCTGCTTGATAGCACCGCCAATGACACCTCCCATCACTTTGCTAATGATCAGAAGTAAAATGATGGGTGGTAATTGGCCAGGTTGTGTTTGTCCTTATTGTTCACAGGAGATGCCTGGGCAATTTTTCTCTGAAGTCAAGCAGATCTATTTCTAGACTTTACTAACGTCTGGATGGAAATGTTAGATTCATAGAGTCTTAAAGGTGTACAGCACAGGCAGCACGGTGGCGCAGTGGGCTAGCCCTGCTGCTTCATGGCGCCGAATTCCCAGGTTCGATCCGGCTCTGGGTCACTGTCCGTGTGGAGTTTGCACATTTTCCCTGTGTTTGCGTGGGTTTCGTCCCCACAACCCAAAGATGTGCAAGCTCGGTGGATTGGCCACGCTAAATTGCCCCTTAATTGGAAAAAATGAATGTACTCTAAATTTATTTTTAAAAAGGTGTACAGCACAGAAAAGGCCCATCGGCACATTGCTTCTGCACCAGTCAAATACAAGCAGCTAATTATCCTAATCCCATTTTCCAGCACTTGGCCCATAGCCTTGTATGCCTTGGCATCACACGTGCACATTGATACTACCCTAAAAAGCTACAGTCGACAAGGCTATGGAACATCATTTGATGCCTATGACTGAGGTGGAAGTATAGAACATAGAACATAGAACGATACAGCGCAGTACAGGCCCTTCGGCCCACGATGTTGCACCGAAACAAAAGCCATCTAACCTACACTATGCCATTATCATCCATATGCTTATCCAATAAACTTTTAAATGCGCTCAATGTTGGCGAGTTCACTACTGTTGCAGGTAGGGCATTCCACGGCCTCACCACTCTTTGCGTAAAGAACCTACCTCTGACCTCTGTCCCATATCTATTACCCCTCAGTTTAAAGCTATGTCCCCTCGTGCTAGCCATTTCCATCCGCGGGAGAAGGCTCTCACTGTTCACCCTATCTAACCCCCTTATCATTTTGTATGCCTCTATTAAGTCTCCTCTTAACCTTCTTCTCTCCAACGAAAACAACCTCAAGTCCATCAGCCTTTCCTCATAAGATTTTCCCTCCATACCAGGCAACATCCTGGTAAATCTCCTCTGCACCCGCTCCAAAGCTTCCATGTCCTTCCTATAATGCGGTGACCAGAACTGTACGCAATACTCCAAATGCGGCCGTACCAGAGTTTTGTACAGCTGCAACATGACCTCATGACTCCGGAACTCAATCCCTCTACCAATAAAGGCCAACACTCCATAGGCCTTCTTCACAACCCTATCAACCTGAGTGGCAACTTTCAGGGATCTATGTACATGGACACCTAGATCCCTCTGCTCACCCACACTTCCAAGAACTTTATCATTAGCCAAATGTTCCGCATTCCTGTTATTCCTTCCAAAGTGAATCACCTCACACTTCTCTACATTAAACTCCATTTGCCACCTCTCAGCCCAGCTCTGCAGCTTATCTATGTCCCTCTGTAACCTGCTACATCCTTCCTCACTGTCGACAACACCACCGACTTTAGTGTCGTCTGCAAATTTACTCACCCACCCTTCTGCGCCCTCCTCTAGGTCATTTATAAAAATGACAAACAGCAACGGCCCCAGAACAGATCCTTGTGGTACGCCACTTGTAACTGAACTACATTCTGAACATTTCCCATCAACCACCACCCTCTGTCTTCTTTCAGCTAGCCAATTTCTGATCCATATCTCTAAATCACTCTCAATCCCCAGCCTCCGTATTTTCTGCAATAGCCTACCGTGGGGAACCTTATCAAACGCTTTATTGAAATCCATATACACCACATCAACTGCTCTACCCACGTCTACCTGTTCAGTCACCTTCTCAAAGAACTCGATAAGGTTTGTGAGGCATGACCTACCCTTCACAAAGCCATGCTGACTATCCCAGATCATATTATTCCTATCTAGATGATTATAAATCTTGTCTCTTATAATCCCCTCCAAGACTTTACCCACAACAGACGTGAGGCTCACCGGTCTATAGTTGCCGGGGTTGTCTCTAGTCCCCTTTTTGAACAAAGGGACCACATTTGCTATCCTCCAGTCCTCTGGCACTATTCCTGGAGCCAATGATGACATAAAAATCAAAGCCAAAGGCCCAGCAATCTCTTCCCTGGCTTCCCAGAGAATCCTAGGATAAATCCCATCAGGCCCTGGGGACTTATTTATTTTCAGCCTGTCCAGAATTGCCAACACCTCTTCCCTATGTACCTCAATGCCATCTATTCTAATAGCCTGGGTCTCAGCATTCTCCTCCACAACATTATCTTTTTCCTGAGTGAATACTGACGAAAAATATTCATTTAGTATCTCGCCTATCTCTTCAGACTCCACACACAACTTCCCATCCCTGTCCTTGACTGGCCCAACTCTTTCCCTAGTCATTCTTTTATTCCTGACATACCTATAGAAAGCTTTTGGGTTTTCCTTGATCCTACCTGCCAAATACTTCTCATGTCCCCTCCTTGCTCGTCTTAGCTCTCTCTTTAGATCCTTCCTCGCTACCTTGTAACTATCAATCGCCCCAACTGAAACTTCACACCTCATCTTCACATAGGCCTCCTTCTTCCTCTTAACAAGAGATTCCACTTCTTTGGTAAACCACGGTTCCCTCGCTCGACGCCTTCCTCCCTGCCTGACCGGTACGTACTTATCAAGAACACGCAGTAGCTGTTCCTTGAACAAGCTCCACTTATCCAGTGTGCCCAACACTTGCAGCCTACTTCTCCAACCTATCCCCCCCCAAGTCATGTCTAATGGCATCATAATTGCCCTTCCCCCAGCTATAACTCTTGCCCTGCGGTGTATACTTATCCCTTTCCATCACTAACGTAAACGTCACCGAATTGTGGTCACTGTCCCCAAAGTGCTCTCCTACCTCCAAATCCAACACCTGGCCTGGTTCATTACCCAAAACCAAATCCAAAGTGGCCTCGCCTCTTGTTGGCCTGTCACCATATTGTGTCAGGAAACCCTCCTGCACACATTGTACAAAAAACGACCCATCTAATGTACTCGAACTATATCTTTTCCAGTCAATATTTGGAAAGTTAAAGTCTCCCATAATAACTACCCTGTTACTTTCGTTCTTATCCAGAATCATCTTCGCCATCCTTTCCTCTACATCCCTAGAACTATTTGGAGGCCTATAGAAAACTCCCAACAGGGTGACCTCTCCTTTCCTGTTTCTAACCTCAGCCCATCCTACCTCGGAAGAAGAGTCCCCATCTAGCATCCTCTCCGCCACCGTAATACTGCTCTTGACTAGCAGCGCCACACCTCCCCCTCTTTTGCCTCCTTCTCTGAGCTTACTAAAACACCTAAACCCCGGAACCTGCAACATCCATTCCTGTCCCTGCTCTATCCATGTCTCCGAAATGGCCACAACATCGAAGTCCCAGGTACCAACCCATGCTGCCAGTTCCCCTACCTTATTTTGTATACTCCTGGCATTGAAGTAGACACACTTCAAACCACCTACCTGAACACTGGCCCCCTCCTGCGACGTCAAATCTGTGCTCCTGACCTCTATACTCTCATTCTCCCTTACCCTAAAACTACAATCCAGGTTCCCATGCCCCTGCTGCATTAGTTTAAACCCAAATTTACTCACCCACCCTTCTATAAAGATATTCTTTATCAATAGCAAGTTCCCTACCAACCTCTGCTGGCGGGAAAAATGAATCATAATGGGCGGAGAATTCCAGTCATTTGCTCTACACATGGGATTCCGAATAAAATTGTCTCGCATAACAGTCCACAGTTTAGCAATGAACATTTCCAACAATTCACAGCGAAAATGGATTTCATCATATGACCAGTTCGCTACACCATCTGGAGGTGAATGGAGATACAGAGAGGTGTAAAACCTATAAATATTTTGATGACAAAGAATAATAACATAGAGTTAGCCGTACTCAATTACAGGGCAATGCCCTTACGTAACAGTATTTCATCAGCAGAACTACTGGTAGGGAGAACAGCCTGTGTCCAGGGAACTATATACTGACCATGCAGTCTTGGATGTAAGTCATGTAAATAAACAAGTTCTGAGAAAAATCTAATGCTGACTACCTCCAAGTCACTCCTAGAGTAAATGAAATCTAATCAAACCAGAAGACCAAACAAATAAAGGACGACATGCCAAACCAACATGAGGAAAAACTATTTTTAGGTATTAAGTGATTAAGGTTTTAAATGTACTGCTTGATAAGATTTACTAATAGCTTTCAAAAGGGAATTGGCAAAAGATTTGAAGGAGAAAAATGCAGGGATGTGGGTAAAGAAAAAGGAGTAGGACGGTTGGGTCACTGTCTGTGCGGAGTCTGCACGTTCTCCCCGTGTCTGCGTGGGTTTCCTCCGGGTGCTCCGGTTTCCTCCCACAGTCCAAAGATGTGCAGGTTAGGTGGATTGGCCATGGTAAATTGCCCTTAGTGACCAAAAAGGTTAGGAGGGGTTATTGGGTTACGGGGCTAGGGTGGGAGCGAGGGCTTGAGTGGGTCGGTGCAGACTCGATGGGCCGAATGGCCTCCTTCTGCACTGTAAGTTCTATGTTCTAACTGGATTTCACTTTGAAAGATCTGACACACACTTGATGGGGCAAATGGTCTCCCTCTCTCTGTACTATTTTATGATTAGGGTTACTGTTACCCTCCAGAATTGTTCTGAACTTTCTCAAATTTAAAGACCAATCTCCAAGACACTGCTGTGAGAAACCAGGTTGAAAACTAACAAGAGCATTAAAAAAAGTGCTTTTTACATTATAGCTATAAACATATTAGAGATGGGAAAAGAAGGGCTATTTGATTGACAGTAAGGAATCACTCAAGCGAGTGATGAAGATTTTGAAAGTCAGTGCATCATGAGAGTGAAACAATCAATGGGAAAATTTTGAGGTGGGATGATTGTAGGGAGGAAATCATGTGATGACACCTCAAGATTTTGTCCAACTGGAGTTGAAACCCTTATTTGGGAGGAGGGGGTGCATGCGATATAAAATCAATATGACAGCTAAATGCACAGAGGTTCAGTCCTGTAATAGTCTTGATGAAACTTGCTAATTCTCTATTAGCTGTGGCAGCCAAGTCTTGTCACATAATGCCGCTACATCCTGGGCAAATTGAAGCCTTCCTGTCCACTGTTCCTCAGAGAACCACAACTCAGTCTGTAAAATCTGTTGGGAGGGTAAGTATTCTTGTGATCCTGCCTCTGACTATTTCCTCATCCTCTGGCTGTAGCTGTTTGCTCCTACTTCCGACAGTACAGAAAAGGTTTACCAGGATGTTGCCTGGTATGGAGGGTATTAGCTTTGAGGAGAGATTGAATAAACTGGGATTGTTCTCCCGAGAGAGACGGAGGCTGAGGGCGACCTGACAGAAGTTTATGAGGGATATAGATGGGGTGAACAGTTGGAGGCTTTTTCCCATGAAATGACAATTACAAGAGTGCACACGTTCAAGGTGAGGGGGGGAAAGTTCAGTGGATATGTTCAAAGGAAGGTTTTTACACAGAGGGTGGTGGTGGCCTGGAATGCACTGCCAAGAGAGGTGGTTGAGGCAGATACATTAGTGACCTTAAGACGTATCTGGATAGGCACATGAACAGACGGTGTATAGAAGGACAGGCGGTTGGTCTAGATAGGACACGTGATCGGCGCAGGATTGGAGGGCCGAAGGGCCTGTTCCTGTGCTGTATTGTTCTTTGTTCTTTGTACTGCTCATCCTCTTTCCAGAGTGGGAGTACCAAAAGTATACCCGTTTAGAAACAACTGCAGTGCCAGAGACCTCTTTAGAATTCCAAACTTATACTTTAAAATCAGTGAAATAAAATACAACCTATTCCCAAAAAAGTCTCCTAAAACTCTATACACTTTTACCCAAGAGTGGTGGATGACCCACCTGAATCATGTTTAATGTGGCCAGCTTAGTTTGACGGGCAGGAAGTGGCATCAGGTTGGAAGTGAGGACCGAAAATGGCATTGGCATTGCAATTATATCATATCAACCGTGGGTCCTGAATCTCAAAGGATCTGACTGAAAGACCATTGTGCTGCCAGGAAACCTCTAATCTTAGCCTCTGGTGCACCATAACCTCCCCCATTGTCTTTCATTCACAACTCTGGCTACGAAAGTGCCAAAACTATTAATTTTATTTGAAATATATGCCAAAAAAAATCACTGTCCGATGAATTATTCAGAAATAGACTTAAAGTCTACTTTATTAAATGTCAAAAAATAATGTACTGTACAATGTTTTGTCAAATGTAAGTACTTCAGTAAATGAACCTATGAGATATAAAAGAAAGGCAAAATCAAATACCCACAGGGTCGTTTGCTCACTGATTCTTTCTTGCGCTGTAAGAGCTTGCGTGCAGTTTTTTAATGTTTTCATTGATGTCAAGACCCTGGTATAAAACATGATTAGCACTGCTCTAATTTGCTCTACAGTCCCCAGCGTCTTCCTTGGCTGAATGCTTGAGCTACTGACATAGCTGTAGGACTATTTACTCTATGCCTTATTTCACCTTTATCTTGGATGTCCCAGGATGTCAAAGGCTGTGAATTTAATATTGATTTGATAAAGTACTTTTACTGTAACATGTCAGTTAGGATAATCTTCACCCACAAGGAAGCCCGAGCACTGAGCTGGATTTGCACGCAATGTGGCTCTTCAGCTCTCCAAAAGCCCTCTGCTTAAACGAATGCTTTATTTATTAGAGTGACAGGCTGCTGTGAAAGCAGGGACAGCACACAGCCCGCAGCTATCTTTATGTCTTGTATACACAGTGCCAATGTCCTGTGTATACATTAGGCTTGAAGATGTAAGTGGATCAGAGAGACATATCATTTGCTGGTATGTAAACAGACAGATGAGTTTATAGATCGCATTAAACCCCAGTGGCTGTAAATAGAGGAAAGGAAGACATGTCTTTCTGTGATTCTCCCCCTCCCCCAGCTCTAATTTTAACTGAATAGCAAGTTGAGAAGTCAGTACAGAGTCAGCAGCACAAAGGCTGGCTAAGGTAACTGACTGCTGCCACTAATCGAGAATATAGATGTTGTAGTGTATCAAGCAACTGTCTGTGCGGAGTCTGCACTTTCTCTCCATGTCTGTGTGGGTTTCCTCCAAGTGCTCCGGTTTCCTCCCACAGTCCAAAGATGTGTAGGTTAGGTGGATTGGCCATTCTAAATTGCCTTTAGTGTCCAAAAAGTTTAAGTGAGGTTACTGGGTTACGGGGATAGGGTAGCGGTGTGGGCTTAAGTAAGGTGTTCTTTCCAAGGGCCGGTGCAGACTCGATGGGCCAAATGGCCTCCGTCTGCACTGTAAGTTCTATGATCTATGAACACTCAACATTGAGATGGTAAAGGTCCAAAGAAGACAAAGACGTTATTCTACCAGTATGCATATCGGGATACAGCTCAAGAGAGGCTGTTCAACAAATGAAGTTTGCTTTACATATTTATACACTTTATAATTGTGCTTGTTACTCAGGTATCCAGTTTGTCGCATGATCACAAACAGTACTAGACAATCAGAAGACCAGACCAGTCTCTGGCTGAAATAAATGGTAAAGCTAATCAAGCTGCATCCATATAGCAGTGACCATGTCCCTTGTGAATGCAAACAGCCTCCCATTCGCAGCAATGATCTCTCTGTAACAAGCTTCTACTTTACAAACATTGTCATGGTTCTGTCCCTTTGTGCAGCTAAACTGCTCTCTGCTTCTGAACAGCTTCTGAACTAATCTTGAATTAAATACGATTTTAACCCTTTGAATGCATCAGCCTTATGTCACATTACGCTAAGCTCCCAGCCTGCTATGTACCTATATACTCTTCTACATATCTGTCTACTTGTTTCGTTACTTTCTGTACTGATGTAGCCCCACACAGAGAATGGGGCAAACCCACTCCAAGAAAGCTACAATATCAGTTTACAACTATATTGCAATCAGACATAATCTTCCTGCCTGCAAAGGATAGACTCAACACGATTAAAATCAAACCTGTCCACCCTCTTCTCAAAGTTGTATCTGCTTTAACTCATGATCACCTCGAGCCTTCCTGCATATATATTAGAACATTTATATCAAACTAGATCCAAGTCTGGCCCCTATAACATGCCCAGACACCAAACATGTTGGAAACATGAAAATCTCTCTCAATGTGCACCTGTATGAGAACTGTTTATACAGAAAACTTCAAGAATATGTAAATGTACATTTGAGATATGGTGAGAATTGAAAATGTACAGATGGGAATGAAACCGTAAAGCAGAAATGTTTATTAATATCTTTTAAACATTTTAAACATTGGGCTGAAAGAAAAATAAAAGTGGGTTGTAAATGCAATTGGAGTAACAATTGCATCTTATGAAGTCAGTATTAATCAAATAACTTTATTAAAAGACTGAAAATAAAGCTGCAGATTTGGGTCTAAATGTTTGACTATAATATTACAAAAATTATACTTTCTCTAATAAGATAAACTTAGACTGAAGCTTGCAGCTAGGTCAGATTAATTAACTGTTAATTTTAGTTGAAAGATTTACCCAGTCATGACGGAAATATAAAAATCCTCATTAATACGAAAAGCGTATTTAAGAAAGCAGATGGCAGCTTGATGCATTAATACACTGTGTCATGCTAGGTCATAATTCCCGACAAGGTAAGATCCAAATCATTTAGTCTTGAAAAAGTTGGGTCAAACAAGCAGGGAGAAATTTTAATCCTGTCAATTTGATGGAGGCCACACAGACTTGCAGTTTAACTGGCCAAATAACTTAACTTTCTCATCACTCGTAGGAATATAGGGATTAGGAGCAGCAATTAGCAATTCAGTCCTTCGAGCCTGCTCCGCCATTCAATCAGATCATGGCTGATCTCTTCCTGGTCTCAAATCCACCACCCCACCTGTTCCCCATATCCCTTTAACCCATTTTTCAAAAATCAGAAATATATCTATTTCCTTCTTGAAACCATTTAATGACTTGGATTACATCGCACTATGGGACAGCGAGTTCCACAAATTCATCACCCTCTGCGAAAAGTAGTTCCTCCTCATCTCAGTTCTAAATCTACCGCCTGTCAACCTTTAGCTGTGACCTCTAGTTCTAGATTGCCCCACAAGGGGGAACATTTGGTCTACATTTACTTATCAATCCCTTTTCGTATTTTATACACCTTGATCAGATCCCCTCTCATCCTTCTAAACTCCAGCGAGCATAAGCCCAAACTGTTTACTCTCTCCTCATACGTCAACCCTTTCATCCCCGGAATCAATCTGATAAACCTCCTCTGAACTGCCTCATAGAATCATAGAGGTTTACAGTATGAAAACAGGCCCTTCGGGCCAACTTGTCCATGTTGCCCAGTTTTTACAACAAAGCTAGTCCCAATTGCCCGCATTGGGCCCATAGCCCTCTATACCCAGCTATCCCATATCTAAGTGCTTTTTAAAAGACAAAATTGTACCCGCCTCTGTTACTGCCTCTGGCAGCTCGTTCCAGACACTCACCACCCTCCAATGCCACCACATCCTTCCAGAGGGTTGGTACAGACTCAATGGGCTGAATAGCCTCTTTCTGCACTGTAGGGATTCTATGATTCTAAAGGAGACCAAAACTGGACAAAATACTCCAGATGTGGTCTCACCAACATCCTATACGATTGCAACCACACACCTCTACTTTTATATTCCAGTCCTCTTGCAATAAACACTAACATTCCATTTGCCTTTCTAATTACATACTGTACCTACATACAGACTTTCTGCAATTCATTATCAAAGACATGCAAATTCCTTTGCTAAGACATATTTTGAATCGGCTTTCTATTTAGATAATTTGCCTTTCTATTTTTTTCAGCCAAAATGGATAACCTCACACTTATCTGCATTAAACTCCATCTGCCAAATTTTGACCCAATCTCCCAGCCTATCTATATCTGTCTGTAAAATCTTTATCTCCTCTTCACTGCCTGCTTTCCCACCTATTTTAGTATTATCCACAAATATTGCTATGTTACACTCGGTCCCTGCTTGGAGATCATTTATATAGATTGTAAATAGTTGAGGTTCGAGGACTGACCCCTGCGGCACCCCATCAGATACAGTTCGCCAGCCAGAGAAGAAACCATTTATCCCAACCCTCTGCTTTCTGTAATTCAGCCAATCCTCAATCCAATCTAGTACTCTACCCCCAATCCCCTGCAATCTCACCTCCTGGATCAGTCTTTTATGGAGCACCTTGTCAAACGCCTTCTGGAAGTCTAGATATGCACATCCACAGGTTTCCCCAATATCCACCTTGCTGGTTACATCAAAGAACTCAAGCAAGTTTGTCAAGCATGACTTACCCTTCATAAAACCTTGCTGTGTATTTCCAAATGTTCAATCATCTCCTTCTTATTGATTGATTCCAGCAACGTTCCCACCACAGAGGTCAAGCTAACCAGTCTATAATTTCCTACTTTTTGTCTCTCTCCCTTTTTGAATAGGGGTGTCACATCAGTGTGTTTTCAATCCACTGGGACCCTTCCAGAATCCGGGGAATTCTGAAATATTATAACCACTGCATCCACTATCTCTGCTGCCACCTCCCTTAATACCCTAAGGGTATACTTTAATTGAGAGGTATTTAATATCTCCCTGAACATCTGTCATTGTTCCTCAACTGTCCTACTCTCAATTATCTGTGCCCAGTCTACTTGGGCCGGCTCTTTCCTCAGGCCTGTATAATTACCTCTACCCAGCCCTAAAACTCTGGTTTGGCACTCTGTCTTCTCTCGTTCAATCTGAATTTGAAATTCTATATGCTGTGATCACTCCTTCCAAGAGATCCTTAATGACAAGACTATTTATCAACTCTTCCTGGTTACATAATACTCAATCTAAATTAGCCTGCTCTGTGGTTGGCTCCATAACATATTGCTCCAAGAAACAATCTCCCTCGAGGTTACCCTTGCCAATTTCATTAATCCAGTCAATATGCATATTAAAATCATCCATGATTACCGTTGTGTCCTTCTCACAAGCCCTCATTGTTTCTTCGTTTATACTATGCCCCACTTTAGAAGTATTGCTCGGGGCCTGGTAAATTACCCCTACCAAGGAGTTTTTTCCCTTGTTTTTTATTTCCACCAAGAGCGATTCAACATTTTGGCCTTTAGTGCCAATATCATTTCTTAATACAGCCTTGATGTCATTTTTAACCAATAAAGCAACTCCACATCTAGTTCCATCTCGTCTATCCTTTTGGAATACTGAGTACCTTGGACATTCAACTCCCAGTCTTAGTCCTCCTGCACCCATGTTTCAGTAATCCCCACCAAATCATACACATTTGTCTCTATTTGTGCCGTCAGCTCATTGACCTTATTCCGAATACTGCGTGCAATTTAGGCACAAGGTTTTTAAATATGTCCTACTGATTTGACATTCCCTTGTAGGATTCTCTTGTGTACACTTTTCACACTTTCTGACCTCCTTTATTAATCTCTGATGACACTCAACCTCATCCCAACTCTCACTCCAGCCTTACATTTTGATTTTTATGTTTCCTTTCCCCTCTGTATTCATTAGACTGACCCTGCCTATTCATTCTACTAACCTCTACCTTCTCCACACATGCAACCTGCTGCTATGTCTCCCATTAACCATTATACTTCTTGTAGTTTCATCCTTCTCTTTCCCCCGGTTTGCTAGTTTAAAGTCCTTGTGACCACCCAATTTATCCTTTTCAATCGAACACTGGTCCCAGATCGGTTCAGGTGGAGACCGTCCCAATGGTACAGGTCCCTCCTGTCCCAATACTGATGCCAGTGCCCCATGAAATGGAACCCCTCTTTCCCGCACCACTCCTTTAGCCACGTGCTTACTTCCTTAATTTTCTCATCCCTATGTCAATTTTCACATGGCTCAGGTAGTAATCCAGAGATTATAACTCGTGAGGACCAGTTCTTTAATTTTTTTCATAGTTCCTGATAACCCTCCAGCAGGTCCTCTTTCCTGGTCTTGCCTTGTTTGTCCCAACGTGGACCACAACAACTGGATCCTCCCCCTCCCACTCCAATATCCTTTCAAGCCGGTCAGAGATGACCCTCACCTTGGCACTTGGCAGGCAACATACCATGCAACATACCATTGCGAAGGATGGTGTCAGTTCCCCTAATTATAGAATTCCCTACAAGTACCACTTGTCTTTTTGCTTTCCCCTCTTGAATGGCCTCCTGTACCACAGTGCAATGGTCGGCTAGCTCATCCTCCCTACGGTCCTTTTTTTCATCTACACAAGGAGAAAGTACCTCGTTCCTGTTGGATAAGGTCAAGAGCTGGGTATCCTCCATTTCTAAATTCAGGATCCCTCTACCTGCCTCATTCGCAGTCATACCCTGCTGTCCCTGACCACTTGCCGGATTTGAGGTCTTAATCTATCAGGTGTGGCCGCCTCCTGAAACAAAGTTTCCACGTAACATTCCCCCCTCCTGGATGAACCGAAATTCGTCGAGCAGCAAACACTTGCTGAAAATATGATCACTGCAGTCCGCAATGGAATCTGCCCGCTCCCACATCATGCAACTACATCACATCACCTGTCCAGCCATCTCTAGTTAGTTAATTCATTTATTAATTAGTTTTGCAATCTTTTTTTCAAATTTAGTACAGATTTCCTGCCAGCTAATCAGGTCTCAGCTTTCCTGTGACATCTCTTTTACAGTTTAGTTCAGCTTCAGTGGAATCCCCGATACTCACCACACCGGTGCTCTGCCCAGCGAGAACACCCCCCTGGTGATTAGGCCACAAATCGCCAACGTAATTTACTTTATTTACTTATCACTCCGATGTAGTCAGCTGTGCTCTTTGTAAACATCCGGCTCCCCTCTACTCTCTTTAAAGGCATGTAGGCAATGAAAAGATCACCTGCTCACCGAACTCCCTCAGTCACAAACCTCCCACTTTAGCACTCTAATGCAGCCCAAGGTCAGCGCTCCAGTGCAAACGAAGTCAGCGCTGTAAGATAACCCACTTTCATACTTGTGTTGTCTTAAAATTTAACCTGCTCTTCTGAATAAGTGACAAAAGCACCTACCCGGGGCTGGTGGTGTGTCTTGACATATGCAGGTAAAGGTCCAATTTAATCATCATTCCCAATTGCCATTTTAAGCAGGAAAGCCAGTGTAGATTTCATACCAACCGAAAACTGGTTAAGGTTCCAAAATCAGAAGAATAGTTTCAAATGGTTACAGTGCAGGAGGAGACCTTTCAGCCTGTCATGTCTTTGCGAATGCTTTGCAAGAGTAATTCACCCAGTGCCAGTCCCCCATAGCCCTGCATCTTTTTCCTTTTCAGGTAATGATCTAATTGCCTCTTCAATGTTTTGATTGAACCTGCCTCTAACACGCTCTCAGGCAGTGTATTCTAGATCAGAACCACTCGCTGCGCGAATTTTTTTTTTCCCCATGTCATCTTTACCTATTTTGCCAATTACCTTAAATCTGTGCCTTCTGATCCTTGACCTTTCACCAATGGGAACAGTTTCCCTCTAGCCTCTTGATTAATAAGGGTATTGGGGGTTGTGGGGAGAAGGCAGGAGAATGGGGATTAGAAATATATCAGCCATGATTGAATGGCAGAGCAGACTCGATGGGCCAAATGGCCTGCTCCTGCTCCTATGTCTTGTGGTCTTATGTACTCTGAACAGATCTCAAACATGATTTTGAATACGTCCATCAAATTTCCTCTCAACCTTCTCTTCCCCAGGAGAACAGCCCCAACTTCTCCAATCTATCTACGTAACTGAAGTTCCTAATTCCTGGAACCATTCTCATGAATCTTTTCTGCACCCTCTTTAATGCCTTCACGCCCTTCCCAAAGCTGAACATAATACTCCAGTTGAAGATGAACTAATGTTTTATATGGGTTCACAGAAGAAGCCCAAACTAGGATACAATCTTTTACTTCCTTTGTGGAGCCAGCAGGAGCCAAGAAGTCTGTATGTACTATGTTTTTTCATGTATGGAATGATCTGTCTGGACTTTACGCAGAACTCCCTAGACACGCACGACTATGTGACAAGATTTAACTCCAGTTTGATCTATAAGTTCGCAGATGATACGACTGTGGTGGGTCATATCTCAAACAACGACGAATCAGATTACAGAAGGGAGATAAATCACTTGGTTGCATGGTGTACCAAAAACAACCTCTCTCTAAATGCTGGAAAGACCAAGGCACTGATCATCGACTTCAGGAAGCGCAGCATGCCACCCCCCACCCCCCGTCTACATTAGTGGCTCCAAAGTGGAGATGGTCGATAGCTTTAAGTTCCTGGGGGTCACCATCACCAACAGTCTGTCCTGGTCCACTCACGTTGATGCAATGGCAAGAAAGCCCAACAACGTCTCTACTTCCTACGGAAGCTAAAGAAATTTGGCATGTCTGCATCGACTCTCACAAACCTGTACAGATGTGCCATAGAGAGCATCCTATCCGGCTGCATCACAGCTTGGTATGGTAACTGCTCGGTCCAAGATCACAAGAAGCTGCAGAGAGTGGTGAACTCAGCCCAACGTATCACACAAGCTTGCCACCCTCACATTGATCCTGTATACACCTCCCGCTGCCTCAGGAAGGTAGACAGCTTTGTCAGAGACCTCTCACACCCAGGCATTGCCTTCTTCCAGACCCTTCCATCAGGCAGAAGGTACAGAAGTCTGAAGACCCCCACATCCAGACATAGGAACAGCTTCTTCCACACAGCTATTGGACTTCTCAATGAGTCTCCCTCGGACTGATCTGTTCCCTGAAAGAACACTATTCACGACTCTGTATGCGGCACCTGCGTATGTATTTGCTTTATTTGGCCCTTGTTCCGCACTGTAACCAATCACTATTTGTCGACGTACCATTTGTCAATGTACTCTGTTGATTATTCTTTTTGTCTACTATGTATACTGTGTATGTGTGGTATTATCAGGTATTGCAGTACCCGAGAGGCTGTAGACCATTGGGTAAACCTAGGAGTTTACCATTGGCTGTTTGGTATGTAGCTCCACCCTGACAGGCGGGCTATAAGAACCGGTGCCGTCCCAGCAGCCCTCATTCTGTACCGAAGCTGCTGGGGAACAGATCTAGTCTATTAAAGCCTTCAGTTATGATACAACCTCGTCTTTGAGTTTGATTGATCGTGCATCAATTTAATAGACTACTCTTAAGCTGAAAGAATGGATCTCCAAATCAAGCCGGAGTGTCTGCAACACAGCCCCCACGCGGAGAACTCGGCGGCGATATTTAAGCACTGGCTGGCGTGTTTTAAAGGCTACCTCGAGACGGCCGGAGGCACCCCCTCAGGAGAACAGAAGCTGCATCTCCTGCACTCGAGAGTAAGCCCTGGAATCTTCACCTTCATCGAGGAGGCGGAGGACTATGATGATGCGATCGAACTGTTAAAGGGACATTATATACGCCCTGTAAACCAGGTCTACGCATATCACCTGCTTGCAACTAGACGGCAAAGCCCCGGGGAATCGCTGGAGGACTTCTACCATGCGCTACTGGTGCTGGGCAGAAACTGTGGCTGCCCGCAAGTTTCGGGCAGCGAGCACACGGAACTTCTAATCCGGGATGCCTTCGTAGCAGGTATGAGCTCCTCAGAGATCCGCCAAAGACTCTTAGAAAAGGACACCCTGGGACTGAGAGAGGCACGGGCCCTGGCAGGCTCCATGGATGTTGCCTCCAGAAACGCGCAGTCCTATGCGCCCGACCGCGCGGCGGCCCCCTGGGCTGCGTGGCATCCCGCAGCGGCAGCCCCACTGACCTTCTCCGTGTCCCCGCAGGCCTGCGCTGTAAGACGGCCCGCTAACTCCGTCGGGCCCCACTGTTTCTTCTGCAGGCAGGCGAAGCATCCCCGCACGCGCTGCCCGGCCCACACCTCCACCTGCAAAGGGTGCGGCAAGAAGGGCCATTTTGTGGGGGTCTGCCAAGCACGAGCCATGGCTGCGGTCTCCAGCGACTCCGGACCGCCGTGGCAATCTTCCCCTCGGGACCCAGGCGGCCAGCACTCACCGCCACCCCCCTATCCTAGGGCCCCTCGGACACCACGCTGGACGGATGGGCACCGCCATTTTGTCCATCCCCGCCGCCATTTTGTCCATTCCCGACCACCATGTGCGATCCATGGGAGACGCCATCTTGGATGGGGCCCCAGGCCCCCAGTATGGCCGACTACACGCTGCCCGATCACAACCCGCAACTGCTCCATCTGGCCTCGGTGACGCTGGACCAAAATCGACCTCGGACACTCGCAACTGCAACAACGATGGTGTTCATCAACGGCCATGAGACGTTTTGCCAGATCGACTCTGGGAGCACGGAGAGCTTTATACACCCCGTCACGGTAAGGTGCTGTTCACTTGTTACCCACCCTGTAAACCAAAGAATCTCCCTGGCCTCCGGGTCACACTCAGTGGAGATAAAGGGGTTCTGCCTCGCAGACCTCACTGTCCAAGGCAGGAAATTCAACAATTTCCGCCTTTATGTCCTGCCGCACCTCTGCGAGGCTACACTCCTGGGGTTGGACTTCCAATGTAACTTGCAAAGCCTGACCTTTAAATTTGGCGGCCCTATACCCCCCCCCCCTACTGTCTGCGGCCTCGTGACCCTTAAGGTCGACCCGCCTTCCCCGTTTGCGAACATCACCCCGGATTGCAAACCCGTCGCCACCAGGAGCAGAAGATACAGTGCCCAGAACCGGACTTTCATCAGGTCAGAGGTCCAAAGGCTAATGAGGGAAGGGGTCATTGAAGCTAGCAACAGTCCCTGGAGAGCTCAAGTAGTGGTGGTGAAGACCGGGGAGAAACATAGGATGGTCATTGACTACAGTCAGACCATCAACAGGTTTACACAGCTGGATGCGTACCCTCTCCCCCGCATATCCGACCTGGTGAACAGGATCGCGCAATACAAGGTCTTCTCCATGGTGGATCTCAAGTCCGCTTACCATCAGCTACCCCTCCGCACTAGTGACCGCAAGTACACTGCCTTCAAAGCAGATGGGCGGCTCTACCAATTTTTAAGGGTTCCCTTTGGTGTCACTAATGGAGTCTCGGTCTTCCAATGCGAGATGGACCGAATGGTTGACCGATATGGCTTACGCGCAACGTTCCCGTATCTGGATAACGTCACCATCTGCGGCCATGACCAGCAGGACCATGACACCAACCTCCGGAAATTTCTCCAGACCGCGAAAATCCTTAACTTAACGTATAATAAGGATAAATGCGTATTTAGCACCGACCACCTAGCCATTCTCGGCTACGTAGTGCGAAATGGAGTTATAGGCCCCAACCCTGAACGCATGCGCCCCCTTATGGAGTTCCCCCTCCCTCACTGCCCCAAGGCCCTGAAGCGCTGCCTCGGGTTTTTCAGTTATTACGCACAGTGGGTCCCCAACTACGCAGACAAAGCCCGACCCCTGATCCAGTCCACAACCTTCCCCCTGTCGACGGAGGCCCACCAGGCCTTCTGCCGCATCAAAGCAGACATTGCAAAGGCCACGATGCACGCCATCGACGAGTCCCTTCCCTTCCAGGTCGAGAGTGATGCATCCAACGTTGCTCTGGCCGCCACCCTCAACCAAGCAGGCAGACCCGTGCCCTTCTTCTCCTGTACCCTCCATGCTTCGGAAATTTGCCATTCCTTGGTCGAAAAAGAGTCGCAAGTCATAGTAGAAGTTGTGCGACATTGGCGTCACCTGGCCGGCAGGAGATTCACGCTCCTCACTGACCAACGGTCGGTGGCGTTCATGTTTGATAATGCACAGCGGGGCAAGATGAAGAACGACAAGATCTTACGGTGGAGGATAGAACTCTCCACCTACAACTACGAGATCTTGTACCGTCCTGGGAAGCTAAACGAGCCTTCCGATGCCCTGTCCCGCGGCACGTGTGCCACCGCACAAGTGGACCGCCTCCGAGCCCTCCACGAGGACCTCTGCCACCCGGGGGTCACTCATTTTTTTCACTTCATTAAGACCCGCAACCTGCCCTACTCCATCGAGGAGGTCAGGACAGTCACCAGGGACTGCCAAATCTGCACGGCATGCAAACCGCACTTCTACCGGCCAGCGAGGGCGCACCTGATAAAGGCTTCCCATCCCTTTGAACGCCTTAGCATGGACTTCAAAGGCCCCCTCCCCTCCACCGACCGCAACACGTATTTCCTGAATGTGATTGACAAGTACTCCCGGTTCCCTTTCGCCATCCCCTGCCCAGACATGACCACAACCACCGTCATCAAGGCCCTCCAGGGTATCTTTACACTGTTTGGGTTCCCCGCGTATATACACAGTGATAGGGGGTCCTCCTTTATGAGCGACGAACTGCGTCAATTCCTGCTCAGCAAGGGCATCGCCTCAAGCAGGACGGCCAGTTACAATCCCCGGGGAAACGAGCAGGTAGAGAGGGAGAACGGAACGGTCTGGAAGACCGTTCTACTGGTCCTACGGTCCAGGACTCTCCCCGTCTCCCGCTGGCAGGAAGTCCTCCCGGAGGCCCTCCATGCCATCCGGTCGCTGCTCTGTACAACTACCAATCAGACACCTCATGAACGTCTCCTTGTCTTCCCCAGGAAGTCCTCCTCTGGGACCTCGCTCCCAACCTGGCTAGCGACACCCGGATTCATCCTGCTTCGGAAGCACGTGCGAGCGCACAAGTCGGACCCGTTGGTTGAGAGGGTCCCCCTGCTGCACGCTAACCCCCAGTATGCCAACGTAGCGTTCCCTGACGGCCGGCAAGATACAGTCTCCCTCCAGGACCTGCCACCCGCCGGAACCCCACGTGCACCCGAACCATTACCCCCACCCCCTCCCCCCCAAAGCACCTCACTGGAGGGTCAGTCCTCCTGCCGCTCCTACCGAGGCCATCCCACCCACCGACGCCCCCTACAGGCGACTCCCTCTCGTGTCAACCGACGCCCCCTACAGGCGCCCCCCTCTCGTGTCAACCATTTGCCCCACCAGCACCGTCTAGGGGTGCCGAAGCTGCCATGGAGGACGAAGCCACGCTCCCAGAATCGCGGACGCCCGGACCCCCACCAGAATCACTACCGAGGCTCAGACGATCCAGGAGGACGACCAGGCCACCCGACCGACTGATTGCTTCGCTGTAACTGTAACTGTAAATGAACACTGACTGTATACATCTTCCACGCTTGTAAATATTCTCGACAACCCTGTAAGGAGGTATCACGGTACCTCCATATCTGATCATACCATGTTAAATGCAATTGTAACCACTGGCCACCACCCCCGCCGGACTCTTTTTTAACAGGGGGTGAATGTGGTATTATCAGGTATTGCAGTACCCGAGAGGCTGTAGACCATTGGGTAAAGCTAGGAGTTTACCATTGGTTGTTTGGTATGTAGCTTCGCCCTGACAGGCGGGGTATAAGAACCGGTGCCGTCCCAGCAGCCTTCATTCTGTACCGAAGCTGCTGGGGAACAGATCTAGTCTATTAAAGCCTTCAGTTATGTTTCAACCTCGTCTTTGAGTTTAATTGATCGTGCATCAGTATGTTCCCTTTGCTGCAGTAAAATACTTTTCACTGTACTTCAGTACATGTGACAATGAATCAATCAACCAATCAATCAAGAACAATACTTTTCACTGTACCTTTTTACACATGGTAAGAAATCAAATCCAATCCAATCCAGTTTGCCCGGGGCCCTGGGAGCAGGACTCCGGGCAGTGTAGACCAGGGGACTGAAGTGTAAAGTCCTGGAGTTCTTCAGGTGTTGTCATTTTCCAGCTGACCACTTCAAAATCACTCAAGTGTGAAGTGAGGTGATTGGAAAGCACTTAATTCTGTTTGAAGTGGTCCAGGAACTGTCAATTAAAGCTTGATGTTTATAACCATTGTAGTTAGATCACTTCAGGGTTACTCAACCATGAAGGAAGATGAATGGAACAATGCTGCCAGCTGGGGTGTGTGGAAGCTGTCAATCACAGCCTCGTAAAACCAATATCAAAGAGAAATGAATGTATGGCTTTCAGCTCAAAGATCCGAGAGGCTTTAAACCCAGCTGACTGGTTTTCTCTTTCAGGGAATTGACAGGTGCTGATTCCTGTGTCTGAGCCAGCAGGTGTATTGCCCAGGTGAGTGTTAAAGCAGTAACTTTGTTTTACTGCCTCTGTCTGGACTGCTCTCTAGCTTCCAGGCAAGGGTCTCTCCTCTGAGGGGCTTCCTGCCTGTGGTCTCTCTTCTGGGGCGCTTCCTGACAGGGGGCGGTTTTCTAGGGGAGCTTCCTGACAGGGATTACTTTTCAGGGGAGTCTGTGTGGGAGGTCTCAGTGAGGCGGTCTTTGTAGGGTGTCCTTTTATTTAGGGGGTCTCTGGGGGGGGATTTCATTATTTGATTTGTTTTGATTTATTATCGCATGTACCGAAGTACAGTGAAAAGTATTTTTCTGTGGCCGAGGGAACGTACACAGTACGTACATAGTAGACAAAAAGAATAATCAACAGAGAACATTGACAAATGGTACATCGACAAACAATGATTGGTTTCAGTGCGAAACAAGTGACCAAATAAAGCAACTACATGAGCAAGAGCAGCATAGGCATCGTGAATAATGTTCTTACAGGGAACAGATCAGTCTGAGGGGGAGTCATTGAGGAGTCTTGTAACTGTGGCGAAGAAGCTGTTCCTATGTCTTGATGTGCGGGTCTTCAGACTTCTGTACCTTCTGCCTGATGGAAGGGTCTGGAAGAAGGCAATGCCTGGGTGGGAGGGGTCTCTGATAATTCTGTCTGCCTTCCTGAGGCAGTTGGAGGTGTTTACAGAATCAATGGAGGGGTGACAAGCTTGTGTGATGCGCTGGGCTGAGTTCACCACATTCTGCAGCTTCTTGCCATCTTGGGCCAAGCAGTTGCCATAGCAGGCTGTGATGTAGCCGGATAGGATGCTCTCTATGGCACATCTGTAGAAGTTTGTGAGAGTCGATGCAGACATGCCAGATTTATTTAGCTTCCATAGGCAGTAGAGACGTTGTTGGGCTATCTTGACTGTTGCATCAACGTGAATGGACCAGGACAGACTGTTGGTGATGGTGACCCCCAGGAACTTAAAGCTATCGACCATCTCCACTTCGGAGCCATTGATGCAGACGGGAGTGTGTGTCGTGCTGCGCTTCCTGAAGTCAGTTCCTTGGTCTTTCCAACATTTAGAGAGAGGTTGTTTTCGGAACACCATGCAACCAAGTGATCTATCTCCCTTCTGTAGTCTGATTCGTCGTTGTTTGAGATATGGCCCACCACAGTCGTATCATCCGCAAACTTATAGATTGAGTTGGGGTTAAATCTTGCCACACAGCCCTGTGTGTATAGGGAGTACAGTAGAGGACTGAGCACACATCCTTGCGGGGCCCTGGTGTTGAGGACTATTGAGGAGGAGATGTTGTTACCTATCTTGACAAATTGCAGTCTGTTGATGAGGAAGTCGAGGATCCAGCTGCACAGGGAGGGGTCAAGTCCAAGATTGCAGAGTTTGGTTATTAGTCTTGTCGGGATAATGGTGTTGAAGGTGGAGCTGTAGTCTATGAACAGCAGTCTTCTGTAGGTGTTCATGTTCTCGAGGTGAACGAGTGTTGATTGGAGAGCCAGGGAGATAGCATTTGCTGTGGACCGGTTGCGGTGAGATGCAAACTGCAGTGAATCGAGACCGTCTGGGAGGCTGGCGTTGATCTGTCTCATGACTAGCCGCTCAAAGCATTTAATGATAACTGATGTCTGGGACACCGGTCGGTAGTCGTTGAGGCAGGCTACCTTGTTCTTTTTTGGTACTGGTATTATGGTGGTCTTCTTGAAGGAGGTGGGTACCTCAGAGCGGAGGAGTGAGGTGTTGAAGATATCTGCGAATACACTCGCCAGCTGGTCAGCGCAGGCTCTGAGTGCTCGCCCAGGGACTCCGTCGGGGCCCGTCGCTTTCCGCGGGTTTACTTTCAAGAAGGCAGCTCTTACCTCTGAGTCTGTAATAGTGGGGTTGGGTGTGTCCAGCGCTGTTGGGGCGGGTTGCACTGATACATTGGCTGACAGCTCAAAGCAGGCATAGAACTTGTTCAGATCATTGGATAGGAATGCTCCAGCCCCTGGAGCAGGCGGTTTCTGGGGGTGTCTCATTATTTTGGGGGTCTCCGGGGGTGTCTTTTTGGGTCACTGTGGGGGAGGATGGGAGACACAGAAAGTCCAGGCGTGGAGGGGCTAACTTTTGCAGCGGGGGGACAGCCGTGGGACCCCGCTATCGGACAACCTGCTCAAAATGGAGGCCGGATAGCGGGATTCCATGGGGAATCTCTCGCAATCATTGTCGTGCATATATTTGCCTGTCGCATGATTGGGAATTGCCTTGCTGGGAGCGCAAACAGAGAATTTTACCCAGGAAACTCTGAGGGTCTTGATGGGGAACTGAAAACACTGTTAAGACTGGCCGCTCAGAGATCAAGAGATGTAAAGTTCAAAGTCCCGCACACCCCTACCCATGGACATCGCGACCATTCACAGACATAGGCAACATCCCCAACCCCCAACTCCGGAGGGGGAACCTCCCCACCCATCAATAAACATCTGCAGCACCCCTCGCCCCACATCACCCAGGCATGAATGTGACCTGGCCCCAACCTAACCATTCTCATTGGCAACTCCCTTCACGCTTGAGTGATTTTCAAGTAGCTGGCTGTGAAACTAACCAGTTAAGTGATACCAAGTTGGGTGGGAGGCTGAAATGTGACGAGGATGCAGGGATCCTACAGCATTATTTGGACAGGTTGGGCAAATCAATGGCAGATACAGTTTAATTTGGATAAGTGTAAGGTTATTCACTTTGGAAGCAAAAGCACGAATGCGGATTACTACCTGAACGATTGTAAATTGGGAGAGGGGAGTGTGCAGCGGGACCTGGGTGTCCTTGTGCACCCATCGCTGAAGGTAAGCATGCAGGTGCAGCAGGCGGTTGGCCTTCATTGCAAGAGGTTTCGAGTACAGAAGCAGGGATGTGTTGTTGCAATTATACAGTGCCTTGGTGAGGCCACAGCTAGAATATTGCGTGCAATTTTGGTCTCCTTCTCTGAGGAAGGATGTTCTTGCTCTCGAGGGAGTGCTGCAAAGGTTTACCAGACTGATTCCAGGGATGGCGGGACTGTCATGTGAGGTGAGATTGACTAGGTTGGGATTGTTCTTGCTGGAGTTCAGAAGAATGAGGGGTGATCTCATAGAGACTTAGAAAATTCTAACAGGACTAGACAGGGTAGATGCAGGGAAGATGTTACCAATGATGGGTGTGCCCAGAACCAGGGATCACAATCTGAAGATTCAGGGCAAACCATTTCAGACATAGATGAGGAGACATTTCTTGACCCCGTGAGCCCGTGGAATTCATTACCACAGGAAGTAGTTGATGCGAAATCATTGAATATATTCAAGGGGCAGCTAGATATAGCACTTGGGGAGAATGGGATCAAAGGCTATGGGGAGAAAGCAGGATTAGGCTATTAAGTTGAATGATTAGCCATGATCGTGATAAAAGACGGAGCAGGCTCGAAAGGCCAAAATGCCTCCTTCTGCTCCTATCCTCTATGGATCTATGTAAGTGCACTCACTTCTTTTTCTCTACACAAAGCACTTAACTGTCTTTGATGTGATCCAGAAGCTGTCAATCATAGCTGGATGTTTCTAAACAATGGTTAGTTTCACAACTGGATACTTGAAAGACGCTCAAGCATAAAGGGAGATGAATTAAACAATCCAGACAGCTGTGTGTGTGTGAAAGCTGTTGATCACACCTAGTGAAAGCAATTTCACAGAGAGGTGAATGAAAGGCTTACAGACCAAAGATCTGAGGAGGTTTAGATTAGATTTAGATTTATTGTCACATGTAACGAGGTACAGCGAAAGGAATTGTTCTGCAGGCAGTCCATACTGCTCTATACATGACAAATGTAGGATATATGATAAATACACAATGTAAATACATAGGCATAGACATCGGGTGAAGCATAAGGAATATTGCGCTACAACTGTAGAGAAGATGCTTAGAGAGATCAGTTCAGTCCATTAGAGGGTCATTCAGGAGACTGGTAACAGTGGGAAAAAAGCTATTTTCGAATCTGTTGGTGCATATTCTCAGACTTTTGTATCTTCTGCCCAATGGAAGAGGTTGGAAAAGAAAATAGCCTGGGTGGGAGGGGTCTTTGATTATATTGCATGCTTTCCCAAGGCAGCAGGAGGTTTAGACAGAGTCAATGGATGGGAGGCGATTTTGCGTGATGGACTGGGCTGTTTTCACAACTCTATGGCACATCTATAAAAATCAGTAAGAATCAATATGGACATTCCGAATTTCCTTAATTTCCTGATGAAATATAGGCACTGTTGTACTTTCTTGGTTGTAGCGCCAACGTTGGTCGAACTGGACCGATTGATGGTGATTTTTGGTTTAAACTCTGCTTTTTGTCTTGTCAGGAATTTACAGGTTCTGTTTCCTCTGTCTGAGCTTGCAGGTGAGTTTTAAAGCAATAATTTTTTCACTGCCTCTGTTTAGACTGCTCTCCAGCTTCCAGGTAGGGGTCTCTCTAATGGAGGCATCCTGGCAGCATTCTAGCACTCTCTCTTGTGTGGGGCTTCCAGGCAGGGAATTCTGGTGGGGGTCTCTCTCATGCGGGTCTCTAATAGCGTGAGCGGAGGGTGGGGGGGGGGGGGAGGTCGAGTTACCCTCATACTATGGGGGTGGGGGGGTCACCCTGTGGGGTAGCTGAATTGCATTGTGGGGGTGAATAGAGGGCCGAGATGCCAGACTTTGCTATCGGGCCACCCACTCAAAATGGCAGCCCAATTGCTGGGTTCGCTACGGAATCCCTTGCAACCCCTGCAATGCAGAAATTTGCATGGCTAAAGATTGTGAATCGCTTCTGAATTTGGGCTCACGCTGGGATCAGGGGCGATTCAGCTCCAGCGAGAGAATAGTCTTCCAAACTGAGGATTCTGGCATAGACTTCACCAAATTAACCACCTAAAGGACATAGTCAAAGTGCTCAATCTATAGGGTCAGGGTTAATATAATAACTGTACTTTTTGTGTGTTCCAATTTAGGTGCTTGATAATACATTTTAAACATTCATATTTAGTCATTTTAGAATGTTCAATTGCTGGAACAGTATTATATCCTGAGAGTAAATTATTGCAAAATGAAGCAAATGTTCATTTCTAGATCCACAACGATAGGTTTAATAAGGACATGGGGAGTCCACACTGAGTAAAATAAAGAAAAATTATTTTATTTACAACATGATATATACACTGCCTGGTAGATCCCTACCGTGTTCTGTTCTGGTCAGTGCCTTACTGGCTGACCTTTTATGCAGAGGTTAATAGAGATACCCCGCCCCCAGTGGGGGAGCTTGTACTCTGCAATGACCACGGGGAAGATAATAGTTTCCACCCCGTGCGGACTATTACATTCCTCCCCATCAAAGTCTGAAGACCCCCCCCCCCCCCCCCCCCGAACACGGATGAGGCGGAGGAGGAGGAGCAGGTGGAGGATGACAGAACCTTTTTGGCCCCGGCACTTTGTCATTGAGCTGTTGTGACGGATCGATTGGCATATACCTATCTAGTGAAGTCGTCTGCGGCAGGAATGCTGTGGTGGACGATCAACGGGAGGGGGCTGATTGGCGTCTGAGACCTCAGAGGCCTGTGTCTCCATTTCAGAGTCGGAAGATACAACATCAGGCATGTCGACGTCAAGAGAGACTGGAGGCATCACAGCAGGCTGATTCGACAATGGGGCTGATGGATCCAGGACAGGTTTCCTTCGAGGAACCTGCGTGAGCAAATGTGATCCCAATGGCATCGCTTCAGTTTCCCGGACCTGAATTTGGTAAACAACGGTCCTGTTTGGCGGGTGTCAATTCCAGAGAGTCAGGTTGCACCGTCATTGAAGTTACGAATGAACACTGCATTGTCAGGTGTGAAGCATCAGAGAGGTCGATGTCAAACTGGGCAACGCCCTTGCAAACCTTGGTTGCGGTGCACCTTCATGCCAATGTCTGGGATAATCAAACTCCGCTGTGTACAAAGCCTACGACCCATCAACATTTCAGTGGGGCCATCCCACGTGTGGCATGGTCCTGAATGAGAACAAGAATCTTGCCAGCCTGGTGTGCTTCGGACCTGAAATCTGTTTCTTCAGCCCCTGTTTAACCGGTCCTCTCTGCCAAGCCATTTGATGCCGGTGATATAGGGCAGTGCGGACATGGCAGATCGTGCTGCTTCTCATAAAGGTGGCAAACTCTTTTACACATGAAAGAGGCCCATTTAACTGTATCCAGGCCAGGCTGGAGAACCTTGGGGAACTTGCTCAGTACCACACACAGACTGCAGGATCCCACTTGGAGGATATGTTGCCAATCCAGCTGCAGCTGGTGTAGCAGTCATTGCCCAAATGCCTAGGGCCACTTCCTTGCACAATGAGGGGAACGTGAACTGATTGGTGCCCATAAACTACCGGAGCAAGGGTGGGCAGCCACAATATTCAGTCTCTCTCCAGTATAAGTGGTCAAACGAGCCACTATGTCAGCCAAAGCCAAAGTATGCACACCCCATTTATAAGATCAAAGGTGATCAAAGAAACGGCAGCTCCCGTATCCAACTCCATTTGGAAAATATGGCCATTCACCTGTATCAGAACGCGAATACGGGCCACATGGGGCGCTGCCAGACAGTTCAGCTGCATTGCAGCCTCATCCTCTTCTGGGTCACCCTGAAGCAAGGCCCAGCCCTAAGATTGACCTCAACCTCGACCAGGGCGCCTGAGCGCTGGCCTTCTTGCTGCCTGCGAGTATGCCTAGACCAGCGCCCACACATCGCACTGAGGCTGAAATTGTCTTAAACCAACTGATGTCACATGTCACCACGTTGTTTAGTCCGGGCTGTGGGGATGCCCCAAAATGTTCACCTCCATCTCTTGTACCTCTTGGGAGCTGCATTCAGCTCTTTCCTGGGACAAGGAGATCTACACTGCCTGATGAAAGATCAGGGAGATTTCGCCCAAACATTTTTTCTGTGATTCCATATTGTTTATACTGCAGGCCAAACGATCGTGAAGCATATCGGATAAAGCAGTTCCATGTTCTCAAACCATGGCTACCTTCCATAGCCGTGATACAAACTCAATGACTCACCAGAGGACCTATCCGCCATATTAAATGGCTATCTTTGAACAATCAGTGACGGGGTTGGGTTAAAGTTAAGACACAAGTTGGTTGAACGATTGTGTATCTGATGTCGCCGGGTATATGAGTCTCTGAATCACCCCAAACATGTACGCTCCGCAGACCGTCAACAGTATGACCGTCTGACGCTTATTCTCCGTGATGTTGTTGGCCTGGAAGCATTGTTTCTGCGTACTGGTTCCAGCCTTCAACACCACGTCAAATGCATCTAACCGCCCAAACAGAGACATGCCAGATCAGGTAAATCCAAACCTGGGTCCAGAAAATTGTGGAGGTGGTTCAGCCGAAATGATCGCAGTGTCGACAGTAAGCCAGTTTACTCCTCGTTGTTAATCTAATAAGGACCCGGGAGTCTACACCTAGTAACATACAGAAATATAATTTATTTACAACACAATGGGCGGGATTCTTCGGCCCTCCCAGTGATCGGAAATACCCGCCCGAAGTCAATCCTTACACGGTCCCCGTCCCGTTTGTGGCGATCTTGCGGCGGGCGCAGCGGAAGAACGGGCGCAGCCCAGTATATCCACAGCCTAGTAGATCCCTCCTGGGTTCCTCACTAGACAGTGTCTTACAGCCCGACCTTTTATACAGAGATTAATAGAGATCCCCTGCCCAAAGCTGGGGATCCCGTACTCCGCAAGGACCATGGGGAAGATATTCGTTCCCACCCTGTAGGTCCCCTGTGAGCTATTACAGTAGGAAACATGGTCCACTTGAAAGATAGGATAGTTGTTTAAAACTCAGTGAATGTAACACATGGAGCTATCCCCACATCAGGGAAAAGGAGAGCATCTTCCATGGAAATGTATCTGCAGCATTTTATAATTTCCTGGAATAACTGTCAATTTTCAGAGTGACCAAGTCTACAAAGATCCTCAATGGATGCTGACTGTTTCTTCATTCGTTCTCTCTCCTCATTAACTGTCTCTCCTTCATCTGATCACTACTTTTTTAAATTTACTTAACCCGTTCCCCTCTTTTCAACCTTAGGCCTTTATCCTTTACCATGTTTATCGGATTCAATCAAGATCTTCATACTTGAGGACATTTAGAACTAATATTCACATCTGTTAAGCTTCAGAATGATTAAGCTGAAAATGTTTTTTAAAAACTGCCCAGGGTCACTGTTAATTCCTGTAAATATTCTATAGATTCATTTAACAACGGGAAGAATCATTTCTTTTATTGTGCTAATGAGCTCCATGGCAGTAGACCATGTGGTTATAATGCTGGTCTCAAAGGAACTTTGTGCACAATTACTGGATGTGAACATAGTTAAAAGATCTGGAGATGGGTTCTGAATATTGATAAATTTACCATTGATTTGCATAAAGCAGCTGTTCCTTTTTAAGCAAAACAGGATTTTCATGTTTTTCTCTCAGTCTGTTTGAATTCATTTTGAATTTTTAGCTCCAATCTTTGTGGTTTGCTGAGAGCCCTTTTGATTCTTAAACCTGCCTCTATCAGGATTCACTTCATAATAATGGATCATTACATTATGTCAAGTTGAGACCACAACTGGATCAGCCATGATCATGACCTTACTAAATGGTGGAGCCGTTTGAAGGCTGTATGGCCTACCCGCGCTCCTCAGCCTTATGTTCCATATGTTCCCTACATTAAAGATGCCTTAAAAATACAGGTTGTTGTTCTTATTAACTAATGGAAAACCTGGGAACAACAGACTTAAAATGATAGCTAACATTTAGTGCATGTGCAAAATAAATGAACAGAATGTTTTTATTCCTCATTGAGTATGTGTGTTGCTGGCCAGGTCAGCATTTATTACCCATCCCTAATTTCCCTTGAGGTAGAGGTTCTGAGCTGCCTTCTTGAACCGCTGCAGCCCATGTGACATAGAAACACCCACAGTTCAGTGAGGGAGGGATTTTGACTCAGCAACAGTTAAGGAGCAGCAAAATAGTTCCAAGTCAGGATGCTGTGTGGCTTGGAGGGGAACTTGCACGTGGTAGTTTTCCCATGCAGCCGCTGATCTTGTCCTTCTAGGTGGTAGCGATCATGGGTTTGACTTATATCCAGACTTAGGCTCACAAGTGACAAGTAACATTCATGCCACTCAAGTGCAGGCAATGACCATCTCCAACAAGAGAGGATCTGACCATCGCCCCTTGACATTCAATGGCATTACCATCACTGAATTTCCCCACTTTCAACATCCTGGGGGTTATCATTGACTAGAAACTGAACTGGACTAGCCATATAAATACTGTGGCTACAAGATCAGATCAGAGGCTAGGAAACCTGCAGCAAGTAACTCATCTCCCAACTCCCCAAAGCATGTCCACCATCTACAAGGCGCACATGTTACGGACACCTGGTCAGGTCTCAGCAGTGGCTAAAAGACTGGACCAGATGCCATAATGTTTTAAAACGTTAATGCTGTGCGGAAAGATCGATCCGTTCCAGGAGTGATAATATGGATCAGCCCAAAAGCTCAAATTGCTGCTAGTACTCATCCTCCCCATCACATTCAAGCAATTGCAACATTTGCAAATGAATTGTCAAACTCATCACAGAAAGTTAGGGCTGGTACATACCAGCATAAGTATCTGTTGATCCTGCATTTTACTTCCTCACTTTTTTTACTACGTGTAACTTGTCATGTATTTGCTTTGTTTGGCGTCTTGTTTCGCACTGTAACCAATCACTGTTTGTCGCTGTAACATTTGTCAATGTTCTCTGTTGATTATTCTTTTTGTCTACTATGTACGTACTGTGTACGTTCCCTCGGCCGCAGAAAATACTTTTCACTGTACTTCGGTACATGTGACAATAAATCAAAAACATAACTCTTTTTTTACAATACATTCAATCCCTTTTCTCTCCATAGATGCTGTCAGACCTGCTGAGATTGCCCAGAATGTTCTATATTTGTGTGTGATACATTCACTGCTCTTTTAATATCTAGATTTTCCAACATTTAATCATAGAATACCTACAGTGCAAAAGGACGCCATTCAGCCCACTGAGTCTCCACTGACCCTCTGAAAGAGCACCTTACCTAGGTCCATTCCCCTGCCCTATTTCGGTAACCCCATCTAACCTGCACATTTTTGGACCCTAAGGGGTAATTTTGGCATGGCCAATCCACCTAACCTGCACATCTTTGGACTTTGAAAGGAAGGAGATGGAAGGGGACGGCCGGAAACAGAAACAGTGCAGGCACGAGTCCCAAAAACTGACTGTGTAAAAAAAACAAATGATTCACATATATGATGGAAGAAGGTAGGTTTAGCATTTTGATTCACTGTGTGACAGAGATACATTTAGTTGAGGGAGACCTTTCTGTCCATCTAGCTTATCCTTCCAGTGAAACCTACATCCCTGCCTGCTGACCATTCCATGCTCAGTGGTCAGTAAAAAGGAACTTTCTGTGCAAACATATTTGGACACTTTTGGAAAAACTAAATTTATCCAATGAAGCTTCCAAATTGTTAGACACTGAAATATCCAGCAAGGGGAAAATTAACCTTGCACTATAAGTTCTGTTGTGACTATTCCAATTTATTATGCAATGCCTGACATAACCATTTGACATGTATAAATTACAGCTGCTTTGTTGAAAGAATTGGCATTGGTGCAATTCGAGGCAAACATCCAAACTTTCACCATATTTCTAAAGTAAAACCATGGGCGCGATTCTCCACTCCCGCGCCGGTTGGGAGAATCGCCTGGGCTGCCAAAATTTCCCGGGACGCCGGTCCGATGCCCTCCCGCGATTCTCCCAAGCGGCGGGAACAGCCCGGTCGAGTTCCGCGGGCCACAGGCCGGAGAATCGCCGGAGACACCCAAAATGGCGATTCTCCGGCACCCCCGCTATTCTCAGGCCCGGATGGGCCGAGCGGCCAGGCCAAAACGGTGTGTTCCCCCCGGCGGCGTCCACACCTGGTCGCTGCTGTCGGGAACAGTGCGCGAATGCTGGGGGGGGTTGCCTGTGGGGGGGCGTGGGGGTATCCTGCTGGGGGGGGGGTACCTCAAATGTGGGGTGGCCCACGATCGGTGCCCACCGATCGTCGGGCCGTCCTCTCTGAAGGAGGACCTCCTTCCTTCCGCGGCCCCGCAAGATCCGTCCGCCATCTTCTTGCGGGGCGGACTTAGAGAGGACGGCAACCATGCATGCGCGGGTTGGCGCTGGCCATCCCGCGCATGCGCGGATGACGCCAGTTATGCGGCGCTGGCCGCGTCATCTATGCGGCGCCGCCTTTACGCGGGCGACAAGACCTGGCGCGTGTAGATGACGCGGCCCCGATCCTAGCCCATTGTCAGGGACTGAATCGGTCGGGATCGGGGCCGTTTCGCGCCGTTGTGAACCTCAACGGCGTTCACGACGGCGCGGTCACTTCGGCGCGGGAGTGGAGAAACCCGCCCCATTTGTTTGCAAAAAAATGTTAATGTCTAAAATAAGTGAATCAAATGATGGAAGAAATTTCAACAATTAGTTAATAAATTATAATTACTTTAATCAAAGAGCAACAATACAAGACACCAACACAGAGTATGAGTATAATATTGCACCTTGTAGATCAGTATCTGATACTCCCTTGATTTCAGTGAACATAATTCCACCAACAATGACAACTTGGATTTGTGTGGAACTCTTTATTGGAGAAAAAAACCTCTTGATCAAAACAAAATAGATGCCAAGCTAAAGGAGGTGTGACTAAAGTTTGGTCTTCATGGTGGGGTTTATGGAAGAGTCAAAAAAGGACAGGAAGATAGAGATTTAGGGAAAGAAATTGAGTACATTGGGTTACTGTCCGTATGGAGTTCACACATTCTCCCCGTGTCTCCGTGGGTCTCATCACAACTCAAAGATGTGCAGGGTAGGTGGATTGGCCACATTAAATTGCCCCTTCATTGGGAAAAAAATTGGTCCTTAAATTTTTTTCTTAATTGACAACCTGTGTTGTAGTCAGCTAAAGGCAGAGCTAATAATGGTGGGAAGCGGGAGAAGGAGGACCAAGAAGCTCCAAGTCAGAGAAACAGAGTTTGGGAAGGCTGGCTATAGCATTGAAGGTGATGACAGTGATAGGGAGGGGCAAGGCGCTATTTCAGAAAAGGCAAGGAATTATTTATTTGTCTGTCTTCAGGAGAACTGGCACAGGCATGCTAGGCCAGATGGCCACCTTCTGTGCTGTAAAATTCCATGATTCTATCATTCTAAAAGTAAATTTTAAAGGTTTTTTTTAGTTTTATCATCGCAACTGACAAGAATAGCACTGAGAGCAAGAAATTCAATTTGCGTCTAAATGGGCAGAAAATCAAGCAATGGCACACTGCTCCATGTTGGCTTAAGGCCTGAGCCATATTTGGCTTTGCCCTCACTTAAATGCTGCTGCCAGGCTGGGAGTGTCACACAGGTTCCCTGCTACAGTTTGCCAGTTTGGAAGGGGTGAAATTCAGTTGGTTCCTCCAGTGAGTCTGCTGACAGATGAGGAGAATGAGCAGTTCCTCAAAATCAGAAGCTTCAGTTCTCTTGTAAAATTAAATTAGACATTTTCACAGGCCTTTTTTCAAGCCGCTGAGTGGCCACTCAATGCTGGTCGAACTAGGCAGAACGTTTCATGAAAGGTCTTTGAAGTAAAATGCTAACTCTATTTTTCTCCAAAGATGTTGCCTGACCTGCTGAGTATTTCTAACATATTTTGGGTTTTTTTAATTTCAGATTTCCAGAAGCCACAGAATTTTGCTTTTGTAAAGTATTTGAGGCAGATTCTTTGTGTGACGGTATATGAATTCTCTCTTCAGGATCCAACAGACAGCATAAAACCCCAATTTCCATATTTAAGGATCCTAACAACCATTTCAGGCAAATGCCCTGGATGGCTATAAGTTGTCCAAATCAATGTGGCCTCCATCATATTTAGTTCACGCATGGCAATCACAACACAAAATTCAGAGATCTAACAGGAAAAATAGGCAGATGTGAGCTAGATTTCCCCCTGAACAAGAACAAAGAGCAAAGGTTTTATCTGTGGCATTGAAAAAAATTCTACATGTAATTTAAAAAAAAATGTATTTGTTGGATTAGAACTACATTTGCATCGAAAGAACTAAGATAGCGTGTTACTTACTTCCAATCATCCCAAACTCACGTTTTTGCATTACATAATTCACATGAGGTGTAATTCTGCACAGGAGAGAGAATTGTGAAATATCACCAATCTTTCGCTCTTTATTCCAAGTAGTTTATTCTGGTTAAAGCAGCAGTTTGAATGGACCTGGCAGCATTAATTAAATAAATCAAAATCTCCCAGGTTTTGTCAAGATGAACTGTTTGTTTTAGACTCCGGCAAAGATAATTTTAGTAAAAATAAGAATGGAAACATTTATTAAAACATACAGCCATTTTAGTGATGCCGATAGTGTTCTATCTAAGAAAGGGACTAAGAAAGGATAGCAGAGCTTTTATATTATTAATGATCTCAGCTGTTCTTGGATCTGTATATTAAAATACATTAGGGCCAATCCACTTAAGCTAACTAGTACAGTTAACAAAAAATAGATAAACAAACTCCTAAACCATGCACTGGAGTGTGATTAAGTCTAGTGGGAGAAACCCAGAGCAGGAAGGCTTTAGATCAAGCAATTATGTTTGATTTATTGAAAGCCATTTAAAAGGTGAAACTTTCCTACAAAATACATCACGTGCTAATGTTTTACTGTTTCTTGAAAATCATCAATAAGTAACGAACTGAAATCTGAATTAGTCAGATGAAGCTAACTGAGGCCCATACACAGATATTAGCATGGATGTTCCAAACATGAAGTAAAAGAACCTTTGATAGTTTTATTGTAAATAAAGAAAAAAATCAAACAAGTATAAAGTTATCGTCAGACATATGTTTTTCAAACCTTTGATTTTAATTCTGTAAAGCTATCAACACCTCTAAAAGTATTGTAAAAATGATGATCCATTATTGTCCTGAAGTAAATAGGATCTTCACACACTCGTCAACAAATGCCATGATGAGCGTCTAAAGGATTGATTAATCAGTGTTTCTGTGCTTTTTCATGCCAATACTTATGTTCATAATAACAATTTAACAATTGGTATGGTGCAATTTAAGTGGCAGAGAAATGAGCCACTCGGCTTTGAAACCTGAAGCATTGATGTAGTAATGGTATTATTTAAACCTCTGTAGCAATGACAGGATATGGCAATGAAATCTTTCCACTTGGGTGAGTTATCTTCAATTAAAGAAGACACCTGAAAGCTTCACACTGTTGTGAGGTGCTTTTGACTGAAATCTTGGTCTAACAACCATAATTTATTTAATGATTTCATTGTATTAAAGACTTTTCAAGTAGCTTTAACTCAGACAGACATGAAAAACCAACTAGTGAGAAGTAGTTATTCATTACAAGGATTACGCATAAAGTTGTCATTACAATTTTTATTGTTTATGCTGACACATTTACATAGTTTTCTCCAATACTGCCATCATTAATAAGTACTAGTCTACATGTGACTCTTACCTTGCCATAATCATTTTTTTCTACTTTAATTATTTTTGTTTGCAAATGTTTTGTATCAATCCAAAATTCTGGTTTAAAAAATGTACCCATGGACTCTGGTTTTATAGATGTTAGTTCACCTTTTAGGATTTTCATTGATTGTTTTTACTAAAGAACGACGTTTAGACTGAGTTATGTTAAAGTGTATTTTAATATAAGTGACTATACACAAATTGTAAAAGATAGACCACAGCTGCAAGCAGGCTACACGTGGATTAAAGTCAAATGGGCAAATTTGTGGAAATAATCTTTATTAGTATCACAAGTAGGCTTACATTAACACAGCAATGAAGTTACTGTGAAAACCCCCTAGTCGCCACACTCCGGCGCCTGTTCGGGTATACTGAGAGAGAATTCAGAATGTCCAAATTACTGAACAGCACGGGCGAAATTCTCCGGAAACGGCGCGATGTCCACCGACTGGCGCCCAAAACGGCGCAAATCAGTCGGGCATTGCGCCGCCCCAAAGGTGCTGAATGCTCTGCATCTTTGGGGGCCGAGCCCCAATCTTAAGGGGCTAGGCCCGCGCCGGACGAATTTCCGCCCCGCCAGCTGGCGGAAAAGGCCTTTGGTGCCCCGCCAATGAGGATTCGTTTGCAGCCAGTCCGGATGAAATGATCAGTCAAACACCTCGTAACTTTAACAGCTGTTTATTTCTCGGCGCCGGGGCTAGGACCACTGTGTCTCTCAAGAGTCACAATAGCAAGCCAAAGTCAATACATCTAACAGCAGTTCTTATACAGTTTTTGGCTCATTTCTCAGGGCAGCTCCCTCGCATTCCTATCTGTGCTCTCAGCTCAATTATAATTCAGCCCCCCTCAATTATAATTATTATTAAGCCTAGTGCACCCATTCCCAAGGCCGTTACTGCAATTTGTCTGGTTCAAAAACAAGTGACCTCAGCCTGTCTTGGCATTCCTTCACACAAAACTTTATCTAACATTTTGTTTTTCCCCTAAAGTTTGATTCTAGCACCAGACTACGTCATTCTATAGCTTGAGCCTGCTTGAGCCATATTCTCATTTATCGATCATCAGCCAAACTCTCATTCCCCCCTTTTATCATTTCATGATAACTTCTAATCAATAGCCACTTGTCTCAGTCTTTTCCATTCGATCTGCACCTCTATCATTTCCTCATATTCCTCTGCACTTTCTTCCACATCCATTAACTCTTCAAGGCGCACTTCATGTTGCTGCATTAACTGGTGAGAAATTACTGCTGCACTGACACTTTTACACAAGCATTTCATTAGGAAGCTAAGCATAATTATTACAAGTATTACAACTACCAGGATTATTAATCCATGCACTAGGTAAGACCCCATGATCCGGCAAACAACCAATCTAACCACCCATCTCTTGATATTTCATGCAGCTTCTTAACCTCTGTGCGGATATGATCCACGAGGTGGGTGATGTTCTCCGAACTATCGGGGATGTAGGTGCAACATTCCGAACCTATCATGGCACAAGTCCCACCTTTGTTTGCAAGGAGGTAATCGAGGGCCATTCGGTTTTGTAGGGCTACGGTTCTTATTGCCACCATTTCATTATTTATCTCAGTCAATGCTTCAGTGGTGTCGTTTGCTACCTCTTCCAGGATTTTTGCTATCTTCCTTATTTCCTTTATTGCAAGAGCTATCCCGATAGGGGGAAGCGGGATCCCAAAGAATCGCTGCGTTTCGGTTATTTCTCTCTTTTGCCGCTTCAGGTGAGGGTGATTCCTTAAACTAGTGAGATGGTGCACGTAGGGAACAACGTATCCCAAATAACAGGATCCTGTCCAATTCTGTGGCTTTCCATACAATATCTCAGCTTAATCGAGTTTTTCCTGCGGGTGTAGCGCGAATTTGAAAAAGGGCAATGGGTAATAGTTTGAGCCAGGTAGCGCCTGTCTCAGCCTGTAATTTGGCTAGTTTGGTTTTCAATGTCTGGTTGGCGCTCTCCACCATTCCTGCTGCTTGTGGCCTATATGCACAGTGCAACTGTTGTTTTATGCCCAGCTGAGCACAAAATTCTTTGTTAATCTGTCCCACAAAATGAGGTCCATTATCAGAGCTTAATCGATATGGAATCCCAAATCTAGGAACAATTTCTCGCATCAAAACTTTTACTACCATGGAAGCTTTGTTATCTACAGTGGGGTAAGCTTCTATCCACTTACTAAATACATCAACAATAACTAATACATGTTTATAACATTGGCATCTTTCCAACTCAATATAATCCATCTGGAGTGTCTCAAAGGGACCTTCCAGTAGCGGGGTTTTACCCATTTCACAGGGTATTGCTTTACCAGGATTATACTGCTGACATACTAGGCAACGACTGCTAATGTTTTGTGCTTTATCTTGCAGTCGTGGATGCCACCATGTTTTAAGCAATACATCACCCGTAGCTCGCGCACCACAATGAGTTGCAAAGTGAACACATTCGGTAACCCAGGCTGCCAATGCATCGGGCATACAAGTTTGCCCGCCCGGGGTGACCCACAATTTGTTTACAGGATCATAACAACATCCCAATTCTTCCCATGATCTTTTTACACAGCCAGGAGCGTCCTCCTGTATTTGAATGACGTCAGTGATGGTCGGCATTGGCTTTTAAGAGGGAGACTTACTATCTAGGTTTTTAGTCTGGCTCATCATTTTGGGGACCACCATGTCTTTTAAGCGAGAAGCCTCTTTGGCCTGATGGTCCGCCTGCCTATTGCTCACATCCACTAAAGTTTTTCCATTTGTATGTGCTGCACATTTTATAACCGCAATCTGTTTTGGAAGCATTAGAGCTTGTAATAATTGTGTAACTAATTGTTTATGAGATATCTGAGTACCCGCTGACGTCAGAAATCCCCTGTTTTTCCATAATTGGCCAAAATCGTGTGTGACCCCAAAGGCATATCGGGAATCAGTGGAGATATTTACAATTTTATCTTTCCCTAATACACAGGCTCGAATGAGTGCAAAAAGTTTAGCCTGTTGGGCGGAAAAGGGAATATTGAATGCTGCTGCTTCAAGCGTTTCTCCTTGTTGGTTAACAATTGCATACCCTGATAATCTATCCCCCCTTTCACCGATGGATGAACTACCATCGGTGAATAGGTTCAGATCAGCATTTGGTATTGGAGAATCAGTGAGATCATCGCGTAATGACGCATTGTCTTGTAAGAGAGAGAGACAGTCATGAGTCGGGGACTCAGTGGCGTTAGGCGGGTCGGAAAGGAAACTAGCGGGGTTAATAGTAGTGCAGTGCCGGAACTGAAGTTTCAGGTTATTGAGGAGATAAATCTCATATTTATTTTGACACGCCATAGTTAGGTGCTGAGTCTGAAGTTGACCGAGCAGGGCCGTGACTGAATGTGAACTATAAATAACAATATCCTGCTGAAGAGTGAGATTAGCCGCTGACTGGAGACTGTTGTAAATAGAAGCTAAAATCTGAGTACATCCAGGATAGCCGAGTGCAACTGGATCAAGTTTAGACGAGTAATAAGCTATAGGACGGTGGCGATCCCCATGTTTCTGGGTAAGTACCGCGGTGGCACAACTGGCTAAAACAATACAATAGAGTTGGAAAGGTCGATCATAAAGGGGGCGTCCTAGTGCTGGCACCCTCATTAAGGCGTCTTGTAGCCGATGGAAGGCCTCTTTGGCTTCCGTACTTAACTGGAACTCTCCAGCGTTATTGGTGTATGGGGTCAATAGCCGGGCATCAAGGGCGATATTCGGAATCCATTGCCGACAATAATTAACCATCACGAGCCATTTACGGACATCCTTGGCCGTTGTTGGTTCAGGGTACTGACAAGTGGGCTGAACTCGACTTGGTGATAGCGCCCGTGCATCGGCGGATAAAAGGACACCCAGACACCGGACTGTTGGTTGGGCTACTGCTACTTTGGCGGGTGACACAACGTATCCTAAAATTGAAAGGTTATTTAATAATTGAGCCGTATCTTCTTTACAACTTTGTTCTGACAGGCTTGCGATCAGCAAATCGTCAACATATTGTACGAGGGTGGATCCCTCTTTTAATTCCAGGGGCTGTAATTGTTGTTGGAGACAGCGGGAGAAAAGTGTAGGCGAATGTATAAATCCTTGAGGCAACCTAGTCCATGTGTATTGTTGATTTTGATATGTAAAGGCAAAGAGATACTGTGAATCCGGGTGCAAGGGGAGGGCGAAAAAGGCATGCTGGAGATCCACCAGGGAAAATGTTGTAGTGTCCACTGGGACTTGGGCTAAAATGTGGGCTGGATTTGGGACCAATGCGTGAAGGGGTTGCACAGTGGCATTAATTGAGCGCAGATCTTGGACGAGGCGATATTGATCTGGCTTACCGGGCTTCGGTACTGCTAGTATTGGAGTATTACAAGGAGAGTGACACGGAACCAAAACTTGTTGCCGAATAAGATTCTGTATAAGTGCCTCTAGTGAAGTCACTGCTTGAGGTTTAAGAGGATATTGGCGAATAGAGGGCAACTGGACACGTGGTCGCAGCATAACTCGTATTGGCTCAATGTTCACGGATCCAACTTGGTATTGATCCTCAGCCCACAATCGTAAACTTGTAGTATCTAATGGTCGGGAATGGTGGTGGCAAAGTATGGTATCTTTAATACAAGGAACTGAATAAAATTGAAGTTGGAGGCGCCCTGATAGGACTTGTACATCTGTAATCTCGGGGTCCGCAGAGTCTAGGGCTAGACGGACCATGGGTCCTAGGTCTTTAGCATGATAGGGGAAATTGACTCGTCGCGTTACATGTGGGGTCGTATAACCAGTCTGTTGCCAGAGATGCTCTGGTACTTCTGCAGCTTCTGCTTCACCCTCGGGTCCTGTAACTAAAACTGTCAGTCTAATCACAAAAGTGGCTCCCACTAGTGGCTCATAGAAAGCCTCCAACCATTTATCATGTCCAGTTTGATCGTAGGCGAGAGTCACATGCATAAGTCGTTCCTCCTCCAGATGTAGTGCCCACCATTGGGGGCTAGTTGTAGTATAGTATTGGCATCTAGCCTTGGGTGGCCGAATAATTAACCCATCGTCACCACATTCAATCTGTAGTCCGAATGCACAAAGGAGATCCCTGGCCATTAGATTACATTCAAGCGCTGTGGTGACAACAAATTGGTGATGTACCTCCTCCCCTTTTGGGGCTACTGAAACAGGTTGTGAAATTGGGTATTGGCAAACTTGGCCCTGGAATCCCGATAGTGTTTGTGTTTGATCTGAGAGTGGTAATAGGAGAGAGGCTTGTACTGAGGACATTGTCGCCCCGGTATCCACCAAAAAGGGTACTGTCGTGCCGTGGACTGTTAGAGAGAGTAAAAGCTCTTTTTCCGAAGCCGGTTCACGGCACACCAACACCTTGGGTCAGTATTGGAAGGGGTTGTTTTGGGTAAAGTCAGTGTACCCCCTTCCTCGCCCTCTTCCCCTTCCCCTTCCCCGGAATCCTTGTTGTCCATATCCTCCTGGGCTATTCCTTGGGTTATAAAAACAATCACGAGCCCAATGTCCTTGACGCCCACAAATAAAGCAGCCAACTGTTTGGCCAGGCTGTTGTCCCCCTTGCTGTGGATAGCTCATCTGTTGTTGATTTTGCTGGCCAGGGAATGGGGCATAGGGGGGTCCATAAGATGGAGCCGTTGGTCCGTTAGGGTGCGTCACATATCCTTCCCCTTTTGCTGTCACCCACCCTGGTACACAAAACTGTGGTTCCATCTGATATCCCACACCTACTGGATCTGGCGGTGGCTGTGGCGGTCCATATGCACCGGTGACGGCGCACGGGGGTTGTGGAACTGGCGCTAGAGGCCTCATGGGATATTGCCCCCACGGCTGTACATTAGGTTGCACTGTGGAAACAAGTGGCGCTGTTGTCGGTGTGTCAGGCGTTTTTTGTGTTACGTACTCAGTTTTTATTTTCTATGGTTTGGGCGCATCTGGGGCAGACCCATCCTGCCAATAATATTTTACTGCCCGGGCCATTTGGGTCGGGGTATTGTCCGACCAATCCATATTATTTGTCTTTATTGCATCCGAGACCTGTGTTGGCAGGCAGCAAAGGAGCATGGCACAATATTAGGGAGAATTGGCTCCCGCTTGATAATTTTGGTCCCCTCCCTGGTTTCTATAAACCTCTCTGAATCATTCTAAAAAGTCTTCTGCCCCTTCACCCTTCTTGGGCTTGGTATCCATAACCTTGGTAAAGTCAATGGGTTTTTGCAATGTTGCGGAGAGAGCAGTAAAAACTGCCGCCTGTCGATCCTGATCCAGAGCACGGGCTGCCGCTAGTGCGTCCCAAGTGGGGGCTAGTGCTCCCGTCTGTAGTACCAGGTGGTTGAGGAATCGGGTGTGTTCCTCCGGTCGTAGTACCTGTCGCACTAATGCCCATAAATCTCTAGCCTCCGCGCTGTAAACTTGCACGGTTGTTCGAAGGAAATCAACAAAGGCAGTTGGTGACTGTTTACGATCGGGGATTCTTGTTAAAATTGCTATTATTTCACTAGGTTTCCAAGGTTGGTATATACCCATTTCTGGCTGATTAGCGGGGGCGACTGGATTGTTAGGGTTATAAGCGGGGTTAGGGACTTGCCTGACTGGATATTGTCTTAATGAGTGCTTGCGGGGTTTCAGCCATGCCCAGTCCCAGTCCGTCTGTTCCTCCTCCTCATCAAAATCCGGATATTCCGGCTCTATCGGTTCTTTGTTCCATGGTCCCTTTTGTTGGGCTAGCTGGGGATATTGGGTCCTTGCCGTTCGGGACCTAGTGCGAGAGGCTGGCCCTCCATCTACCGGTGGGGGAGGCAGGGGAAAGGGAGCTTCCACTACTTCAGGGGCCAGCACCTGTGGAAGGGGGGATGGTGGTGGCGGTAAGATTGGCGCTATCACGGGAGCTATAGGTGGTGCTGAAGGCAGCGGCGATACAGGTGCTACAAGACCAATAGGAGCAGGTGTAGGTGGAAGTTCCATTGGAACAGCAGCTAGCGGTATGGGCGCAACAGCAGGCCCAAGTACAACAGGAATCGGGTTAGCTGGGATCAGAACCGGTACCGTGGCTACAGGGGCATAATAAGGTGGAGGTGGTGGATGTGGGGGAGGCTCAGTTGGCTGCCTCCTTCCAATTAGACAATCTTTTAAGTCACTCTCATCGTCTCCCTCGGTCAAGGCAAGGCCAGCCATTTGTCCGTATGGACTAGGTTGCAATTGCGGCGGCTTGGACCCAGGAGATCGTGCCCGTTTTTTATGGGCGCACTCCTTTCTTAGGACTTCCGCAGTTTTAACAATTCCGCCCTTGGTTAATTCTATCCCCAATTTTAAAGCATTTGCCTGCCAACTGGCTAATAGAGATGCATCTTTTAGTTTTGGGCAATATTCACGCCATAGGACAATCAGCGTTTTTGCCGTCGAACTTCGATTATGTTGCCAAATAAGTTGCTGTGCCCCTAGAACAGTAGGCAGATCTTTCGGTCCTCCTAGAGGCCACTGTTCTTTCCCTAGGTTTTTATGCAATTCTCCCAACAGCTGTCGCAATTGTTTAGAATGTTCCGGATACTGTTCACAAAGAGTTTGAAGCGCGCTTCCACTATCAGCTGTGCTATCTAAAGTATTACCCATTGTCTCCTATCCTCGGATGATCCTTGTGGTTTCCTATTTAATTTTGGTAGCGATCCAAAATCGCCTATTCAATCAAGAATTTAAACGGGGTTATCCTGCCCCATTGCCCAATCAAAAGGCTAAATCAAACTGTTCGAAAGTGATTTTTAGAAGGTCAAAGTCTGGAAATGAAACATGAAAGGAGAGAGAGAGTGAGAGAGAGAGAGAGGGGACTGATTTAAACAGACTGACAGGGAATCAAAGACAGAACAACAGACAGACAGACTCAGAGAATTAAAGACAGAACTAACAGATTTAAGAAATTGTTTGAGTGTTCCGACAGGGTACGCAACGGTCAAGCTCTGTTTATTATGTTTCCTTTAGGTGTTATCCGCAACCTCATTTAAATTTTATAATATATAATTTGGACAGAGTTATCCGTTCTCCGTAATATTCAATCTGATCAACTCGAAGTGTCGAACAAGTCTAGACACCAGTTGATAAACTTATTTATCGAAAATCACCTTTTATCGCGAAGGTATTAGGCAACCCTAAGGATCATCATCACTCATTTACCTATCCAGAGATTTAAGGAGTCCTGGTACTCCAACTCGGACTATTTAGGGGAAGGACTCTAACCCCCAAAGGTTTCCAACCCGGTTCTTTAGGAAGGATTTTAACCTCCCAGGGACTCCAACCCGGACTGTTTAGGAAGATTCTCTAATTCTCTTATTCTCTTCCCTGTTCCTTTCCAAGGAACTTTATTCTCCTATTCTCTTCTCTTATTCTCTTTTTCTCTTTTTCTCTTAGTCACTTATTCTCTTCCCTGATTCCTTTCCAGGGAACTCTAACACCAACCCGTCTTCGTAACGGGTTCGCCGGATTGCTTTGATTTCGTCAGAGTCTCCACCGAAACCGAACAGCAGGGCGTGGCCACACTCGGGACAGCAGAGGGGGAAACCAAAGTGGTAACAAGGATACTCACGTTTGGTGCGCAATTCCCTCCTCAGCGTCCGAATGCGATCAGTGTGTTACGCCGTCAGGTTCCAGGAAGGCTCCTGTGAAATCCCACTTCTGACACCAAATGAGGATTCTTTTGCAGCCAGTCCGGATGAAATGATCAGTCGAACACCTCGTAACTTTAACAGCTGTTTATTTCTCGGCGCCGGGGCTAGGACCACTGTGTCTCTCAAGAGTCACAATAGCAAGCCAAAGTCAATACATCTAACAGCAGTTCTTATACAGTTTTTGGCTCATTTCTCAGGGCAGCTCCCTCGCATTCCTATCTGTGCTCTCAGCTCAATTATAATTCAGCCCCCCTCAATTATAATTATCTTTAAGCCTAGTGCACCCATTCCCAAGGCCGTTACTGCAATTTGTCTGGTTCAAAAACAAGTGACCTCAGCCTGTCTTGGCATTTCTTCACACAAAGCTTTATCTAACATTTTGTTTTTCCCCTAAAGTTTGATTCTAGCGCCAGACTACGTCATTCTATAGCTTGAGCCTGCTTGAGCCATATTCTCATTTATCGATCATCAGCCAAACTCTCACCAGCTGGCGCGGAAATGACATCTCCGGGCGGCGCATGCGCGGGAGCGTCAGCGGCCGCTGACGGCATTCCCGCGCATGCGTAGTGGAGGGAGTCTCTTCCGCCTCCGCCAAGGTGGAAACCGTGGCGAAGGCGGAAGGAAAAGAGTGCCCCCACGGCACAGGCCCGCCCGCGGATCGGTGGGCCCCGATCGCGGGCCAGGCCACCGTGGGGGCACCCCCTGGGGCCAGATTGCCCTGCGCCCCCCCCCAGGACCCCGGAGCCCGCCTGTGCCGCCTTGTCCCGCCGGTAAGGTAGGTGGTTTAATCTACTCCGGCGGGACAGGCATTTTAGCGGCGGGACTTCGGCCCATCCGAGCCGGAGAATCGCGGGGCGGGGGGGGGGGGGGGGGGCCCGCCAACCGGCGCGGCGCGATTCCCGCCCCCGCCGAATATCCGGTGGTGGAGAATTCGGCAACCGGCGGGGGCGGGATTCACGCCAACCCCCGGCGATTCTCCGACCCAGCGGGGGGTCGGAGAATCTCGCCCCACGTCTTTTGGGACTTGTGTGAGGAAACCGGAGCACCCGGAGGAAACCCATGCAGACACAGGGAGAACATGCAGACTCCACACAGACAGTGACCCAAGCCGGGAATCAAACCCAGTCCCTGGTGCTGTGAAACAACAGTACTAATCACTGTGCTACTGTGCCGCCCATGATATGTTACAAACGAATGAAGGTCAATTTACTCATGCCAAGCTCACTCATTGTGAGAATAGGCAAGAGCTGTTCTCTTTAAATCTACAACCAAAGGAGAGGAAAATCAGCTGGCTTTATTAATTGTTCTACTACCGATTCTCTAATGGAAAGAAAGTAAGTGGCTTCACCCACGGTAAAAGGACAAAGAGATTCCTCGGCAGATCATGAAAGAAACTTGGGGCCTAGTAAGGACAGAATCGCAGCAGACAGCATGTAAAAGTAGCTCCAGGATGTGCCAGTGCCCTGGCTCCATCCCACCCTTCGCCATTTTTGGAAACTGGAATTTTAAAATATTTCATGGGATATGGGCTTCGCTGGCTAAGATAGCATTTATTGCTCACCTCTAATTACCCTTGAGAAGGTGGTGATGAACCACCTTCTTTAAACGCTGCAGTCCATATGATGCAGCTACATCAATAATGAAGTTAGGAAGTGGGTTCCAGGAATTTGACCCAACAATTATAAATATGGGAGAAGCAGCCGCATATGGATGGCAGCTGGGACGGTTCATAAGGGCCACTTAAAGCCAATTAAAGGAGGTTAATTGGGATTTTCCAATTGACCTCCAAGTTCCTACAGTTAACAGGGGGCCAGTTTAGCTGCCTGGAGGCAGGAATTTGACAGCAGACTTGTATGTGGGGGCCATTTATAGAGGGGCTTCTCCAATTATTGACGACAAAACCCATTTTTAATTTTAAAATTTAAAAAAGTTGGACAGGGTGGGCACCTCCATTTCGATGCTCCGCTTCCTTACCACAGCCTCGGATAGGACCTCCTGCTTCAAGAGCCCACCTGCCATCCTTAATTAGATGTGCATCTGCCCTCTGGCCATTCATTTACCGCCCCAGGGTAATCACAATGCTTGCGTACAGATGGGCTTCTGCTCCACATTTTGGGTCTGAGGGAGAGTTCAGAAGCCTGCCTAATGGATAAGGCATCTGACTTCGGTGAATCTAGCGATGATAGCAGAAGATTGCAAAGAAAATCCTTCCCTTCAGCTTTGCATTAACCTGAAAGTTAAAATTCAGGATGTCCAGTTTTGCAAGATGCCCAGAAATTAAGTTTACAACAACAATACATTACATTGGCATTAACGTTAGAGATGGGCAATGAAGATAGTCTTGTAGTGATGTTCATATCCCACAAATGAATTTTTAAAATCTTCTGTATAAGTTGAGTGGGTTTTGTGTGAATTTAAATCTTGCCCAGTGTTCCAGGTCTATTAGAACATGATTTGTGTTTCCAGTTTTTAACCATAAACAATATTAACTTCCAATATAGTCCTTTCTGTATTACACTTAGATTTTACTTTAATAAAGTAAAAAATCTATTCCCAAGTTGCAGCAGCCAGGGGTTCAAACATCTTTCTAAACTGCTCCACTCCAATCTTATGATTTCTGTCCCCCAGCTCACCGGTCTGCAGGCTTCAGCGCGACACAGGAGCAGTGTGGCCCCATCCCCTTATTACACGGCTAGCTTGGAAACGCCCATCGAGGGCAGGCGTTTAAACTGCTGATTTAGACTGAAAACAACAGGCAACACATTTAACAAGAGATTTAAAGATCTGTAGATTTTTTAAAAGGTTTTTTGGTCTTTCTTTTAAACAGGCATTACTATTGTTGTTAATTATTTTAAAGTAGACTTCCGGTTGCGGCGATGACCAGCTAAGCCGCACGTTTCGGCGGCTCCAGCTCCAACGGACCTTCGGGCTCTTTTAAGAGCCCCAACGGGAAATTTTCACGCGACGAAACCCGGTGTGGGGTGAGTGAATATGGAGTCCCCCCCCTAACGAAAGAGGAAAATATCGGCGGCGGCGGCTGCAGCGCGAGGAATCCTCGACGATAGGGACAGAAAGGAAAAAGAAACAAGATGGCGGCGGAGAAAGCCCAGGCGACATGGGGGCCCGACCAAGACGAATTCCTAAGACGGTGTGTGGAGCTACTAAAGAAGGAGGTGCTGACCCCGATGCTACAGGCAATTGAGGGGCTTAAGGAGGCACAAAGGACCCAGGAGACAGAGCTCCGCGTGGTGGAGCAGAAGGTGATGGATAATGAGGACGAGATCCTGGGCCTGGTGGTCAAGACACAGACGCACGAGGCGCTCCACAAAAAGTGCATTGAAAGGATTGAGGCCCTAGAAAACAGAGCACGAAGGAAGAACCTTCGGATACTGGGTCTCCCTGAGGGAGTGGAAGGAGCGGACTGCGGGGCTTATGTGAGCACGATGCTAAGCTCGTTGATGGGAGCTGAGGCCCCTTTGGGCCCCTTAGAAGTGGAGGGGGCTCATCGGATCCCGGCGAGGAGACCAAAAGCGGGAGAACCACCTAGGGCGACAATCGTGCGATTTCACCGCTTTAAAGATAGAGAAGTGGTTCTGAGATGGGCCAAAAAGGTACGGAGTAGCAGATGGGAGAATGCAGTGGTACGGGTGTACCAGGATTGGAGTGCGGAGGTGGCGAGAAGGAGGGCGAGTTTCAACCGAGCCAAGGAGGTGTTACACAAAAAGAAGGTGAAGTTCGGGATGCTGCAGCCGGCACGACTATGGGTCACGTACCAGGAGAGACATCATTATTTCGAAACGGCGGAAGAAGCATGGACCTTTATTAAAGATGAGAAATTGGATCGGAACTGAGGGACTGATATTGCAGGAAATGTTACTGTCGATGTAAATAGAGAAGTAAATTGGGAAGGGGGGAGACACTAAGAAATGTGGGCGCCGGTGGGGGGGGAAAGAAGGGACATAGGCGGAGGATGAGGAATGGGAGTGGGATGGGAAAGGGAGCTGCGCCACAAGAGGCGGGTCAGTTATAGAGACGTTCCCGCGCCAGAAAGATAATGGCGGGAAGATAGGCGCAAGGTAGATGGGAGTTCCCCACACGGGGGGGTCAAGGAGTGAGCAGGAGTAGCCGGGGTCAGTTGAAGTCAGCTGACTTGCGGAAGTAATATGGGGGGAGCAATCACGCTAGAGGGGGATCTAGCGGGGGGTGTGGGAGGGAGAGGGGGGGTGGGGATAACTGGGTTGCTGCTGCGGAAATCAAAGAGGAAATGGCTAAAGAGTGGGTGGTCGGGGCTGGAATGCGACACCTGGGGAACGAGTGGGAGCGCGGAAGCGGGACGTGGGACTGGCCTAGAGAAGGTGATGGCTAGTCGACACGGGAAGGGGGCAGGTAGCCCCCTAGTGAGGCTGATCACGTGGAACGTGAGAGGCCTGAATGGACCGATTAAAAGGGCCCGAGTGCTCGCGCACTTGAAAGGACTAAGGGCAGACGTGGCTATGCTCCAGGAGACGCACCTGAAGGTGGCGGACCAAGTTAGGTTAAGGAAAGGATAGGTGGGACAGGTGTTCCATTCAGGGCTAGATGCAAAGAATAGAGGGGTGGCCATACTGGTGGGGAAACGGGTAGCATTCGAAGCAAGGAGCATTGTAGCAGATAGCGGAGGTAGATATGTAATGGTGAGTGGCAGGCTGGAGGGAATGGAGGTCGTGTTGGTTAATGTATATGCCCCGAATTGGGACGATGCGGGATTTATGAGACGGATGTTGGGACGTATACCGGACCTGGAGGTAGGAAACTTGATATTGGGAGGGGACTTCAACACCGTGCTGGACCCAGGGTTAGATAGATCCAGATCTAAGACCGGAAGAAGGCCGGCAGCGGCCAAGGTGCTCAAGGGGTTTATGGACCAAATGGGGGGAGTGGATCCATGGCGATTTCTTAGACCGAGAGCCAGGGAGTTCTCCTTCTTCTCCCATGTTCATAAAGTGTACTCCCGGATAGATTTTTTTGTTTTGGGAAGGTCGTTGATCTCGAGGGTGGAAGAAGCTGAGTATTCAGCCATAGCTATTTCGGATCATGCCCCACATTGGGTGGACCTGGAACTAGGAGAGGAGAGGGAGCAGCGAGCACTCTGGCGATTAGATGTGGGATTGTTGGCGGATGAGGGAGTTTGTGGAAGAGTGCGGGGATGTATCGAGAGGTACCTGGAGGCCAATGACGACGGGGAGGTCCGAGTGGGAGTGGTATGGGAAGCACTAAAAGCGGTGGTCAGAGGAGAGCTGAGCTCCATCAGGGCCCACAAAGGGAAAACAGAGGCCAAGGAAAGGGAAAGACTACTAGGGGAGATTTTAAGGGTGGACAGGGAATTTGCGGAGACCCCGGAGGAAGGACTGTACAGGGAGAGGCGACGACTCCAGACGGAGTTTGACCTTCTGACCATCAGGAGGGCGGAGGTGCTGTGGAGGAAGGCACAGTGGGTGAGGTATGAGTATGGGGAAAAAGCTAGTCGCCTGTTGGCCCATCAGCTGCGAAAGAGGACAGCGGCGAGGGAGATAGGGGGAATTAGAGACGAAAAGGGAGCTACGGTGCGGAGAGCAGGGAAGATAAACAAGGTGTTTAAGACCTTTTACGAAGGACTGTATAGGTCCCAACCCCCGGAGTGAAAAGAGGAGATGCGGCAGTTTTTGGACCAATTAAGGTTCCCGAGGGTGGAGGAGCAGGCGGTGGCAGGCCTGGGGGCACCAATTGGGGTGGACGAGGTTATTAAGGGGCTGGGGAATATGCAAGCAGGGAAGGCTCCGGGACCAGATGGGTTCCCGGTGGAATTTTATCGAAAATATGTGGACCTGCTGGCCCCGCTGTTGGTGAGGACTTTTAACGAGGCCAGGGAAGGAGGGACTCTACCCCCGACAATGTCGGAGGCGACGATATCGCTAATTTTGAAGCGGGATAAAGATCCGCTGCAGTGCGGGTCCTATAGACCTATCTCACTATTGAATGTGGACGCCAAATTGCTGGCAAAGGTACTGGCATCGAGGATAGAGGACTGTGTCCTGGGGGTGGTGCACGAAGACCAGACAGGGTTCGTAAAGGGGAGACAACTGAATGTCAACGTGCGACGGCTATTAGGGGTGATAATGATGCCCCCAGTAGAGGGGGAGGCAGAGATAGTGGCGGCAATGGATGCAGAGAAGGCATTTGACAGGGTGGAGTGGGAGTACTTATGGGAGGTGCTAAGGAGGTTTGGGTTTGGGAACGGGTTTATTAGCTGGGTCAAACTCCTTTATGGGGCCCCAACGGCAAGTGTGGTCACGGGTCGGCAAAGATCGGAGTATTTCCAACTATAAAGGGGAACAAGACAGGGATGCCCGCTATCTCCATTGCTGTTCGCGTTGGCAATTGAACCACTGGCCATGGCGCTGAGAGACTCCAGGAAATGGAGAGGGGTGATTAGAGGGGGAGAAGAACACCGAGTGACCTACTGTTGTATGTGACGGACCCAGTGGGGGGGGATGACAGAGGTCATGCAGATTTTGAGGGAGTTCGGAGATTTCTCGGGATATAGGCTTAACATGGGGAAGAGTGAACTTTTCGTGATACACCCTGGGGACCAGAGTAGAGAGATAGAAGGCCTGCCCCTAAGGAAAGTGGAAAGAAACTTCCGATACCTGGGGATTCAGATCGCCAGGAGCTGGGGAACCTTGCACAGACTTAATCTGACACGATTGGTGGAACAAATGGAGGAGGACTTCAAGAGGTGGGACATGCAGCCACTGTCGTTGGCGGGCAGAGTGCAGGCAATTAAGATGATGGTCCTCCCGAGGTTCTTATTTGTATTCCAATGTCTCCCTATACTAATCACTAAGGCCTTTTTTAAAAAAATAGACAGGAGCATCACGAGCTTCGTGTGGGCAGGGAAAGTCCCGAGGGTAAGGAGGGGGTTCTTACAACGTAGCAGAGACAGAGGAGGATTGGAGCTGCCGAATTTGGGCGACTACTATTGGGCCGCCAATGTGGCGATGATCCGTAAATGGATGATGGAGGGAGAGGGAGCGGCGTGGAAAAGACTGGAGAGAAAGTCCTGTAAAGGGACGAGTCTAGAGGCGCTGGTGACTGCGCCGCTACCGCTCTCACCAAAAAAGTTTACCACAAACCCAGTGGTGGCGGCAACATTAAATATCTGGGGACAATGGAGGCGACAGAGAGGTGTGCTGGGAGCCCTGGTGGGGTCCCCAATCAGGAACAACCACAGGTTTGCCCCAGGGAGGGTGGATGGAGGATTCCAGAGCTGGCACCAGTTAGGAATTAGGAGGGTGGGAGATTTATTTATAGATGGGACGTTTGCGAGCTTGGGAGCATTGGAGGAAAAGTATAAGCTGCCCCAGGGAAACTTCCTTAGGTATATGCAGGTGAGGGCGTTCACAAGACAACAGGTGAGGGAATTTCCATTGCTCCCGACACAGGGGATCCAGGACAGAATGCTCTCGGGGGTGTGGGTCGGGGAGGGCAAGGTGTCAGACATATACCGAGAGATGAGAGAAGAGGGGGAGGAGCTGGTGGACGAATTAAAAGGAAAGTGGGAAGAAGAGCTCGGGGAGGAGATAGAGGAGGGTATGTGGGCTGATGCCCTAAGCAGGGTAAATTCCTCTTCCTCGTGCGCCAGGCTTAGCCTGATTCAATTTAAGGTGCTACATAGAGCACACATAACGGGAGAAAGGTTGAGCAGGTTCTTCGGAGTGGAGGACAAGTGTGGGAGGTGCGGCGGAAGCCCGGCAAACCACGCACATATGTTTTGGTCGTGTCCGGCACTGGAGGGGTATTGGAAGGGAGTGATGGGAGTGATTTCGAAGGTGGTGAAGGTCCGGGTCAAACCAGGCTGGGGGTTAGCTTTATTTTATGTTCAATGATTAGTTTACCATGTTGGTTAGCTACTTGTTATTAGACTGTGGTTACTATGTTACATGCACTGTTAAATTTTCTTTTTCTTATGTTTGATGTGTAAGGGGAAAAAATTGTGATCGAAAATTTTCAATAAAATATACTTTATAAAATGTACTTTAGCTCTGAATCAGTTGGGGGGACAGGCATGCTAACAGTAGTGTCTGATAGAAATCAGCTTTTCTTATAGGTAATAAAAGTTTAAAGGAAGAAATGATTTAGTGACATTATACTATTAAAAATCATATATTAGCCATGGCAGCAGAAAAGGCTGAAAGCATGTGAAAAGATCAGACAAGGAAGTCAGTTTGAAAACTGACCATACACTACAAGGCCATGTTGCAGAATAAACTCATTGTTATCATTACTGGGCAAACATCCCAGTTCTAGAAAACATGGTGGGAAACAGGTGGTTTGATCACACCACATTATGGAAACATATAGAAATTCTCCCATGCCACATTATCTCTTAAAACTTGATAGACAGACATTTTGGTTGAATTAGATGAATTATAATTATTTTCACCCAATCACAGTCAGAAAGGGCACAGAACCTCAAAAGATTATGATTTCCTTAAGAGACCGGGAGATAACTTTTTTTGCTCTCTATTAATTCATCTTTAACCTAACCTTTGAAACCTATTCTTACTTTGCTTTGCAAACAGCTATTTCCTTTTGTTTCATTTTTGTACTGTGCATTTTGATCTGAAGAAATGACCACAAACTGAATTGTATTTTGAATTCAACTCAACCATCTGTATTTGCTTTGGACAGACAACTTTCTAGATTCTGTACTCGCAGAAAATTTGACTTGATCAGTGGACTTTAAAACTGACACAAATAAAGCTATACTTTACTTCACACAAGAAGCTCAGTCTCATGTTCTTTCGATTAATATATAGTGCGGCGACACATAAATATATTGACAAAGTACAGATTGATCAATTGACGTAGTCGGCAGGATGTGGATCACTATGTAACACCCGGATTTTTGGGGCACTAGGGAAGCCATACATTGGCATGTGCATTTGGCCAGCAAGATCACTACGGAAAATAAGAGTCCCTGAATGATGGACATTCCTGTGCCACCCAACCATCCGGAAAGCCAACCCCAAATAGTGTAATCAGGGGGTTGGTCAAGATTTTTTACTTCTTCTTGAATGTGTATTGCCAAGTCTTTGACATCTTCTGAATTATCTGGGATGTAGGTGCAACACTCTGCACCAATCAGGGCACAGGTGCCACCTTTTTCGGCTAACAAAGGAACTTTTCTGTCAATGCATTTGTTGGCTTTTCTATAATCAATAGTTAGACGCCATGTGCCATTATCCTTCTTGACAGGACGCACTGGACTGTTTGATGAACTATGAATTTTCATTAAAAGGAGGGGTTAATGGGATATTATTTGGTACATGGGGGTGCCACTCCAGCGAAGGATATTGATTCCATTTTTAATAGACCACAGTCATTTTTGTCTTTTGCCCAAATTGGGTGTTGCTCAAGTTCACTCTTTTTGATGTGTCTGAGGGACTATGTGACTTTTCAATCCTCAAAATTAAGAGAAGAATTCAATTTTGATATTATATCCGTGCCCAAAAGAGCTTGTGTTATTGGGCCTATCCAGATTGAGGCTATCATTTGATATTGGCCAGATTCACGCATTATAGGTTCTGTTCGTTAAAGGGTTAATGGATCACCTCCCAATTTGTAGATGTGTCTGGTTCTGCTGAAAAATTGCCACTGGGAGGCAGCTTTATTTGCTGCTTGGTCTGCGAGGGCATTTCCTTTAGATTCTATAGTGTTTTCTTGAGTATGGGCCTTACACTGTAGAATACATACTTCCTTTGGCAAGGCAATGGCTTCTAGGAGGTCCTGTACTTCCTTCCCATTCCGGATAGGTGTCACTGCTGTGGTGAGGAATCTTCTTTTCTTCCACAAGTGTCCAAAATCATGGGCTACTCCAAAACTGTACCTGGAGTCTGTATAGATGGAAACCTTTAAACTCTCTCCCAACATGTCAATATCTTAATTTTAAAATAAATTAAAGTGCCCAATTCTTTTTTCCCAATTAATGGGAAATTTAGCTTGGTTAATCTACTTACACATGGGGAGAATGTGCAAACTTTACACAGACAGTGACCCGGGGCCAGGATTGAAATCGGGTCCTCAGCGCTGTGAGGCAGCAGTGCTAACGTGGTAGCACAGTGGGTAGCACTGTTGCTTCACAGCTCCATGTTCCCAGGTTCGATTCCCGGCTCGGGTCACTGTCTGTATGGAGTCTGCACGTTCTCCCGGTGTCTGTGTGGGTTTCCTACGGGTGCTCCAGTTTCCTCCCACAAGTCCCAAAAGATGTGCTGTTAGGTAATTTGGACATTCTGAGTTCTCCCTCAGTGTACTGAACAGGCGCCGGAATGTGGCGACTAGGGGCGTTTAACAGTGACTTCATTGCAGTGTTAATGGAAGTCTACTTGTGACAATAAAAAGATTGTTTATTTATAATTTATTTAACCATTGTGCCACCTTGCCACCCCAGCTTGTCACTATCAATGATCAGTCAGCTGAAGGTAAAAGACTGTCCTTTAATGTGTTGGAAACGTTTGAAGTACTTTTTTCACAGTCAATTTCATTCTCTTTTAACATTTCCAAAATTCTGGGCATGCATAGAAGGCTAAAAGCTTTCAACTGCATGTTTACATTAAATTTCATGGTCCGTTGCTTTTTACAAACCCCTTGAATGACCAACCCAGACAATTACTATGGAGTGATTAGCATTGTTTGTTTCTGTAGCTCTTCAGGGTCCATTAACTCTGAAGTGCTTCCTCTTTGAGCAGGTGTTCTTTCTGACCACAGGTTTTTTTAAAGAGCCTGGGCTCGATTCAGCAGTGTTCAATGCACGTTTAGCAGACCGTTTCTCTGTGTCTGCAGCGGTGAGAAAGATGCCGCCATTCAACAGCACTTTGCTTTTTTTTAGCCTTGGCCAGGAACTCCCCGCCGAGGTCACTCTTTAAGTAATTTCCTGCACTGACGAGCTGAGCGGATTGGGGTGCCATTTTTAAAGGCAGACACAATCATTCAAGTCCCCTCAGCACTGCGGCCTCAGGACCCCCCCCCCCCCCCCCCCCCCCTGCCCCACTTCACCCAACTTACCTCTTCTGGGGTCCTCGAGACCCCCCTCAGTCCACCACTTAATGGCAAGGCCCCCCTCCCGGGCCCAACCCCTAACATGGGCAACCTGGCACCCAGACATTCTGGCACTGCCAGCTTGGCACCCTGGCAGTTCCCCTGCTAGCCTTGTGATGCCATCCAGGCAATCTGGCACTGCCAGTGTGGCACTACCAGGGTGCTCAGGTGGAACTGCCAAGGTGTCAGGCTGGCGGTGCCAAGGTGCCCAGGTGCCAGAAGGAGTGCCAGAGTGCCACCTGCCCTGTCCCCGACCAACCAGGGGTCTCTAATGGCCTGGGATACCCTCCAGGTACCGTTACGACTGGTCCACTTTTGTGTGGACCAGTATTAAATAAAGCCCTGCTCGGTCTCCCACGTGCGACCAGTGAATCCTGGGCCATGGCTGAATCCGGCGAACACATATTTAAATTAGCCTAATGATTCACTTGAATATGTGCACCTGGCTCTTGCCCAGCAACAGCCAGATCCAGATCATGATACCTCGCGAGATTCCGATGAATCTTATGAGACGTTTTGTGCATCGCGAATCTCGCGCGTGGCCTCTCATGGGATTCAAAAACCTTGTCCCAACACCAAGTTTGGGGCAATGAGGCCACTGAATCGCATCCTCTGTCTTTTAGTACTGAAGAGCTTCTGAGAAAAAGCAGGTGCGGGGGCAGCACTCAGATGGAGCACCCGGAAATTTGTGCCTTGCTCTTGACCCACATCTTCCCGGCAATGAAGAGTAGAGAGATTCCTCAGTAGTTCCCAAAGTCCGCTATGTTTCCTTTCTTGAAGGTGATGATGATAATGGCATCTTTGTCCCAGATTCTCAGCAACAGCTGACGGAGATGACGGGCGATCTCTTCTCCTCAAAGTTTGAACATTTCCGCTAGGATCCCGCCCACTCCTGCAAGTTTTACATTCTTTGTGTGTTTAATGACAGTTTTAACTTCATCCACACTTGGCTGGAGTCTGGGTTCATCTTTGATGGGGAGTTGGGGGATTTCCTTAAACACGTCCTCATCTATAGCTGAATCGCAGTTCAGGAGTTCTTCGATGTGCTTTCTCCATCGAAGGCTGATGTTTTCTCTGTCTCTAATGAGGGTTCGTCCTCACTCCACACCAATTTGAGGCCTAGGATATTGGGTCCATATATTGCCTAGATGGCACTTAAGAAACTCTGGGTGTCATGCTTGTCAGTGAGGAGTTGCAACTCCTTAGCTTTCTCAGTCCACCCTTGGTTCTTGATTTCCCTAGTTCTTTTTTGTATCTCAGCCTTGGCTAATTGAGCTCTCCTCTTTGCCTTGCTGGCTATGTCATTTTGCCAGGCATGGAGGAGCGGCTGAGCTGGTGATTTGTCCAGCAGTCATCGGCACTGGTCATCGCTTTGGTGATGAGAGCATCCTTTTGGTCTCGGGATCAGACAATGACGAAGTCGATCATGTGCTAATGCTTTGATCGTGGATGTCTCCAGGAAGTCTTGAACTGATTTTTTTGGTGGAACCGCGTGTCAGAAATGACAAGCTGGTGTTCCGTCCATTTGGCGAGCAGCAGAAATTGTTGGAGTTTTTTTATAAATTTAGAGTACCCAATTATTTTTTTCCAATTAAGGAGCAATTTAGTGTGGCCAATCAACCTAACCTGCACATCTTTGGGTTGTGGGGGTGAAACCCATGCAGACGTGGGGAGAATGTGCAAACTCCAAATAGACAGTGACCCGGGGCTGGGATCGAACCCGGGTCCTCAGCACCATAGGCAGCAGTGCTAACCACTGCGCCGCCGTGCTGCCCTGAAATTGTTGCCGTTGCAATTCCCAACTCCTTCCTTACCGCTGGTTCCTTTCCAGAGTTGGGAGTGCTTTCCAGCCCTGGCATTGAAGTCCCCAAGGAGGATGATCTTATCTTCGTTCGGAAAGTTGGAGAGTATGGTGTCCAGGGTGGAGCTGAAGGCTTCTTTGGGCTCATCATTGGCATCAAGGGTTGGGGTGTCAGCGCTGATGATCATTACCTGCTGGTTCTTGGCAGGTTGTAGATGGAGGGCGATGAGGCACTCGTTGAAGCCGACAGGGACTCCGAGCGTCGGATGACGAGTTTGTTTGTGATGGCAGAACTAATTCCATGTGTCCTTGGCTGATCCTCAGGTTTTCCTCTTCAGAAGGTGTAACCAATGCCATCTTCCCTCAGCTGTCCTTCGCCTGCTCTACCGGTCCCTTGCAGGGCAGCGACGTCAGCATTGAAGTGTCTGAGTTCATGGGCAGCAAGGGCAGTTCCCTGTTCCGGTCGAATATTTTGCTCATTATCCATGAAGGTCTGTACATTCCAAGTTCTGAAATTCAGATTGACTTTGATTTTCTGACCGCAGATAGATGAGCCTGCTGCATGCGGCTTTCCAGCAGGTTGTAGACGGAACAAGCTATTTTTAGGACATCTTTTCAAGCCATTTTTCCCATGTGGGGTGAGCAGAATGGATCTTGAAGAGGGCTGCTCAGTCATGAAGATCGCTACTGAAAAGTTCTCCTATTCCTATTCCAAGAGCGAGACGACGGAATCAAACTCCGCTGCCTACATGCCGGTCCGAAGCTAGGGACTTGCAGAGCTCACAGTCCTGTCACCGTCACTTCTCGCCGATCGCCACAGGGCTTGACTGTGTGGGGGGTGGGGGTGGGGGGGGGGGGGTGCTGGATTCCACTATGTAGACACCTTGTGCGGGACATCTTTTAATGTGGGTTTGCTGTTGCACATCAGCAGCCACAAGATGCTTGACAGGGAGTAGATTCAGTTCCAATGGCAAGGGAACCTCGATGACTGGGGATTTCCTTATTGCTGCAGCCTTCATCCGCCATCGCAGCCATTGATACCATATGAGTATCTTCTGCCAGGCCCGCCGTTGAGGATTTGTTTTGTATTGGAGTTTATCTGATTCCTCCCCTCTGTCCTTACCACCATGGGTGACCCTGCCAGGAGCCTAAGTCTCCCCTCGACATTGCTCTCAGGATCAATGGAACGTTTAAGCCCCTCCAACACCGCAAGGTGGCAATCCAAGGAAAGGAACTTTTTTACACACTTACTGGCTGTTTAAAGGGGTTTAAAGGCTGTCAAGTGCAAACATATACAAACGAATAATGTGTCACTTTCATCAGAACAACTTTGAAAGATTTCTACTAACACTGGTAAATGTTGATTTAAGTTCTGCTTCTGACTACTCATTCAGCTGAAGGCTACAATTATCTTAGGGAGAGTGAAACAAGGTTCACTGGATTGATTCCTGGGATGAGAGGACTATTCACTGAGGAGCTATGGGAACATAGGAACATATGAAATAGAATTTACAGTGCAGAAGGAGGCCATTTGGCCCATCGAGTCTGCACCGGCTCTTGGTAAGCGCACCCTACCCAAGCCCACACCTCCACCCTATCCCCATAACCTAGTTACCTCACCCAACACTAAGGGCAATTTTGGACACTAAGGACAATTTAGCAAAGCCAATCCACCTAACCTGCACATCTTTGGACTGTGGGAGGAAACCGGAGCACCCGGAGGAAACCCACGCACACACGGGGAGAACGTGCAGACTCCGGCCAGACAGTGACCCAAGCCGGGTATCAAACCTGGGACCCTGGAGCTGTGAAGCAATTGTGCTATCCACTATGCGACCGTGCTGCCCCATAGTAGGCCATTCAGCCTATCGAGTCTGCTCCACCATTCAATTACATCATGGCTGATCATCTAGCGCGGTGCCATTTCCCCAAATGTTATCTATCTACCTATCCATCTATCTATCTATATATCTGTATCTCCATCAATCTATCTACCTATCTCTCTATCTATCGTCTATCTATCTATCTACATATCAATCAAACTATCTTTCTATATATCTACCTATATTTCTATCTCTCGATCTATCTATGTACCTATCTATCTATCTATCAATCTAATGTCAGGGCTGTGTGGACAAATGAGTGGACATGGGTAGGATGTTCTTTTGAAGGGTCGATGCAAACTTGACCGGCCGAATGGCCTCCTTCTGCAGTGCAGGGATTCTATGAACTAATCTCTCGGACGGAATCATCCCAAAACTGCACAGTATATTGACGCAGACGAGAAAGCCGATGTGAAGCTGACACGCTATTGAGCAACACTGTGCATTTCAAAAGGGGAAGCAAATAAACACCATCAGCTGGAGGGGTGGGCCCACCGGTGGGGCCCACCCCATCTCAGGAACCCCACCTAATCTTTTGACCACTTTAGCATGGCCAATCCACCTAACCTGTACATCTTTGGAAGGAAGCTGGAGCACCCGGAGGAAACCCACACAGACAGGGGGGAGAATGTACAAACTCCACACAGACAGTCAGCCAAGGCTGGAATTGAACCTGGGTCCCTGGCGCTGTGAGGCAGCAGTGCTCACCACTGTGCCACTGTGCCGCCCCTAGATTCTTGGAGGAATTGACAGTCCAGACGCTGGGAGACTTTTTTCCCTGTCTGAGGAGTCTGGAACAATGGGTCACAGTCTCAAGATGGAGGGTTGTCCATTCAGAAATGAAATGAGGAAATCTTTCTTCACTCTCAGGAATTTTGTCAATTATATTCCAGGATTTTTGAGCAATAAGGGAATCAAGGGATGAAAAGTGAAAACCCTGGAGAAGTCAGGCTGCATCTGTGGCAAAAGAAACAGAGTTAACTGCCCAGATCGTTCAGTCTCCGAATGGTCATACCCCACTGAGCCCCAAATGATAAGCTGGGGCCTTCCGGAAGTCCCAATGCAAGGACTTCATGGTAATTGTGCAGAAAGTTTCAACCTCCGATCGGCAACTGCCTTGAGTTCGAAACCGCCCAATAATGTTTCTAACTCTGAGTTAGAGTTGAAGACTTCGGACAGTTCCAACGTGCACGGTTACCCAGGAAATGTTAGACAGGCATAAAAACATTTATAACTCCTGGGTAACTATACAATTGACCTCCCCAATTCCCCTTTAACCACCCCGCTGCCCTCCAACTCCATCCCAATCTTCTGACTACCTCCTGACCCTCTAATTTCCCTCAGACCATCCTGAACTTCTGACCTTCATGACCCTCTGATGCCCCAGATCCTCCAAACTCCCCCCCTCAATCTCGAACTTCCCCCGACCTGCTGACTCCACTCCTGACCCTCAGTCCCACCCCTGAACATCCTACCCCACCACCAACCCTCTGACCTCATGATCCTCCAATGCTCCGACTCTGCCTGACCGCTGAACTTTCCCCTCGACCCAACCTGACCTGACTTCACTAACCTACTCACCCAGTCATCCTACCCAACTGCCACCCTATCCACCCTACTACCTACCATAATGTTACCTGCTGCCCCATCACCCTGCCACCCTACCCACCCTATCTAAACTTCCCCCTACCCACTACTTTGCCATCCCAACTACTCACTTCCCTCACTCACCCTCATTCACTAATACAGCGAAAATCGATTTAAATGTTCCAAAGCTTTTCACTGTACTAGTGACTGAAGACTTAGCTTAAATACGGCAGCGAATGCCGTAAAAAGGAGATAAGTTTAGTTTCCCCTGATGATCCTACACTATGAAGAAAGATCTTCCTGAACGGGTATCCTCCACATTTCTGAAGAGGCCTAGTTCAGAGGCACAATCCAGAAATGCAGGTACTGTGTGAGAAAATAGGAGCAGAGAGGTAGCCAACAGTGATTACCCCTTCTCGGAAGATTCAGCCAAATGTTTAGATGATGAAACTTCATCAGAACACATCGCCCTGAAATGTGGAGCATGATTCTCCCCCGGCATTGCACCTGCCGCACCTAAACAGGGTTCGCGATCGGCACAGTGAATCAGGAGCATCGCTGGGCATGAAGCAGACTCACACGTTTAAATGAGTCCTAAAACCCATTTAAATACGTGCAGCCTGTTTGAGACCGGAGTCTTCCGGCTCCCGGAATTCACCGGCCCCACCGGCGCAACGTAAGTCCACCGCACATCAAAAACAGAAACCAGATGTGATGATCATGCCTGAACTCGAACCACCGCAGCCACCTTCCTTTGTGCCATGTATGAATCCAACCAGCGGAGAGTTTCTTCCCTCTGATTCCCATTGACTCCAGTTTAGCAACAAACCTTTGACATCACACTCGGTCAAATGCTGCCTTGTTGCTAAGGGCAATCATTCGCAGCACTTGCATTCATCTCTTTTGTCCATATTTGGCTGTAATGAGGTCAGGAGCAGAGCGACCCGGGGGGAACCGAAACTTAGCGTCAGTGAGCAGGTTATTACTGAGTAAGTGCCGCTTGATAGCATTGTTGACGACACCTGCCATCTCTGCTGATGATCGACAGTGGATTAATGGGACGATAATTGACTGTGATGGATTTGTCCTGGACAAGACATATCTGGTAATTTCCCACATTGCTGGTTGATGCCAGTGTTGTAGCTGTACTGAAACAGCTTGGCTAGGGGTGCAGCAAGTTCTGGAGAACAATTCTTCAGTATTTTTGCCGCGATATTGTCAGGGGCCATGGCCTTTGCAGTATCCAGTACCTTCAGACCTTCAGACCATAATACATCGGAGCAGACGTAGGCCCTCCATCCATCCAGTCTGCTCCGCCATTCAATGAGACCATAGCTGATCTGATATAATCCTCAACTTCACTTTCCCACCTTAACCCCATAACCCTTCAGTCCCTGACTATTAGAAATCTGCATTCAAGGCAGGTTCCAAGCTTTCCTCGCCTCCCCCTGAGGGGACTACAGGATAAAGTGCTGTCAAAAACAGGGTTGGAGGTGGGAGGGCTTTGGAGATATACACGGAATTGATAGAGTGGGAAGGGGCCCCTATCAGAGAGGTGAAGAGGAAGTGGGAAGAGGAGCTAGGAAGGGAGCTGGAAACTGAACTGTGGGAAAAAGCTTTGAAAAGGGTAAATGCATCCTCGTCTTGTGCTAGACTTAGCTTGATTCAGTTCAAGGTAGTCCACAGGGCCCACATAACGGTAGCCCGGATGAGTAGGTTCTTCGAGGAGGTGGAGGACAGATGTGGACGGTGTGGGGGTAGCCCGGCCAACCATGTTCATATGTTTTGGGCATGTCCGAAACTGAGGGAATTCTGGCAGGGATTTGCGGATGTTATGTCAGAAGTCCTGGAAGGTAGGGTAACTCCGAGTCCAGAATTGGCAATATTTGGGGTGTCGGAGGATCCGGGGACAAAGGGGGGGAAGGGAGGCCAATATCCTGGCCTTCTCCTCCCTGGTGGCCCAGAGATGGATCTTGCTGAGATCCTTGCTGAGAGCACAGGGTGCAGTGCTCTGACTGTGATATGTGGCAGGTCTGGGAGGCTTCCAGCGTCCCGGATGGCTTCATCTGCAGAAAGTGCACCCAACTGAGGCTTCTCACAGACCGCATGGTTCGGTTGGAGCAGCAATTGGATGCACTTAGGAGCATGCAGGTGGCGGAAAGTGTCATAGATCGCAGTTATATAAATGTGGTCACACCCAAGGTGCAGGCAGAGAAATGGGTGACCACCAGAAAGGGCAGGCAGTCAGTGCAGGAATCCCCTGTGGTTGTCCCCCTCTCGAACAGGTATACCCCTTTGGATACTGTCGGGGGGGATAGCCTATCAGGGGAAAACAGCAGCAGCCAGAGCAGTGGCACCACGGCTGGCTCTGCTGTTCAGAAGGGAGGGTCAAAGCGCAGAAGAGCAATAGTAATAGGGGACTCTATAGTCAGGGGCACAGATAGACGCTTCTGTGGACATGAAAGAAACTCCAGGATGGTATGTTCCCTCCCTGGTGCCAGGGTCCAGGATGTCTCCGAACGGGTAGAGGGCACCCTGAAGGGGGAGGGCAAACAGGCAGAGGTTGTTGTACATATTGGTACTAACGACATAGGGGGGAAGGGGCATGAGGTCCTGCAGCAGGAGTTCAGGGAGCTAGGCAGAAAGTTTAAAGGCAGGACCTCTAGGGTTGTAATCTCGGTATTACTCCCTGTGCCACGTGCCAGTGAGGCTAGAAATAGGAAGATAGAGCAGCTAAACACGTGGCTAAACAGCCGGTGTAGGAGGGAGGGTTTCCGTTATCTGGACCACTGGGAGCTCTTCCAGGGCAGGTGTGACCTATATAAGAAGGATGGATTGCATCTAAACTGGAGAGGTATAAATATCCTGGCAGCGAGGTTTGCTAGTGTCACACGGGAGGGTTTAAACTAGTATGGCAAGGGGGTGGGCACGGGAGCAATAGGTCAGAAGGTGAGAGCATTGAGGGAGAACTAGGGAATGGGGACAGTGGGGCTCTGAGGCAGAGCAGACAGGGAGAAGTTGCTGAACACAACGGGTCTGGTGGCCTGAAGTGCATATGTTTTAATGCAAGAAGTATTACGGGTAGGGCAAATGAACTTAGAGCTTGGATTAGTACTTGGAACTATGATGTTGTTGCCATTACAGAGACCTGGTTGAGGGAAGGGCAGGATTGGCAGCTAAACGTTCCAGGATTTAGATGTTTCAGGCGGGATAGAGGGGTATGTAAAAGGGGTGGCGGAGTTGCGCTACTGGTTAGGGAGAATATCACAGCTGTACTGCAGGAGGACACCTCAGAGGGCAGTGAGGCTATATGGGTAGAGATCAAGAATAAGAAGGGCGCAGTCACAATGTTGGGGGTTTACTACAGGCCTCCCAACAGCCAGCCAGAGATAGAGGAGCAGATAGGTAGTCAGATTTTGGAAAAGAGTAAAAACAACAGGGTTGTGGCGATGGGAGACTTCAACTTCCCCAATATTGACTGGGACTCACTTAGTGCCAGGGGCTTATACGGGGCGGAGTTTGTAAGGAGCATCCAGGAGGGCTTCTTAAAACAATATGTGGACAGTCCAATGAGGGAAGGGGCGGTACTGGATCTGGTATTGGGGAATGAGCCCGGCCAGGTGGTAGATGTTTCAGTAGGGGAGCATTTCGGGAACAGTGACCACAATTCAGTAAGTTTTAAAGTGCTGGTGGACAAGGATAGGAGTGGTCCTAGGATGAATGTGCTAAATTGGGGGAAGGCTAATTATAACAATATTAGGCGGGAACTGAAGAACATAGATTGGGGGCGGATGATTGAGGGCAAATCAACATCTGACATGTGGGAGGCTTTCAAGTGTCAGTTGAAAGGAATTCAGGACCGGCATGTTCCTGTGAGAAAGAAGGATAAATACAGCAATTTTCGGGAACCTTGGATAACGAGAGATATTGTAGGCCTCGTCAGAAAGGACAAAACAAAAAAAGGACAGCACAGGAACCGGCCCTTCGGCCCTCCAAGCCCGTGCCGACCATGCTGCCCGACTAAACTGCAATCTTCTGCACTTCCAGGATCCTTGTCCCTCTATTCCCAACCTATTCATGTATTTGTCAAGATGCCCCTTAAATGTCACTATCGTCCTTGCTTCCACCACCTCCTCCAGTAGGGAGTTCCAGGCACCCACTACCCTCTGCGTAAAAAACCTGCCTCGTACATCTACTCTAAACCTTGCCCCTCTCACCTTAAACCTATGCCCCCTAGTAATTGACCGCTCTACCCCGGGGAAAAGCCTCTGACTATCCACTCTGTCTATGCCCCTCATAATTTTGTAGACCTCTATCAGGTCGCCCCTCAACCTCCTTCGTTCCAGCGAGAACAAACCGAGTTTATTCAACCGCTCCTCATAGCTAATGCCCTCCATACCAGGCAACATTCTGGTAAACATCTTCTGCACCCTCTCTAAAGCCTCCACATCCTTCGGGTAGTGTGGCGACCAGAATTGAACACTATACTCCAAGTGTGGCCTAACTAAGGTTCCATACTGATGCAACATGACTTGCCAATTCATATACTCAATGCTCCGTCCAATGAAGGCAAGCATACCGTATGGCTTCTTGACTACCTTCTCCACCTGTGTTGCCCCTTTCAGTGACCTGTGGACTTGTACACCTAGATCGCTCTGACTTTCAATACTCTCGAGGGTTCTACCATTCACTGTATATTCCCTACCTGCATTAGACCTTCCAAAATGCATTACCTCACATTTGTCCGGATTAAACTCCATCTGCCATCTCTCCGCCCAAGTCTCCAAATAATCTAAATCCTGCTGTATCCTAACAGTCCTCATCACTATCCGCAATTCCACCAACCTTTGTGTCGTCTGCAAACTTACTAATCAGACCAGTTACATTTTCCTCCAAATCATTTATATATACTACAAACAGCAAAAGTCCCAGCACTGATCCCTGCGGAACACCACTAGTCATAGCCCTCCAATTAGAAAAGCATCCTTCCATTGCTACTCTCTGCCTTCTATGACCTAGCCAGTTCTGTATCCATCTTGCCAGCTCACCCCTGATCCCGTGTGACTTCACCTTTTGTACTAGTCTACCACGAGGGACCTTGTCAAAGGCCTTACTGAAGTCCATATAGACAACATCCACTGCCCTACCTGCATCAATAATTTTTGTGACCTCCTCGAAAAACTCTATCAAGTTAGTGAGACACGACCTCCCCTTCACAAAACCCTGCTGCCTCTCATTAATACGTCCATTTGCTTCCAAATGGGAGTAGATCCTGTCTCGAAGAATTCTCTCCAGTAATTTCCCTACCACTGACATAAGGCTCACCGGCCTGTAGTTCCCTGGATTATCCTTGCTACCCTTATTAAACAGAGGAACAACATTGGCTATTCTCCAGTCCTCCGGGACATCACCTGAAGACAGTTAGGATCCAAAGATTTCTGTCAAGGCCTTAGCAATTTCCTCTCTAGCCTCCTTCAGTATTCTGGGGTAGATCCCATCAGGCCCTGGGGACTTATCTACCTCAATATTTTTCAAGACGCCCAACACCTCGTCTTTTTGGATCTCAATGTGACCCAGGCTATCTACACACCCTTCTCCAGACTCAACATCTACCAATTCCTTCTCTTTGGTGAATACTGATGCAAAGTATTCATTTAGTACCTCACCCATTTCCTCTGGCTCCACACATAGGTTCCCTTGCCTATCCTTCAGTGGGCCAACCCTTTCCCTGGCTACCCTCTTGCTTTTTATGTACGTGTAAAAAGCCTTGGGATTTTCCTTAACCCTATTTGCCAATTACTTTTCGTGACACCTTCTAGCCCTCCTGACTCCTTGCTTAAGTTCCTTCCTACTTTCCTTATATTCCACACAGGCTTTGTCTGTTCCCAGCCTTTTAGCCCTGACAAATGCCTCCTTTTTCTTTTTGACGAGGCCTACACTATCTCTCGTTATCCAAGGTTCCCGAAAATTGCCGTATTTATCCTTCTTCCTGACAGGAACATGCCGGTCCTGAATTCCTTTCAACTGACACTTGAAAGCCTCCCACATATCAGATGTTGATTTACCCTCAAACATCTGCCCCCTAAATCGTTGGCTTTGAAAGCAGACCAAGGCAGGCCAGCAGCACGGTTCGATTCCCGTAACAGCCTCCCCGAACAGGCGCCAGAATGTGGCGACGAGGGTCTTTTCACAGTAACATCATTTGAAGCCTACTTGTGACAATAAGCGATTTTCATTTCATTTCATTTCATTTCATTTTCAGTTCCCGTCTAATATTGTTATAATTAGCCATCCCCAATTTAGCACATTCACCCCAAGACCACTCTTATCCTTGTCCACCAGCACTTTAAAACTTACTGAATTGTGGTCACTGTTCCCGAAATGCTCCCCGACTGAAAGTTGAAGTCTCCCATCACCACAACCCTGTTGTTTTTACTCTTTTCCAAAATCTGTCTACCTATCTGCTCCTCTATCTCCCGCTGGCTGTTGGGAGGCCTGTAGTAAACCCCCAACATTGTGACTGCACCTTTCTTATTCCTGATCTCTACCCATATAGCCTGACTGCCCTCTGAGGTGTCCTCCTGTAGTAGAGCTGTGGTATTCTCCCTAACCAGTAGCGTAACTCCACCACCCCTTTTACATCACCCCCTATCCCGCCTGAAACATCTAAATCCCGGAACGTTTAGCTGCCAATCCTGCCCTTCCCTCAACCAGGTCTCTGTAATGGCAACAACATCATAGTTCCAAGTACTAATCCAAGTTCTAAGTTCATCTGCCTTACCCGTAATACTTCTTGCATTAAAACATATGCACTTCAGGCCACCAGACCCACTGTGTTCAGCAACTTCACCCTGTCTGCTCTGCCTCAGAGCCATACTGGCCCGATTCCCGAGTTCTCCCTCAATGCTCTCATCTTCTGACCTATTGCTACCGTGCCCACCCCCCTGCCATACTAGTTTAAACCCTCCCGTGTGACACTAGCAAACCTCGCGGTCAGGATATTTATGCCTCTCCAGTTTAGATGCAACCCGTCCTTCTTATATAGATCACACCTGCCCCAGAAGAGCTCCCAGTGGTCCAGATAATGGAAACCCTCCCGTCTACACCAACTGTTTAGCCACGTGTTTAGCTGCTCTATCTTCCTATTTCTAGCCTCACTGGCACGTGGCACAGGGAGTAATACCGAGATTACAATCCTAGAGGTCCTGTCTTTTAACTTTTTGCCTAGCTCCCTGAACTCCTGCTGCAGGACCTCATGCCCCTTCCTGCCTATGTCGTTAGTACCAATATGTACAATGACCTCTGCCTGTTTGCCCTCCCCCTTCAGGATGCCCTCTACCCGTTCGGAGACATCCTGGACCCTGGCACCAGGGAGGCAACATACCATCCTGGAGTCTCTTTCACGTCCACAGAAGCGCCTATCTGTGCCCCTGACTATAGAGTCCCCTATTACTATTGCTCTTCTGCGCTTTGAACCTCCCTTCTGAACATCAAAGCCAGCCGTGGTGCCACTGCTCTGGCTGCTGCTGTTTTCCCCTGATAGGCTATTCCCCCCCCCCCCCCCCCCCCCCCCCCCCCCCGACAGTATCCAAAGGGGTATACCTGTTCGAGAGGGCGACAACCACAGGGGATTCCTGCACCGACTGTCTGCCCTTTCTGGTGGTCACCCATTTCTCTGCCTGCACCTTGGGTGTGACCACATCTACATAACTGCTATCTATGACGCTTTCCGCCACCTGCATGCTCCTAAGTGCATCCAACTGCTGCTCCAACCGAACCATGCGGTCTGTGAGGAACTTCAGTTGGGCACACTTTCTGAAGATGAAGCCATCCGGGACGCTGGAAGCCTCCCGGACCTGCCACATCTGACAGTCGGAGCACTGCACCCCTCTAACTGACATTGCGTCAATTAATTAGTAAATTAAAGTTAGAAGTTTTAAAAAAAGTTACTGTTAACTATATGTTTCCTTGCACTAGATTTCCACTAGTGAGTTGTCTAATTGCCCATCACCATTCACAAATGATTATGACAGATCTGATCTCTTGATTGTGGGATTGCTTGGCAGTGTCTATCGCATGTTGCTTACGCTATTTGGCATGCAAGTAGTACTATGTTTTAGCTTTAACAGGGTGACACCTCATTTTCAGGTATGGATAGTGTTTCTCCTTGCATGCCTTTCTGCTGGTTGATCCCCTGCCTTGATGGTAATGGTAGAGTGAGGGATCTGTCAAGCCATGAGATTACAGATAGTCCTTAAATATAATTCTGCTGCTGCTGATGGCATACAGTGCCTCATGAACCCACATGGTGTAGCCATCTAAGATGGCTACCTGCAAAGAACCATGGGAATTATGGCCAACCCAGGACTCAAACAGACAGATACCGAGCATATGTGTATCTGAAACACAGGTAACCAGGCCTGATCGAAACTCCCGCTCGTTTACATTTCAATGGCCCATTTTCCCAGGACAATAGAACTCCAACCAAGCAACCAGTACAGCCACAGATTGATCGGCGCCACTCCCCTTACTCAGAAAGCCCAACTGCCAAAGTCAATGACCGCTGAGGACCCGCCCAGTCACCAAGGCACCTGTCCCTTTATAGACCGAAATCGAAGACTGTGATCAGAGCCCTGTCGAACTATTGGGTCCAAGGTTAAGGACCGCCCCAAAGAGCGCGAAATCCCAGGGGGATAAAAGAGGGTGCAGCCATGTGTTCTGTCTCTTTTGGATCTGGCCTGTGCCAACCCAATTGCAGCAGGAACAGCCAGCCAAGTTCAAGACCAACGGTCGCTGACTGATGGATGAGTCCAGCAGAGACAGAGCCACTTTCTTCGAATCAGCCAAGTGAAATCCAGATAAAGGCCTTATCCATTTGCACAGTGCTGGTCACTCTGAAGTTAAGTATAGGTTATTGTAGCTGATAGGTGTAGTTTAACTCATAGTAGATATTATGTTTGCATGTCGACATAACTCTTGTGTATGTAAATAAACCATCTATTGAACTAACTAACTGGTTGTGTGGTCATTTGATCGATATAAGGGAAGGCTTGTGGTTCACCAACATTATTAACAGAGCAACAATGGCCAGTTTTGAGTTGCGAGATCAGTTTGAAATCTCTCCCATTTTGCACATTGGCAGGGGAGGATATCCTTAACATTCAAGCAATCTGGTCAAACCATAAACTGCTTGGATACGAAGGATATCCTCCTTTGTGGGGTGTGGCACTGCCAACATGCAAAATTGGATGGATTTCAAACACATCTGTATTGTCAGTTAAGTATGCACTTCATTGTGTGTAGTTTGGAAGAATTAAGTCAGACAATATTCTTTAGTTAAACACGTTTTATTGTACTAAAACGCACTCAGAAAAAATATTACAAATGTAAAAAAAAATCACAATTACGTTGCATGTTCCACTAACAAGAACAAATACACACTCATTCCCCTAATATACAGAGAAAAATCTAACTTTACAGCGAATCAGATGTTAAACTTGGCCAAGTTAAAGTGCAGATTAAGAAAAGGAAAGTCATCGGCATGTGGCGCAGTGGTTAGCACTGGGACTGTGGCGCTGAGGGCCCGGGTTCGAATCCCGGCCCTGGGTCACTGTCCGTGTGGAGTTTGCACATTCTCCCATGTCTGCATGGGTTTCACCCCCACAACCCAAAGGTGCGCAAGGTAGCTGGATTGGCCACACTAACTTAATTGCCCCTTAATTGGGGGGAAAAAAATAATTGGGTTCTCTAAATTTACAAAAAAAAGGAAAGTCAATGAAGATTCACGGATTGTATCCGGAGGTGCTGGTTCCCAGCTGTGACGGTTACTTTTCATGGTCTTTACTTCTATGTCCCTACATTTCCTCCTGGAAGGACAATTGTAGAAACGCATTGGCTTTCAGTACAGTCTGTTATAGCAATCTAGATACAATTTTTAACTCTGCAGAAACAGGGTTCAAAACTTAAATGGAACTGTATAGAGAAAGGACCAGAAAACTAGAATATCCCTGCCACATACCAAATTCAAGCATCCACACAAAGCTTGAATCACATGACCCCTCTCCATGTTCGTTGTATATTCTAATAGAAAGGTGATTAGGCTCATGCCTTGCACAGCTCCTCTTAGCCATTGTGATAGTTGAGGTGATTACATTTTTATGTTCCATCAATTAATTCCTGAATGATTCATTCTTCCATCTGGATGAAATAGGAAGAAAGCTTTTCGCAGTTCCAAGGAAGGGATTGTCTGATGGGTTGACCTGGGGACTCCATGAAATAGACAGTGGCTACTCAGATACAAATTGGTAGCTCTTGTATTCCAGTGAAATATCCTTTTTTTAAAAAAGGTTTAATATGAGAAACCAGCCACTGAGATATCAAACTAATTCCATATAGCTAATCTTTGTGACAAGACGTATAGTTAATACTGAAGAAAAATGCAGTAAAATTCAGGAATGTATAAGTGAACATGAAGAATGGGCACATAATTGGCAAAATTAATTTTAATCCATCCAGGTCAGGAATTTTATCCTAATTTGATTTGTTGATCAATTATAGAACATAGGACTTCCGGGTGCGGCGATGACCAGCTAAGTCGCACGTTTTGGCAGCTCCCGGTGGAACGGATTTTTGGGCTCTTAATAAGAGCCCCAACGGCAATTTTAACGGCTAAAAGTACTGTGCGGTAAACCAGGAGGGAATCCCCCCTGGATACGGATGGAAAAAGGAGAGGGAAGTGGCCGGATTGCGGTGGATCCTCCAGAGCAGCGGCAAGGAAGGCAAGCAAAAACCAAGATGGCGTCGGAAGGTGGCAGTTTAATATGGGGCCCTGAACAACACGAGTTTTTGAAACGCTGCGTGGAAGAGCTTAAAAAGGAGATGAAGAAGGAGCTGTTGGCCCCGATATTACAGGCGATTGAAGGGCTAAAAGATGAGCAAAAGACCCAGGAGCGGGAGCTTCGGGTCGTGAAGGCAAAGGCTGCCGAGAACGAGGACGATATACAGGGCCTGGTGGTGAAGACGGAGATGCACAAGGCACACCATAAACGATGTGTGGAAAGGCTGGAGGTGCTGGAGAATAATGCGAGGAGGAAGAATTTAAGGATTCTTGGTCTTCCTGAAGGTGCAGAAGGGGCGGACGTCGGGGCATATGTGAGCACGATGCTGCACTCGTTAATGGGAGCGGAGGCCCCGACGGGTCCGTTGGAGGTGTAGGGAGCATACCGAGTGATGGTGCGAGGACCGAGAGCAGGAGAAATTCCCAGAGCCATAGTGGTGAGATTCCTCCGTTTTAAGGACAGAGAGATGGTCCTCAGATGGGCAAAGAAAACTCGGAGCAGTAGGTGGGAGAACGCGGTGATCCGCGTATATCAAGACTGGAGTGCGGAGGTGGCGAGAAGGAGGGCGAGCTTTAATCGGGCCAAGGCGGTGCTTCATAAAAAGAAGATTAAATTTGGAATGCTGCAGCCGGCAAGACTGTGGGTCACATATCAAGGGAAGCACCACTACTTTGAAACGGCGGATGAGGCGTGGACATTTATTGTTGAAGAGAAATTGGAATAAACGCGTTATTAAAAAAGAACGTTTGAATATTGGGGGCGAAGAGGGGTGAAAAAGGGGGGAGAGATGATTTTTATGTTGTTAATCCTGCGACCCGGTAACTTTTCTCTCTTCCACAGGTTGTGGGGGAGGGAGGAAGGGAGGTGGAGGAGCTGGGGACGTAGGCCATTGGGGGCGGGGCCAAAAGGGAAGCGCGGGCTTTGTTCCCGCGCTATGATAATTATGGCGGGAATAGGGAAGCAGGAAGGGGGGGGCGTCGCACGGTGCGAGCCGAGGTCACGGGGGGAAGCCGAGGTCGGCCAGAGTTTGCTGACTTCTGGGAGCAACATGGGGGGTGTAACTACGCTAGTGGGGGATCTAGCGGGGGGGGGGGGGGGAGTGGGAGGGGGGATTTACTGGGTTGCTGCTGCTGGGGAGAAGGGGGAGCTGGTATGGGGTCGGGTGGGCGGGGCGGGAGTGCACCGCCTGGGGGGGACACAGCTGCGTGGGAACCGGGTGAGGAGCTGGATAAAAGGGGATGGCTAATCGACAAGGGGGGGGGGTAAAGAGCCCCCCAACCCGGCTGATCACGTGGAATGTGAGAGGGCTGAACGGGCCGAGAAAGAGGGCACGGGTACTCGCACACCTTAAGAAACTTAAGGCAGATGTAGTTATGTTACAGGAGACGTATTTGAAACTGATAGACCAGGTTAGACTACGCAAAGGATGGGTGGGGCAGGTGTTTCATTCGGGGCGAGATACGAAAAACAGGGGGATGGCTATACTAATGGGGAAGCGGGTAATGTTTGAGGCAAAGACCATAGTGGCGGATAGTGGGGGCAGATACGTGATGGTGAGTGGCAAATTACAGGGGGAGGCGGTGGTCTTGGTGAACGTATATGCCCCGAACTGGGATGATGCCAACTTTATGAGGCGCATGTTAGGACGTATCCCGGACCTAGAGGTGGGGAAGTTGGTAATGGGTGGAGATTTTAACACGGTGCTGGAACCAGGGCTGGACAGATCGAGGTCCAGGACTGGAAGGAGGCCGGCAGCAGCCAAGGTGCTTAAAGACTTTATGGAGCAGATGGGAGGAGTAGACCCATGGAGATTTAGCAGACCTAGGAGCAAGGAGTTTTTGGTTTTCTCCTATGTCCACAAAGTTTATTCGCGAATAGACTTTTTTGTTTTGGGAAGGGCGTTGATCCCGAAGGTGAGGGGGACGGAGTATACGGCGATAGCTATTTCGGATCATGCTCCACACTGGGTGGACTTGGAGATAGGGGAGGAAAAAGAACGGCGTCCACCCTGGAGAATGGACATGGGACTAATGGCGGATGAGGGTGTGTGTCTAAGGGTGAGGGGGTGTATTGAAAAGTACTTGGAACTCAATGATAATGGGGAGGTCCAGGTGGGAGTGGTCTGGGAGGCGCTGAAGGCAGTGGTTAGAGGGGAGCTGATATCAATCAGGGCACATAAAGGAAAGCAGGAGAGTAGGGAACGGGAGCGGTTGCTGCAAGAACTTCTGAGGGTGGACAGGCAATATGCGGAGGCACCGGAGGAGGGACTGTACAGGGAAAGGCAAAGGCTACACGTAGAATTTGATTTGCTGACAACGGGTACTGCAGAGGCACAGTGGAGGAAGGCACAGGGTGTACAGTACGAATATGGGGAGAAGGCGAGCAGGTTGCTGGCCCACCAATTGAGGAAAAGGGGAGCAGCGAGGGAAATAGGGGGAGTGAGGGATGTGGAGGGAGAGATGGAGCGGGGAGCGAAGAGAGTGAATGGAGTGTTCAAGGCATTCTATGAAAGATTATATGAAGCTCAGCCCCCGGATGGGAATGAGAGACTGATGTGTTTTCTGGACCAGCTGGAATTTCCTAAGGTGGAGGAGCAGGAGAGGGTGGGACTGGGAGCACAGATCGAAATGGAGGAAGTAGTGAAAGCAATTAGGAGCATGCAGGCGGGGAAGGCCCCGGGACCGGATGGATTCCCAGTTGAATTTTACAGGAAATATGTGGACTTGCTCGCCCCGCTACTGATGAGAACTTTTAATGAGGCGAGGGAAAGGGGACAGCTGCCCCCGACTATGTTAGAGGCAACGATATTGCTTCTCCTAAAGAAAGAAAAAGACCCGCTGCAATGCGGGTCCTATAGGCCTATTTCCCTCCTGAACGTAGACGCTAAGATTCTGGCCAAGGTAATGGCAATGAGGATAGAGGATTGTGTCCCGGGGGTGGTCCATGAGGACCAAACTGGGTTTGTGAAGGGGAGACAGCTGAATACGAATATACAGAGGCTGCTAGGGGTAATGATGATGCCCCTGCCAGAGGGGGAAGCGGAGATAGTGGTGGCGATGGATGCCGAGAAAGCATTTGATAGAGTGGAGTGGGATTATTTGTGGGAGGTGTTGAGGAGATTTGGCTTTGGAGATGAGTAGATTAGATGGATACAGCTGCTGTATAGGGCCCTGATGGCGAGCGTGGTCACGAATGGACGGGGGTCTGCATATTTTCGGCTCCATAGAGGGACGAGGCAGGGATGTCCTCTGTCCCCATTATTGTTTGCACTGGCGATAGAGCCCCTGGCAATAGCATTGAGGGGTTCCAGGAAGTGGAGGGGAGTATCAGGGGAGGAGAAGAACACCGGGTATCTCTGTATGCGGACGATTTGTAGTTGTATGTGGCGGACCCGGCGGAGGGGATGCCAGAGATAATGCGGATACTTGGGGAGTTTGGAGAATTTTCAGGATATAAACTGAACATGGGGAAAAGTGAGTTGTTTGTGGTGCATCCAGGGGAGCAGAGCAGAGAAATAGAGGACTTACCGCTGAGGAAGGTAACAAGGGACTTTCGCTACTTGGGGATCCAGATAGCCAAGAATTGGGGTACATTGCATAGGTTAAATTTAACGCGGTTGGTGGAACAGATGGAGGAGGACTTCAAGAGATGGGACATGGTATCCTTGTCACTGGCAGGGAGGGTGCAGGCGGTTAAAATGGTGGTCCTCCCGAGATTCCTCTTTGTGTTTCAGTGCCTCCCGGTGGTGATCACGAAGGCTTTTTTCAAAAGGATTGAGAAGAGTATCATGAGTTTTGTGTGGGCCGGGAAGACCCCGAGAGTGAGGAAGGGATTTTTGCAGCGTAGTAGGGATAGGTGGGGGCTGGCACTACCGAGCCTAAGTGAGTACTACTGGGCCGCCAATATCTCAATGGTATGTAAGTGGATGGGAGAAGAGGAGGGAGCGGCGTGGAAGAGTTTGGAGAGGGCGTCCTGCAGGGGGACTAGCCTACAAGCTATGGTGACGGCGCCGTTGCCGTTCTCACCAAAGAAATACACCACAAGCACGGTGGTGGTGGCTACTCTGAAAATTTGGGGGCAGTGGAGACAGCATAGGGGAAAGACGGGAGCCTCGGTGTGGTCCCCGATAAGAAATAACCATAGGTTTGTTCCGGGGAGAATGGATGGGGGATTTGGAACATGGCAAAGAGCAGGAGTAACATAATTGAGAGATCTGTTTGTAGATGGGACGTTTGCAGGTCTGGGAGCACTAACCGAAAAATATGGGTTGCCCCAGGGGAATGCATTCCGGTATATGCAACTGAGGGCTTTTGCGAGGCAACAGGTGAGGGAATTCCCGCAGCTCCCGACGCAGGAGGTGCAGGACAGAGTGATCTCAAAGACATGGGTGGGGGACGGTAAGGTATCAGACAAATATAGGGAAATGAGGGACGAGGGGGAGATTATGGTAGATGAGCTGATAGGGAAATGGGAAGAAGAGCTGGGGGAGGAGGTTGAGGAGGGGCTGTGGGCTGATGCCCTAAGTAGGGTAAACTCATCGTCCTCATGTGCCAGGCTAAGCCTGATACAATTTAAGGTGTTCCACAGGGCGCATATGACTGGAGCACGGCTCAGTAAATTTTTTGGAGTAGAGGATAGGTGTGCTAGATGCTCGAGAAGCCCAGCGAATCACACCCACATGTTCTGGTCATGTCCGGCACTACAGGGGTTTTGGGTGGGGGTGACAAAGGTGCTTTCGAAGGTGGTGGGGGTCCAGGTCGAACCAAGCTGGGGGTTGGCTATATTCGGGGTTGCAGAAGAGCTGGGAGTGCAGGAGGCGAAAGAGGCTGATGTTTTGGCCTTTGCGTCCCTAGTAGCCCGGCGCAGGATACTGTTGATGTGGAAGGAAGCCAAGCCCCCGGGTGTGGAGACCTGGATAAATGACATGGCAGGGTTTATAAAGCTGGAACGGATTAAGTTCGTCCTAAGGGGATCGGCTCAAGGGGTCACCAGGCGGTGGCAACCGTTCGTCGAATACCTCACAGAAAGATAGAGGGAATGGAAAAGAAGAAGACAGCAGCAGCAACCCAGGGGGGGGGGGGGGGGGGAGGAACCAGAAGGACTCTCAGGGATGTTAGTGTATAAGTATAATATGTATAGGTTGTTGTTATAGGTAATTGTATACTGGACGGCTGAATTGTATTTTTTGGAGGGTATTTATTTGGGACAAGGCAGTTGCCATTTAGTTTTTTTTTTAAATTTTGATGTTGTTTATATATTATTTATTTCTTGTTTAAAAAACTGGCCATTGTTATTTATATTGTTATATTACTGTGTGAAAGATACACAATGTACTGTTATGGTTGGCCAAAATTTTTGAATAAAATATATTTTTAAAAAAAATTATAGAACATAGAACATAGAAAAATACAGCACAGAACAGGCCCTTCGGCCCACGATGTTGTGCCGAACCTTTGTCCTAGATTAATCATTGATTATCATTGAATTATGCTCCTCCTTTCTGGTTTAAATGGTGGCATCTCTGGTGACACTGCCAATATTTATTCTTCAATCAACATCACAAGAACAGATGAAGCGGTCATTATCACATTGCCATTCATGGGAGCGTCTTGTGTGCAAATTGGTGACTACATTAGAACAGTGATTACATTTCAAAAATACATCATTGGCTGTAAAGTACTTTGGGAAGTCCAATGGTCACGAAAGGTGCTTTATAAATGCATTTCTGTCTTTTTTTTTGCTATTCTTGCTTTTGGTGATTTTCTTTCCAGTTTATCTTAGTTTCATTTTCAAAATTGTCTGTTTTCCAATCTATTACTTTAATCTTTGTCTTAATTATGTCTTTCTTAATCATTATTTTAAGCGCTTTTATGCAGTGATTGCTATTGTTGAAATGTTCCCCGAATCTTATTTATTTCATCTACTTTTCTGAATTCTCTGTTACTAGATCCATCAGTCATTGTTTTCTTGTTGGTCTTAATAAGTAAGAAGTCACGAACATACTGTAAAACACCTTTATCCTCTTCCTGTTCTTAGCATCATACATTAATGTTGCAATAAAATTTGTGTTTTTTTATTCATTGACAGGATGTTTGTGCCACTGGCTGGGACAACCACATTGCTGTGGGTCTGGAGTCACACGTCGGCCAGACCAGGTAAGGATGGCAGATTTCCTTCCCTAAAAGGCATTAGTGAACCTGATGGGGTTTTATGACAATCGACATGGTCATCATTAGACTTCGTTTTAATTCCACATTGAAAAAAAAATATGAAATTCAGATTTTACTATCTGCCATGATGGGTTTTGACTGGGTTCTTGGATTACTAATCTAGGGGCAATATCACGGCACCACTGCCTCCCCTACAGGTAATGAGTACAGGTAGAATCTAAATCATGATCCCTCTGTACAAAAGGTGGTGCAGACCAATTTCTAGACCTTAAAATTTTAACATCCCACCCAACCCAACCCAACCCACTCTTTTCTTGCAGTTAAAGTTATCCCTTCTCAGTAGAATTGTACTTCCTGATATATTCCAATTCACTTACATTGGGCCGAATTTTTCCATCCCGCTTGTCACAGGTTTTGTGGCGAGCGGCAGCTGAGAATCTAGTGGCAGGCAACAAGTCAGAAACCTACCAGTATGAAAACAGTTTGCAATTCTCCCAATGGCGGGTTAAAGGTTGGTTGGTTATTATGCTGCCTGATGGCGTGAACGTCATTGGCATTCATTATCATCTCATGAATGCTCATTAAAACAGCTGCTCACCAGGATCTCCTCACACCTTCCTAACTTTCGACATGCCAGTGGGAAATTACGTCGGCTTCAAACCCATTTGAGTGGCTTATACAAGTCAGACCTTAGCTCATTTGTGACTTTGAGGTTAGTGCAACATACAGAGCCTACCAGCCAGAGTGCTGTGCTGCTCTTGTTGTGATAAACGCTACACTGCTAGGGCTATAGGGTTGATCTGCTCCTGCTCTTTGCTAATGTTGTCCAGAAGGACACCACAGTACTGTGGGACTCATACAGGCCTCCACCTTCAAACACTGGCCAGTATTGCGCCCAGGGTTGGTGAGTTCCGGGGTCTTCTGCTCCCAATCGGTGATATCATTGTCCACAAGGACACCACTGTGCTGTGGTACTCATGCAGTACACCACTTTCACAAATGAGCATTTCGACTGGGTGTGGATGTGATGGAAGAGTGCATATGATGAACACAAGAATGGGTAGCAGATAAGGAGGGCTGTGCTATGACTATAAGAGGGAAAAGGTGAACAATGGAAGACAGAGGGGCAAGGAGGTGGAGGAGGATGAGTAACAATGGAAGGCAGAGAGTAGATAGGGGTTGGGAAGCTGGAGCCTAAAAAGCGTAAATGAAGCACTGTCAAGCAATGGGGTCAAAGGGACAATACATGTTTGATTAGAAGGGGATGTCGACAGATCTGGAATGGTGGTTGGGTGAGGGGGGGTTGCTTTTAGTGTGACACATGAGGGATGGGTCACAGAGACTTGGAAGGTGGGTTGGGGCGGGGGGGGGGCGGTGGGGGGTTTGGGAGGGAACTGTAGTCCTCAGTCCCCATGGCAATTGGGAACTCTGTGACAGTCCAAATCATTGTCCTGGGGCTTGTAGTCAGGTGTCACAGAGAACAGACACTCCTGTGGAGATGTGGAAAGGTGTCACAGATTACAGACAGTCCAAGGGGCATGAGGACCTCACAGTCAGAAGTCCAGAGAGGAAACAGTCCATGAGTGCAGAGGACATGCAGCAGGAGGAATCACTGGAACCACAGCTGTTGAGAGGGGTAACGGCTGTGTGTTCCAGAGGGAAAGAGTACAGTTGGTGGGCAGGCCTGTCTCACAGTCACTGTTCCTGGGCATAGCAGTCTCGATACTGGACTGAAGATGGAATAGTGAGGGAGGCATCTGCAGCCTGTAGATTGGAAACGTATTAAAGGAGGGGAGTATGTACGCACTCCTGGGGTGCGCGAGGGGTGGGTGGGGCGTCACCTCCGGGGAGGGAAGAAATGTGACCACAGCAACTATAGGGTCCAGTATTATTGGGGAAGGCTGGAGAACAGGGGGAAGCTCTACCTTCACATCGTGAAGTTCGAGGTGTATTTTTGCCACACCGATTAATGAATGACCTCAGAGTGAAGGCACCTCTCGGGAGTAGCGACCAAAATATGATTGAAATTTACATCAAGTTTGAAGGGAGAAGAGTGGGTCTAAGACTAGTATTGTAAACTTAAATAAGGGCAACTATGTGGGCATGAAAGCCAAGCTAGCTGAAATAAATTGGGATACTAGGCTAGGGGGTAGATCAATAGAGAAGCAGTGACAGATATTTATGGGGATTTTTCAGAATACATGAAATCAGAATACTTCCACGATAAAGAAAAATTCTGTGGTTAATTAAAGAAGTTAAGGAAAGCATCCGACTTGAGGAAAAAACATATAACTGTGCAAAGATGAGTGACAGGTCAAATAATTGTTTAGAAAATAAAGAATGGCAGAGATAACTAAAAAAATTGATCGGGAGAAAGAAATTAGAGTATGAGAAGAAATTATTTAGAAATGTAAAAACAGATAGCAAGAGATTCTGCAGGTATTTAAAAAGGAAAAGAAAAGTAGAGTGATGCTCGAGTGAGTGAGAATGGCAGTGAAGAGTTGATAATAAAGAGCAGGTCAAATGAACAAATATTTTGCTCTTGTCTTCATTATAGAAGATACAGAAAACATTCCAGTAATAGCTATACGTCATGAGGTGGAAGGTGTAGAAGAATTTGGTGAAATTATAATCACTAGGGAAGCAATACTGAGCAAATTAATGGAGCTGTGGGCTGACAAGTCTCCAGGTCCTGATGGACCTCACTTTAGAGTCTTAAAAGAGGCGGTAATGAAGTAGAAGATGTGTACGTGGTTTCTCAAATTCGCTGGATTCTGGAGAGGTTTAATCAGACTGGAAAGTAACAAATTAAACCCTCCATTCAAGAAGGGAGAGAAGTAGAAAACAGGAAGTTAATGACCAGATAACTTGACGTCGGTCATGGGGGAAGGTGTTAGAATCTTTCATTCAGGAGGTTGCAGCTGGGCATTCAAGATAATCGAGAAGAGTCAGCATGGTTTTGAGAAAGGGAAATCATGCTTAATGAATTTATTGCAGTTGTTTGAAGGAGTAACATGCGCTGTGGATAGAGGGGAACCTGTAGACGTGCTGTACTTGGATTTCCAGAAGATATTTGACAAGGTGCCCCATCAAAGATTATTGCGCAAAGTAGGAGCTCATGCTGTAGGGGGAAACATGAGCATGGATAAACAATTGGCTGGCTGACAGAAAACAGAAAGTATGCATATATGGGTCTGATTGGCAGATGCATTACAATGGTCTGTGCTGGTGCCTCAGCTTTTATAATTTATATCAATGACTTAGATGAGGGGTGCAAAGACATGGGGCGGGATTCTCCGTTACCTGACTCCGATTTCGTAATCTGCGATCGGGCAGAGAATCCCTTTTGATGTCAAAATCGGGGCGACATCTGTTTGACGCAGGGTTTGTATGTTCCGCCCCTTCCGAAATGTCGCCACCGCGTTGTGCGGTGCACACCATTGGGACGGCCTTAGCGCGTCACCTGAAGGACCTCCCCCGATGGGTCGCGTTCCCACCGTGTGGTTAATGTGTGGTCTCAACAGTCAGGAACCTGGCGTGGCGGCTGCGGACTGTATCCAGTGGCGCCACAGTCAGGCGGGAACCGTACTGCTGATAGGATGGGGCTTTCAGGAGGGCCGGAGGGACTAGTGAGGGGTGACAAGAGGGTGACAAGGGGGTAGCCTAGGGGTGGCCAGGAGGACATTATCTGGCAGGTCGGGTCCACATGGGGCCATAATTACGGCGTGAATGCTGCAGGTTGTCACCGTGCGCATGCGTGGCCATGGACCTAGCCATTCTCTGGCTGCTGAAACTATGAAAGCCGCGAGTTTCACGCTGCGCAGCTACTGGCCCCTCACCAGTCGTAGGATCGGTGAGGGGGCGGTGCCGATTTTTTTCAGGTAAAATGCCACAGATTCTCCGCACTTCGGCTCAAAATCCAGCCCATGGTAAAATACTTTGCAACTGACATACTGCTATATAGGAAAGTATGGGCGCAATTCTCCCATTTTCAGGCTAAGTGCTCCCACTGGAGTGATTCCCGCTGGTGCCAGAAGCACTAAAGAGACCCGATTCAACTCACACAAATGAGCCATCACTCCCTCTACGTGAATCTTGCCGAATTCCCGATTTACCAGGGGCATGTTTTGCTGGAGTCAGGAATCACCTGTTAGCCCTGACAAGCTGCAGCAGAATTTAAATGCTCCCCTCAGCACTGACTATCATTGCAACCAAAAGATGGCTGCATGAAGACCTGCACCATGGTTCCTTGATACAGACATCAATAGGATGTTGGATGCAATGGAGGAGAGGATGGCCACCCTATTCCCCAGGGGTGGCAGAAGACCTCTAGTCAGTGTCATGGTGCAAAGCGTGGGCTGAGGTGGCAGAGGCTGTAAATGCCGGCAGCATCACCAGAAGGACCGACATGCAATGCTGCAATAGATGAATGACCTCCTATGAGCTGCCAGGGTGAGTACCTGTGCTCCTGGCATCACTCCCATCCCTAGCCTCTGGCATCATACCGTAAACCATTACAACCTTCTAACACCAAAACTACCACCATCTCCCTCAGAACCCAACCCCAGAAATCCCAGCAAAACCCTTCCCCTCTTTGGCGAGATGCCTTGCCCAGACATGCCATCTGCTATAAAGCCCCCCCCATATCTGTCACAACGTCCACTTTGTGTCCTTGTAGGACAAGATAGGCCACAACAGGAGTGAGCAGTTGAAGACGAGCGGGAGGATGTCCTCACCCCCTTTGAGGAGAGGGCGATGAAAAGAAGCCAAGGAGCGAGCAGTAGCAGACCTTGAGGCCAGCCTTTTTCTATTCAGATCCCTCCTTTTCTTAATCCCCAAGGTCTTCTTCATCAAAGTAGACAATCGTGGCGTTTGTATGTGATTGGGGGGAGGGGGGGGAAGAACCGTAGGATCCACAAGAGCATACTACAGAGAAGGGGGGACATGGAAGGGCTGGCCCTTCCGAACCTCCAACTCTACCACTGGGCAGCCACCGCCGAACGAGTACGGAGATGGATCAAGGAGCGGGCGGAAGAGCAAGAACGGAGAACTCCTTTACGGGGATGTCCCTCCGGGCATTGGCCATGGCGCCACTCCCATTCCCCCAACTAAGTGCTCAGGAAACAAAGTGGTGGCCCCGCTGAGAACGTGGAACCAACTCAGGCACCACTTCTGACTGGTAACAAGAGCCGCCATGTGACCGCTGATGGGTTTCTGTGAAATTGTTGGGAACTGCTTTGGTTGTGCCTATCATTTAATGTGCAGTTTGTGTTGTGTGTGAGACCTCAGTTTGGCTGTTAATTTATGTTTACTGTGGTAAACCACTGTTGCCCCTCTATTAGGTGATGTACGTTAGGACCTGTACTACAGGTTCGCCAGTAGTCCCTGCCTGCTGGCTCCGCCCAGGAGGTGAGGTATAAATATGCGTGTCCTCCAGCCAGCAGCCATTTCGCCAGCTGCTGTAGTAGGCCACACATCCGATAGCAATAAAGCCTCAGTTGGATTCAACTATCGTCTTTGTCCATTTGATCGTGCCTCAATTTATTGCTGTCAGATGTGTGGCGTCCCACAGCATCTGGCAAAATCCTTAGAAACTGATAGCAATAATTTGAGGCACGATCAATTGGACAAAGACGATAGTTGAATCCAACTGAGACTTGAAGATCCGGGGGTACTGCATGGTCACGCTCACGGTCCAGGGCGTATAATTCAGCGGCTTCCGCCTCTATGTCCTCCCTAACCTCTGCGCTGCACTAATCCTTGGCCTGGACTTCCGGTGCAACCTCCAGAGCCTAACTCTGAATTTCGGCGGGCCCTTACCACCCCTTACTGTGCGCGGCCTCGTGACCCTAAAGGTTGACCCACCTTCCCTCTTTGCCAATCTAACTCCAGATTGCAAACCCGTCACCACCAGGAGCAGATGGTACAGCACCCAGGACAAGACCTTCATCAGGTCCGAAATCCAGCGGCTGCTTCGGGAAGGCATCATCGAGGCCAGCAATAGCCCCTGGAGAGTTCAAGTGGTAGTAGTTAAAACTGGGGAGAAACACCGAATGGTCGTGGACTACAGCCAGACCATCAACCGGTACACGCAGCTCGACGCGTTCCCCCTCCCACGCATATCTGACATGGTTAACCAGATTGCGCAGTACCGGGTCTTCTCAACGGTAGATCTGAAATCCGCCTACCACCAGCTCCCCATCCGTAAATCGGACGTCCATACACCGCCTTCGAGGCAGACGGCCGCCTATACCACTTCCTTAGGGTCCCCTTCGGCGTCACAAACGGGGTCTCGGTCTTCCAAAGGGAGATGGACCGAATGGTCGACCGGTAAGGGTTGGGGGCCACCGAGACAACGTCACCATCTGCGGCCACGGTGCCTACCTTGCTAAATTTCTCCACACCGCTACTCTCCTAAACCTCACCTACAAAGAGAAGTGCGTGTTCCGCACGAACCGCTTAGCCATCCTCAGCTATGTGTCCAGACCGGAGTTCTGGGGCCCGATCCCAACCATATTCGCCCCCTCATGGAGCTCCCCCTCCCCCACTGCCCCAAGGCCCTCAAACGCTGCCTGGGGTTCTTTTCGTACTACGCGCAGTGGGTCCCAAACTATGCGGACAAGGCCCGCCCACTCAGACAGTCCACCCAGTTTCCCCTGACGGCCGAGGCCCAACAGACCTTCGCCCGGATCAGAGCTGATATTGCCAAGGCCACAATGCACGCTGTAGACGAAACACTTCCTTTCCAAGTAGAGAGCGACACATCAGACGTCGCCCTTGCCGCCACTCTCAATCAGGCAGGCAGGCCCGTGGCATTCTTTTCCCGCACCCTTCATGCCTCAGAAATCCGGCACTCATCCGTCGAAATGGAGGCCCAGGCTATCGTTGAAGCTGTGCGGCATTGGAGGCATTACCTGGCTGTCAGGAGATTCACTCTCCTCACTGACCAATGGTCGTTAGCCTTCATGTTCAACAACACACAGCGGGGCAAGATCAAGAATGATAACATCTTGAGGTGGAGGATCGAGCTCTCCACCTACAATTACGAGATCATGTATCGCCCCGGCAAACTCAACGAGCCCCCAGACGCCATATCACGAGGTACATGTGCCAGCGCACAGGTAGACCGACTCCGGGCCCTGCACGACAGCCTTTGTCACCCAGGAGTCAGATGGTTGTACCACTTCATTAAGGCACAAAATCTGCCCTACTCCGTCGAGGAATTAAGGACAATCACCAGGGACTGCCAGGTCTGTGCGGAGTGCAAGCCGCACTTCTACCGGCCAGACCGCATGCGCCTGGTGAAGGCCTCCCGCCCCTTTGAACACCTCAGCGTGGACTTCAAAAGCCCCCTCCCCTCCACCGACCGTCACACATATTTTCTCAGTGTGGTCGACGAATACTCCAGATTCCCCTTTGCCATCCCATGCCCCGACATGACATCTGCCACCGTCATTAAAGCCCTCAACACAATCTTCGCTCTATTCGGTTTCCCCGCCTACATCCACAGTGACAGGGGATCCTCATTCATGAGCGATGAGCTGCGTCAGTTCCTGTTCAGCAGGGGTATCGCCTCCAGCAGAACGACAAGCTATAACCCCCGGGGAAACGGACAGGTAGAAAGGGATAATAGGACGGTATGGAGGGCCGTCCAGCTAACCCTACGGTCCAGGAACCAGGCTTCCCGCTGGCAGGAGGTCCTCCCTGATGCACTCCACTCCATTCGCTCATTACTCTACACTCCACTAACAATACACCCCATGAACGTCTTTTTGCCTTACCCAGGAAGTCCACATCCGGGGTGTCGCTCCCGACTTAGCTCGCAGCTCCGGGAACCGTGCTTCTCCGTAAGCACATCCGACTCCACAAGACGGACCCATTGGTGGAGAGTGTGCACTTGCTCCACGCAAACCTCCAGTTCCCCGACGGCCGCTAGGATACTGTCTCCCTCAGGGACCTGGCACCAGCAGGTTCCACCCCCAGACCCTCTCCGCCCCCGGCGCCACGCTCCCCTCTCCCGTCGCTCCCAACAGCACCCCCCCCAGGACCATCCGTCCTCCCCCTGCCCATGCCCGACGGTGAAGAGGATTTCGGCATGCTCCCAGAGTCACCATCGACCAGATCAGCACCAACATCGCCGACACCACTGCGTTGCTCCCAGAGGAACATCAAGGCCCCAGACCGGCTAAACCTCTGATCGGTCCACCGGACATCAAAGGACATTTGTTTGCACAAATCTTGTAAATATTAACTCATTGTTGTATATAGTTAACCACCACCCCTGCCGGACTCAATTTTTAACAGGGGGTGAATGTGGTAAACCACTGTTGCACCTGTATTAGGTGATGTACGGTAGGACCTGTACAACAGGTTCGCCAGCAGTCCCTGCCTGCTGGCTCCGCCCAGGAGGCGGGGTATAAATATGCATGTCCTCCAGCCAGCAGCCATTTCGCCAGCTGCTGTGGGAGGCCACACATCTGATAGCAATAAAGCCTCAGTTGGATTCAACTATCGTCTTTGTCCAATTGATCGTGCCTCATTTACCTCATGCTAATTCTGGATGTTAGAGTACAAGACAGGTAGTAATTACTACTTTAATAAAAGCAAATGGCTGTGGATGCTGGAATCTGAAACAAAAACAGGATATGCTGAAGATCTCAGCAGGTCAGACAGCAGCTGAGGAGAGAGAACGGAGTTAACATTTCGAGTCTCGATGACTCTTCATCAAAACTGGAGAGAACTGAGATTAGGATGAGATTTATACTGGGGGGGAGCAGTAACGGCTGGATAGTGGAGGCTGAGGAGAGATTGACAAAGATGTCATGGATAAAAAGACAGATGGAATGTAAATAGTTGTGATCAAAGCTAAGAAGGATGCTGATAGTGGCACATTAAGGTATCAGAATGTGTTAATGGCAGAACAAAGGTAAACAGTGTGACAGAGGGCAATCTGGAACAGGGAACAGGTGGCCTTAGTGAGTGGGGTGGGGGGGGAGGGGAGATGGTGGTAAGGAAAAAACAAGGTGGAAAGCAGGAGGAATGGCTGGTTTCTCCGGTCACCCAGCCCTTTGTTTCTAGGCAGCATGTCGTTCACTGGCAGCGGAATTCTATTCCCCCGCTGCTGAATTTCCCATTGAAGCCACCCCATGCCACCAAGAAACCCATGAGCGGGGGTGTGCTGCCGCCGGGAACAGCGAATCTCAACAGCCAGTGAATTCCATAAGACCTAAAGACATAGGAACAGAATTAGATCTTTCGGCCATCAAGTCTGCTCCGCCATTCAATCATGGCTGATATTTTTCTCATCCCCATTCTTCTGCCTTCTCCCCACAACCCCTGATCCCCTTATTAATCAAGAACCTATCTATCTCTGTCTTAAAGACACTCAGTGATTTGGCCTCCACAGTCTTCTGCGGCAAAGAGTTCCATAGATTCACCACCCTCTGGCTGAAGAAATTCCTCTTCAATGTTTTACAAACTCTTTTTCCTGAGACCCACTTTTGCCAACCAGCCAACCATCGGGACCAACGCTGGTCGACCTTCACAACGCAAGTCGGCCGGCCTTCGCAACAGATGCCACGTTCACGTATCTTTAATGCAATAGGGGAGTCTGCTTAGTCCTCACAATCTCACTTGAATCAGGTTCACAGGAGGAGAGGCCATTGCTCATATCAGGTGCAGACTTCAGCCAATTCCTTTGTGCCATCTTCACCTTTGTGAAAATGGAAAATCCAGCCTCGCACATGTAGGTCGTTATGAAGGGCAATAGCAACAAAACTCTCGTATTGCTCATCATTGGATACTCCTGGGAGATGCTACTCCTGAATGTTGATAGCCTCATGGGTTTTTGAAGTGTTTTTAATGTGGTATTACAAGTCAGGTACAGCAGCGTAGTCTTTTAATTTGGAGTCAGCTGTAAGTTAATAACTGACTCTTGGGTCTCAACCTGAAAAGGAATTTTTCACCCACCACTTCTCTTTCAAAACCTGAACCTTCACTCATTTACCAGTACTTCCCTGCATATAACACACATGGGCTTTACATCCTTATTTGCACTGGCATAATTGACGATACCATAACTCAACAAATCATCTTTCCACTGCTTTGTTCCCGAGGTAAGTTGCTTCTTCGTAGGCTGTTAACCAGATTTTAAAAGCGTCCCTGGGCTTTTTGCTGTCACTGTCCTTGTAACATCTGATATTTTTTTGATTTCTGTTTATAGAATAACTACAGTGCAGAAGAAAGCCATTCGGCCCATCGGGTCTGCACCGACCCTCTGAAAGAGCACCCGACCTAGGTCCATGCTCCCCCACCCTATCCCCATAACCTCACCTAACCTTTGGACACTAAGGGGTAATTTAGCAAGGCTAATCCACCTAACCTGCACATCTTTGAACTGTGCGAGGAAACCAAAGCATTCGGAGGAAATGATGGTGACACGGTGGTTAGCACTGCTGCCTCACAGTGCCAGGGACCCGGGTTCAATTCCGGCCTCGGGTGACTGCCTGTGTGGAATTTGTACTTTCTCCCCGTATCTGCGTGGATTTCTTCTGGGTGCACTGATTTCCTTTCACAGTCCAAAGATGTGCAGGTTGGGTGGATTGGCCATGCTACATTGTCCCTTAGTGACTAGGGATGTACAAGTTAGGTTCTGGGGATATGATGGGGGAGTGGGCCTAGGTAGGGTACTCTTTCAGAGGCTCAGTACAGACTCAATGGGCTGAATGGCTTCCTTCTGCACTGTACGAATTCTATGGTTCTATTCCATGGTTCTAGGAAACCCATGGAGGCACGGAGGAGAATGTGAAAACACCACACAGACACCCAGGTTTGAATTGAACACGGGTCCCTGGTGTTGTGAAGCAGCAGTGCTCACCAGTATGCCGCGGTATTACCCGTGTTATTATGTTTTTGCCTTGTTTACTTCAATTATCTTATTCATTTACAATTATCTTAAAATTAAATGTTGTGTTCTGACGTCTCAGTAAAAAAATTGTCAAAGCTTGTAAATTTATTCACAAAAGTAATTTAATAAATACAAAACTTAGAAACCAGTTAACATTTAACTTAGCATTTAACTTTATCAGCTGAACACTGGCATAAAACTACCTCAACTTTTGTAAATTTTGTGCAATACAATATGTTTTCTCACTTAAACACAACAGTTCTGTCTATTTGTAAAGGGGAGGGAAGGAAGAGGGAGGGAATGGGAGAGAGGAAAGAGGTGGGGAAGGTGGTTCACATTAGCTTACAGGAGGCTTTCATATGTCAACTAAGGCATTAAACTTTGTTAAACCACTTGAAATAACCACTGAGGCTTGTAAGGATGAACATTACATCAGGGAGACTCTTAAGCAACACAGCTTAAAACACATTGCAAAATACAATGTTCTTTAGCTCTAAATCAGCTGGGTGGCGTGCTAACATTAGTGTCCCTGAAGGAGTCAATAGCAACAGTATCGAGGTCATGATCATCCAAAACTAACTCCGCTGGGCTGGAAATATGCTTAGGATGTCAGAGTCCTGACTGCCAAAGCAAATCTTCTTCACTCAGCTTAAGGAAGGATCCTGAACAAGAGGAGGACAAAGGAAGCTCTTCAAATACACCTTGAAGGCGTACCTCAAGAAATGGAACAGACACGTCAATGCCTTGGAGATCTTTGCTCAGAAGAGACCTACTTGGAGGAACCTCCTGATTGAAGGATTACAATTATCCCTCGGGAGGCAGTGGCGTAGTGGTATTGTCACTGGGCTTGTAATCCAGAGACCCAGGGTAATGCTCTGGGGACCGGGTTCAAATTCCTACAGTGCAGATGGTGGAATTTGAATTCAATAAAAATCTGGTACTAAAAAAATAATGCTGACCATGAAAACAGCGTTGATTGTCATTAATAAAAACCATCTGGTTCACTAATGTCCTTTAGGGAGGAAAATCTGTTGTCCTTGCCTGGCCTACATTTGACTCCAGATCAACAGCAATGTGATTGACTCTCAAATGCCCTCAGGGATGGGCAATAAATGCTGGCCTCGCCAGCGATGCCCACATCCCATGTACAAATGACCATTAACACGGAGTATCTTAGGTGCACAATCATACTCGTTAAGGAGTGATCACTGTATTCTATCCATTATAGTTCCTTTAATGAAATAATATCCTCACGACAAACCAAAGTTTAAAAAAATCTTTCTTTCATTTTCTGTGACTCCAAACTCAACAGTAAAGTAACCTTTTAATGGAATTAACAGCCTTATGATAATAATATGAAACATTAACTTACCCAAAAAATGTCTCCCGATGTCTCCTGCCTCTGCTTGATAATCCTAGACCAAGAAATAAAAGTGCGAATGAGGTGTAAAATCTTAGCTAACATCGGGCAGTTTTGCGCTGTAATGCATTTTTCATTCGGCAGCTGCAATGCCGCGCATGGCAAAAAAAAGCACGCCTGCACTTCTGGGCGTGCACGTGCGGCGGATCAGCGACTTAAGTCGCTGACCCGAGAGGAAGTTACGGGCTATTATCTCTCTCCAGCACTGTGATATTCTTATTCTTTGTTTCCCTTATGCAAATATAACTTGTATCAAAACACTTATATGAGTCTGATTAAAAATATTTGCTCACTTCTTCAGCAATAATGTAGCTTAACAATTAACAGATGTTATTTTCTTCCTGTACTCTCACAGTCTACCTGGAAAAGGATTGGAGAGACACATCGTTCTGTACACGATCGCTAAGGATATCATTATGATGCCATCATATAAGTAGTAAGCAAGCCGTGTGAGTTTACTCTGGTATGAAAGGAGCACAGGATTCACTTACAGGAATGACAATCTCACAAAGGATCTATGGCAGATCAGAATGTAAACTAGCCAATCACAAATTATTTTACAGGAATGTTGTGTTAATTGATTCTGTGGTGACATTTCTTTTGTTCCGCATCACAGTGTTTATATCTTGTTTTGTCCTACAAATAGCACTGCATTTTATAACATAATTAGTTATTCTGAAATGTATTTAGTGCTGCTGAAGAACCTTGCAATAATTGTCATTACACTCAAAAAGGACATGACTTTGTACTGTACAGACATTGGGTGGAATTCAATTCAGGTGATGGGGTTACCTGGCAGGATCATGATTAGTGTATTATTCCTTGTGTCTGAATAAAGCTCGTAGTCTTACAGTTGAAGTAGATGCTTTATTTGTATGAGTTTGTTCTCTCTCCAGCGCTTATACTATGTTACATCTGAGTTACCTGTCTGTGTCCTGCTCACCAGCTGCCGTTCCTGTGAAGAGTCTCCTGACTTCCTGTTTGTCTATGTATATATACATCTCTGGTGCTCCCTCTAGTGCTTACTTAGTTGTCGTGTATTTACATTAACCCCTTGTGTATATACAGTGATGCATATCACTACATCTTTTTTTTTCTTTTTACATATTTTCTGTACTTTTTGAAAGATAATTGTACAAAACAGATAGATAAATGATGATATGTACAAGTTGTAATGATATTAATGATTATACAAAGCCAATTAATATTTATGAATCCAATCTTAATTAAAAAATTGATGAGTCCAAACTTTATGAATTTGTCCGGTTCAGTTTTTCTTTCTGTTGTTGACGTGGTGATGTTGATGTTGTAATTTCTTTGTGAATGTCGTCAGTGCTCTTATTTTTAAGGTAGCAACAAATCATCACAAGGTGTTCGAATGGTTGAACCACTGATGCTGACTGACGTGGACTTATTTTTGGGCTTGTGACATCTGCCTTGAAAGCTGGTGTGCTTGTTTGTTCCGGAGCAAATGTGAATTCATGAGATTCGTTGTCATGCCATGGTATGTTTTAGTCTTGCCATTGTTTTGCATTGTGCTGTTGCATTGTCCTTAATGTGCAGAGTTGTACCATGTTGTACAGATCATTGTTTCATTGTTGTTGTTTCTGTCGTTTCTGTCTTTGTTGTTTTCGCTGTCGTACTTGTTATTGTCGTGCTTGTTGTTGCTGTTGTTGTCTTTGTTATGCATCTTGTTGTTTGTTTTGTTGTTGTTCTTGTAGTTTTTTTTGTGTTTGTAGTTTTTGTTGTTGTTCTTGCTGGCTTCTTGTTGTTTTTGTTGTTGCTGTTGTTCTTGTTTCTGTTGTGCTTCTTGTGATTTTTGTTGTTCTTGTTGCACTCAATGATTGTTCCGTGTGGATAATTTGAGTCATTCTCAAATTTATTGGTGTCAGTGTCCTTTTTGGTATCTGATGTTTCATTGAGTGTTTCTTCTTGAGGATTGGGAGAATGATCTGATGTTGCATTGATCGTGGTGATAACAGTCATTTGCGGTGAATTTGATTCCTCTTCTTTGCTTCCTTGGTGCTCCTTTTCTGGAGTCATTTGTGGTTCATTTGAATCATCTTTGGTTTCTTGGTGCTCCTCTTCTGGAGTCACAATCTTCAAGATTTCATTTTTTTGTGGGTAGTATAGAGTAGATGAGGTTTCAATTGATGAGGTCTCACTAGACTCATGAGTGGTTGTGCTTTAATTGTCAAGTTCTTTTGTACAGATGAGCTGCGATCTGTCAGTCTCGCTGTGATCTTGCACATCTTGTATGGGAATTGTGATTTCTTCGTCGCTTGTCTCACATACAGTGGGTAGACTTACATTGTCTTCTTGTTGATTATGTGAGCTTGGTAGACTTTCATAGTCTGCTTCTGGTTGCTCAGATAAGGTTGATAGACCTTCATGGTCTTGTTCATGCATGGATTTCGCTCTGGAGTCTTTAGTTGATTCCATTTTGGAGTCTATCAATGAGCTCTCTGTGGAGGCTTGCGTCGCTTTCTGTGTGGAGTCTTTCATCACTCTCTGTGTGTAGTTGTGCAGTGTTCTCTCTGTGGAGTTGATCTGTGCTCTCTCGACGGAGTCATTCAGTGCATGCTGTGTGATGCCGTTTTCTTCTTGTGTATGTGACAGGTTGCTGTCATCCAATGTATCGACAATCTGCTATCGCATCATGGTATTGAATTCATCTACCATGCATCGAGTCGTGTTGAGCTTTTCAACCGTGGCGCTGATGCTTTTATAATCATCATATCCGAATAACTCAGCCATGTCTGAGTAGTATTCTTCAATAAACAAATCATCTTCTTTTGTTTCGGATGTGTTATTGTGCTCACATGTTCAATGAACAAATCATCTTCTTTGGGTTCGGATTTGTCATTGTGCTCTTCCCTTTGGGTGGTGAAAACTGCTTGTTCCAGGGTGCTGCGAAAGTTATTCTCAACTGCTGGTAGAAGTTCAGGCATTGTTTTACCTTTTGAGGTTGAATGTTTTGGTTTTGTAGCTTTAAAACTCTTATTTTTAATTTTCGGGCAATGAAGCCTTAAGTGGGCGTGGTCTGAGTCATCTGACGTCATGACACTGATGTAAAGCGTAGGAATCGATTGCGCATGCGCGAATCGATTTTTCTTCTTGTTTTCCTAAACTGCGCATGCGCGGCTTGCGCATGTGTGGCTTGCGCATGCGCAGATCCCTCTTCGAACTGTGCGCTCTTTTTGCCCAGCGAACGGTGTTCGATCTTCTTTACGCTGCGCATGTGCGGCTTGTGCACGTGCAGAACGATCTGCTTCCAAAACGGCTGTTTCCACCTGCGCATGCGCAACTGCGGTTTCCTGCGCATGCGCGACTGCGGTTTCCTGCGCATGCGCAGACTCATATTTGTGTCTTTTGTTCCCCGGGCAGTTTAAAATGTGCTCAGACACCATTTTAACTTCTTCAGACCCGTGGAAAAGACCTTTATCGGCGTTTTATCTTGTTAAAAACTTTAAGTTATTTTTTTCTTGCGATCTGCACTTGCCAATTGCGATTTCAAGCGTTAAACCTTTCTGTTCTGATAATGATTGAGTTTCGCATCACTCATTCCCTGTGCAATTTGGTCTGCAAGCATTGAATGTCTTAAAGCAGCATTGTTACTGGTGTTACAGTGATCTTCAAATTTTTTAAGTATTGAAGTTAAAAACTCACCACTATTCTTAGAATTCCCCCTATACCAAAAAGGGTTGATATTCTAAATGGTGAACAGGGATTCCCTGACTCCTATGCAGGCTTAGGTGGGTGCTATTCAGGTCAAACTATATTTTCAAGTTATCCCCCGGTATAAACCATACCTTCACAGAAGAATTTTACCTACTTACCACTTAGTAGCATCGATATCCTGGGTCCTGCATTGCTAAGTAAGTAAAGTAGGCTTTGTAATAACCACTGTTTCAGGTTAAAACTTTTAAGTTATTTTATTATTATATATATATTTTTAAATAGATGCAATCACTGTCTTTACAGAAAAGTAAAAAGATCTTGCTTCTGGATTCTCCTGGTTGGCCCACCTTGACAATCACTCTTCTTTTTAAAATCTGGTCTTCTTTAGATATATTCGCTGTTCTGCTCGGTTGCTATGCTCTATCTTTCCCATGTACCGAGCTGTGAGAGCTGGCTCTGCTGGCTGTCCCCTTTCTTAGGGTTTATATATTTTTCTAACAGCTATTAAGTTATTATGACTTTATTGTAAAGTAACTTTTATTTCACTTGGATTGTAAAAGGTACCTTTAATCTGAATTTTCCTAACACGACTAAGTATTCATTTTGAGCAAGACTTCATCTCATAGCTCTCTAATTATATTGTTTCCTTTGTGATGTTAAAAAATGCTTTGATTTCAAAGGTGTGACATTTGATTCCTGTCATTTCTATAGTTTTATTATTATCAAATTGTGTCCCCAGCTCATAATTTTGACTTTGATTTGGGTCTAATTTGTGTTCTCGTAGATGCGTTGTCTCCAGCTTTCTTTAATTTACCTGATATCAGCAGAACTTCACACCTTTGTCACCTAATTCAACTGAAAACCGCATCCATTTTTTTCCATCTGCTTACCTGACTTCAAGAGGAGATGCGAAACATTGCTTTTAGATGTGTACTAAAATTCACTGATTGTGTCTTGAAAGACCTGCTTGTTTTGTTTGCTAAGCCTGCTTGACAAAGGCTATCTGCATTTTACAATCCTCTCCTGGCAACTGCTGTTAACCCTTCGTGGGATTTTCCCCAACAGTCTCTCATGTTTTTTAAATCAGTGTTACCAGGCTTCCATGTTTCAAATGACATATCTTTCCACATTTTCAATTACAGTATTACTTCTAATTTGGTGTTGTCTTCACCTTTCAAATAATTAAAGCAGTTATAGATTTCTCTAGCTTCATGTCCTGCTAGTAGAAGTGCTATTTTCATTTCTTCTGACGCCGTGCTCAACCCATTAGCTACGATATATAATTTGAATGTTTGTTTAAACATTTTCTATCTATGCCTTAAATTACTGGTTGTTTTCAGCTGCGGTGGAGTTCCAATGAGTTTCATCGACTCAGCGAAGTATCCCCATGTACAAGTTTTCTTCTGTTTTCGATTTTGCTTTGTCTGCATCTTGTGTAACCTTCTAGTAAGCGTTCTGAAGTCTCCTGGTACCATGTATTATTCCTTGTGTCTGAATAAAGCTCGTAGTCATACAGTTGAAGTAGATGCTTTATTTGTATGAGTTTGTTCTCCCTCCAGCGCTTATACTAAGTTACATCTGAGCCACCTGGCTGTGTCCTGCTCACCAGCTGCCGTTCCTGTGAAGAGTCTCCTGACTTCCTGTTTGTCAATGTATATGTACATCTCTGGTGCTCCCTCTAGTGGTTACTTAGTTGTAGTGTATTTACATGAATCCCTTGTGTATATACAGTGATGCATATCACTACAATTAGGAAGGTGATTCTCTCAAAAAGTGTACAAGTTTGAGGGTTTTCTGCATTTGTGGGAGGTTTCAACGATGGCTTTGGCCTTTTGTCCTTTGATATTGGAAGCTCAGTTGTGGATGTTTGCTTTCCTTTCAAGAGGCTTCAGCGCCGAGCATTGGGAACTTAAAGAGATGATGGCTACAACTAATAGACCTCAAAGTCAGGGGTTACATAACACCAAAAGGGTGACAGTGGAAGGCAGTGAAGGAGGTACACCCATTGACCATGCCTCCTCCTGCAACAGAATCCTTTTGGAATCCTGTGGATTCAAAGCTTCAGGCATCCACTGGAAGCAGGAATTTCCCAGCACTGGATGCTTTAACGTGACCTTGAAAAATGTCACAGCATGTATGAAATTCTTCAAGGTGCTTGAGGAGAAGAGAAACCTGCACAATTGAAAATCTTCATGCCGAGATGTTGTTTACTCTGTTATCATAATGTAATCTGGCAGCGACTGGCATCGTTACAACGACCATGTTCCTCTTGTGGTCATGCTTACCTTCCTTAGTTTTAATCATAGAATTGACAGTGCAGAAGAAGACCATTCGGCCCATCGAGTCTGCACCGGCCCTTACAAAGAGCACCCTACTCAAGCCCATGTCTCCACCCTATTCCAGCAACCCAGCAACCCCCACTTAACCTTTTCTTTGGACACTAAGGGCAATTTAGCATGGCAAATCCACCTAACCCGCACATTCTTGGACTGTGGGAGGAAACCGGAGCACCCGGAGGAAACCCACGCAGACACGGGGAGAACATGCAGACTCCGCACAGACAGTGACCCAAGCCGGGAATCGAACCTGGGACCCTGGAGCTGTGAAGCAGCAGTGCTAACCACTATGCTACCGTGCTGCCCTTTTGCTGCAAAGTTTTTAAATTTTGTTTTGAAATATCATATCCATATTTCTTCATGAAACCACTCCTGGAGTGCGGTATGCTTTCCTCACACTGTTACAACATTAAAATAGAAGATTGTGGTTTCTGTTCAGTCCCCTGTCCACTGTTGGGATCTCACCCCGGATTGTAAAATACACTCCGTGCTAATTCGCAATGAAATTTCGGTTTATATCCTGCTGAAACTTAGGATTTTGCTCACCACTGTTACAGAAATAGTGGTTTTGAATGTTTTCGTCAATGATGTTCAGTTATACTTGCCGTGGAGCTTTGAAAACGTACTTAAGGCTGAAAGATTTAATTGATTAACGCAAACAGAAGCATGACTTTTACAAATGTGATGATACAAAAAGGAGGAAGACTCGTTTATTCAGACAAACTGCCAGTCTCACGACACTTCTCCATTGTGCCACCAGTATTGCCTCCGCTGTTTCTTTCCGATCATAACTGCATGCACAAGTTCCTCACAAATTTCTCTGACATTCTTCTGTCTGTTTTACTTAGCTTAAGAACTTGTCAGGAACAGCATGGAGATCAAGGACCTCCAAGGGATTTGGAATAGCAAAGGCAGGTCAAGAAGACTCTGAAGGTGGATGGTAAGGAAACAATCCTCCACACTCCCTCCAGTCTCACTATCGGGGGAGCTGGACTTCCTTGCCTATATGCCAGGCAGCTCAAAGTTTGTCTCTTGTGCAACAAATCTGCTCCTGTGACGGTCAATTGCAGATCCGCCATCTGCAAGCAGACAAAATGCTGCAATGCTTGTGGTAGGACAGGCCACCCCTACAAAACTTTCCCTAAATGCTTCCTTGATTGTGCACAGGCAGTGAGAACCAAGTAGGGACTTGTGAGGGGAATGGTGAGTGTGACTTCCACAAAGGAAACCTGCAACCACTCCCTCACCCACCCACTAAGCCCTCTAGTGAGCAAGACAGGTTAAGGAAGGACACAGGGAGGGACATGAAGAAGGAAAACGCTAAGGCAGCAGACTTCCAAACATCAGCACTGTCCCCTGTACCTCCCACCTCTCAGCAAATCAAGTCAATAGTGTCTCCTCAGAGCAGACAAAATGTACAATAATGCCCAACTCCAGTTAATTAACAAGTATGTCCCAGCTCAATACAACTCCAACAGCTGCTGGCACCATCCAGGCTAGTATTTCTGGTGGGGCCAACAGCAGAAGGATCCCATACCCAGACCCCTGATGAAAACGATTCTGATGCAAAACTGCACAGTTTTTAACAATCCTGCAGATGGAGCACCACACAGATACACCTGGTTGAATTCAGACAGGTCTGTCTGTTCTAGGATAGACTTCCTGTTTGTGTCCTGAGCATTCAGAGTCAGACCCATTGATGTCAAGCCAGTGTTCTTCACTGGTCGTTGCCTCATACTGGCCCACTCTCACTTACATGAAAACCAGAGGATTGGCAGGGGGACGTGGAAACTGAACCTGAGTTTTATCAACCTTCATTTTTAAATAGATTGGGCTGATCAACTTGGAAATGGCAACCAAGAGAATGAATTCATAGAGTGCATTTAGGATGTATTTTTGGAGCAATATGCTTTGGAACCACCTCAGGATCAGGCTATTTTGGATCTGGTAATGTATAATTAAGTAGGTTTAATAAATGAGCTCATGGTTCTGGATCTCCGAGGAAGTAGTAATCAAAGTATGATAGAATTTAGCATTCAGTTTGAGTATGAGAAAATTGGGAAATATCAGCGTTAAATTTAAAGAGGGAGTTTAAAAAGTATTTCATGGGATGTCTGGGCCAGCATTTATTCCACTTGCCCTTGTTCAAGAGATAACCACATTGCTGTGGATCTGAAGTCACACATAGGCCAGACCAGGTAAGAATGGCAGATTCCCTTCCCTATAGGACCTCAGTATTGAACCAGATGGGTTTTACAGCAATCAACAATGGTTTCATAGTCATCATTAGACTTTTAATTCCAGATTCTTATTCAATTCAAATTCCACCATCTGCCGTGGTGGGATTCGAACCTGTGTTCCCAGAGGATTACCCTGGGTTTCTGGAACACTAGTGCAGTGACAATAGCACTACATCACTGTGCGAGAATGTAACTGGCCAAAATGGACTGAGAGATGCACTGAAGCTTGGGGCAGCTGCTGCTGAGGTGCAATGGGGAAGGCCACCATCAAAGGTCTTTCAGCCATTGTACACCGAGAGCTGGAACTGCAGAACCTCTCGGGGTTGTATATCTGACATGGAATGTATATTGTAAATATCAAGAGTATTTAGTGTGTGGAGAAAAGTAGAATTTTTACTGCACTTTATGTAATTTTTCAGTTTGGAATGTACTTTTGCAAATTTTAAGATCAGTGAATATTTTTGGAACAATGAAAGAGACACCCATGTTGCCTAACTTGGGAAGGCTTGTTACATTAAGTGGCAATCAGGCATTTAACTAGGCAGTCTGGCCACCCCAGGATCAAATTCCCAAAGGGGTGAAAGTCCTTCCTCCTAGAGCTGCCGACCAGTCAGAAGCTAGCAGTTGCTTGCTACCATCAACACTATTGGGGGGGGGGGGGTGGATACTGGCAATGCTCCCACCATCGGTGGTGCACCCAGGCCACAGTTGAGTGAAGGCAGGGTGCAAGAGGATGGGGTTGGCAGCACGGTAGCACAAGTGGCTAGCACTGTGGCTTCATCGCGCCAGGGTCCCAGGTTCAATTCCCGCTGGGTCACTGTCTGTGCGGAGTCATCATGTTCTCCCCGTGTCTGCGTGGGTTTCCTCCGGGTCCCCAGTTTCCTCCCACAGTCCAAAGACGTGCAGGTTAGATGGATTGGCCAAGATAAATTGCCCTTAGTGACCAAAAAAGGTTAGGAGGGATTATTGGGTTATGGGGATAAGGTGAAAGTGAGGTCGTTGCCTCATGGGTCGGTGCAGACACGATGGGCCGAATGGCCTCCTTCTGCACTGTATGTTCTATGTTCTATGTTGTTCTATGTAAGGGTGGGGAGGGGTTGTTTTTCAGTGGCTCCTTCCTAATGCTGGGTCCCTTGACCCCAACAGGGATTGCTTTTTGGAATTCCTGCATGGCAAGTCCCCAATTTGCCACTCGGTGAATATCAGTGGCAGAATCAAGCTCTTAAGTGGACATTAATTGCCCACTTTAGGGCTTTAATTGGCAGATGAATGGAAAGGCCGTTGGTTTTGATTGCTGCAGAGACATAGTAGGCAGTAGTGACACCCTCCCACTTAATTAAATCCACCCCACCTCTCCCACCACCCCCATACCAACCTCAGGAGAGGGCATTAAATTCTACCCATTGAATGGGAAATTGTTTTAACTTTTGCACACCTTGGACACAATATGTAAGTTCCATTATATATGAATATAAACAAAACTATCTTTTTATTACAAATACAGCCACACAATGTGATGAATAAAACCAGGATTTTTTTACTTCCATTCATATTCAACTTGATTAGTGGATGAGTGTACGTTTAGAATCACATTTTGGGCTGACAAGTCATCAGAGTTAATTGTTTAAGCGATTCAATACATTGTAAACAGAATGTTAATTTTGTTCCTTTTTTGTTCCTAATTGCTGTTTTTCTTCTAACAGCTAAGCTGGTAGTGTTGGTACACTGCTGTGACAGTAAAGTTTGTGCAATGCCTGAAGTATCCAAGACAATAATTAAAACTGTGACAACTTTGTTTCTTCTTTATCTGCACTTTCAGTTTATTGCATTGTCCCTGATGCTGTGATAACATGTGAAAATGTGACACAGAACTAGTTTACGAATCAGAGACAGTGGTCTAAAGTCTCTGCTTCACGATGCCGGAAATACGAATCGCAATCGGACGGAGAATTGCGGGTAATCCAAAAATCAATGTTTACACCCCTCAAGGGGCAGGTGTTCTTTGAGCCATCTTGGTGGCTGCTGTGAGTGTGTGGTAAGTGGAGCGCTTAAAAACAGCTCCAGCTGTCAGGCTCTTTAACGCTAACTCCGGCCCCAGTGGTTACAACGCTGGGTGGGCCAGGAATTGCTCTGAATTCCCGTCGGCAGAGTGCTGGCCCATCTGCATGTCCAGTCTCGTTTTCCGAATAACGCCCCCAATGGGGACGCAAATTCCATATTATTCAGTCCCGGCGGCAACACTAGTCATCCAAATGGAGAATTCTGCCCAATGTCTATACTCGGAACTTTGAAATTTACTGTCAAACACATTTCAATAAGAACCCACTGGAAATGATTTCCTCAGTGGAACATGTCATTAGCTTCATCAGTGTGTTCCCATAATGATGCTGCTCACTGTAAACTGGGGTTATTTGTGCTAAAATGTGTTAAATATTTGTTACTCAAAGGGTTGTCTTTTGAATCCACTGCCCCAGAAAGCTGTAGATCGTCAGTCATTGAATAAAATCAAGAGAGAAATCAATTGATTTTTGAATATGAAGCAATTTAAGGAATATGGAGATAGTGGAGGAAGGTGGATTTGTGGATCATTCATTCTTGGTGAACCGTGGAGCAGGTTTGAATGACTGAATGACCGACTCCTGCTCCTATTTTGTTTGGGTTCTTATGTTGGAACAGGATAGTGTTTGGGAGGACAGCACGGGCATCTACCCGTCAAAGTGGAAAACTGCCCAGGTATGTCCTCTGTATAAAAAGCAGGACAACCCGGCCAATTACCACCCCGTCAATCTTCTCTCGATCATCAGCAAAGTCATGTAAGGTGTTGTTGACAATGGACAATGCTACCAAGTGAAACTTACTCAGCAATAACCTGTCATTGACACTCAGTTTGTGTTCTGTCAGGGCCACTCAGCTCCTGACATTATCACAGTTTTGGTCCAAACATGGACAAAAGAACTAAACTCGAGATGTGAGGTGAGAGCGACTGCCCTTGACATCCAGGCAACATTTGATCAACTGTGGCGTCAAGGATTTCTAACAATGGGAGACGGGTGGAAAAAAACATTTGAGTCAATGGAATGTGGTTGCTGTTGTTGGAGGTCAATTATCTCAGTTCCAGGACATCACTGCAGGAGTTCCTCAGGATAGTGTCCTCGGTCCAACCACCTTCAGCTGCTTCATCAATGGCCTCCCTTCCATCGTAAGGTCAGAAGTTGGGATGTTCACTGATGACTGCGCATTTTTCAGCACAAAGATCTGAACAACATTCAGGTTTGGACAGATAAACAGCAATTGCCATTTGTACCACACAATGACCATATCCAACAAGAGTGAATCTAACTATCTCCCTTGACATTCAGTGGGATTAATATTGCTGATACCCCCACTGTCAACATACTGAATGTTAACATTGATCAAAAACTGAACTGGACCAGCCAAAATAACACTGTACCTAAAAGAGCAAGTCATTGTCTCAGAATTCGCACCTCCTAACGCTCCAAAGCCTGTCCAATATCTGAAACAAAAGAAAATATGCTGGAAAAGCTCAGCAGTACTGGCAGAATCTGTCGAGAGAGAAACAAAGTTAATGGGGGCGATTCTCCAAAATGGAGACCACGTATTCGCGCACGGGGTCGACCGATTCTCTTCCCCACAGGGGGCCGGCATGGCGCTGGAGCGGTTCATGCCGCTCCAGCCTCCCGTCCCGGCGCCAAATAGGTGCGCGCCAACCCGCGCATGCGCAGTTGGACCGCGCCAACCTGCGCATGCGTGGGGGACGTCTTCAGCGCGCCGGCCCCAACTCAACATGGCGTCGGTGTTCAGGGGCCGCCGCGCAACAAAGTAGGCCCGGGGGGGGGAAGAGGTCGGCCCACCGATTGGTGGGCCCCGATCGTGGGCCAGACCCCATTGGAGGCCCCCCCTCCACCGGTGAAGGAGCGCTTTTCCCGCCCCACAGGCCACCCCCCCCGACCCTTCATGCAGAGTTCCCGCCGGCAGCAACCGGGGTGAACGGCGCCGGCGGGACTCTGTCGTATCCGCGTGGCCACTCAGCCCATCCGGGCCGGAGAATCAGCCCGTGGCCGGCGCCGCGTCAAATGCGCCGGCGCAAACGGCGCTGATTCTCCGCACCTCGGAGAATCGCGCGCCGGCGTCGGGGCATCGTGGCGCGGTTGTGGCGATTCTCCGGCCCGGCGCGGGGCTCGGAGAATCGCCCCCAATGTTTCGAGTGCAATTGTTGGTGCCAGACCAACTGAGCTTTTCCAGCATTTTTGGTTTTTATTTCTGATCTCTAGAATCGAAGTATTTGGCTTCTATTTTCCAGTCCACAATTTACAAGGCACAAGTCAGGAGTGTAAAAATTCCAGATAATTACCTTAATTTTAGATTGAAGTCGGAGATTGGGATTTCGGAGATCGGAAAAGACAGTTCCCAGTGAGCCTCAGGCCTCCTGCGCAAGCGGCAGCTGTGAAATAACCGCACATGCATTTGCGATTTGTTGATTTCACCATTTCAGGCTGGAAACCTGCCCTATGCAACAAGCACAGAAGAAAAAGTAGGAAATAAATGAAACGGTGCAAAATTGGAGGTGAGGTGACCTGAGCAAAATTTGACAGAAGGTGTTCCAGGGAGGAGAACATGGGGAGGGGTGCAGGGAGAAGATCCCAAAGATAGAAGATCCAAAATCAGGGAGTGGGGCAGAAACAGATCCCAGAGGAAGGTCACAGGGCAGGAACAAGGACAGAGATCAGAAACAGACACTGTAAAATAAAGTTTAGAAAAAGGAACAGAGCAATAGGTTCTGAATTACCAGCCTCCCCGAACAGGCGCCGGAATGTGGCGACTAGGGGCTTTTCACAGTAACTTCATTTGAAGCCTACTTGGGACAATAAGTGATTTTCATTTCATTTCATTCAATTAAAGAGAGAGAGAGCTGTGTGGAGCAGACTTGAAGCAAAGTGGACTTGAGAGAAACCCTAAAGACCTGAGGGAGCAGTTGAAGGTTGGTGTCTCTGTGCTGCGGGCTGTAAGGTAAAGGTACCCCTTTTTGGAGCAATGGCGTACAGCTTGGCACGGCCGAAAGTCTGAAAGTGCGCTTGAAAGGTGAAGCTTGAGTGTACTTGGAGATACAGGCAAAAGGAATCTGAGACGGTGAGATTGAAATGCTGGAGTTGGATCCTTGTTGAAGGCGTCCAAATGGGTGAAACATTTGCAGAGAATTCCAAGGTGAGTTCTTCAAATGTGTAAGTTGGAAACCCTTATGAGAAAGACAGAGTATCAGTGAGACCATTCGGGTGGCTTGTTCAGAAATCCATAGAATCTGTAGGTCACAACTGCCATTTACTTCAGAGTGTGGTGTGTCTGACCACAGTTGGCTCACAAGTACCGCATACTTAGCCTGAATATGAGAGTATGAGATATATATGGTAAATGGTTTTATTAAGATCTGGCTGGGGTGAAAGAATAATGAACATTGATTCATATTCTTGCATTTGTTGAGACCTTTCCAAAATTTTGTCTGGTGTAATATAGTTCATTTTTCTTGTTGAATAAATGTTTTGTTCTTTGTGTTAAAAGTTCATGAAACGAAATGAAAATTGCTTATTGTCACAAGTAGACTTCAAATGAAGTTACTGTGAAAAGCCCCTAGTTGCCACATTCCAGCGCCTGTTCGGGGAGGCTGGTACGGGAATTGAACCATGCTGCTGGCCTGCCTTGGTCTGCTTTAAAAGCCAGCTATTTAGCCCTGTGCTAAACCAGCCCCTTGTATCAGCAGACTCCTGCAAATTCGTCCAGTAACAAAAACAAAGTTATCTATTGAGCCAGGTTTCACTCTTAGATCTGGCTTGGACTGTAATAGGAGTGTAATGGAATACTCTTCACTTGCTTAATGAGTGAAGCTCCAACAAAACCCAAAACACTCAGCACCATCCAGGACAAAGCAGCCCATTTGAATGCCACCCATCCAGCAGCTTCAACATTCACTCCCTCCACCATCAACACACAGTGGCAGCCGTGTGTACCATCTACAAGGTGCACTGCAGCAACTCACCAAGATGCCTTCAACAGCACCTTCCAAAACCTCGATCATCAGAAATACATAGGGAGCAGATACATGGGAACATCATCACCTGCAAGTTCCCTTCCAAGTCACTCACCATCCTGACTTGGAAATATATCACCGTTCTTTCAATGACATTGGGTCAAAAACCTGGAACTCCCTCCCTATCAGCACTGTGGGTGTACCTACACTACATGGACTGCAGTTCAAGGGGAGGGCAATAAATGTTGGCCTAGCCAGTGATGCCCTGCTCCCATGAAAGAAGAAAGAAATTACAGAAAAAATTTAAGGAGAATGCAGACCACATGGATAAATTTACAAATATTTTAAATGTGTTACGTTGCGAAATAGGAGACAGTGCAAAACAGCAGAGGTGTGGTATTGCTTAGTGATCTTCATAAAGGATAGCATCCATGGAAGAGGTTTGGACAAGTTTGGGTTTATTATGGCCAAAGGTGGGACAATGTTAGTCAGGTTGGGGGGTGATAAACGTAAAATGGTTTCAATGGCAAAGGAGCTGAGTTGTTGGATGAAAATAAGCAATGTTGCTATTGGACAGTGTGTGGAATTTAAGTTCAGCTCCTGCCAAAACAGTGCAATAAGATTCTGACAGATCCCATACAGCCTGGGGCAGTGCTGATGAAGGGGTTGGAATCAGTGATATGAAAGCAGCAATTGTGGCAGGCACTGACGGGCGTCTTGATGGTGTGTTGCTAAAATCATATTCGGCTGGTTTGAGCCTCTGTCAACTTTGTTTTCTGAAATTTCAACCACAACCACAATTCTGCAGAAAAATGTACATTTTGACGGTTTCCATGGGAGCGATCTAACGGCCGCGCTGCGCCCGGTCCGGGACACAACGGTGAATCTCACGAGAGGCCCCTCATCAGATTTATGTGGTTTGTGACACCTCGCAAAATCTAACAGGATCTCGCGAGGCATCACAATCTGGATCCCGCCCACAATGAGTGGGACCCAGATTTGCATATTTAAGTGAGCAGCTAACCTCACTTGAATATGTCCGTGCCAGATCTACCCAGTGCTCAGGAGCGAATCCCCTCGCCTCAGAGACTCAGAGCCAGTGCAATGTAGTACTGATCTCCACAAATGTGGACTAGGTGGAACGGGAACGGCACCTAGAGGGGTCTCCCAGGTGATCGGAGGCCCCCGGGTGGCCGGCCTCTGGGCAGGGTAGTACCCTGGCACTGCTGATGCCACCTGGGCACCTTGGCACTGCCAGACTGGTTACCTGTCATTACCACCCGGGCACTCTGGCAATGCCACCTGCTTGCCTCCCTGGCAGCGTCAGGGTACCCAGATGGCCCTGCTAGTCTAGCAGGGGCAATGCCAGTGCCAAGGTGCCCAGATGCCATCTTGCGCCTTCCGGGGATCGGGCCTGGGAGTGCCCTGCCCTTGTGAGTGAGGCTCAAGGACCTCCTAATCGTTAAGTTGGGGAGTTTTAAAATGACACCTTGATGTCTTCCTACACTGACGAGAGGAGCTCCTCCGTGCAGGAAATAAAGGTAATTGCATCCTCGGTGAAGCCTTCATCGCCGAGGCACACAAAAAGAACAGAGTCCCCTTTAATAGCACTGCAAGCACAGGGAAACACCCCACTAAACGCGCTCGACACAGGACTTCTTTTTTCCCATTCATGCGCGCTCCATGATTCCTGTAGTTTAAAGGGTTAATGTAAATAGGCAGTCTAGATTATCAATGATGTAAGATCACATGGCACCATAGTATTCGCGGAGATAGTTCTATGTGAAGCCTCGTGCAAAGCTTTATCCTGAAAAAACACCAAGTAAATGGCCAAGTGACCAACAAATCAGCAAGTAAAACGACTGCAAGGAAAGGACAGCGCGGGAACAAATGCCAACAGAACTCCAAGGAAGGTCATGGAGAAAATCTTAACCTTACCAGAATGCTGCTGGAGGTCTTGTGGCACAATGGTAGCGACCCTGCATCTGGACCAGAATGTCCAAGTTGAAGTCCAATGCCAGGTCTTATTGGCCACCGAAGGAGTGTTCTTAACACAGTTCAATCAGCTCAGGAATCTTTCCACCACTTCCCCACTATTACCCAAAGGGAAAAAAGTGAATGTATGAAGATACGCTAAAAAAAAACAGAATGCTTTGAACATATGGAAGGCCTGAATCAAGCTAAGAAGCTGCACAACTGGCATCGTTGGTTTCCAAGGTGCAGAACCTTCCAGGATTATCAGAGAAGCCTAACAAGGGATAGGTCAGTACTCTTCTCAATGCCAGTCGACAAAACAGTCAGTGTGGTAACTTGAGACTACAACATAGGTAGTCGAATGTGTTGCTTAAAAGAAGGAACTTCTTTATATAAATAAATAACAAAGTTCAACAATAACAGTAATAACTATGAAACGGAAGCTCTAGTAAAACAGGTCTTGTCTACAGGACACTTTGTGCAGACTGCAAAAGACCACCCAAAACTTGCACGTGCTCTGAACCCTCACCAGATGCCAGTAAAACAATTACACAGGGGAAAGAACACACTGTATGATGTGCCATCAATTATACAAAGACGAGTTGTGGAATGAAACTGTAACTTTAATAAGCTAAACGAGAACCTGCTGGTAACTGATCCCGAACTGGGGCAGGGCCAGAGGTCGGCCACCTTTATACAGGGCCTGAGGGGAGGAGCCACAGGTGGAGCCAGCAGAGACAACAAACAATATATCCAATACAGTAACAGTGTTTACCACAATATATACAATACAGTAACAGTGGTTTACCACAATATATATAATACAGTAACAGTGCTTTACCACTTTCACCCCCTGTTAAAAAAAGAGTCAGGCGGGGGTGAAGTGGACTTAAAGATCGAGTCTGTCCGGGGCTTTGATCTTCCGGCGTGAACGCCTCAGTCCCGGCTGTGGTGTGGAAACTGGTGTTGAAATCAGGAATAAGAAGGGTGCAGTCACAATGTTGGGGGTTTACTACAGGCCTCCCAACAGCCAGCCGGAGATAGAGGAGCAGATAGGTAGACAGATTTTGGAAAAGAGTAAAAACAACAGGGTTGTTGTGATGGGAGACTTCAACTTCCCCAATATTGACTGGGACTCACTTAGTGCCAGGGGCTTAGACGGGGCAGAGTTTGCAAGGAGCATTCAGGAGGGCTTCTTAAAACAATATGTAGACAGTCCAACAAGGGAAGGGGCTGTACTGGACCTGGTATTGGGGAATGAGCCCGGCCAGGTGGTAGAAGTTTCAGTAGGGGAGCATTTTGGGAACAGTGACCACAATTCAGTACGTTTTAAAGTGCTGGTGGACAAGGAAATGAGTGGTCCTAGGGTAAATGTGCGAAATTTGGGGAAGGCTAATTATAACAATATTAGGCAGGAACTGAAGAACCTAGATTGGGGGCGGATGTTTGAGGGTAAATCAACATCTGACATGTGGGAGGCTTTCAAGTGTCAGTTGAAAGGAATTCAGGACCGGCATGTTCCTGTGAGGAAGAAGGATAAATACTGCAATTTTCAGGAACCTTGGATAATGAGAGATATTGTAGGCCTCGTCAAAAAGAAAAGGAGGCATTTGTCAGTGCTAAAAGGCTGGGAACAGACAAAGCCTGTGTGGAATATAAGGAAAGTAGGAAGGAACTTAAGCAAAGAGTCAGGAGGGCTAGAAGGGGTCACAAAAAGTCATTGGCAAATAGGGTTAAGGAAAATCCCAAGGCTTTTTACGTGTACATAAAAAGCAAGAGGGTAGCCAGGGAAAGGGTTGGCCCACTGAAGGATAGGCAAGGGAATCTATGTGTGGAACCAGAGGAAATGGGCGAGGTACTAAATGAATACCTTGCATCAGTATTCACCAAAGAGAAGGAATTGGTGCATGTTGAGTCTGGAGAAGGGTGTGTAGATAGCCTGGGTCACATTGAGATCAAAAAAGACGAGGTGTTGGGTGTCTTGAAAAATATTGAGGTAGATTAGTCCCCAGGGCCTGATGGGATCTACCCCAGAATACTGAAGGAGGCTAGAGAGGAAATTGCTGAGGCCTTGACAGAAATCTTTGGATCCTCACTGCCTTCAGGTGAGGTCCCGGAGGACTGGAGAATAGCCAATGTTGTTCCTCTGTTTAATAAGGGTAGCAAGGCTAATCCAGGGAACTACAGGTCGGTGTGCCTTACGTCAGTGGTAGGGAAATTACTGGAGAGAATTCTTTGAGACAGGATCTACTCCCATTTGGAAGCAAATGGACGTATGAGTGAGAGGCAGCATGGTTTTGTGAAGGGGAGGTCGTGTCTCACTAACTTGATAGAGTTTTTCGAAGAGGTCACAAAGATGATTGATGCAGGTAATGCAGTGGATGTTGTCTATATGGACTTCAGTAAGGCCTTTGACAAGGTCCCTCATGGTAGACTAGTACAAAAGGTGAAATCACACGGGATCAGGGGTGAGCTGGCAAGGTGGATACAGAACTGGCTAGGTCATAGAAGGCAGAGAGTAGCAATGGAAGGATGCTTTTCTAATTGGAGGGCTGTGACTAGTGGTGTTCCGCAGGGATCAGTGCTGGGACCTTTGCTGTTTGTAGTATATATAAATGATTTGGAGGAAAATGTAACTGGTCTGATTAGTAAGTTAACAGACGACACAAAGATTGGTGGAATTGCGGATAGCGATGAGGACTGTCAGAGGATACAGCAGGATTTAGATTGTTTGGCGACTTGGGCGGAGAGATGGCAGATGGAGTATAATCCGGACAAATGTGGGGTAATGCATTTTGGAAGGTCTAATGCAGGTAGGGAATATACAGTGAATGGTAGAACCCTCAAGAGTATTGAAAGTCAGAGAGATCTAGGTGTACAGGTCCACAGGTCACTGAAAGGGGCAACACAGGTGGAGAAGGTAGTCAAGAAGGCATACGGTATGCTTGCCTTCAATGGCCGGGGCATTGAGTATAAGAATTGGCAAGTCATGTTGCAGCTGTACAGAACCTTAGTTAGGCCACACTTGGCGATAGTGTTCAATTCTGGTCGCCACACTACCAGAAGGATGTGGAGGCTTCAGAGAGGGTGCAGAAGAGATTTACCAGAATGTTGCCTGGTATGGAGGGTATTAGCTATGAGGAACGGTTGAATAAACTCGGTTTGTTCTCACTGGAACGACGGAGATTGAGGAGCGACCTGATAGAGGTCTACAAAATTATGAGGGGCATAGACAAAGTGGATAGTCAGAGGCTTTTCCCCAGGGTAGAGGAGTCAATTACTAGGGGGCATAGGTTTAAGGTGCGAGGGGCAAGGTTTAGAGGAGATGTACGAGGCAAGTTTCTTACACTAAGGGTAGTGGGTGCCTGGAACCCGCTGCCGGAGGAGGTGGTGGAAGCAGCGACATTTAAGGGGCATCTTGACAAATATATGAATAGGATGGGTATAGAGGGATACGGACCCAGGAAGTGTAGAAGATTGTAGTTCAGACGGGCAGCATGGTCGGCACGGGCTTGGAGTGCCGAAGGGCCTGTTCCTGTGCTGTACTTTTCTTTGTTCTTTGTTCTTTGAAACCTGCATGTCTGGGAGCATGTCGTCTTCTTCTTCGTTCAGTAGTTGAGTCGGTGGAGAGGGAGACGATGTAATGGCGGGTGTGGTGGTGATGGTCACTGGAGAACCTGCAGGTGCCAAATCCCAAAGGGAGACTGTGTCCTGCCGCCCATCATGGGGTGTGCCACGTAGGCATATTATGGGTTGGCATGTAGGAGAATAACCCTTTCGATCAGGGGATCCGATTTATGACTCCTCGCATGCTTCCGGAGGAGGATGGGCCCTGGGACCGTCAGCCAGATCGGGAGCGAGACCCCGGAGGTGGACTTCCTGGGGAAGACAAACATTCGTTCGTGAGTGGTCTCATTGGTGGCAGTGCACAGGAGCAACCGGATGGAGTGGAGCGCAACGGGAAGGACCTCCTGCCAGCGGGAGTCTGGGAGACTTCTAGACCGTAGGGCAAGAAGGACGGCCTTCCAGACCGTCGCGATCTCCCTCTCCACCTGTCCGTTTCCCCGGAGGTTGTAGCTGGTAATCCTGCTTGAGGCGATGCCCTTGCTAAGCAGGAACAGTCACTCATGAAAGAGGAACACCGATCGCTATGGATGGAGTTGGGGGAAACCAAATAAGGTGAAGAGACTGTGCAGGGCCTTGATGACAGTGGCAGAGGTCATATCAGGGCATGGGATGGTGAAAGGGAAACGTGAATACTCGTCAATAATGTTGAGGAAGTACACGTTACGGTCAGTGGAGGGGAGGGGCCCTTTGAAGTCGATGCTGAGGCGCTCAAAAGGGCGGGAGGCCTTTACCAGGTGCACTCTGTCTGGCCGATAGAAGTGTGGTTTGCACTCCGCGCAGACCTGGCAGTCCCTGGTCACGGACCTGACCTCCTCGATGGAGTAAGGCAGATTGCCTGCCTTGACGAAATGAAAAAAACGGGTGACCCCAGGGTGACAAAGGTCATTGTGGAGGGCCCGAAGTTGGTCTACTTGTGCGCTGGCACATGTACCGCGGGATAGAGCATCTGAGGGCTCATTGAGCTTCCCAGGTCAATACAAGATATCGTAGTTGGAGGTGGAGAGTTCGATCCGCCACCTCAGGATCTTGTCATTCTTGATCTTGCCCCGCTGTGTGTTATTAAACATGAAGGCAACTGACTGTTGGTCAGTGAGGAGAGTGAATCGCCTGCCGGCCAGGTAATGCCTCCAGTGTCGCACAGCTTCTACAATGGCTTGGGCTTCCTTTTCGACGGAGGAGTGTCAAATTTCGGAGGCCTAAAGGGTACGGGAGAAGAAAGCCACAGGCCTGCCCACCTGGTTGAGGGTAGCGGCCAGGGCAAAGTCAGACGCATCGCTCTCCACCTGGGACGGGATGGACTCGTCCACCGCGTGCATTGCGGCTTTGGCAATATCTGCCTTGATGCGGTTGAAGGCCAGGCGGGCCTCAGCTGTCAGGGGAAAAATGGTTGATTTAATGAGTGGGCGGGCCTTGTCTGCATAATTGGGGACCCACTGGGCATAATAAGAGAAGAGCCCCAGGCATCTCTTCAGGGCCTTGGGGCAGTGGGGGAGGGGAAGTTCCAGGAGGGGGCGCATACGGTCGGGGTCGGGCCCTAGGACCCCGTTTTCCACAACGTAGCCAAGGGTGCCTAGGCGGGTTGTGCGGAAAACGCATTTCTCCTTATTATATGTGAGGTTAAGGAGCTTAGTGGTGTGGGGAAAATGTCGGAGGTTAGCGTCATGGTCCTGCTGGTCATGGCCGCAGATGGTGACATTATCCAGATACGGGAACGTTCCCCGCAGCCCGTACTGGTCAACCATTCGGTCCATCACTCATTGGAAGACCGAGACCCCATTGGTGACGCCAAAGGGGACCCTAAGGAAGTGGTAGAGGCGGCCATCTGCCTGGAAGGCAGTGTATTGGCGGTCCTCCGGGCGAATAGGGAGCTGGTGGTACGCAGACTTATTGTTCATTTAAAGTTTTGTTTCTTAAGTTTTATTAATTAATTTGCGTGATGCAGATAGAAAGTTGCTTGTCGTCAGATGTTTTCCAATAATTAATTCTGTTATGGTCTACTTGTATGGAGCTCTAATATATCCCAGCTGTATCCAAGTTTTTAGTCTCCATGTCCCACTTCCTTTGAGTTACATTAAAATCAATGCAAATTGTCCTGCCTGTATGGAATTCTGATGTGTATAAATGGCATTTGCATCCAGCAAATTCTCTCCCGAAGTGAAAGACATTAATAGGACTTGAATGCCATTAAATTTCATCATTATCAATGGAGCAGTTGCTTTGTTTGTCTGAGTTTGAAGCTATGGTCTATGGACAGCTCTGCTCTTCTTGATTACCCTCCTCACAGTAACACAGTGTGCTATTATCACACTGGCTATTGTTCAGAAAACTGAATCCAATGACCTGTATTAAAATAGTATTACCATATTGTACTGAGTAGGAAAAGAGGAACTCTGAATGTATTATTAAAACATAGGTGCTTTTCTAAAATTTAATACTGCCAATAAAACCTGAGAATTAGTTATTTTTATCCAATTTCAGAATTTCTGTTTTGCTCATCAGAATATTTATTGTCTGATGAGATGATAATTTTGTAATTACAACACAGTTCATATCGTGGACCCCATGTGGAATAGCACACCGTATATCATAGGACATGGTCAAGAAGAATTGGAGGTGTTGGGAAGAGAGGATTTGATATTGTTGCAGGGGAGAATGGGATTTCATATGCTATGAGGCTGTTTTTAGATTATTAATGGATAAACATCGCATTTTTTAAAATAAGTGATTCTGTCATGGTGTCTCTCATGATAAGTTACATTATTGTCATGTTGCTGTTTCTTGCATTCTTTTCATTTTTAGTTCTGCATGTTCATTACCATTTGTTTTAATGTCCTTTTTTTCTTTCTCCCATTGTCCTGTTCAGACTCTTTCTCTTACTGATGTATATTAATGAGCCAAACTGTGGTGTTCGGGGTATGATCTCAAAATTTGCAGATGATATAAAGATTGGTTGTCAACTGTGATGAGGATAGTCTTGAACTTCAAAAGGACATAAATATGTTGGTGGATTAGGCAGACAAGTGGCAAATGAAGTTCAGTGGACGGTATAGCATGTTGCCATGAAGGAGACATGGGGCTGGAAAACCTGACGTGCCTTCCAAAATGCACACCTGACCCGTGCATGACTTAAGTTGTGTCATTCAGAAGAAGAACATCGTCTCTATGGGGTCGGCTTTGCCGGAAAAAACAAATTGGTCGGATGTCTCAATGAACCCCCGGCAGAGTGAGCGAATGCCTCACGACCCTACGACTCACCCTGGCCCAGAAGCAGCACATCACAGCCGTCAGTGCCCATGCCACAACCCTAGATGCAATGGGCAAGAGAAAAGAGGCATTCTAGTCCAACCTCGACCAATCGCTGTCCCGTATCCCAAAGGGAGGCAAGCTGATTCTCCTTGGTGACTTCAATGCTAGAGTCGGAAGGGACGGAAGCCTTTGGAATGGCGTGTTAGGCAGGGAAGGCGTGGGGATAACAAACGGCAACAGAGTCCTCCTCCTGACAAAATATTTAGAATATGACCTGGTCACCACAAACGCCTTGGGCGGGATTCTCCGCGAACCGGCGGGGCGGGCCACTCCGGCGCCGAGGAGTGGCGTGAACCACTCCGGCGTCAGGCCGCCCCTAAGGTGCGGAATCCTCCGCACCTTCAGGGGCTAGGCCAGAGCCAGAGTGTTTGGAGCCGCGCCACGCCAACCGGCGTGGAAGGGCCTCCGCGGGCCGGCATGAGTTGGCGCATGCGCAGAGGGATTCTTCTCCGCACCGGCCATGGCGGAGGCTGACAGCGGCCAGTGCGGAGGGAAAGAGTGCCCCCACGGCACAGGTCCGCCCACGGATCGGTGGGCCCTGATCGCCGGCCAGGCCACCATGGGGGCACCCCCCAGTGCCAGATCCCCCCGCGCCGCCCCGAGGACTCTGCAGGCCGCCTGTGGAGCCAGGTCCTGCCGGTAAGGACCTGTTGTGATTTACGCCGGCGAGACCCGCCGAAAATGGGCGGCCACTCGGCCCATCGCAGGCCGGAGAATCGCCGGGGGGGGGGGGCGCTGCCAGCGGCCGACGACCGGCGCGGCACGATTCCCGTCCCCGCCAAAACCCCGGCGCCGGAGAATTCAACAGTCGGCGGGGGCGGGGTTCACGCAGCTCCACCAAAACCCGAGTGAGAGGAAACAAGCCTACGGTTCAGCTAGACAGCTGGTTCGTGATGCAGAGCAAGGCCAGCAGCATGGGTTCAATTCCCACACCAGCTGAGGTTATTCATGAAGGCCCCGCCATCTCAACCTTGCCCCTTGCCTGAGGTGTGGTGATCCTCAGGTTAGATCACCACCAGTCAGCTCTCCCCCTCAAAGGGGAAAGCGGCCTCTGATCATCGGGGACTATGGCGACTTTGTCTTTACTGCCAACTGAAGGCCGGGGTGCAACAAAGAACTCGCAATCTAGAGATGGTGGGTGGAAAGAGCACAGGAGACTCAACAACTCGCTGACAAATGGTGCTCCTTCTCCCGGCAGACAAGCAGAAACTTAAGCGGGAGAACCCGGTTAAGAAGGTCGTGCAGGGCTGGTCCGAGGCAACAGAAGAGCTCTTTTGTGACTGCTTGGAGTCAGTGGACTGGTCCATATTTAAGAACTCAGTGACCAACCGAAACAAGTATGTCACCACCATCACAGACCTCTTCAGCAAATGTGTGGACGACTGCATGCCAAAGTAAGCAGTACGTACGTTCCCCAAGCGGAAACCATGGCTCAATTGCGAAATTGACTCCTTACTGAAGGCTAGATCTGAGGCGTTCAAGTCAGGCGACCCTGACCTATACAAGAAATCCAGGTACGACCTCCGCAAAGTCATCAGAGATGCCAAGAGACAATATCAGAATAAGTTAGTTTCAGACTAACTTCACAGACTCTCGTGGTTGTAGCAAAGCTTAAAAAAAACATAACGGGCTACAAAGCGAAGCCGAGCAGAATCTCCGGCAGCAGCGCACCCCTCCCCGATGAACTTAATGTATTCTATGCTCGATTCGAGCAGGAAACCATCAAACCGCTTTCAACTGCCCCAGCAGCCCCAGACACAACCATACCCACTGTCACAGCTTCCAAAGTCAGATTGGCCTTCCTGAAAGTGAACCCTCGGAAGGCGACGGGTTCTGACGGGGTCCCTGGCCGTGCCCTCAGATCCTGCATGGACCAGCGGACATCTTTAACCACTCCCTACTCCATTCCGAGGTCCCCACCTGCTTCAAGAAAACCACCATCATACTGATGCCAAAGAAGAACCAGCCAACGTGCCTCAACGACTATCGTCTGGTGGCCTTGACAGCGATCGTAATCACGTGCTTCGAGAGGGTGGCCATGAGGCACATCAACTCCATACTCCCAGAAAGCCTAGATCCACAAATCGTGTACCACCACAACCAGCCCACAGCAGACACCATCTCCCTGGTCCAACACGCATCCCTGGAGCATCTTGAGAACAAGGACTCCTTCATCAGACTCCTATTTATTGACTATAGCTCCGCCTTCAACACCATAATCCCAGCCAAGCTCATATCAAAGCTCCAAAACCTAGGACTTGGCTCCTCACTCTGCAACTGGATCCTTGACTCCTTGCCCCACAGACCACAATCAGTAAGGATAAACAACAATACCGGGGCCCTGCAAGGCTGCAGACTTAGCCCCCTACTATACTCCCTGTACACACACGACTGCTGATGCTCGATCAATAACTCCAGAAGCGAGATTGGAAGACAATTGAAGGCTTTATTAGACTAGATGTTTCCCCCAGCAGCGCAGGTACAGAATGCGGCTGCTAGGGAGACACAGACTCTTATACTCCGCCTGACTGGGCGGAACCAGCAGGCAGGCTTCACCAATGATATTCCTGTCTCAGGTACCTCCCACACCAATGATCTTACAGCATCAACCTGGGTACCATAATACCCCTAATACCGACTACCACATGCACCCCCTGTTAAAAAAAGAGTCCGGCGGGGGTGGTGTCGCATTATACGTGGTAGAGGTTGAGGTTATGGTGGTACCCGGTATACATTAGTACAGTGTTTTGCCTCGTTACATGTCGCAACTATTTACAGTATTTATTTACATTCAAAATGAAGCAATTAGTCGGTCGGGGGCCCTGGTCGTCCTCTGCGATCGTCGCAGTTCCGGCGGTGATGCAGGCCCCGGCTCGGGCATCCGTGGCTCCGGGAGCGTGGCTCTGGCTTCTTCGGCAGCTTCATCACCCCTAGATGGGACCAGTGGGAGAACCGATCCACCTGGGAAGGGGGCGGCTGTGGGGTGCGCCGGTGGGAGGGAGGGTGGCATTGGTGGTGGGGGTGTGGGTGGGGACCCAGCGGGCACCAGGTCTCGTGGGCACTGTACCATCTGCTCCTGGTGGCAACGAGTTTTCAATCCGGGGTGAGGTTCGCAAAAAGGGAAGGCGGATCGACCTTGAGGGTCGCGAGGCTGCAGACAGTGAGGGGGGGGGGGGGGGGGGGGTGTATAGGGCCGCCGAATTTAAAAAATAAACTCTGGAGATTACATTGGAAACCCTAGGAGCGTGGCAGCGCAGAGGTGAGTGAGGACGTAGAGGTGGCCATTTTTAAATTCCCTTCCCTGGACCGCGAGGTTCGCTACGCAGTACCCTTTGATCTCTACCGAGTGAGACCCGGAGGCCAGGGAGATTTTTTGATTGACTAAGTGGATGGGAAGAGAACAGCGCCTTACCGTGTTGGGGTGTATGAAGCTCTCTGTGCTCCCGGAGTCAATCAGGCAGGATGTTTCGTGCCCATTGATGAGCATGGTCATCGTCGCGGTCGAGAGCATTCAGGGCCGAGACTGGTCCAGGGTCACCGAGGCAAGTCGTGGCAGAAGTTGGAGGTTTTCCTCGGCGGTGTGTGGTCATCCGAACCGGGGTCCTGAGACTCCAGCCAAGATGGCGGCACCCACTGGTCGCACATGGCTGGGGGTGTGCAAGATGGCGGCGCCCATCCGTCGCACATGGTCTCTGGGGAACAAGATGGCAGCGCCCGGGGCCCGCACGTGCTCTGGAATAGGAAGATGGCGGCGCCCGCTGGCCACACGTGGCTCGTGGAGAGGGTTGGGTTGGCGGTCCCGGTTCACCCCCGGAGACCGCGGCGACCGCCCAGGCCTGGCATACCGCCGCACCCTTTGCAGGTGGAGGAGCGGGCCGGGCAGGGCTGCCAAGGGTGCTTGGCTTGCCCGCACAAATAGCAGCGGGGCCCCCCGGGGTTGCCTGGCAGTCGCGCAGCACAAGCTTGTGGGGGGATGGGGGATGCATCAGAGTCGGCTGCGGGGGGGGGTTCCACGCTGCCCAAGGGGCCGCCGCGCGGTCGGGTACGTAAGCACGGGCGTTTCGGGAGACCACATACAGGGAGCTAGCAAGGGCCCGTGCTTCTTTGAGGCCTAGTGTCTCTTTTTCTATCAGCAGCTGGCGGATTTGGGAGGACAGCATACCTGCAACGAATGCGTCCCGGATCAAAAGTTCTGTGTGGTCACTGGCTGAAGCTTGCGGGCAGTCACAGTTCCGACCTAACACCAGGAGCACAAGGTAGAATTCCTCCAGTGATTCCCCGGGGATTTGTCGCCTCGTCGTTAGCAGATGTCGGGCATAGACCTGGTTTACTGGGCGAATATAGTGTTCTTTCAGCAGGGTCATTGCGGCCTCGAAATCGTCCTCATCCTCGATGAGGGTGTAGATCTCTGGGCTCACCCTCGAGTGGAGAACTTGTAGTTTCTGGTCCTCCGTAGGTTCAGTCGTCGCCGTCCTGAGGTACCCTTTGAAGCACGCCAGCCAGTGTTTGAAGGTTGCCGCTGAGTTTTCCGCGTGGGGGCTGAGTTGCAGACACTCCAGCTTTATTCGGAGCTCCATTTTTAAAAATCTAGTCCAATAAATTGATGCTCAATCAATAACTCCAGAAGCGAGATTGGAGACAATTGAAGGCTTTATTGGACTAGATGTTTCCCCCAGCAGCGCAGGTACAGAATGCAGCTGCTAGGGAGACACCTGTTCTTATACACCGCCTTACTGGGCGGAACCAGCAGGCAGGCTTCACCAATGATATTGCTGTATCAGGAACCTCCCACACCAATGATCTTACAGCATCAACCTGAGTACCGTAATATCCCTAATACCGACTACCACAACTGCGTGGCAAAATTTGGCTCCAACTCCATCTATAAGTTTGCTGACGACACGATCATAGTGAGCCGGATCTCGAACAACGATGAGTCAAAATACAGGAGGGAGATAGAGAACCTAATGGAGTGGTGCAACGACAACAATCTCTCCAAATCTTAGCAAAACTAAAGAGCTGGTCCTTGACTTCAGGAAGTAAAGTATTGTACACACCCCTGTCTGCATCAATGGGGCTGAGGTGGAGATGTGTGACAGCTTCAAATTTCTAGGTGTGCACATCACCAACAATCTGTCCTGGTCCACCCACGTTGATACTATGACTAAGAAAGTACAACAGCACCTATACTTCCTCAGGAAACTAAGGAAATTCAGCATGTCCACAGTGGCAATTATCAATTTTTACAGATGCACCACAGAAAACACCCTATCTGGCTGCATCACAGCCTGGTATGGCAATTGCTCGGCCCAAGACCATAAAAAACTACAGAGAGTCGTGGACACAGCCAAGTCCATCACATGAACCTGCCTCCCATCCATTGACTCCATCTACACCTCCTGCTTCCTGGGGACAGTGGACAGCATAATCAAAGACCCCTCCCACCTGGCTTACTCACTCTTCCAACTTCTTCCATTGGGCAGGATATACAAAAGTCTGAGAACAAGGATGACCAGATTAAAAACGCCCTCTTCCCTGCTGTTACCAGACTCCTAAACTCCTCTTATGGACTGATCTGATCTCTTCACACATCTTTTCTACCGAGTAGTACTGCACTCCTGTATGTTTCACCCGATGCGTTTATGTATTTACATTGTGCATTTTGCGTTTGCCCTATGTATTTTCTTTTCATGTACGGAATGATCTGTCTGAACTGTACGCAGAGCAATACTTTTCACTGTACCTCAGTACACGTATCAATAAACAAATCCAATCTGATCCAATCATGATATGCGCAGCTCCTTCAATGCAATTACGGTCCGAGCACCCAGCAACCCACACCACTGAGAGCCAAAAATGGAGAAACGCTGATCAAAGACAGAGAGGCAGTCAACGCCCGCTGTAGAGAGCACTTCACGGACCTCCTCAACAAGACAGCCTTCGACACAAGCGCTGTCGACACCATCCCGCAACACGCTACCCAGCACCATCTCAGTGCAACCGAGCTCACCATGAGGTTGAAAAAGAACAACAAGGCACCCGACACAGATGAAATCCCTGTAGAAGTATTAAAATGTGGCGGAGAAGCATTCTTGACAAGAATCCACAATCACATCACCCTTGCCTGGAAGGAAGAGAGCATGCCGATGATCTCAGAGATGCCTTAATTGTGACCATCTTTAAGAAAGGAGACAAGTCCAACTGCGGAAGTTACAGGGGGATTTCTCTACACTCCGCCACGGGAAAGATCACCCCAAGAATCCTCCTCAACCGCCTACTCCCAGTGGCTGAAGAGCTCCTCTCTGTGTCGCAATGGGGCTTCTGACCATCAAGAGGCACAATGGACATGATCTTCAGCACGTGACAAATCCAGGAAAAGTGCAGGAGCAGCATTAACCTCTGTACTTGGCCTTCTTCGATCTCGCAAAGGCCTTCGACTCTGTCAACCGTGAGGGACTGTGAGCATCCTCCTCAAATTCGCAGAAATTCATCATCATCCTCCTCTGCCTGCTCCACGATGACATGCAAGCCATGATCCTGACTAACGGAACCACCACAGACCCAATACGTGTGGAAACTGGGGACTAACAGGGCTGCACCATCGCACCAACGATGTTCTCCATCTTCCTCGCAGCAACACTCCATCCCATCATCCTGAAGCTCCCCGCTGGAATGGAGCTAACCTACCGGACAAGTGGGAAACTGTTCAACCTTCGACACCTCTGGGCCAGAACCAAGACCACCCCAACCTCTGTCATCGTGGTGCAGTACGCAGACGACGCCTGCGTGTGCGCACACTCAGAGGCCCAACTGCAAACCATCATTGACGCATTCACCGAGGCACATGAGAGAATGGGCCTCAGATTAAACATCCGGAAAACTAAGGTTCTCTACCAGTCCGCTCCTGCCACACAAAACTGCCCCCCAACCATCAAGGTCCACAGTGAGTTCTTGGACAATGTGGATCCTTTCCCATACCCCGGGGGCCTCCTCTCAGTGTGAGCAGACATTGACGACGAGATCCAACATCGATTCCAATGTGTCAGTGCAGACACCTGGGGAACAGAGGGCGGGATTCTCCGACCCCCCGCCGGGTTGGAGAATCGCCAGGGGACGGCGTGAATCCCGCCCCGCCACTCCGCCGCTGGCTACCAAATTCTCCGATGCTGGTTTTTTGGCGGGGGCGGGGGCGGGGATCAGTGTCCCCCCCCCCGGCGATTCTCCGGTCCCCGATGGGCCGAGCGGCCGCCCGTTTTCGGCCAGTCACGCCGGCGTGAAATACACAAGGTCTGTACCGGCGGGACCTCTCTCTGAGGGTGGCCTGTGGAGTCCTCAGGGGAGCGCGGGGGGGATACGGCCCCGGAGGGGGGGGGGGGCCACGGTGGCCTGGCCCACGATCAGGGCCCACCGATCTGCGGGTGGGCCTGTGCTGTGGGGGCACTCATTCCCTCCGCGCCGGCCTGTGTAAAGCTCCGCCATGGCCGGCGCGGAGAAGAAACCCCCTGCACATGCGCTGGGATTACGCCAGCAGTTCTGGGAACACGCTGGCACTCCTGCGCATGCGCCAACTTGCGCCAGCCGGTGGAGGCCCTTTGGCGCCAGTTGGCGCGGTGCCAATCACTCCAATGTTGGCCTAGCCCCCGAAGGTGCGGAGGATTCCGCACCTTCCGGGCGGTCCGAAGCCGGAGTGGTTCACGCCACTCTTTGGTGCCGGTACGGCGGCCTGCCCGCCGGATACCGGAGAATCCCGACCAGAGTGTTCAAAGACTGAGACCTCAAACCCAGCACCAAGCTCATGGTCCACAGAGCAGCTGTGGTCCCCATCTTCCTGCATCAGGGCCATGGACAATGTACAGCAGATACTTCAAATCCTTGGAGAGATAGCATGAATGCTGCCTCCGCAAAATCTTGCAAATCCACTGGCAGGATAGGCACTGACATGACCGTCCTCTCCCAGGCCAATATCCCCAGTATCGAGGCATTGGTCACGCTCGACCAGCTGCGATGGGTGGGCCACATTCTCCGCATACCCGACACAAGACTCCTGAAACAAGTGCTCTACTCCGAGCTCCACAATGGAAAGCAATCACTTGGAGGGCAGAGGAAATGCTACAAGGATCCTCTGAAAGCCTCGCTGAATAAATGCAACATCCCCCTCAACACATGGGAATTGGTTGCCTTAGAACACACAAACGAGAGGAAAAACATCTGCGAAGGCGCCAATCACCTCGACCATCATAGGTTGGAGCTCGCGGAGGCCAAGCGTAAACAGCGGAAGCAGAGCGCAGAACCCAGAGCGCCCCACCCACCTCATCAAAATCCACCCGCCAAAGCTGTGGTAAAGTTTGCGGATCCAGGATTGGACTACTCAGCCACCGTAGAACGCACCTCCCCGCAGTGGAAGTAAGTCACCCTCGACCCTGAGGGCTGCCCAAGTCAGTGACAGGGCTCAGCTTCACAGTGCATTTGGCAAATTACATGGAGTTCATGAGGGGTACTTACAATTTTATTAGTTAGGAGCATAAAGAGGCCACTCAGCCCTTTGAAACTACTTCACCATTCATAACTGATGAATTCAATCTCATTAGCTAGACTTAAGTCGAACGCAGAGACCGCCCGGGAGTGACCCGACTCCCCAGCGACAAGTCATGTGGGCGTCGTTTAGTGCTCCTAAACGAGCACTAAACGAGGGTGGGGATCTGATTATAACCACAACCCACATTCCCGCCTACACCCAATAAACTTTCACCCCTTTACTTATCCAGAATCTATCTACCTCGAGTTTAAAAATATTCAAAGACTCTGCTTCCACCATCTTTTGGAGGAAAACAATTCCAAAGATTCACGAACCTCTGAGAGAAACAAATTCTCCTCAGATGTGATTTTCCCACCCTGTTGCGCTAGACGCCGATCCCGGTGTGCTGGGTGAATAGAGGGAGAGACCAAAATTTAGATTTGCGCCGTGCGCGAACCATTTTGCAATTTATCCAGCTCATTCCTGATGCGGTATCAGGATCTCGCCCCCAAATGGTGAGAAGCTCATTAAGCCTACTTTGCATTCACTTCAATCTCATTAGCTAGACTTAAGTCGAACGCAGAGACCGCCCGGGAGTGACCCGACTCCCCAGCGACAAGTCATGTGGGCGTCGTTTAGTGCTCCTCTACAAAAATGAGAACTCCTACCGAGGAAAAGTGAGGAGGTGAGTAGCCATCTCCATTTACTGGCATGCAGCTCAAGGACATCAACGCTTCTGCCCCAGTACTCAGGGGGAAGTTGAGGAGCCCTTCAGGAGGGTTGGTTTTTGGTGGTGCTGGAGGGGACAAGGTCGGTGGTCGTTCCTGGGTCAGGGGGGGAGGTGTTTTGCATTTGTGAAGCTTTCAAGCCATGTTTAAATATTGTGGAGACCCATAACAGGGACAACCACAGCTGTAGCCTGTCTGTCCCACCAAACTCTCCCAGGACAGGGCCCTGCTGCAGCTTCTCTCAGGAAAGTCAATTTCACCCCCTTTAACTATGAGCAGCCTCTAGCTTCACAGCTGAAGGCTATTTCACTACTTCACACTCTTCAACTCTCAAGTTCCTCCTCAAAGGAACAGGTGCCTTGTCTGAGAGGATGATTCGTGGACTGAATGTCCTGTAATGCCTGAACTCTAGGAAAGTCAGCACCTTAGAGGCAGCTGCCAACAATCAAATGCTGAGGAACAGGGCCTTACCACTGAGGACCCTCTCGCGGCCACATGTCAAGTGTCTAGAGGAGCGGAGGACAGCTGAGCAGAATTTTTGTTGGCAGAGTTCTGGGGTCTGAGGTTTCCTGATCTGGCCGGAGTGTGCAGAGCGAGGTATGCAGCACAACTGGCTCGCTGGATGGCACTCTGAGAGAAGGTGGAATAGTCGTGGTAAGGGTGGGGGAGACTTGGGGGATTTGGTGGTCGGAATGGAAGACCGAACTGATTGTCGGTCTCTCTCCTTCTCTAACTCGTTCCAGAAACAGTAATGATTGCTGGTGTAGATCCCTCATGACATGTCACCCTGTAGAGGAGGGGAACATGCACTCTCGGTGGCCGTGAAAGTCACTGCAGCCCTTGATTTCTAAGCTACCAGGTCATTCCAGGGCCCAATCAGTGGCATTTTACTGTCATCAGCCCGCAGGGGCATCCAGGAAGGGACTGATGCTCTGTATGACTGGGCATCAGGCAATATCACCTTCGATCTGCCTCAGGCCCACTCAGATGCCCGGGCTGCAGGATTCGCCTCCTTCGGCGGCATGCCCCAGGTCCAGGGGGCCATCGATGGAACACATGTCGCCTATGAGCACCGGGGCATCAGGGAGTGTCCTATATTAACAGGAAGGGGTTCCGCTGCCTGAATGTTCAGATCACGTGCAACCGCCACCTGAGGATCATGCACGTGTAAACCCACTACTATGTGAATGTATATGACAACTACATCATGAGGCACTGTCTTCAAGAAGGGGTGTGGGATCCTGAGGCAAGGTTCAGCAGGGGGAGGTGCAAGGGGATAGGGTGGGGGAGTGGGCCTAGGTGGGGTGCTCTTTCAGAGCAGACTCTATGGGCCGAATGGCCTCCTTCTGCATTGTCGGGATTCTGTAAAAAAAACATGGCTAACCAAACCAATAGCAATTATTTACACTTATCAGAATGATGCTGCATACAAACACTTGTAAAATGTGATGAATCATGCTGTGACGCCGATAGCATTAAAAAAAAAAGAGCAGATTTACCAGGTTTTGCCTGGGCTGGAGAATTTGAGCTATGAAGAGAGATTGGATAGACTGGGGTTGTTTTCCTGGGAGCAGAGGAGGCTGAGTGGGTCGTGACTGAGATGTGTAAAATTATGAGGGACATAGATAGAGTAGAGAGAAAGAAACTTTTCCCCTTGGTGGAGGGATCAATTACCAGGAGGCACAGATTTAAAGTAAGGGTCAGAAGGTTTAGAAGGGATGAAAGGAAAATGCTTTGCATCCAGAGGGTGGTGGGAGTCTGGAACTCGCTGCCTGAAAGGGTGTTGGAGGCAGAGACACTCATAACATTTAAGAAGTATTTAGATGTGTACTTGCGATGCCAGGGCATACAAGGCTATGGACCAAGTGCTGGAGTAGAATACGTAGGTGGTTGCTTTAGACAAAAGGACGATGGGCTTTTCTGGGTGGTAAACCTCTATAGCTCTATGAGTGCCCCAGGATGGCAGGTTGACTCATGGGGACAAGGGATACCCGCTAAGGTCACGGCTTATTACGTCAGTGCAGAGGCAAGTATCCGACATGCATGAAGAGCCAGGCAGGCCCTCATCTTCCAAGATTCTATAGACTCTGGAACAGTTTGTACACATTGGAGTGTAGCAAATGTAACCCCACTATTTAAAAAAGGGAGGTAGAGAGAAATGGGACTTAAGACTCCTTGTTCGGGATTCTCTTAAGGTTAACGTGCAGGTTCAGTCGGTAGTTAGGAAGGCAAATGCAATGTTAACATTCATGTTGAGAGGGCTAGAGTACAAGCCCTCTAACATGGGGATTGTTAGTTCTAAGGCCAAATAACGCTCTGGTCAGACCCCATATGGAGTATTGTGAGCAGTTTTAGGCTCCGTGTCTAAGGAAGGATGTGCTGGCCTTGGAAAGGGTCCAGAGGAGGTTCACAAGAATGATCTCTGGAATGAAGAGCTTGTCATATGAGAAACGTTGAGGATTCTGGGTCTGTCCTCGGAGTTTAGAAGGATGAGGGGGGATCTTATTGAAACTTACAGGATACTGCGTGGCCTGGATAGACTGGACGTGGAGAGGATGTTTCCACATTTTGGGAATATTAGAACCAGAGGACACAATCTCAGACTAAAGGGACGATCCTTTAAAACAGAAATGAGGAGGAATTTCTTCAGCCAGAGGGTGGTGAATCTGTGGAACTGTTTACTGCAGAAGGCTGTGGAGGCCAAATCACTGAGTGTCTTTAAAACAGAGATAGTCAGGTTCTTGATCGATAAGGGGATCAGGGGTTATGGGAAGACGGCAAGAGAATGGGAATGAGAAAAATCAGCCATGATTGAATGGCGGAGCAGACTGCTGAGTGGACTAAATCTGCTCCTTTGTACTTTGGTCTTATGGTCTAAAACAGGGAATTATAGACCAGTCAGGTTGGTAGTGGGGAAAATGTTAGAATCCATTATAAACTATTTAATAGCAGAGCACTTGGAAAACAGTGGCAGGATCAGACAGAGTCAGTACGGAGTTATGAAAGCAATGTCATGATTGACAAATCTACTTTGAGGATGTAACTAGTAGAGTTGATGAGGGAATCCAATGGTTTTTTTGGACTTTCATAGGAGATTAATGTGTAAAATTGAAGCACAAAGATTGGAGATAGTGTATTGAAATGAATAGAAAACAGGTTGGCAGACAGGAAATAAAAAATTGTTGATTAAAAAAAATGTTGATACAATATTGATGAAAGATATTGGGCGTGATTCTCCCAATGGGCGGCTAAGTGCCGACGCCGGAGTAAAAGCGGGAGTGTTTTGCTCCAGTGTCGGCGCCCGTTCTGGGGCCCCATTCTGCGGCCCACAGGGGGCTAGCACGGTGCTGGAGTGGCCTACGCCGCTCCAGCGGCCGATCCCAGCCTGAACCGGCGCCGCAGAGTCCACGCATGTGCAATTGGGCCGGTGCCAACTAGCGCATGCGCAGTGGCCTTTATCCCCACGCCGGCCCCAACGCCAAATGGCACAGGGCTACAGGAGACGGCGCAGAGGAAAGGAGGCCAGGGGGCAGAGAGGCCAGTCCGCTGATCGGTGGGCCCCGATCGCAGGCCAGGCACTACGTAGGTCCCCCTACCGTGGTCGGACCCCCCCCCCCCCCCGCAGACCCTTCAACGGCGAGGTCCCGCCGGCTCAGAGGATGTTAGAACGGCGCCGGCAGGACTCGGCTTTTTGTTGACGGCCGCTCGGATGGGCCGGCCCGGAGAGTCGGGGCATATCCACCCTATCTATGTCCCTCATAATTTTATACACCTCAATCAGGTTCTCCATCAGCCTCCTCCCAAACTGAATTACCTCACACTTTTCATGGTTAAATTCAATTTGCCACTCTTCTGCCCATCTAACCAGCCCCATCTATACCATTCTGTAATCTAAGGCCTTGCTCCTCACTATTTAAAACACCACCAATTTTTGTGTCATCTGAGAAATTATTTATCATACCTCCTACATTCACAACCATAGAACGTAGAACATAGAAGATTACAGCGCAGTACAGGCCCTTCAGCCCTCGATGTTGCGCCGATCTGTGAAACCACTCTAAAGCCCATCTACACTATTCCCTTATCGTCCATATGTCTATCCAATGACCATTTGAATGCCCTTAGTGTTGGCGAGTCCATTACTGTTGCAGGCAGGGCATTCTACGCCCTTACTACTCTCTGAGTAAAGAACCTACGTCTGACATCTGTCCTATATCTATCTCCCCTCAATTTAACGCTATGTCCCCTCGTGCTAGACATCACCATCCAAGGAAAAAGGCTCTCACTGTCCACCCTATCTAATCCTCTGATCATCTTGTATGCCTCAATTAAGTCACCTCTTAACCTTCTTCTCTCTAACGAAAACAGCCTCAAGTCCCTCAGCCTTCCCTCATAAGATCTACCCTCCATACCAGGCAACATTCTGGTAAATCTCCTCTGCTCCCTTTCCAATGCTTCCACATCCTTCCTATAATGTGATGACCAGAATTGCACACAATACTCCAAATGCGGCCGCACCAGAGTTTTGTACAGCTGCAACATGACCTCATGGCTCCTAAATTCAATCCCTCTGCCAATAAAAGCTAACACACCGTACACCTTCTTAACAACCCTCTCAACCTAGGTGGCAACTTTCAGGGATCTATGTACATGGACGCCGAGATCTCTCTGCTCATCCACACTACCAAGAGTCTTACCATTAGCCCAGTACTCTGTCTTCCTGTTATTCCTTCCAAAATGAATCACCTCACACTTTTCTGCATTAAACTCCATTTGCCACCTCTCAGCCCAGTGCTGCAGCTTATCTATGTCCCTCTGTAACTTGTAAACATCCTTCCGTACTGTCCACAACTCCACCGACTTTAGTGTCATCTGCAAATTTACTCACCCATCCTTCTACGCCATACTCCAGGTCATTTATAAAAATGACAAACAGCAGTGATCCGATGCAGCCTAAGTCTTGCCTCATCGCATCATAATTGCCTTTCCCCCAGATATAACTTGCCCGGCGGTATATACCTATCCCTTTCCATCACTAAAGTAAACGTAATCGAATTGTGGTCACTATCACCAAAGTGCTCACCTACCTCCAAATCTAACACCTGTCCTGGTTCATTACCCAGTACCAAATCCAATATGGCCTCGCCTCTCATTGGCCTATCTACATACTGTGTCAGGAAACCCTCCTGCACACATTGGACAAAAACGGACCCATCTAAAGTACTCGAATTATAGCGTTTCCAGTCAATATTTGGAAAGTTAAAGTCCCCCATAACAACTACCCTGTTGCTTTCGCTCCTATCCAGAATCATCTTTGCAATCCTTTCCTCTACATCTCTGGAACTTTTCGGAGGCCTAAAGAAAACCCCTAACAGGGTGACCTCTCCTTTCCTGTTTCTAACCTCAGCCCATACTACCTCAGTAGACGAGTCCTCATCAAACGTCCTTTCTGCCACCGTAATACTGTCCTTGACTAACAATGCCACCCCTCCCCCTCTTTTACCACCTTCCCTGAGCTTACTGAAATATCTAAACCCCGGCACCTGCAACAGCCATTCCTGACCCTGCTCTATCCATGTCTCCGAAATTGCCACAACATCGAAGTCCCAGGTACCAACCCATGCCAGAAGTTCACTCACCTTATTCCGGATGCTCCTGGCATTGAAGAAGACACACTTTAAACCACCTTCCTGTCTGCCGGTACACTCCTGCAACTTTGAAACCTTACTCATGACCTCACTACTCTCAACCTCCTGTATACTGGAGCTACAATTCAGGTTCCCAAGCTCCTGCTGAACTAGTTTAAACCCTCCAGAAGAGCATTAGCAAATTTCCCCCCAGGATATTGGTATCACTCTGGTCCAGGTGTAGACCATCCCGTTTGTAGAGGTCCCACCAACCGCAGAATGAGCCCCAATTATACAGAAATCTGAAACCCTCCCTCCTGCACCATCCCTGTAGCCACGTGTTCAACTCCTCTCTCTCCCTATTCCTCGTCTCTTTAGCACGTGGCACGGATAACAACTCAGAGATAATAACTCTGCTTGTCCTAGATTTAAGTTTCCACCCTAGCTCTCTGAATTCCTGCCTTATATTCCTATCCCTTCTCCTACCTATGTCGTTGGTACCTATGTGGACCACGACTTGGGGCTGCTCCCCCTCCCCCTTAAGGATCCCGAAAACACGATCCGAGACATCACGGACCCTGGCACCTGGGAGGCAACACACCAACCGCGAGTCTCTCTCGGTCCCACAGAATCTCCTATCTATCCCCCTAAATATGGAGTCTCTAATGACTAATGCTCTACTCCTCTCCCCCCTTCCCTTCTGAGCAACAGGGACAGACTCTGTGCCAGAGACCTGTACCCCATGGCTTACCCCTGGTAAGTCCCCCCCCCCCAACAGTATCCAAAGCGGTATACCTGTTACTAAGGGGAACGACCACAGGGGATCCCTGTACTGACTGCTTCCTCCTAGCCCCTCTCACCGCCACCCATCTATCTTAATTCTTCGGAGTAACTACATCCCTGAAGCTTCTATCTATGACCACCTCTGCCTCCCGAATGATCTGAAGTTCATCCAGCTCCAGCTCCATTTCCCTAACGCGGTTTCTGAGGAGCTGGAGATGGGTGCACTTCCCACAGATGAAATCAGCAGGGACACTGACGGCATCCCTCACCTCAAACATTCTGCAGGAGGAACATTACCAGATCATTAATGTATACAGCTAACAACAAGGGACCCAGCTGTCATAACCCACCACGCGGGACTTACAGGGTGGGGATGAATGTCTTGCCCATGTCCTTTGCAGAGTAAGAGCTCCCTCATTAAGGAGCCTGGGTAAACTCTATCCATATGTATATAAGCTTGACCAGTTTGTGGTCGACCGTTAAAACCCGGTTGGGATCTGTGTATTATAGCTTTGTAAACAGACCTATGTTCCTTTGATATAACTCGGTGTTGTCTTCCTATGACTTCATCAAACCAGCACCTATCACTGCGGAACACCACTGGCCACAGGCTTCCAGTCACAAAAACAACTTTCAACCATCATCTTCTAACTTCTAGAGGCTGGTTTAGCACAGTGGGCTAAACAGTTGACTTGTAATGCAGAACAATGGCAGCAGCTCGGGTTCAATTCCCATACTGGCCTCCCTGAACAGACGCTGGAATGTGGCGACAAGGGGTTTTTCACAGTAACTTCATTGAAGCCTACTTGTGACAATAAGCGATTATTATATTACCACTAAGCCAGTTTTGGATCCAGTTCGCCAACTTGCCCTGGATCCCATGGGCTCTTACCTTCTGCATCAGCCTCCCATGTGGGGCCTCATCAAAAGCCTTATTAAAGACAACATGTAGACTACATCAACTGCACTACCCTCATCTACACACCTAGTCACCTCCTCAAAAATTTAAATCAAATTTCTAAGATTATGGGGGGGGGGGATTCTCCTCTCCCGTGCCAAAGTGCCCACGCCGTCGTGAACGCCGTTGAGGTTCACGACGGCGCGAAACGGCCCCTATCCCGACCGATTCAGGCCCTGACAATGGGCTAGGTCGGGGCCGCGTCATCTACACGTGCGAGGCCTTGTCGCCGCGTAAAGGCGGCGCCGCATAGATGACGCAGCCGGCGCCGCATAACTGGCGTCACCCGCGCATGCGCGGGTTGGCCAGCGCCAACCCGCACATGCGTGGTTGCCGTCCTCTCCGAGTCCGCCCCGCAAGAAGATTGCGGACGGATCTTGCGGGGCCGCGGAAGGAAGGAGGTCTTCCTTCAGAGAGGATGGCCCGACGATCGGTGGGCACCGATCGCGGGCCATCCCACATTTGATCCCTATTTCCTTTCCTACATAGTGCAGGATCCCCCCCCCCCCCCTGCAGGCCACCCCCCCAGCATTCCCACGCTGTTCCCGACGGCAGCGACCATGTGTGGACGGCGCCGGGGGGAACCCGCCGTTTTGGCCTGGCCACTCGGCCCATCCGGGCCTGAGAATAGCGGGGGTGCCGGAGAATTGGCATTTTAGGTGTCTCCGGCGTTTCTCCGGCCTGAGGCCCGCGGAACTCGACGGGGCCGTTCCCGCCACTTGGGAGAATTGCGGGAGGGCGTCGGACCGGCGTCCCGAGAAATTTTGGCGGCCCAGGCGATTCTCCCAACCGGCGCGGGAGTGGAGAATCTCACCCATGATCTCCCTTTGACAGACCATGCTGACTATCCTTGATTAATCCATGCCTCTCCAAGTGGAGATTAATTCTGTCCCTCTGAACTTTTCCAGTAGTTTCCCTACGAATGAAGTTAGGCTCTCTGGCCTGTAATTCTGTGGCTCATCCCTACTTCCTTTCCTACATAGTGGTATACTCCTTCCCCAGCAGTGTCAACAGTGTAGCTACGCTTATTAGTTCAGACTTATTAATTTTGCCATCTCATGGTCTTTCCATTATAAGCAGGAAAACTGTCAGGTTTACCACACAGCATCATCTACTGTTATTCAAGATGGGATCGGGAAACCTACTGTAGCCACTTTTATTCATTCAATAATTTACTTGCAGCCTTTGTCTGTGTTTCCTTTTTCTTTGTGCCCAGGAATTTCACTCGCAGCCTGTGTGTGCTTTTCTTTTGTCCTTTTATCTGCAGTCAATAATTTCACTTTCAACCTGTGTGTGCTTTTCTTTTGTCCTTTTGTTACAGCCAATAATATCATTTGCAGCCTGTGTGCTTTTATTTTGTCCTTTTTTCTGCCATCAATAATTTCACTTGCAGCCTGTGTATACTTTTCTGTTGTCTCTCGTAGTCTTTAAGCCTTTGCCTATTTTCCATCATTCTTTTCAGCAGCAGTTTGCAGATTTTCAACCTTCCTGTGTTCCTGGGTTCTCAGTGTCTTCTCTGCTCTTTCTGCAGGTTTCAAAAATCTATTTTACCACTCTCTGACAGCATGTTGGAAGTCTAAGGGCAGAAGTCTTAATTGGTGTGTGTTTTTGTGAGAGGGTTAATTCAACTGATCTTAAGTTGTCTGTAACCAAAGGCAGACATATGGTGGTCACATGACAATGGAGAGCCTGAGGTGTCATACTGGTTACAATTCAAAACCCAAACAGAATCCTTTACCTGGTGTTGCAGCCTTTTTTCTGCTGAAACAGCTCTGAATGCTGCTTAGATAGCTTGCAATATTTCTCCATGGCAACAGCTTTGTTCCTTAATGGACTGAGAATAAGAAAAAACACAAATCAAAACGTCAGTGCATACATACAAAGCAACTGAAAACCTGGGTGCACACATTTGGAGCTATTCCTTTCTTTGCCAGTGACAGCTGTGCTAATTACCACTATTGATGCAGGGGCTAATCACAATGTTACTATATTTTTCTGTTTCTTCATGGCAAAGTATTTATTGAAGGAAATGCAGGCAGTAACTTAGAGCTAAGTTCTTTCCATTTTTAATGCCTTGTGTATTCCCTCTTTTCATTTCTAATTGATAGTTTCTGTTTGAATAACAATCTTAGGAAGAAATTCATTTGTATAAGTATATATTAACACAATCTTCGAAGTTTGCAGTCAGGATATTAAATCTTTGCAACCTAACTCTATGATTATTAAATACTTGGTCATAAAATTGCATTTGTCTCTTCCCATAGTTTTAGTGCTAACGAGTGCTGTTTTAGAATGAGAATGGCATCCATACCATGCGCGCACACTTCAGGGGCGAGATTCTCCGACCCCCCGCCGGGTTGGAGAATCGCCGGGGGCTGGCGTGAATCCCGCCCCCGCTGGTTGCCGAATTCTCTGGCACCGGATATTCGGCGGGGGTGGGATTCACGCCGCGCCGGTTGGCGGGCCCCCCCCCCGCGATTCTCCGGCCCGGATGGGCCGAAGTCCCGCTGCTAAAATGCCTGTCCCGCCGGTGTAGATTAAACCGCCTACCTTACCGGCGGGACAAGGCGGCGCGGGTGTGCTCCGGGGTCCTGGGGGGGGCGCGGGGCGATCTGACCCCGGCGGGTGCCCCCACGGTGGCCTGGCTCGTGATCGGGGCCCACCGATCCGCGGGCGGGCCTGTGCCGTGGGGGCACTCTTTTCCTTCCGCCTTCGCCACGGTCTCCACCATGGCGGAGGCGGAAGAGACTTCCTCCACTGCGCTTGCGCGGGAATGCCGTCAGCGGCCGCTAACGCTCCCGCGCATGCGCCGCCTGGAGATGTCATTTCCGCGCCAGCTGGCGGGGCACCAAAGGCCTTTTCCACCAGCTGGCGGGGCGGAAATTCGTCCTGCGCGGGCCTATCCCCTTAAGGTTGGGGCTCGGCCCCCCAAGATGCGGAGCATTCCGCACCTTTGGGGCGGCGCGATGCCCGACTGATTTGCGCCGTTTTGGGCGCCAGTCGGCGGACATCACGCCGATACCGGAGAATTTCGCCCCAGGTGTCTCATGTGCTAAATCTTATCTTGGTGAAGTCATGCACTGGATTTATGCAGAGAATGCAGATCATAGCATCAGTCAGCATGTTAAATTGATTTGACACGGACTGTGCCAATTTGTACCTCGCCACTGCAGCTAATGTCCTGCTTTCGCCTCACGAAGCCAGCCACCCTCCCACCAATCCCAACCTTCGCCCTACCCTTCCCAATACACTATTTAAAGGGATGATTCAGAACTTGGAGACTAATTATTTTCTATTGGCTCAGTTTGAGTTTGTGGAAGAACAGAGTGTTTTGAAAAATTGGTTAAAACAGATGAAATCTGGAGGGTATGGGTGAGTAAATTTGCAGACGACACTAAAGGCGGTGGAGTTGTGGACAGTGCGGAAGGATGTTACAAGTTACAGAGGGATATAGATAAGCTGCAGCGCTGGGCTGAGAGATGGCAAATGGAGTTTAATGCAGAAAAGTGTGAGGTGATTCATTTTGGAAGGAATAACAGGAAGGAATAACAGGGCTAATGGTAAAATTCTTGGGAGTGTGGATGAACAGAGCGATCTCGGTGTCCATGTTCATGGATCCCTGAAAGTTGCCACCCAGGTTGAGAGGGTTGTTAAGAAGGCGTACGGTGTGTTAGCTTTTATTGGTAAAGGGATTGAGTTTCGGAGCCATGAGGTCATGTTGCAGCTGTACAAAACTCTGGTGCGGCCGCATTTCGAGTATTGTGTGCAATTCTGGTCGCCGCATTATAGGAAGGATGTGGAAGCATTGGAAAGTGTGCAGAGGAGATTTACCAGAATGTTGCCTGGTATGGAGGGAAGATCTTATGAGGAAAGGCTAGGGACTTGAGGCTGTTTTCGTTAGAGAGAAGAAGGTTAAGAGGTGACTTAATTGAGGCATACAAGATGATCAGAGGATTAGATAGGGTGGACAGTGAGAGCTTTTTTCCTCGGATGGTGATGTCTAGCACGAGGGGACATAGCTTTAAATTGAGGGGAGATATATATAAGACAGATGTCTGAGGTAGGTTCTTTACTCAGAGAGTAGTAAGGGCGTGGAATGCCCTGCCTGCAACATTAGTGGAATTGCCAACACTAAGGGCATTCAAATGGTCATTGGATAGACATAGGGAATAGTGTAAATGGGCTTTAGAGTGGTTTCACAGGTCGGCGCAACATCGAGGGTCGAAGGGCCTGTACTGCGCTGCAATGTTCTATGTTCTATGTTCTATGGTGACTGCAAGGGCTCTGGGCACACCACTTGCTCCCATTTATGGGTGCTAGAGTGTCAATTTCCCTTGGGCTGCAAGATGAAGCAGAGGCAGAAAAGAAGAGGAGAAACAGTTCACAGGAGGGAGGAGGAGAGCTCTCAGCAGGTGACTGTATCCACCCAGGGCCTTACGGGAGCATTTTCCTTCCCTACACGTGAATCAGGAGCAGTGAATTGATATTGTAGTATAAAGTTCTGGCTTATAGGGTTAATGTGACATTGAGTACAGTACCACCCACACAGTGATATAAGAGAACACATGACACACCTAGGGGTCAGTCCAGTGTAAGATAGAGACGTGTGCACAAGCATGGATGCACTTCCTCGCTTGAGCCCTGTGCCACCATGCCTACCCAAAGTTCTTCTACATGGCTCCTGTAATGATTGCATACAGTCAATCTGCTTAGACTGTAAAGAATTAATTAAGACCCACTGAATGGCATCCAATACTGCAAAATAGGGTGAGAGTGAACGGAAAAAAAACAAATTCACAAAAAATGCAGAGAGAAACTAAAATCTTGCAAGGCAAAAAAAAAATTCAGCAGGCCTAGCAGAGATGAGCTGAAACCTTTAAATACCAGAATTCAGCAAGTCCTGAGAAAGATTTAAATAGCTCTATGGTCAGAAATTGCTGTTTAAAAACTCCGTCAGAAAAACCGAATCTCCAGGTTGAGGTGTTGGGTGCTCTGAGATACAGACGAACCAACACGGTTGCGATTGGTACAACGCAGTTTTATTCCTTTAAACTATTCATATAACAAACTTGGTACTCAGCACGTGGTGACTGTGTGAGGGTCTGGCTTTGAGGTCCTTGCCCTGTGCCGTCTCCTGGTGTACTGCCCAGGATGTGTCGTGTTTCTTGTTTTGTACTGTGTATGTTCTTGTCTGTGATTGGCTGTCGTGTTATGTGTGCTAATTGGTCCGTTGCTCTGTCTATCATTATGTATGTGTGTATGTGCTGTGATGTTCACTTGAATATCATGACATCCCCTTTTTTACAAGATTATGTGCCTACGTGGTTATAAATAGAAATGTGTACTGAGTGTAGCTAAATGTGTGTGTGTGTAATATTTACAGCATGTACATGGGGCTTAACTGTACACAAGGGGCGATGTCGGGTGTGACATACTAATGAGGTTGTACCATAACAAAAAAAACGTGGAAATGTGGAACGATAAAACGAATGCCTGTAACGAGAAGAACATAGACATGTTAAAACAGTGGTTGCATGAGTTCAACGTGTAAACAGTCTCATTAGTCCAGCCTAGTAGGTGGGCGACGAATTCGGGTTCACCGCCTCAAGGGTGGGTCGGAAACCACCAGCTGAGGTGCGGGCCTGGCCACGGGCAGCGACAGAAGGGGCATGGTAGCAGGCAGCTCCACGAAGTCGCTATCTGGAACCACAGGAGGACACGGCGTCAGTGTAAGGTCTCATAGCGAGCGTGGAAGTAGGCGAAGAGCCTGGCGATTGCGCCTACGCACGGATCCATCAGGCATGTGTACCAAGAACGAACGGGGAGCCACGCGTCGGAGAACTTCGGCAGGTGCTAACCAGCCACCTTCTGGTAGGTGGATGCGGACGTCGTCTCCAGGGGCCAGGGCGAGAAGATCAGTTGCCCGCGTGTCATATTTTGAGCGACCGCGCTGCAGTTGCATCCTATGCAGTACCGGAGCATGGTCTAGTGTTGGTGCCAGGATGGAAGGCACAGTGGTCCTGAGGGCGCGGCCCATCAGCAGCTGTGCTGGTGAGAGACCAGTGGCTAGTGGGGCCGAGCGATAGGCCAGCAGGGCGAGGTTGAAGTCTGACCCGGCAGCAGCAGCCTTGCAGAGGAGCCGCTTGGCAATGTGAACGCCCTTCTCCGCCTTTCCATTTGACTGGGGATGCAGCGGGCTGGACGTCACGTGTGTGAAGCCATACGAGGCAGCAAACAATGACCATTCCTGGCTGGCGAAACAGGGCCCATTGTCCGACATGACAGTCATCGGAATGCCGTGGCGAGCAAAGGTGTCTTTGCAGGCCCTGATGACAGCAGACAACGTCAAATCGTGCAGGCGTATGACTTCTGGGTAGTTGGAGAAGTAGTCAATTATGATGGCATAGTCCCTGCCGAGCGCGTGAAACCTTCGCCCAGGGGGACGTCACCAGCTCATGGGGCAGAAGCGTTTCAGGAGGTTGCGCCGGCTGAAACCTTTGGCAGGTTGTACAGTTGAGCACCATGTTGGCAATATCGTCACTGATGCACCAAAGGCCTTTCCCACCAGCTGGCGGGGCGGAAATCAGTCCGGCGCGGGCCTAGCCCCTCAAGGTGAGGGCTCGGCCCCCCAAGATGCAGAGAACTCCGCACCTTTGGGGAGGCGCGATGCCGGACTCATTCGCGCCGGAGGTCGGCGGACATCGTGCCGATTGCGGAGAATCCCGCCCCAGGTTTGTAATAGTATAACAGAGTGGCTCTGGAAGCTGCTCAGGCTTTTCTTCAGGTGGATTTGTCTTTGGTTTATTTACAAGGATTTCAAAAAAAGGTAATTGAATTGGCAAGCAAGTTAAAAATAGAGATGCCAGCTAAAGCTAAGAAGGCAGAGAGATATATGCGGCATTGGTTAAGCGTTTGAGTCTGTTAGAAACACAGGACAGCCCACAAGCAAGTAGCCCAAGTAGTGTGGCATCAAATACATTTTCTGGTGGGGAAATTGAGCTGGAGATAATTTAGTTGCAGTTCAAGCATGAGAGGAAATATTTAAAAGTGGAAATAAAAATGGAATTGCAGCAAAAAGGAAGAGAATTAAAAATTCAGCAAAAAGAAAGATCCTGCCCAGATCTATTCAAATGGAAATTGAAATTAGGAAGTTGGATTTAGAAAGGGAGGAACAGGCAAAAGAAAGCGAGGTCCATCTTAAAGCACTGGAAATTGAAAGGAAGCTGCCAGGAGCTAGAGGGGAACTTAACCCTAGAACGGAACCCAGTGAGAATTTTCTTAAGTTCATACAGGCCCGACCAAAACTTGAAGAAAAGGAAATAGAGGCATTTTTTATGTCATTTGAGAAAATAGCAACCCAAATGGAGTAGTGGATATTACCCGTGCAAAGCAAATTAATGGGTGGGCACAGGAAGTTTGTGCTTCCCTGTCAGAGGGGGTGTCTATGATTATAATGAGGCAAAAAAGACTATTCTGGGTGCATATGAATTAGCTCCTGAGGCATATAGGCAAACATTTCAGAATTTAAGGAAACAGACTTATGCTACATTTGAAAGGGTTAAGCAGGACAATTTTAATAGGTGGCTGCAAGCATTGGGACTTAAAACTACTCATGAGGCTCTGAGAGAAGTCATTCTCTTAGAAGAATTAAAAAATTATTACCTTCTTTAATAAGAACCCAGGTGAGGACCAACGTGTTATGACCACTAGACAAGCAGCAATAATGGCTGATGATTATATGTTGATTCATAAATTTAAACCTTTGTTCCGTCACCCCCATAAATTTGTAAAGGATAGGAAGTGGGAGAGTGAAAGGAAGGCAGGTAGCCAAGGTAAGGAATGGATAGCTGGGAATGCTCTGAGATCCCCTCTTCAGACCAGGAAGGAAGGTACTGAGGATTGAGGTGAGACTCAAAGGCATAGGTGTTACCATTACGATAAAGTGGGACACATTTGATTAGCCTATTGGTAATTGCGAGGAAAGCCTGTGGGACCTGTTGGAGTTCATAAGGAGGATTCGGAAAAGGGAAAGTAAATGGAGAATATTACAGGGCAGACTTTTGACAGACAAACATGCCAGGTCCAGGACATTCCAGGTTGGAGAGGAGGTCCGAGTATTGTGGCCTTGCAGGGTGAATCTCTGAAAGTGAAATTCAGCCCCTATTAGATAGTTAGGATGGTAAGTGAGGTAATTTACCTAATAGATACTCCGGACCACAGGACGAAGGACCAATTATGCCACATACATATGTTAAAAAAGTACCATCGTAGGGAAGAGGATAGAAATGAACAAGTGTGTCAGGTGGTAGAAGTAGAGGAAGGTGACAGAGATGGGACGAGTGAGATGGGAGAAGAGGTTGACAGTTCACAGAGTGACTTTCCTGTGGTGCGAATAACAAATGAGGACATCCTAATCCAATTAGAAATCCAATTAGTTGCAAAATAGTATACTGTGCTACGAAGGTTTGGATTTAGGTTCTGAACAGAAGAACTCAGACTTTATGGCACCCGAGAGATTGGAGAGATTTGGTTCGATTGATTGGCTGGTGACCAATGGATTGGCCAGGGACTATACTCTGACCAGCAACGGACAGCGATTGAGTCCTGCCGGGTGTTTTTTTTCAGCAAAGCCGACAGAAAGCTCCTGGACACTAAGAGGAGAGGCTGTGTGTTGCTTTCTCTCTATCTGAATCTGCTGAGACGTTTCAAGATCCTGATGAATATACAGGGAAAACCATCACAGATTGAAAGCAAAGTTATCCAACTTGAGGCATAGACTGAAGAAAGACCTAACTGGAAGACGTCTATCGGAAACAGAGACTCTTATCCTTTTACTTTGAGTACTAATTTTTCACCTCTCTTTCCCCTCTGTGTGTGTGTCTTGTGTGTGTGTAGAAGATGGCTGCTACCAATATATAGCAACCCATCCCCCCCCCCAGTTTTGGTGTAGTGAAGTTTTTAGCTGATCTTCCTTTTCGAATGCGGACGCACGGATTGAGGATTTTTCTATATTTTTTTTCCGTCTCCAGGGATCTGCCAGCATGGTTCTGACCTCCTCATTTCCAGTTTTCTTTGTGGTGTTTTTAAAGGATAGGCATGCAGACCACGAAGGTACAAACAAGCAAGATCTTTATTGGAAAGGTGTTTACCCTACAGGTTCATAGGATAGACTGGTCATTTGCCCATGCAAACGGCTGAAGATGTCATCAATGTGTCATGTGATCGAACTCTTAAAGTGACCTTGATCCAACCAGGAACAGACATGAATATGCAACGCTATTCTTCCTGTCAAAGCGACAATCTTGCATCTTTCCATATTATACCCCATCTTCCAAATTTTTGCCCACTTCCGAACTATCTATATTCCTTTTCAGAGTTTTCATAACCTGCTCACAGCTCAAGTTCCTATCTGACTTTGTATCATGAGCAGAATTGGCTACAATACAGTCAGTTGCTTCATTCAAGTCATATAGATCAGAAATAGTTTTGGCCTTAGCACCAATTCGTGTGGCACTTCGCTAGTTACAGTTTGCCAATCTGAAGATTACCCATTTATCTCAACTCTCTATTTCCTATTAAGCAATGTTCCATCCATGCTAATATATTCCCCACTACCCCCAAAACTCCACCCAATCCCCAATGCCATGAGCTCTTATCTTATGGAAACATAGAAAATAGGAGCAGGATGGGGGTCATTCAGCCCTTCGAGTCTGCTCCTCCATTCATTATGATTATGGCTGATCACCCAACTCAATAACCTAATCCTGGCTTCGCCATATCCTTCCATCCCCTTTGCTCCAAGTGCTCTATCTAACTGCTTCTTGAAAACAACAATGTTTTAGCCTCAATTACTTTCCGTAGTAACGAATTCCACAGGCTCACCACTCTGCATGAAGAAATTGCTCCTCATCTCTGTCCTAAATGGTCTACCCATGTCCTCGGACTGTGCCCCCTGGTTCTGGACACCCCCACCATTGTGAACATCCTTCTTCCATCTACCCTGTCTCACCCTGTTAGAATTTTGTAGGTTTCTATGAGATCCTCCCTCATTATTTTGAACTCCAACGAATACAATCCTAACCGATTCAACCTCTCCTCATACATACATCCTGCCACTACAAGGAATTAGTCTGGTAAACCTTTGGTGCACTCCCTCTAGAGCAAGAACATCCTTCCTCAGATAAGGAGACTAAAACTGCTCACAGTATCCCAGGTGTGGTCTCACCAAGGCGCTGTATAATTGCAGCAAGACAACCCTGCTCCTGTTCTCAAATCCTTTTGCTATGAAGACTAATATACCATGTTCCTTCTTTACCACCTGCTATATCTGCATGATTACCTTCAGTGACTGGTATATGAGGACACCCAGGTCTCGTTGCACATTCCCCTCTCCTAATTTATGCCAATCAGAATAGTCTGTCTTCCTGTTTTTGCTACCAAAGTGGATAACCCGCATTTCTCCTAATCAGACTGAATCTGCCATTCATTTGCCCACTCATAACTTGAGCTCATAACTCAACAACTTGTCCAAATCACACTGAAGGATCTCTCATCCTCCTCACAGCTCACCAACCCCCACCCCACCCGACTTTGTGTCATCTGAAAACTTGGAGATATTACATTTTATTCCCTCATCTAAATCATTAATATATGTTGTGAATAGCTGGGGTTCCAGTACCGAACCCCGAGGTACCCTACTAGTCACTGCCTGCCATTTGGAAAAACACCAGTTTATTCCTACTCTTTGTTTCCTGTCTGCCAACATGTTTTCTATCCATCTCAATACACTACCCCTAATCCCATGCGCTGTAAATTTACATGCTAATCTCTAATGTGGGACTTTGTTGAAAGCCTCTGAAAGTCCAAATAAACCATATCTACTGGTTCTCCCTCATCAAATCTACTCGTTACACCCTCGAAGAATTCCAGTAGATTTATCAGGCATGATTTCTCCTCCATAAATCCATGCTGACTCTGCCCGATCCTGCCACTGTTTTCTAAGTGTTCGGCTATAAAATCTTTGATAATGGATTCTAGAATTTTCCCTACTATCAACGTCAGGCTCACTGGCCTATAATCTCCAATCTGAAGGAAATGTTCCAGAGTCTATAGAATCTTGGATGACCACCAATGCATCCACTATTTCTTTGGTGATCATCTTGTGACAATGGCACTTTATTTAATACATTTTGCCTTTTGGAAATCTAAATATACTACATCTACTGGTTCCCTTTTTTTCCTCCCTGCTTGTCAAGAGCTCTAATTAATTTGTCAAAAACAATTTCCTTTTCACAATATCTGGTGACTGCCTGATCATATTATGAGTTTCTAAATGTCCTGCTACTAACTCCTAAATAATGTATTCTAGCTATTCACTGGAACCGCATCAAAATCTAGAAAATCCACTTTCCCTGCAGTGTTAGGAGGATGTGTTTACTTTTGAAAATAAATTTAGAGTGCCCAATTATTTTTTCGAATTAAGGGGCAAATTAGCATGGCCAATCCACCTACCAATTTTTTGGGTTGTGGGGGTGAGACCCACGCAGACACAGGAAGAACGCGCAAACTCCACACGGACAGTGATCCGGGGCCAGGATCGAACCTGGGTCCTCAGCGTTGTGAAGCAGCAGTGCTAACCACTGCGCCACTGTCCTGCCCCGGAAGATGTCCTTATATCAAAGAATATTTTTTATTTCACTGGCTGGAAACAGGAATTGAATTATTAAAAAGATTTCTTTTTGAAAACAGACTAAAGTGACATCAACCTACATCAAGACACCCAAAATTAATTTACATTGCTACATACATTCCAATGTTGCAATCAATAGAGAGGAGACAGCAAGTCACAAAACTCACCTGGGACTGTGAAAGACTTTTCTTCCTGCCCTATTGATAAGATATCTGTAGAAATTACCTACAGTATTCAACAGCTGAAGACAAACCATTCAAAGATATATTGCTTCGGCAAGAGAGTTTGATTTTTTCAATAGCTCTACAGATGAGATAATCGCATTATAATTAAAATATAAAATTATTGTCTCAATTATTGGAAGCTGGAGAGAGAAGTCACGTGACAAGCCAAACCCTCTGTGTTTGTTTAAGCATATGTTTTCAGCAGAACAGGACTAGCAGTTGAGCTGAGTGGAGCTCACGCCTCTATTTCTCTCCAGCCACCTTGCAAACTGGGACCCTGTCTGCTAATTTGCCTGTTCGTCCATGTGCAATAGTCAGAGATTTTTTTTAAAGAAAGACTTCAATTCCACATCAGTGTTTCCACAGGGGCAAAAAATACAAGCTACAGCTTTGAACTGTCTCTGCCTTGGAAGCAAGACCATCAAATTCTGCCTACAGTCAGAGGAAACATCTTGCTACGAGCTGTGAACGTCTCTTTCTTATGAACTTTAATTGGCCAATCTATCGTGTGAGCTTCAACTGTGTGTGTGTGTGCACTTGTCTGCGGACGTCCGAGCATCTTCTTAGTATTTTACTTAGATTGGTTTAAATATAAGTAAACTGGCATCTTTATTAAGCTCCAGAAAACCTGTCTGACTACTTCTTTATAACCACAGCCCATAAACAGTTTAGTGCATACCGAAATTGGCAAGGGTTATCCTTATCTAAAACTAAAAATCTGTTGTGCTCAACCAAGGAAAGGGCAAAGAGGGGTGACCTTTGACCTCTTCTCATCTGACCATAACAGCAGACACTTCCTCTGAGACTGTAGGACACAGGCCATCAGGTCCAGCAGACGTGCCACCTTGAGACGGCATTAGCTTCCCTTGAATAACTTGTCTCCAGTGATTGGGATTGTTTTAAGTTCCTCTCTCCCTCATGCCTCCTTTTCTACTATTTTTTAGATACTTTGTGAATCTTTTTCTGTGAAGACAGATACAAATACTTGCTTAAACTCTCTGCCAATACTTCATTTTCCATGATTAATAGCCAGTTTTACTCTCTAAGGAGCCTATGTTTACTATCATTACTCTTTTTCTTTTTCTGCACTCATAGAAACTTTTACTGTCTGTTTTTCTATTTCTTGCTTGTTTCCACTCATACTCTAATTTCTCCCTGTTTGTTTTTTTAAATCACTCTTGTTGGTTTCTAAAGCTTTCCCCGTCTCCAGGTCTCGCACTAATCTTTACAGCATTGTATATACTTTCTTTCTATTTGATACCTTCTTTAGTTGGATGTTGCATTCTTCTTGTAGTGTCTTTGGGCGGGATTCTCTGGCTGCGCCCGCCCGGCGACGGGAGAACCCGCCAAGGTCAATGTACTTCTCGATTGTACGCGGCTCGCCTGTGGCGATCTTATGGCGGGACGGGGCTGGAAAACCCAGCCCTTTGTTTCTCAGTGGAATATATTTTTGAGCGTTATGAAATATCTCCTTAAATATCTGCCACTACTTTATACCAGCTTTCCAGCATTAATAGGGCATTAAATTAAGCCCACCATGTGTAGATCCCACCTCTATGCTACTCTCTACAATACGTGTAGTGGCAGTATCTGGTCCGGTGCCTTCAAGTGCGAGATCAACTTGACAACCTGCAGTGGAAACAGTTCAGAGAGGGTTTACCAGGTACTACCAGGAATGGGCAGATTGTCTTCTGAGGAAAGGTTGGACAGGTTAGGTTTGTAGCTGCTGGAGTTTAGAAGAGTGAGAGGTGATTTGATTGGAACATAAATGATCTTGAGGGGTCTTGACAGGGTGGGTGTGGAGAGGATGTTTCCTCTTGTGGGAGAATCTAGAACTAGGGGTCACTTTAAAAATAAGTGGTTGTCCATTTAAGGCAGAGATGAGGCAAAATGTTTTCACTCAGAGGGCCCCAGGAGTCTTTGAAAATCTCTTCCTGAAAAGGTGTTGGAAACAGAGACTTTGAATATTTTTCAGCAGAGGTGGATAGATTCTTGGTAAACAAGGAGGATGAAAGATTATCGGAGGTAGGTAGGATGCAGATTTCAGGTTATTATTAGATCAGCCATAAGACCATAAGACATAGGAATAGAATTAGGCCACTCGGCCCATCGAGTCTGCTCTGCCATTCAATCATGGCTGATATTTTCTCATCCACATTCTCCTGCCTTCTCCCCATAACCCCTGATCCCCTGATTAATCAAAAACCTATCTATATCTGTCTTAAAGACACTCAGTGATTTTGCCTCTACAGCCTTCTGTGGCAAAGAATTCCACAGACTTCCATCCTCTGGCTGAAGAAATTCCTCCTCATCTCTGTTTTAAAGCATTGTCCCATTAGTCAGAGATGGTGTTCTCTGGTTCTAGTTTTTCCTACAAGTGGAAACATCCTCTCCACGTCCACTCTATCCAGACCTCGCAGTATCCTGTAAGTTTCAATAAGATCCCCCCTCATCCTTCTGAACTCAAACGAGTACGAGACCCAGAGTCCTCAACCGTTCCTCATACGACAAGTTCTTCATTCCAGGGATCATTCTTGTGAACCTCCTCTGGACCCTTTCCAAGGCCAGCACATCCTTCCTTAGATACAGGGCCCAAAATTGCTCGCAATACTCCAAATGGGGTCTGACTAGAACCTCAGAAGTACCTCCTTGGTCTTGAATTCTAGCCCTCTCGACATGAATGCTAACATTGCTTTTGCCTTCTTAACTGCCGGCTGAACCTACACGTTAACCTTAAGAGAATCATGAACAAGGACTTCCAAGTCCCTTTGTGCTTCTGATTTCCTAAGCATTTCCCATTTAGAAAGTAGTCTATGCCTAAATTCCTCCTTCCAAAGTGCATAACCTCACACTTTTCCACATTGTATTCCATCAGCCACTTCATTTCCCACTCTCCTAGCCTGTCCAAGTCCTTCTGCAGCCCGCCTGCTTACTCAATACGACCTGTCCCTCACAGATCTTTGTATCATCTGCAAATTTAGCCACAGTGCCTTCAGTTCCTTCTTCCAGATCATTAATGTATATGGTGAAAAGTTGTGGTCCCAACACAGACCCCTGAGGCACACCACTAGTCACCGGCTGCCATCCTGAAAAAAAACCTTTATCCCCACTCTCTGCCTTCGGCCTGTCAGCCAATCCTCTATCGATGCCAGGATCTTACCCTTAACACCATGGGCTTTTAACTTATTTAACAGTCTCCTATGCGGCACCTTGCCAAAAGCCTTCTGGAAATTTAAATAAATCACGTCCACTGATTCTCCTTTGTCTAATTTCCTTGTTACCTCCTCAAAGAATTCTAACAGATTTGTCAGACATTTGACAAAGCCGTGCTGACTCAGCCCTATTTTACCATGCACTTCCATGTACTTCGCGATCACATCTTTAATAACAGCCTCTAAAATCTTACCAATGACTTATGTCAGGCTAACCGGCCTATAATTTCCCATCTTCTGCCTCCCTCCCTTCTTAAACAGCGATGTTACATTAGCCACTTTCCAATCCTCTGTGGCCCTTCCTGCCTCCAGTGATTCCTGAAAGATCATCACCAATGCTTCCACAATTTCCTCAGCTATCTCTTTTAGGACCCTGGGGTGTAGTCCATCCGGTCCAGGTGACTTATCCACCTTCAGACCTTTCAGTTTCCCCAGAACCTTCTCCTTAGTAATGGTCACGGCACTCACCTCTGCCCCCTGGTTCTCCTGGAGCTCTGGCATCCCACTGGTGTCTTCCACCGTGAAAACTGATGCAAAGTAACTATTCAGTTTGTCTGCCATTTCTTTGTTCCCTATTATTACTACTGCAGCCACATTGTCCAGTGGTCCAATGTCTATTTTTGCCTCTCGCTTACCATTTATATATTGGAAAAAACTCTTCCTATCTTCCTTTATATCACTAGCTAGCTTGTACTCATACTTAATCTTCTCCCCCCTTATTGCTTTTTTAGTTGTCCTCTGCTCACTTTTAAAGGCTTCCCAATCCTCTGGTTTCCCACTAATTCTCACCATTTTGTATGCTTTTTCTTTAGCTTTTATGCTGTCCTTGACATTCCTCATCAGCCATGGATGCCTTGTCCTCCCCTGAGCATGTTTCCTCCTCCTTGGGATGAATTTCTTTTGTGCCTCCCTAATAACCCCCAAAAGCTCCTGCCTTTGCTGTTCCACTGTCTTCCCTGCTAAGCTCCTTTTCCAATCAACTCTGGTCAGCTCCTCCCTCATGTCTTTGTAGTTACCCTTATTGAATTGTAATACTGTTACATCTGATTGCAGCTCCTCCCTCTCAAACTGCAGGGTAAATTCTATCCTATTGTGGTCACTGCTCCCTAAGGGTTCCTTCACCTTAAGTTCCCTAATCAAGTCTGCCTCATTACACATCACCAAATCCTGAATTGCCTGTTCCCTAGTAGGCTCTGTCACAAGCTGCTCCAAAAAAAACATCTCTTAGACATTCCACAAATTCCTTTTCTTGGGATCCACTACCAACCTGTTTTTCCCTTCCACCTGCATATTGAAGTCCCCCATGATTATTGTAATATTGCCTTTTTTACATGCCTTTTATATCTCCTGAATTATTTTCTGCCCCACATCCTGACTACTGCTAGGCAGCCTGTACATAACTCCCATCAGGGCCCTTTACCTTTGCGATTCCTCAACTCTACCCACAGAGATTCTATGCCTTCTGATCCTATATCGCTCCTTGCTATCGATTTAACTTCATTCCTTACTAATAATGCAACCCCACCCCCTTTACCCATCTGCCTGTCCTTTCGATAGGACATATATCCTTGGATATTTAGATCCCAACCCTGATCCCCTTGCAACCATGTCTCTGTGATGCCTACAACATCGTACCGGCCAATTTCAATGTGCGCAACAAGCTCATTTACATTGTTCCGTATACTGCGCGCATTTAGGTACAACACCCTCAATCCTGCATTGACCACCTCCCCTTTCACACTCTCCTCAGTCACTGTACTGTGGCCCTTTTTGATTTTTGACTATGGCTTCTCTGCTTTACACTTTCCCCCTTACTACTTTTTGTTTCTGCCCCGTTTTACTTCCCTCCGACTTCCTGCATCGGTTCCCATGATCTTATTAAATGTGAAAGCAAGCTGAGGGGTTGAATGACCTACTCCTGCTTCTTGTTTGCATGTTCGCAATCAGTGTCCTCTTCCTCTTAGCATCCCCACTCTCATACCACTATGTGGCCAGGCGGCAGTGCTTGAGTGTCTGAAAGGAGAAATGCAGAAAATAAGGGTTCTTTTGAGGGGAGGGAAGAAAGCAAGATGTGATACTGACGCCATCAGCAGCTTGCAAATTGGAAACCATTGTGGGATGAGGGGGAGGTGAAGTGTAAGAAGATGCATTGGGCCAGAACATATTTCTTCTATAGTCTCAGCCTCACCACTGCCCATGGCTTCAAAGGTAGTCGCTCCATATAGCAACCTTCAAGTCGGTGAGGCCATACAGTTGTGCCTATCTCTCACCAGTTGGCTGTGGCTGCTTCTGCTTGTGCGCCATCTTGTTCTGTAAACCAGATGTGGTACAATGCTTTTGGTTGATGTGGCTATCATGGTTGAATAGTTGTGAGCATGTGCAAGGTGTGAGATGTGGGTGTGAGGAGTGCAGCAGCACTTATGTGTATGAGGGTAAGTTGCAGCGATAGATATTAGGTATGCATGATAGTTGTTAGAGATTGGAGGCTGGTGAGTGGTGAGTATTGGGAAGGGGATGTGGTGAATTAAACATGTCTGAGGTTAATGCTTCATTTGCATATTCATTTCAAGATAAATTCACTTGTATTAAGTGATTAAACTTATTTTGGCATTGAATCCAAGGGTGCCACTGTTCACATTGACCTGCATGATGTTACCATCCCAGAACAGACCCCAACAGTGGCTAGGCTACTGGACCAAATTCTCAATATTTTAGTTTATTTGTAAGACTGTGCGGAAAGAATGATTCTCTCCAGGAGTGATTGACCGAAGAAAGAGGGATTTGGTATTTTTTAAAACAAAACTTTATTATGAATACAATATTAAACTCTTTAACTTCATATGTGAAAAGAACCCCTTAAACATTACTACTCATTTTCCCATTAAACAACAAGAAAAGAAACATACAGCTCTCAATCGAACTTAAAATTTAGCATGGCATTGAGTAATACTTGCTTTACAGAACAGATTTGGTGCGTGTTAGAAACTCTTCAGACTCTGGCTGAATATATTCAAAAAACTGGTTCACCTGGCACGGTTCAGCTTCTTCCTGATCCCCAGACAAGACTGATCTGCTTTTCATATCATTACTCTTTTCTATGTGAGAGAATTGTGGACTCCGTGTCAGACAGATCAGACTTCAACCCTCCTCTCTCCAAAGCCTTCGCCACAAACTAACTCTCTGCATTCTTTGGCTCCACCCAGAAATGGCATCATCTCCCCAAGCTGGAAAACCAATTAACTCTACAGACGGAAAGTACCTTAACTCCCGAGGGACTTGCCCCAGTGCATTAGCCCAGACTGAAAACCATGTTTCTTTGTTCAACTTCACCTTCTGGCTCCTAAAAAGCTCCCAGGCTTTTACAAAATAAAACCCTTTCTAAAAACATGACCATTGCAGTCAAACACACTATAACCCCAGGCTTTTAACCCTTAAAATGTCCCAGTATTTAGAAGCCAATATTCCTAAAATCCTCCATTCATCACAATGACTATCTGCTCCAAAGGTTTGCCTGCATTGTCCATGCTGGGCCACTTTTGGATGTCATTGAGATTTAAGCCCTTTAGCTTTGAAGTTACGTTATAGCAGGACAAAATAAATGAGAACTTTTTCCTTGTAGATTTCCTTGGGGGTGAAGGTGGGAATAACAGCTAACCAAATGAAATAGTTTATTTAAGAAACTGGAAGGATATGAATACAACTTACATATTATCACTCCAAACCATATAACATATGCTAAAAAATTAGTTAGTAGGATGTAATTTAATTATTCATTTTCAGCAAGTTCCATTTATCTGTAAATAGTAACTCAATGGAGGTCATGTTATTATACATCCTTTTACATTTAGTTGACTATTATCAAAGAATGTTCAACTATTCTTCATATTGATATATTCCAGCTTGCTCTTTGTCACAATAAATGTTGATTTATCTCACCATTTTTCTCAGCTTCACCGCCTCTTCAAATCACATGGCACATGTGTAATTTTTTAAAATGCTTCTTTATTCTACATGACAAGTTTATTCATGTCCTTTGTTTTTCCACTTCTGGTTCAATAGCATCGTGTCTATTACTATTAACTTATGTATAATATACTCCAAGGCTAAAATGCTGCCTCTTGCTTCAGTGTTGTTCAGGTACTGGTCCAAATTTCCATCTGGAGTAAAATCTGATTCAAAGCATTGGCCTGATAATCATAATGTTGTTGTAACTGCTTTTTCTGAATATATAAAGCTTAAGGCCTCCTGAAGAAGTAACAGAGAAATACATTATCTAAAATATTATGGGAATTATTTTCCATTGTGAGACTAAGTCCTGTGGTGAGGGGATTGGGGGTGGTGGGGGTAGGGGTGGGGGTGGGGGGGGGGGGGGTGGTGAGGGCTCTCCGCAGATGTTTCTCACTGCATAGGCCAATGGGAATTTAAGTCCTTTCACGTGATTCCAGCCTAATTAATTATGCAGACAGAGGTTTGTCTACATTTTCACGGTGGGGCGGGCTGGATGGTGCACACCCAGCTATCATATAAGGGCATTATATTTAAAGTCCAGAGTGATTCGCGCCCGTTTTCTCGCGGGAGTGGGGACATAGCCCCATTATCAGAGAATTCCGCCAAGGTGTCAACCTGGTGAAGCTACAACACAGGACTACTTGTGGGCCAACATAACGAACGCATCAGATCTAAGCTCTGCAGTCCTGCCACCTCCAGTCGTGAATGGTGGTGGATAATTAAACAACTCACTGGAGGAGGAGGCTCCACAAATATCCCCATTCTCAATGATGGAGGAGCCCAGCATGTATGTGCGAAAGACAAGGCTGAGGCATTTGCAACAATCTTCAGCCAGAAGTGCTGAGTGGATGATCCATCTCGGTCTCCTCTGGAGGTCCGGGCATTACAGATGTCGGTCTTCAGCCAAAACGATGCACTCCACGTGATATCAAGTAATGACTGAAGGCACTGGATACTGCAAAGGCTACAGGCCCTGACAATATCCCGGCAATAGTACTGAAGACGTGCTCCAGAACTTGCCGCACCCCTATCCAAGCTGTTCCAGTACAGCTACAACACTGGCATCTACCTGGCAATGTGGAAAATTGCCCAGATGTGTCCTGTACACAACAGGACAAATCCAACCCAGCCAATTACTGCCCTGTCAGTCTGCTCTCCATCATCAGCAAAGTGTTGGAAGGAGTCATCAACAGTGCTATCAAGCAGCATTTACTCGGCAATAACCTACTCAAGGACGCGCAGTTTGGGCTCTGCCAGAGCCATTCAGCTCCTGACCTCATTACAGCCTTGGTTCAAACATGGACAAAAGCGCTGAATGCCAGAGGAGAGGTGAGAGTGACTGCCCTTGAAATCAAGGCAGCACTTGACCGAGCATGACGTCAAGGAGCCCTAGCTAAACTGGAGTCAATGGGAATCAGGGGGAAAACTCTACATTGCTTGGATTCATACCTGGCATAAAGGAAGATGGTTGTGGTGTTTGGAGGTCAATCATCTCAGCTCAAGGACATCACTGCAGGAGTTACTGAGTGTAGCGTCCTAGCCCCAACCATCTTCAACTGCTTCATTAATGACCTCCCTTCTATCATAAGGTCAGAAGTGGGGATGTTTGCAGATGACTGCACAATGTTCAGCATCATTCGCGACTCCTCAGATAACGAAGCAGTCCGTGTCAAAATGCAGCAAGACCTGGACAATATCCAGGCTTGGCTGACAAGTGGCAGGTTACATTTGCACCACACAAGTGCCAGGCAATGACCATCTCCCACAAGAGAGGATCTAACCATCGCACCTTGATATTCAATGGCACTACCATTGCTGAATCCCACAATCAACATTGTTGCTCTGTTTACTTGCTATAAATATGGCGGTTAATAAGGTCGCCTTTCTTAATCCGAATTATGAGTATACTTTCAGAGTCGCCAGGTATCTCTCGATACCGCCACAAGGTTCAACCTGAATACCGATCAAAGAGCCAATACACCAGTTAGTTAGTTCAAACTCAATGGTATTTATTTACACACAGTATGATTTACTCATGCACAATAATACTACAAGCTAAACTATCTCTATCGCGAACAGCTATACTTAACTTCGGGTGCCTATCTAGGTCAGAGGAACAATGGCCGTTGTTTGGATCTGAGGCTGTTGGGTTCGAAGAGGTAACGGGAGTACAGTAAGGTCGGCTGTCTGGTAGCGAGCGTTGACCTTGAACTTACTTGCTTCTGGTGATGCTGATGGAAGGGTCTCTCTGCTTGAGAGCCGAATCCAAGAGAGTGAACCTTTGGCAGGGGTTCCTTCTTATACTTTGAGGGGCTTCGCGCGCTTTTAGGCTGGCCTTAAACTTGGTCCCAATTAATTGGGCAACTTCTTGATCATTGTCATCGATTCAAACCAATAAAGAGACGGGTGCCTTGATGGCTGGGCGTGTCCCAGGTGGCCGTTGGCCTTGCTTTGTTTGTGTCTTTTTGTTGGGGTAGTGGCGCCGGAATATCTGAGACAATATCGGCTACCTGAGAATTAGGCCTTTGTTCCTCGGAGATGGGCCATCAATATGCAAATCGACCCTGAGTTTCGATTCCGTCTGCAAACTGCCTTCCAAATATACATTCAGGCTCTGTGCCTGCTTGTTGCTTTGCATTGTCCATATTTCCCTATAGGCTCTGCGAGTGTCCATTTTATACACTGAAAGTGGCCATCCAGATGGCTACACTCCCTCTTTGTGATCCTCAATGCGAAGCGTGAAGGATCATATTGCTGAATCTTCTTTGTTCTCTGCCTAAGTCGAGCACCCGCAATCAAGGACAGGTTCTATCCTACTCTGTCCTATGGAGTGGAACATTTACCTAAATTGCTTTATGTACATCACATTATTATATAATCCTAAGGGGCGCTGTGACATTCAGGCATGCATTACATTTATTTTTCATTTAAAACATGGGAACCTCCAACTATTCTTATCTAAACTAACCTTAGTCAATTAAAATAATTTACAGCTGTATAAACTATACAATAGCAGCATTACATGTCTCTGTATCTTGGCGGTCAAGTACAGAATTTCACATCTTTTATTAGAACAAACAAAAAATTTAGTCGACGCACTTTATTTACTTAGACGGATGTGCGGGTTTGCTGAAGTCCGAAAATAGGGGGTCTGAGTGTATATACCGGAGTGCGGGAGGTTTTCCTTCGCCATTTCCTAAGTCTCAGTGTCTGGATGACACTGCAGAGTATCGCTATGACTAACAGTGCTTCCACGATGTATGACAGGGAATACCATTTTATAAGGTTGTCACACCAGGTTGGTGTGTCAGTGGCTGTCTCTGGGTGTGGTGTATGGCAGCGATGGGAAACATTCACGGCCTGTGGGGTAGGGGACAGTGGGGGGTCGCGTCCGCGCGCAAACCCACAAAGATCCAAATGTAGATCATGATGTCTGTCTTCATGTTGTCTTTTTGCTTCTTGGTCTTCCTTTGTCTTCTGTTGTTCTGGATTTCCTGTGGACACAAGCATAATATCTGTTATTACCTTGTTTAAGATCTCGTATGTCTGTCTGTCTGTCCTTTTATTATCAATTGTCCATTAGAATTGTCACCATATGTGACTCCGTCATTTTTTTTTTTAACCAAATATTTTGGGGACAAGACATGCGAAAGAAAATACTGTCACGGCGCAAGCAGTCTCGCAGCCTGTGTGAGTGATGCGGTGAGTGGGTGGACAATCTCTCCGTCCAGCAGTAAAGTGTTCCATCCAAGTGTTTGAGGGTGTAAATAGCATATGGGAGGGCGACCTAAGGGTCGCTGGAAAACAAACAAGACTTGTGGCAAAGAACATTCTTTAAACCACAGACTAAAAGAACAGTAAAAGAGTTTCGAACTAAAAGCTCCGAATGGGGTGCGTGTGGGCCGCGGCGGGGCAAGAATGTGTGGAATCCCTGGGTAGGACGGTGACCATGGCCATAGGTGCACTACCCGAGCGTAGCTGACCAGATGGGGGTCCTCAGGCAGGGCGGGGATCAGTGCCATTACTCCACTGCCTGAGCGACTGGACAAGAATGAAAAGAATTTGTGTTCATCGTGGATACTGCCTCTTATGATTACCTTTGAATCAGAAGAGTAGCTATGAATGGGTATCTGATGACAAACCTGTTCCTTTAACTGCCACTTGCTGTTAAAATAGTGGTTATGACTATTTCAAGATGTGGCGAGGGGCCATGAATAAACTTTAAGTGCACAAACAAACATTCAACATTTAAAATTAACAAACTAAAATAACGAAATTGGGCAGGCTCCATCAGAGGGTAGGATACCGTAAATCAAATTTGTCTTGGTGTGTAACTAGCATATGGAGTCAGTGTAGTGTGACTGACGAAGAGAGGAAGGAAGAGAGAAACAAAAATGAAGTGGCAATGCTGAGGTGTCCCTGCCATGAGAAGTGGCGGGTTAGCGCTCACAGTTTGCATGGGGCAGCTGAGACCTTGTAGCTACTGTGGGTGATGTTCTCTTTCATATCTGGGGGCTAGTCTAGCTGGTGGTGGGTGTCTCTTGCAATCCCGGGCGAAGGAGTCCTGACTGCCCACAGTTGTAACATGACCCTTGGGGCATGTAAGGTGGAGCAGGCTCCCTGGTGTATTGCTCCCTTGGGTATGGTTCCCTGGGTGGGGGGTTGGGCTGATTCCGTTGCTGTTTCGGGGGACTTGAAATTCTCGGGTGTAATGTCCTAACTGTCCACAATTGTAGCACTCTTGGAATTTAGGCTGCTGTGGGCTGTTTCTTCCCTTGTTTACCCATGATGTGTCCTGACTGGATGCATGTTAGCATCTGCCTGCTCTTCATCTGCTTTTCCGTATTCTGACTCAGGAAGGGACTGTTCCCAAGCTCGGGATAATCTCTTTTGTACCCATTTCTCATTGTGGGTATCGTCTGAGGGGTCATAATTGGCGCAAGCCCGCTGTCCTGCTTGGGTTTCGTGAGAGACTAGGATGCGGGTCCATTTGGCCATATTCTCTGGTGTCAAATGAGCGGGGGCTAACTCTCCAAATACTGCTGTAAAATCCTGGCATTGTTTCTTTAATTGCTCAACTTGAAGTTCTGTCTCTTCTCGTACCAACACTGCGCGTTGCGTGTCTTGGTAGGCCTTATCATATTGTGACTGAAAGCTGCTTAGGTGAGCGAGACAAAATTGGTGTGCCCATTTGACATCAGCCATCTCCTTGTCCTTCGCCGCTAACTGCTCTCTAAGTTGCCTGTTCACTTTCTCGTACTCGCTAACGTCCCCCTCACTATTCTTCTCTCTGTCTTCAATCTCTCTGTGGAGCGTCTTCACGACCTCCTCTGTGCCTCGCAATTGTGCCAAGCAAGACACGATTGCCATCGGCTTACGAGCTTTCCCTAAGCTTTTCTTATGACTCTCGGTCAGGTTCTCCCACCAAGTATGTCCTATACCTCCGGGACCTGTTTCATCGTTTGCACAAAACTCGCTCCAAAGGGGCCATCCTTTCCCTTTGAGATATTTCCGAATTTCCTCTTCCCATATGGAACACTGCCCTGCTCTATTGGTTGCTGTGACCTCAAATTCCTGGGCGTTCATAAGCGTTCCATTGCCTTCATTGCCATCTCTACTGCTGTCTATGGGTTTCTACTGAATTTGGAACATGGGGGAATAAAGTGGTGATGTAAACACGGGTATGGCTTATGCAACTTTCCGGTCTACAAAACGCCCGACAGTTATACGCAACAAAATCTATCAAGGTTACCTTATTTCCCTTGTTAGTACGCATGCAAATAACACACTTACAAATCTTGGAGGTTTGATCGATATTGTTCTTATGCTTGTGGTTTTTACTTTTTCCAATTGGATTTCTAATTCAAATTTGGGTTCTCTCGGAGTGAGTCCCGTCAGATGTCGCCAGTAATGTTGCTCTGTTTACTTGCTATAAATATGGCGGTTAATAAGGTCGCCTTTCTTAATCCTAATTATGAGTATACTTTCATAGTCGCCAGGTATCTCTCGATACCGCCACAAGGTTCAACCCAAATACCGATCAAAGAGCCAATACACCAGTTAGTTAGTTCAAAGTCAATGGTATTTATTTACACACAGTATCATAGAATTTACAGTGCAGAAGGAGGCCATTCGGGCCATCGAGTCTTCACCGGCTCTTGGAAAGAGCACCTTACCCAAGGTCAACACCTCCACCCTCTACCCATAATCCAGTAACCCCACCCAACACTAAGGGCAATTTTGGACACTAAGGGCAATTTATCATGGCCAACCCACCTAACCTGCACATCTTTGGACTGTGGGAGGAAACCGGAGCACCCGGAGGAAACCCACGCACACACGGGGAGGATGTGCAGACTCCGCACAGACAGTGACCCAAGCAGGAATCGAACCTGGGACCCTGGAGCTGTGAAGCAATTGTGCTATCCACAATGCTACCGTTCTGCCCTAGTATGACTTACTCATGCACAATAATACTACAAGCTAAATTATCTCTATCGCTAACACGTATACTTAACTTCAGGTGCCCACCTAGGTTAGAGGAACAATGGCTGTTGTTCGGATCTAGGCTGTTGGGTTCGAAGAAGTAACAGGAGTACAGCTAAGGTCGTCCATCTGGTAGCGAGCATTGACCTTGAACTTACTTGCTTCTGGTGATGCTGGTGGAAGGGTCGCTCCGCTTGAGAGCCAAATCCACGAGAGTGGACCTTTGGCGAGGGTTCCTTCTTATACTTGGAGGGGCTTTGTGCGCTTTTCGGCGGGCCTTAAACTTGATCCCAATTAATTGGGCAGCTCTTGATCATTGTCATCGATGTAAACCAATAAAGGGGCGGGTGCCTTGATGGCTGGCCGTGTCCTAGGTGACCGTTGGCCTTGCTTTGTTTGTGTCTTTTGGTTGGGGTAGTGGCGCCGGAATATCTGAGACAGTATCGGCTACCTGAGCATTAGTTCTTTGTTTCCCGGAGATGGGCCATCAATATGTAAATCGGCCCAGAGTTTCGATTCCGTCTGCAAACAGCCTTCCAAATATACATTCAGGCTCTGTGCCTGCTTGTTGCTTTGCATTGTCCATATTTCCCTATAGGCTCTGCGAGTGTCCATTTTATACACTGAAAGTGGCCATCCAGGTGGCTACAACATCCAGGGGGTTACCATTGATCAGAAACTGAACCGGACTAGCCACATTAATACTGTGGCTTACAGGGCAGGTCAAAGGCTAGGTGACGCCCCCAAAGCCTGTCCACCATCTGCAAAGCACAAGGCAGAACTGTAATGGAATATTCTCCACTTGCCTGGATGAGTACAGTTCCAACATCATGCAAGAAGCTCAACACCATCCAGGACAAAGCAGCCCACTTGATTGCTCCTCCTTCCACAAATATTCAAGGGTTCCCCTCCAAGTTATTCTCCACCCTGACTTGGAAATATATCGCCGTTCCTTCACTGTCACTGGGACAACATCCTGGAATTCTCTCCCTCACAGCACAGTGGGTGTTGTTGTGTTACCTGCGTGGTCGATAATACGTGTTACTCAATCCTTGGTTGATGGTGAGAGGTCCTCTGAATCTTGTTGAAGATGACTCGAACTTGTCCAGTAACAACAAAGATTTATTGAGTAACTATAACTATAAATGCAAGAGTTCTTTACCTTAACATGGAAACTAGGAATTGGTTAACAAGATTTAACAATAATAACTAAACGTAACTCCACTAACTATCTATGTTATTCTGATGCTACCCTGTTCACAGTACACCCACGAGAGAGAGAGAGAGAGACCCCGTGTGGCTGCTTTTTATACCCTTGTTGGTTCAGCTCCCTAGTGATCATGTGGTGTTGCTATTTATCCATTAACCCCTTGTATGCATGCACCTACAGAGATCACTACAGGTGCATCTACACCTCAAGGGGACTCCAGCGGTTCAAGAAGGCAGCTCACCACCTCCTTCTGAAGGGCAGCTAGGGATGGGCAATAAATGCTGGCCTAACCAGCGACGGCCACATCCTGTAAATGAATGATTTTAAAAAACATTCACCCTCTAACAGTGCAGAGACACACACCTTTGTGGGTACTGATGTAGTTCAGGCTGATTCTCACATTCTGGTGGTCCATGCACAGACATGTGTCTGCAGCGGGAGAATGCAAAGTTGACCAAGCTCATCGGCACCCAGGGGGCTGTTGAGAAGTGACGCCTAAATCAGATGACGGGCTTCTGGGATGGATCCTGCACAAGATGCTGAGGAAGCTACATGAGACAAGGGAACATCAGGCAGAGGTGTCAGAGGCCCTCAACAGAGTGTCAGATTAGGCAGAGGAGTTTGTTCACCTGCTCGCTGATGAAGTTGTACTGCATGTGCATACATCAAGGTCTCAATGGGGAGGGTGCTGGACGCAATGGAGAACCTGGTCCCAGGTTCTGTTTGAGATGTGTGGCTTGCCAGGGGACATTAGTGGAAAGAAAGAGATGTTGTAGGGTTGTGGATGGGGTGAGGCAGTATCGAGCGGGAGGGTAGGAAGAACCGTGGTGGGGAGGGTAGTTGTGCAGGTGTGAATGGTCATGGGTTGCACAGGTGTGGATGGGCCTGGGGGTGCGCAAGTGTGGATGGGCATGGGGGTGCACAGGTGTGAATGGGCATGGGGTGGGAAGTTGTGAATGGGCATGGGGTGGGCAGGTGTGAATGGGCATGGGGTGGGCAGGTGTGAATGGGCCTGGGGTGGGCAGGTGTGAATGGGCCTGGGGTGGGCAGGTGTGAATGGGCATGGGGTGCGCAGGTGTGAATGGGCATGGGGGTGCGCAGGTGTGAATGGGCCTGGGGTGGGCAGGTGTGATTAGGCCTGGGGTGGGCAGGTGTGAATGGGCATGGGGAGGGCAGGTGTGAATGGGCATGAGGATGCGCAAGTGTAAGTGGGCATGGTGAGGAAGAGGGGAAAGGGGTTCAGAGAGAGGGTTCTGTTGTGTTTCCACAGCACTGCTGGAGCAGAATTATGAATATGAATTTTACACCCAATGGATGATAATTTCGGAAAGCTTCTGTGGAACAGCACACATGCATAAGTCATTGTTTCCAGAGAGGAGCAGAGAACATTAGTTACAAAACATTGAATACCATTTATTTCATTTTTCTTTCTTGTTAGAAAACATAATCAGAAAATAATAGTGCCATTCCAATCCCTCTAGCCCTCACCATCCCTTCCCATCACTAGTTCACTCAGTGTGCTGCACAACATGCTTGTCAACAAACTAAGAGCTCATGGAATAAACAAGGCAGTGGCAACAAGTAACAGAAATTAACTGAGTGACCAGAAACAAAAAGGAGTGGTGAACGGTGGTTTTTCATACTGGAGGAAGGTTTATAGCAGTGTTTTATAAACGCATTTGCTCGGGACCCATTTTTACCATCTGATCTCACTTGCTTTGTCGTTCAGTGTTACATTTCAGTCAGGACTTCAGCTGATGATTTAGGTTCTCGCTGCATCCTTTGAAACAAAAATCAAGAAGTTTGCCCTCGAACTCGCTATGCTCAATCTTCAAAAGTTTTAGAAGTTTTGAGGGTTTTATATTTTACTTGCCAGTCCTTCCCGACACAAAACGCACAGGGGCATTGCAACCTGCTTTGCATTGGCACAATTAATAAAGTCATACCTGAAGAAATAATCTTTATATTGCTTTTTCCTGATTTCACCTTCTTGTTAATCGGTTGTTTCTCAGAGGTTTCTGGAGCTCACACCCCCACTGCTTTGTCCGGCTGTGGAGTCTCCTTAGAAGTTCTCTTCAGCAGATCCAGTTGTGAGTTCCTGGCCTGATTTTGTCTCTGGCCCTCTCTTCCTTATTACAAACTGATCCATCTGCAGTTTTTTTCACACTCCTGTTGCTTGCTTGCTGGCAGCTACGAAATGGAGTAATCTCTCCTTCAGGATTTCGGGGCTAAAGCACAGATCACATGACATCAGTGTACGTGCTGGGCACGTGACCTGCTCTCTCTCACCATTTCTGGTGTGAAGATTCTGCCACCTTTAATAAGAAATTTGCTCATGGGACAACACGCTGACATCAGGGGCAGACGGTACTGGGACAGCGCGCTGACATCAGGCCTGCCTAAGGGCGCATGCATGTGGATGACATTCTCTCTTTTTTTAAAAACAGCACATTGTGTCCCATGAGTTTTATTTGTGAAGACTGATGAGTGATAATACACCATTATAGTGACACGATTGCAGAGGTTTCAAACATTCACTCAGATTTCACACGCTGGTTCTTAAATTCCACTTGCCCTGCCCCAGAGGAAAACCACACATCATTTATTTTCTGTGATTGCTGCTGGTGCCTTCTTCTTGGATCTCAGTTTGAGGAACAAACAGATTGCTGCAATCCTTGTATATTTAGCTCTCACTTAATTCCTCCTCCCTGTGATAGTGTAGGCATTAAACTACTTGTGGAAGCCAGTGAACTGGTGCTGACTGCCAGCAGTGTAACCCGCCATTCACATCCCTCACACAAACTTCACTCGGCCTCCCTCTGTGTCCTTCACAGGCCCGAGCTCCAACAGCCCCAACACCAGTAGTACCGCCCCCACCTCCTCCTATTGGTCAGCGGAACAATTAGACGTTGGATGTGGCGTTAGGAAAGCTAATCACCCATTGGATAATCTGGGTGCCAATCAGATGGAGCAAGGCAAAGTGCTGGGTGCTGGCGGACGGGGCCGGAATTCTCAACCTAAAAGCCGGTCTCAGCTGTTGGGCGCTTCTCCCATGATTGGTAGCGCCACGCCCGATTTCTCCGTGACCCTCCCAGACACCTGCCCGCGACCCACCCACGGGTCATGACTCTGGGTTTGAAAAACCCTGGTTTATAGTAAAGTTCCCCGGTGAACGGAATTAGCACTTCTGCTCTTCCTGATATATATTAATCACCCAGATGTTGGTGTACAGGACACAATTTAAAAAATTGTGGATTATATGAAGCTTGCAAACATTGTTAACCATGGGAAGGGTAGTGTAGAACTTCAAAAAACATAGACGTTGTGGTAAAGTGGCCCCGTTACGGGGAGATCCCTCACGGTCCATGTGACCGACTTGGGGCCTATCATGAGCACGTGAATCCCGACCAATGGGACAAAAGCGCTGGGGGCAGGGGTCCGGAAAGTGTGGACCCGGGAGATGTAGAGTGAAAACCTGTTTCAGAGGCCTTTGTGCCTGCATATAGTTAACCTTTTCCTTGTTCTCAATGAACCCCCTTTGGTTGTACCAGAAGCAGTTTTGTCTCAAGCCACCACATTGGTGATGAGCATAAATCAGACAACAATCACAAGTCATCGCTAATCTCAGAATTTGTGGAGGAAGGGGGTTACATCAAAAAACAGTGAGTGAAAAAATCATGCCTATGATTGGGAAAAATGATCCATTTGATCAAGGGGCTTAGATTGGAGCCAATATATCGAGTGGCACCAGTATTTCTTTATTGCCAATGAAATCACAGGGGAAGATAAACAGAAGGTTATTTTATTAACTGTTTGTGGGCCCCAGACCTACAACATCATAAGGAATTTGACGTCACCAGAGGCTCCTGACCCAAAACTGTTTGAGCAATTAATGGTGTGAAGGAGCCTCCATCATACAAAGTGCTACAAGTTTAATTTGGCTGTTAGGAGAGTCGATCTCGGCCTTCGTTGCCAGACTCCGCCAAATGGCCGAACATTGCGAATAAGGGACAGCATTGAGCGACATGCTGCCCAGCCGCTTAGTATATGGCATCAACAACTTCAACGTGCAAAGGAAGCTGCTGGCTGAGACAAAGATCTCCCTAGACGAGGCGATTAAAATAGCCCAAGCAACTGAATGTGCTGAAATGGGCACATTAGAGATTTAAGATAGCGAGGTAAATCAACTGTGGAGCGATATGGCTGCAAGGCGTGCACCCAGGGCGACAGGCACAGAGGAAGTTCAGACACAATCACAGGAGCAAGATTGTAGTCAGAGGTCAGAACGAAGAACATGCCATCAACTTAGGAATTTTGATGAATGCTAGATGTGGGGGGACATCACCCCCAAGAAGCTTGTCACTGCAGAGAATTCATCTGTTTTAGGTGCAACAGGAAGGGTCACATTTGGACACGTTGCCATGCCAGACATGGTGCACAAATTTTTTTTAAAAAAGCGACTCCATTGAATACGTTGGAGCAGAACATCAATGAAGAAAACTAAATTGACATGCTGAATAGAGTGAACGTGAGAAAAACAGCCCACTAGATATATTCCTCATGGTCAATGGGCAACCATTAAGTATGCAGGTCAACACAGGGGTGTGGGCCACTGTGCTGGACAAACAAACTTTCAAATACCCTAAGGAAGAGTTCAACCTTTGACCCTAAGCAATATAACTGCCAAGTTGGTGTCATATACAGGGGAGACCCTGAAGATTTGATGGACAACTATGGCGCCAGTGTCAGCAAGAGGATGCCCAGTTACCCTTGATTTTTGTAGAAGGACAATGGCTGAGTCTAATGGGGTGGGATTGGCTGCACCAAATCAAGCTAAACTGGTTGGATGTTTTCAAGATATCAGTTGGCACTTTCCAGGAAGTCTTATGTAAGTATAAACATGTGTTTCGAAATGAGCTAGACTGAATTTGAGGGTTGAGGCCAAGATTGACATAAACGCTGAATACAAGCTGAGGGTCTTCAGGGCAGGCCTGTCCCTTACACCTTGCACTAAAAAGTTGAGTCAAGTTAAAGCTCTCGGAAGAATTGGAATTATAAAACCTGTGCTATTTTCTGAGTGGGCAGCCCCCATCGTCTCTGTTTTAAAACTAGACCGCTCAGTCAGAATCTGCGGGGACCACAATTTTACAATTAATCAGCAGCCCAGCCTGAAAAATATCTGATTTCCCGAATAGGAAACCTTTATGCGTAATTGGCAGAGGGCCTAACATACACAAAACTTGACATAAGCCACACTTATTTCCAATTACAACTGGCCAAGGTTTCCCAGAAGTAAGTGACCATTAATACGCACAAAGGCCTTTTTCAATACATCAGATTACCTTGTGGTATATCTTCTGTTATGTTTCAACGCATAATGGAAAATCTGCTCCAAGTCATCCCGAAGGTGGTGGTTCATCCAGATGACGTTTTAGTTACAGGAATGTCACATGAAGAGCACCTGGCCAGCTTAGAAGGAGATCTAAGAAGATTCAGAAATACAGGCATCAGATTGAAGCGAGGGAAATGTCCATTCCAAGCCAGTGAGGTCACATACTTAGGGTTCAAAGTGGACTCAAAAAGCCTGCACCCTCTTGAGGACAAAGTGAGGCCCATAAAATAAATCCCTGCACCAAAGAATGTCGCAGTGCTTAAATCATTTTTAGGGATGGTAAACTACTCTGGTCAGTTCATCACCAATTTGGCAACTAACTGGCGTTACTACACCTTTTAAAGAAGCACTGGCACTGGCATTTGAAAGTGTAGCCATCTGGGATGGCCACTTTCAGTATATAAAATGGACACTCGTAGAGCAGACAGGGAAAATGGACAATGCAAAGTAAACAAGCAGGCACAGAGCCTGAACGTATATTTGGAAGGCAGTCTGCAGACGGAATTGAAACTCCGGGTCGATTTACATATTGATGGCCCATCTCCGAGGAACAAAGAACTAATGCTCAGGTAGCCGATACTGTCCCAGGCATTCCGGTGCCACTACCACAGCAAGAAGAAACAAACAAAGCAAGGCCAACGGCCACTTAGGACACGCCCAGCCATCAAGGCACCTGCCCCTTTATTGGCTCAGATCGATGGCAAGAAGCTGCCCAATTAATTGGGACCAAGTTTAAGGCCCGCCTAAAAGCGCGCAAACCCCCTCCGAGTATAAGAACGAACCCCCGCCAAAGGTTCAGTCAGATTTGGCTCTCAAGCGGAGAGACCCTTCCACCTGCACCACCAGAAGCAAGTAAGTTCAAGTTCAACGCTCGCTACCAGACGGACGACCGTAGCTGTACTCCTGTTACCTCTTCGAACCCAACAGCCTCAGATCCGAACAACGGCCATTGTTTCTCTGACCTAAGTGGGCACCCGAAGTTAAGTATAGGTGTTAGTGATAGATATAGTTTAGCCTGTAGTGTTATTGTGCATGAGTAAATCGTACTGTGTGTAATAAAGTAGTATTGACTTTGAACTAACTAACTGGTGTATTGGCTCTTTGATCGGTTTACGGTTGAACCTTGTGGCGGTATCAAGAGATACCTGGCAACTCTGAAAGCATACTCATAATTAAGATTAAGAAAGGCGACCTTATTAACCACCATATTTATAGCAAGTAAATATAGCAACATTACTGGCGATATCTGACTTGACCCGACCTAAAAGTGGCTTTGTCACTTCGAGAGAACCCAACTTTGAATTAGAAACCCAATTGGAAAAAGTAAAAACCACAAGCGTAAGACTGATATCGATCAAACCTCCAAGATTCAGAAGTGTGTTATTTGCATGAGTACTAACAAGGGATATAAGGTAACCTTGATAGATTTTGTTGCGTAAAACTGTCGGGAGTTTTGTAGACCGGAAAATAGCTTAAGCCGTACCCGTGTTTGCATCACCACTTTATTCCCCCTGTTCCAAATTTAGAAACCCAGAGATTACAGCAGAAATGGCAATGAAGGCAATAGAACGCCTTATGCACCCCCAGGAATTCAAGGTCGCAGCGACCAATAGAGCAAAGCAATGTTCCATATGGGAAGAGGAGATTTGGAAATACCTAAAAGGGAAAGGATGGCCCCTTTGGAGCGAATTTTGTACAAATGAGGAAACAGAAGTATGTTGGGACTTGGTGGGAGAACCTGACCCAGATCCATAAAAAGAGTTCAGGAAAAGTTCGTAAGCTGATGGCAATCGTGTCCTGCTTGGCATAATTGCGAGGCACAGAGGAGGTCGTGAAGACGCTCTGCAGAGAGATTCAGGACAGAGAGAAGAATAGTGAGGGAGATGCTAGCGAGTGCGAGAAAGTTAACAGGCAGCTTAGAGAGCACTTAGTGGCAAAGGATAAGGAGATGGCTGATGTCAAACGGGCACACCAATCTTGTCTCGCTCACCTAAGCAGCTTTCAGTCACAATATGATAAGGCTTCCAAGACATGCAACGCACGGTGTTGGTACGAGAAGAGACAGAACTTCAAGTTGAGCAATTAAAGAAACAATGCCAGGATTTAAAAGCGGCCCTACGAGCACTCCACAGTTCCACGATGGTACAAAGGCAGAGTTCAGTGGACCACTCCAAATGCCAAAAGCAAATTGCAGACCTGCAATCCCTGCTCGCAGTCCAAAATGGTTTCCAAGATACATTTGGACCCCAGCCAGATCAGGAAAATGGCCCCGATTGGCAGGAGCTAAATGAAACTGCCCACCGCTATGTGCATGAAGCATGTACCCAAGATAAAACCCAGAAAAGGAATGCACCCCCACCCCCGACTGCACAGCTAGTACACATTCCCATGAACCCTGTCACCACACAGCGCAGGGCCACCACAAACGGAGACCCCGATTTTCTGTACACTACCCCATTTCCCATCACCCAATTAAGGGACGCGTGTGACAATATCAAACCGTTCCAACCCACATCGGACCCACACCATTACTTTGCGAAAGTCAAGCAACAGGCGACCATGTACAGCCTGGACGAAAAAGAGCAAGTGAAGCTCACAGTTTTGAGCCTCGACCCCTCAGTCGTGGCAGCCCTTCCCGACCCACAAAATGTAGGAGGAGGCACCCTCCAAGAAATGCATGCAGCGATCCTAGATGCGATCGGCTACAATATGGGAGATCGCATAGAAGAACTCAATAAATGCAGACAGAAAAAGACCGAGCACCCAACAGCGTTTGCTGGACGCCTTTGGACCCACTTTACAGCAGTATTTGGAGAGTTAGTCTGCGCCCATTTGACACCAGAAAATATGGCCAAATGGACTCGTATCCTAGTCTCCCACGCGACCAAAGCAGGACAGAGAGCTTGCGCCAATTATGACCCCTCAGACGATACACATAATGAGAAATGGGTATTAAAGAGATTATCCCGAGCTTGGGAACAGTCCCTTCAGGGACGGTCAGAACATGGAAAAGTAGAGGACGAGCAGGCAGATGCTAAAATGCATCCAGTCAGGACACAGCAAAACCCTGCATGGGTAAACGAGGGCAGAAACAGCCCACAGCAGACTAAATCCCAGGAATGCTACAATAGGACATTACGCTCGAGAATGTAAAGCTCCCCCGAACCAGCAACGACACCAACAGCCCAAACACCCACCCAAGAAACCATACCCAAGGGAGCAATAGACCAGAGAGCCTGCTCCACCTTATGTGCCCCAGGGGTCATGTTACAACTGTGGGCAGCCAGGACACTTCGCCCGAGATTGTAGGAGACCTCCACCAGCTAGACTAGCCCCCAGATATGAAAGAGAACACCACCCACAGCAGCTACAAGGTCCCAGCTGCCCCATGCAAACTATGAGCGCTTACCCACCACTTCTCATGGCAGGGACACCTCAGCATTGCCACTTCATTTTTGTTTCTCTCCTCCTCCCTTTCGTCTTCGGTCACACTACACTGACTCCATATGCTAGTTACACCGCAAGCCAAATGTAATTTGTGGTATCCTACTCTCTGGTGGAGCCTGGCCATTTTGTTATTTTAGTTTGATATGTTACATATTGAATGTTTGTATTGTGTACGACCCTTTGATACAGTTTATTCATGGCCCCACGCCAAATTCTGATGCAGTCACGACTACACCTTTAATGCTACATGGCAGTTAGAGGAACAAGTTTGTCGGCAGACACCAATTGATACAGTCATAACTACTCTTCTGATTCGACGGCAATCATAAGAGACAGTTTATCTATGGTGAACACAAATTATTTTCGCTCTCGTCTGGTCACCCAGGCAGTGGAGCAACAACACTGGTCCCTGCCCGGCCTGAGAACCCCCATCTGGTCAGCTACGCTCGGGTAGTGCACTTACGGCACTAGTCACCGCCCTACCCGGGGATTCCACCCATTCTTGCCCAGCCGCGGCCCATGAGGGAGTCACATATGGTGACAATTCTAATGCTCAGGTAGCCGATACTGTCCCAGACATTCCGGCACCACTACCCCAGCAAATAAGACACAAACAAAGCAAGGCCAACGGCCACCTAGGGCACGCCCAGCCATCAAGGCACCCGCCCCTTTATTGGCTCAGATCGATGGCAGTGATCAAGAAGCTGCCAAATTAATTGGGACAAAGTTTAAGGCCCGCCTAAAAGCGCGCAAAGCCCCTCCGAGTATAAGAACGAACCCCCGCAAAAGGTTCACTCTCTTGGATTTGGCTCTCAAGCGGAGCGACCCTTCCACCTGCACCACCAGAAGCAAGTAAGTTCAAGTTCAACGCTCGCTACCAGACGGACGACCTTAGCTGTACTCCTGTTACCTCTTCGAACCCAACAGCCTCAGATCCGAACAACACCATTGTTCCTCTGACCTAAGTGGGCACCCGAAGTTAATTATAGGTGTTAGTGATAGATATAGTTTAGCCTGTAGTGTTATTGTGCATGAGTAAATCATACTGGTGCCAGGCCTGGGGGAGGGGGGAGCGGGGTGACCCCTCATGAGACTGGGAAAGTGTACGGGCATGGACCGCCATTGCCGCGGCCTGCAAGGCAGCCATCTTGCTGCGCACCCCATTGATCACCCACCTTGGTCTTCATTCTGCCGAGTTACACCAGCCGTATGGGTGCCAAACCTGACCACCCTCGCGCCCCACCCTCCACCATATCCCCCTAACTGTCCACCCACCCGCTGGTGGGGTGTCACGTGGCCCGCCCAAGAGCAATGCCCACAGCAGACCTCTACAGGGGGCGCCGGATGAGGACCATGGAGCATACACCTGGCATGGGGCAGTGCCAGCTGGTGGTACCCCTGGCAGCAGGGATGGGTGCCAGGCCAGAGGTCCCCACAGGGGCCATACAGGAGCAGAGTCCGCAGTGCCAATCGGGGCAACTCTACAGCCCAGCGGACTTGGTTGGGCATGGGAGTAAGCACCATGCTAACATGTCGGCCTTTCACCCTGTGCAGACAATGGATATTGGAATTCAACCAGCAATGCTGGCCTTCCTCCTAGTCGCTGCAGCCCTGGGGGTGCACTGAGGCTGGCCCAGGTCCCTGGCTCTGTGAGGCAGCAGTACTAACCACTGTCCAATAGATGGGAGTCAAAACCAAATGTGGCTGTCTTTCATCGACGGAGGCATCATTTCAACCCATTAATGAGGATCTTGTACCTAAGACAGAACATTTCTGTGAAATTGGCTTTCGCGGCACACAAAACAAACGTCCCAGCTCAGGAACTGCCTTTCTGGGACCGGAAGCTACATTTAAAGGTCCCATTCACGAGTCCAGCTGGGCGTGCCTCTGCCCACTCATGATGGGAACACGTATTCTCTGTAGCCCATGGGGAAATCAATCAGCGATCCCCCATGGTCCTCGTGAGGGATATCAGAATAAGATTTGCTCAGTCTCAATTGCTGAATATGGAAATGCTATGGGTCTTACCTCTCAGGTCCTGAATCAGAAGGTGGAGTAACAGCACAGATAGATCCACACAGTCTGCAAGAAGAGGTTACTGGCAATAACCAGCACAAGTAGCACTGTGGCTCTCACCCACGTCATTGATCAGGTACCACTCACACTATGCCCCCTTCACACATGTTTTGCACAAAAGTAGAAAATTCCTCCTTGTCCCCAGGAAGAGATACGAAGCAGTTTTTCGATTCAAATTCCATGATATTATTTAAAGATGATTGAGGAGATTTCCAGATATCCTGGTCAACATTCTTTCCTCAACTAACATGATCAAAACATCATAATTCATTTGATTTGCTGTTTATGGGATCTTGTTGAGCTGCAGTTGTCTACACATGCCGGCATGTTCGACTACATACCAGGAACTGAACTTTAAAAGGGGCTGTGAAACAGTCCCTGAGGATGTGATAAAAGGGAATTATGTCTCATGACATTATTCAGAAGGTGATCCCAAAGGCCTTTTTCAAAGCACTAGACAAACTAATCATGGCGTTCGTATTGGGGGGAAGAATGCTACGATCCCAAAGAAGGTCTTACAAAAAACAAAATCCAGGAGGGGGATAGCCCTCCCAAACCTACAATTCTACCACTGGGCGGAGACGGCCGAGCGAATAAGGGGATGGATCAAGGAGCCAGAAGCCGAGTGGGTGCGCGCGGAGGAGGCCTCCTGTAAGGGGACCTCCCTCCGGGCCCTCGCCACGGCGGCACTCCCATCCCCACCCAAAAAACACTCCAGCAGCCCGGTGGTGAGAGCCACCCTCCAGACCTGGAACCAACTACGGCAGCAATTTGGCCTGAACAAAATGTCGGATAAAGCTCCCATCTGCAACAACCATAGGTTCACGCCAGCGCTGACTGACGCCACCTTCAAAAGGTGGGGGCAGGACGGAGGGACACTGACAGTCAGGGACATATACACAGACGGCAGGATCGCAACACTGGGTGAACTGACAGAGAAATTCCAGCCAGCCAGGGGGAATGAGCTAAGGTAGCTGCAACTAAAAACTTCCTACGAAAGGAGACAAGGACGTACCCACAACCGCCACGACAGACACTACTGGCAGATTTACTGGACGCAAGGATACTAGATAAAGGAAACTGTAGTGACATGTATGACCGACTGGTAGAAGGGGCCGACACCGTACTGGACGCAACAAGAATGAAGTGGGAGGAGGACCTGGGGATCGAAATAGGGTGAGGACCCTGGAGCGAAGCACTGCATAAAGTCAGCTCCACCTCCACGTGCGCAAGGCTCAGCCTGACGCAACTAAAAGTTGTACATACAGCCCACTTAACAAGAACTCGTATGAGTAGGTTCTTCCCGGAGGTGGAGGATAGATGTGAACGGTGCCAAGGAGACCTGGCCAACCACGCCCACATGTTCTGGTCTTGCCCCAGACTTGTGGAGTACTGGACAGCCTTCTTCGAGGCAATATCCAAAGTGGTGGGGTTGAGAGTGGAGCCATGCCCAAAAGTGGCGGTCTTCGGGGTTTCAGACCAGCCAGATCTATTCCTGGGGAGGAGGGTAGACACCCTTGCCTTTGCCTCCCTGATCGCACCACCCAAAGCTGCAGACTGGCTGTCCGACCTCTCGGAATCCCTCCAAATGGAGAAAATCAAATTTGCCATCCGACGGCTTCCACAGAACGTGGGAGCAATTCACCCAATTGTTCCGAGACCTGTTTGTGGCCAACAAACAAGCAGAAAAATAGCCAGGTAGCCAAGAAACAGGGGAGAGTAGCCAAAGCATGAGAGGGAGAGTTAGACCGGGGGGGGGGGGGGGGAGCAGGGGGGGGGGGGGGGGAGCGGGGGGGGGGGGGTAGAGGGAAGAGACAGGGAACAATAGAGGAGAGCCAGGGAGGGGGAGCGGGGAGGCAGGGAAACGTTAACAAACCTGGCATCCACAGGAACAGAGAAAACGGGGAAGTCGGGAAGGCCGCTGAAGTGGAAGTGAGCATGAGACGACAACGGCAGCTAAATCCGTTCAGGAGAAGCAAGGGACGACACCACAAACAGATGCCTACTTATGTGTGTAAATAATTTTGCGACGTGTACAGAGTTGCTGCTGTTGAGCGGGTGCATAATACCACTCTTTGACTTTCTCGTGGAAAATTAAAATGTCAGCAACAGCAGCAATCCATAGGGGGGGGGTGGGTGAGTGTTCCGTCGGGGTGGTGTGGGAAGACTGAGGCGCGTGGGGTAAGGTCTAGTTAATTGTTATTGTATATTCTCTTTCTGCACTATGTTAATGTTAATATTCACTCTATTTTGTTGTGTAAGTATTATTACTATTGTTTATTATTGGGGCAGCATGGTAGCATTGTGGATAGCACAATTGCTTCACAGCTCCAGGGTCCCAGGTTCGATTCCGGCTTGGGTCACTGTCTGTGCGGAGTCTGCACATCCTCCCCGTGACTGCGTGGGTTTCCTCCGGGTGCTCCGGTTTCCTCCCACAGTCCAAAGATGTTCAGGTTAGGTGGATTGGCCATGAAAAATTGCCCTTAGTGTCCAGAATTGCCCTTAGTATTGGGTGGGGATACTGTGTTATGGGGATAGGGTAGGGTGCTCTTTCCAAGAGCTGGTGCAGACTCGATGGGCCGAATGGCCTCCTTCTGCACTGTAAATTCTATGATTATGAAAAATTTTGCAAAACTAATAAAAATATATATTTTTAAAAATTATTCAGAAGGTGATGAGTATTTATTTCTGTAGTGCCTAACTCTTGAATCAACATCCTCTGTTCTTGATCAGTTGGAAAAGTAGATTGAACATTGAAATTCCACCTCAAAAGATATAAAAAGATATTGTCGAACTAGCTCGGCCTTGCATCCTATCAACGTTTGATAAATGTGGATGGAAGAGAATTCTTGAAAGAGTTGCAGGTTTTACTGGCTGATAAATAATGTGTAGAGCAGTTTCCTGAGGAAAATGAGGAAAATAGCACCATTTTAACTATTCTAACATCCCAATTTTCTAATAATTTCCCTCCTCATCTTCCCTATTACTGAGAATTAGCATGTGAGAATAACAATGAATCATGAATGTTGCACATCAGGATTTTGTGACCTCCTATATGGTTTATGGAATAGTTTTAGCAGCATACATCTTTCTAACTAACTAACAAAAACTGCCTCATGGACCGTGTCAATGTCATGTTTTAAAGTCGCGAAATGATTAAATTAACAATTTGTTTGTACTGTATGTTCACCTCTTTCTGTAAGCAAGTGCACAGATAGTATTCATTATCTCATGATGGTTAGGAATATCATCACAAGATTATTTTTTGCTAGTTTACATGAATTTTCATTGAGCGCTAACAGCTGGCACATGGATGATGCACAGCAGGCAATCGACTGAGATGGAGAATATTGAAGCTATGAATGTTTTCAGGATGAAATGAGGTATGTAACAATGCCATATGAAACCTAAACCCATTACTGGGTGCACAGAAATGTAATGAAAACTGAGCACCAGGTCAAACAATTAGCTAAATAAAGCCACCACCACCACCATATACCAGCAACTCCCCCCCCCCCCCCCCCGCCCCTCCCACACACACACACACACCGATTAATGATACACATCAAATCGACATGTTTGGTTTCCTGGAGCCAGCATTAGCATGTTCCAGGATATAGTCACTGAGGTTTATGCACAATGATAGTAACCCAAATACAAAGCAATTAGTTGAATATTAACATTTTGCTGTAAAATGTTCCTAGAAAATTATGCCTGATCTGCTGTTGCATGGAGCTGTCACTTTCAGCGACATCCTTTCTCTTTTCTTTTATTCATATGCTAAACATATTGTAATAAAGGCAAATTGAATACCTGCTGGGACTGTGCTGTGTATTTCATTATGCAAAACAAATGTAACATTTGTTCAACAAAGGATAATGGCAGTTTGAGACTTTTGGCAATCACAAAAGCAAACTTGAAAAAAAATTACTGTTTATACAGTTACATCTGATGTCTGTATCAGCGTTACTATGGAATTAGGTTTCCATGGGAGACAAACACATTCCCATAACCCTTTGTCTGCACCTGCTTCACCTAGTCATTCAATCCTATGTGGCTTTCATATTCCACGTTGTTTGCAACTGGAAATAGACCAAATTGAATATGACTGGTTGTTCACTGTCCTCGAAACAATAGCAAACGGTTGTGCATAACATTTTCTTAGAACTATGACATGAACTAGCATTAACTTTCTTTAATATTCAATGACTTTGGTTGCTGTAAATTTTAGATGTTATCCCCACTTTCAAATTGTACAGCAGTGCCATCATCTGGCAGAGTGTATGGCAATAATAGCACTTAGAATTGATTTTAGCAATTGCTGTGATTTCTAACTACTGGGCCCTATGAAAAGTTGAAAAATTAGTGACTTCCTTTAATTTTTGATAATAAAAGGTCACAACTCACAGCAATAGCGTAGTGGTATTGTTGCTGAACTAGTCATGCAGGGATCCAGAATCATGCTCTGGGGACCCGGGTTCGAATCCTGCCATGGCAGATGGTGAGATTTGAATTCAATAAAAATCTGGAATTAAAAGTTGAAAGGTGACCATGGTACCATTGTTGTAAAAACCCATCCGGTTCACGAATGGTTGGTTCGTCGGGGAAGGAAATCTGCCGTCCTTACCTGGTCTGTCCTACATGTGACTCCAGATCCACAGCCATGTGGTTAACTCTTAAATGCCCTCAGGGATGGGCAATAAATGCTGGCCCAGCCAGCGACATCCACATCCTCTGAATGAATTTTAAAAAGCATATCACTTATCCTCATATGAGTTCCCAAATTGAGGCAGGGAAATCAAAAGGCAAGCACATGCATTTGCTTACCTCCTGGTAACTGACCACGAAGCATGATTACCCGATGCCAGAAATTACAGGCCTCAGACTTTTAGTGAGGTAATTCTGGATGATGTGAAGAGTTTGCAAAGTAAAACAATTTATTTCAATGAAATACGAAATCAGTGGTGTTGAATATAAAATATAGCAAATGAAAAATTGCATGCACATAACTGTAGTAGGCTAGCCCCTTTAATGGGCAGTCTTCTAAACAGACATGTGACCCGCTTGTCCAATCGGTAATTAGCGCATAGGATCACCCGAGCAGTGTGCAGGCAATGGATCAGTTCGATCCCAGAGGTATTACTGGAAGCACTGAATCTGCTTCACCTTGTAAATAGTTCTTGTGTTAATAAACGTTGACAATTTGTTTATAACTGGTGGAGCCAAGTTACTACATTTTGTGACAAGGTAAAATAAAAAGGAGCAAGTGGCCTTGCAAGATCATCAGTCAGAACCTGGTCCAGTCGAAGTCAGCTTGTGAAGTAGAAGAAAGCTGCAAAGTTGCCAGTATTTGGTAGAGTGGATCCCTTTGACGCCTCTGCTGAAGATTGGATACAGTATGTTGAGCAATTAGAATTGTTCTTCAAAGCAAACAGAGTTGAGGAAGAGGGAAGGAAGAAGGCGATATTATTGTGTTAGGCCCCAAACATATAGGGCTGGATTTTCCGCTCCTGCGTCTAAGTGCTGATGCCAATGGAGGATCCGTAGTGTTTCACGATGGAAAAATTGGTGCCACACCCACACCGATTCTGCTGTCGGTGAGGGGCTAGCACGGGCGCTGCATGAAACACCCACGGAACGCACGATAAATGGTGGGAGAATCGGCGAGTCCGTGCTGGACATGCATAGGGTCGACAAGCTGCAGCCGTTCGTACGCCTACCTCCTACATACACACTGCTTGCACCGGAAAAGATGGCGTCGGTTGTGCTGGACTGCATGCCCGTCCACCCCTACCCCACAACCCACCACCTGGCCATCCCCCACCACTCCCCCCCAGCCCTGGCAGAAGCCCCCCGGCCAACGGCACGGCTCTCGGCAAAGTATGGCGGTGCTGGGCACTGTCCGCACGCCCTCTCTCTTTCTCGGCAGCCACAACACCAGGTTCACAATCACTGAGACCACACGTGGCCCGCGCCGTTTGGAACTCGGCCCATTGGAGGCAGGGAATTGTGGGTGGGCCCGATAATGATATTCAAATGGAGGGGATTGCGACTGGGCATGGCACGTGTCTCAAAGATGCTGATTTGGAGGAGGTGGAGCATCGTGACCCGGAGTCAAACCTGCGCCTGCCACGATTTAGACGTTGGCGTCTTTCTCCGCCTGATTGCCATTTCCGATTTTGGCGGCGTGCAACGGAGAATCCCACCCTTAATGTAATCCAGAGCCTTACATCCCCAAATGCGCCTGTTACAGGCTAATGTATAGAGATCATGGATTTAATAAAAATGCACTACCACCCAAAGACCTCTGTGATTTTGCAACAATTTAAATTCAATTCCATGGGGAGATTCCCAGGGAAGAGCATTGCAACCTACAGAACAAGGCTTCAGAAAATTGCGGAATACTGTGACTTCAGGGCAACATTAAATGATATACTAAGGGATTGCTTAATTTGTGGAGTCAGTGATGAAGCCATACAGAGAAAGTTGCTGGCAGAAACTGAGATTAACTTTAAAAAGGCACTGGAAATAGTGTTAGCAATGGAGACTCCTGAGAAGTGCACCTAGGAACTTCAGAGCATGCAGAATAGGGCGGGAAGATACAGACAGTAGTGACCAAAAGCAAAGGCACCAGTTAAATCCGAGAAACAAATACAGAAGCTGGTAGAGTTAGAAGATTCAGGAGAATGAATTAACAGCCGTGGATTGGTATAGAGTGTTACAGGTGGGGGGGAATTCACTCCCAGAGATTTGAAGATTCAAAGAAGTGGAATGCTTTGTATGCCACTGGAAGGGCCATTTGAGGCACAGGTGAAAGAGTAAGCAGAGCCTGCCTAGTAGCAAGAGAGTGAACAGTACATAGTGTTGAGGATTTTTCTGCAAGTGATTGGAATGTTCTTCAAGTGAACAATGTGAAAACGGGCAAGGTAGCCCAATTACAGTAGTGATATTGGTCAATGGCAGACCATTAAGAATGGAAGTAGACTTCTGGTCGGCTATGAGCTAAGCAGTCGCACAAAGGTGGCTCTCTCCTAAGAACGTCTGAATAGACCTTCTAACCCTGCAAAACGGGCACCAAAAGTGCAAAAGGTTCCCCGGATTAACCCAGCCCTTCCACCGCACAATTTACCAGGATGTCAACGAGCCAGCATTTCAGCCAGAAAAACAGCAAGAGCAGGGTGAGGAATTCATCCACCCCTGAAGAGGAAGACCAGTGTGGCAGCCGAGAACCGAACCAACCGGCAGGATCGCTAACGCCAACCGGGGCGATGATGGAGAAGCTGATGAGTTCATCGCAACAGAGCTCCAGAGGCACAGTGGGGTGGTGAAAGAGGACCTCATGGCAGCGGTGGGGTCAGCAATAGAGGCTGCGCTGGTTCCATATAGGAGGCAATGGACAGAGCGGAGCAGAGACTGGGGGACCACAAGGCTACGGTGCGGGACCTAGAACAGGCTGCCTCCAACCAGGGAGAGGGAATCGCCTCACTCGAAGTCGAGGTGACAAGGCTTGTTACGACCCAGAAGGTACTGAAGGGAATGGTCAATAACCAAGAAAACAGGTCCCGCCGGCATAACCTGTGGATCGTCGGGCTACCAGACGGCATGGAGGGAAGGAACCTGACAGATTTTGTAGCATCAATACCCGGAAAGCTGGTCAGGGAGAAGGGCTTCGCCAAGTCCCCACAGGATCCAATAATATTGAGGCTCCATAGATTCCAAAATAAAAAGCGGATCCTGAGGTGGGCACAAAACAAGCGCGCCTGTAAGTGGGAAGTATATATCATTCCCTTGTACCAGGACATTGGAGCGGACCTGTCCACGTGCTGGGCAGAATTTAACAGAGACAAAACCACACAGTTCAAGAGTAAGGTGCGTTTTGGTATGCTGTACCCAGCCACTATGGGTCATATATCGGGGCAAGGGACAGTATTTTGACTCCCGGAGGAGGTAAACAAGTTTGTCTGTAAGAATGAGCTCGGCAAACAGTGAGGGACAATAAACTCAATGTGGATTTTAATGATCCATGGGGGAAAGGAGCAACTGTTCTTGTGGATGTGGGAAGGGCGGAGAGGAGAATCAGACAGAGATGTTAGAATAGAACCCAGTTCTATGGGGGAACCGTTACACGAGCGAGCAAGCTGGTGCATGGGAGTAAGAAGTGGAGGGCGTGGTGCACCCCCCGGGAGGGAGAGAGTGCCTGGCAGAAGGGAGGGGAGGGGGGGAAAGCAACAATCCAAGGGGAACAGGGGGTAAGAGGCAAGGTAACGGGGGGAGCAGGGAAAGGGTAGTGGGGATGGCATGGGTAGAAGCGCTCCCATAGCCAGCATGCGGACGAACACCACCAGCTCTGAATGTTTCCAGCTGCACAGAGGCACACGATAAGGGTGCCCGTTGTGCCCGCTGCTGTTTGCACTGGCAATTGAGCTTCTGGTCATTGCTCTTAGAGCAGCGAAGGGGTTGACAGGCATTCAGAGAGGAGGCAGGGAGCCCAGAATTTCACTCTATGCGGATGACCTGCTATTCGACATCCCAAACCCCCTGGCCAGCATGGGCAAGATAACGGAACTCCCGAAGCAGTTCAGAGCCTTCCAACCTGAGCATAGCAACACTGTGGCACAGTGGTTAGCACGGCTGCCTCACAGCTCCAGGGACCCGGGTTCAATTCCGGCTTCGGGTGACTGTCTGTGTGGAGTTTGCACTTCCTCCCGTGTGTGCGTGGGTTTCCTCCCGGTACTCATGTTTCCTCCCACAGTCCAAAGATGTGCAGGTTAGGTGGATTGGCCAGGCTAAATTTCCCCTTAGTGTCTAAAAGGTTAGGTCGGGTTACTGAGTTACGGAGATAGGGTGGAGGTGTGGGCTTTAGTCGAGTGCTCTTTCTAAGGGCAGTGCAGACTCAATGGGCCGAATGGCCTCCTTCTGCACTGTAATTTCTATGAGCAAGAGTAAACCCTCGAGAGGGAGGAACAGAGCTGGAGGCGCTACCGTTCAAACTATCCCAAACCAAGTTCAGGTCCTGGGGATACAGATAACCCATGACTGGATGTAGCTCCAAGAGTGGAGCCTGTCCAGCCTGGTGGAGGAGGTGAAGAGGGGCCTGCGAAAATGGGATTCACTCCCACTCCCCCTGGCGGTAAGAGCGCAGATGATAAAAATAAACGTTCTGCCAGGGTTCCTCTCCCCACTCAGATCACTCCTGGTCTTCATCCCCAAATCCTCCTACACCAGGGTGGGTAAACTGCTTTGCCGAACCTCCTATTCTACCACTGAGTGGGGGGGGTGGTAGGGAGAGCCGGAGGAGGAATGGGTGCAGGTGGAGGAAGTCTCCTGTACGGGGATGTCCATCCGCGCGCTGGCCACCGCCTCACTCCCAACCCCCCCCAACAAAATACGAAGGTGATAGTAGCCACATTAAGGACCTGGAACCAGCTCAGACTCCATTTCAAGCTCAGTGGCATGTTTGTTGCAGCGCCCATCTGCAGGAACCATAAATTTATTCCGGTAAAAATAGACGCCACTTTTAAACCATGGAGAGAGGATGGTGGGGTGCTTACGGTAAGGGCCATGTACATGGACGGTAGAGTAGCCACTCTGGGGGAACTAACAGAGAAGTTCCAACTCCCGAAAGGGAACAAGTTTTGGCACTTGCAGTTAGAACATAGAACATAGAACATAGAACAATACAGCGCAGTACAGGCCCTTCGGCCCACGATGTTGCACCGAAACAAAAGCCATCTAACCTACACTATACCATTATCATCCATATGTTTATCCAATAAACTTTTAAATGCCCTTAATGTTGGCGAGTTCACTACTGTAGCAGGTAGGGCATTCCACGGCCTCACTACTCTTTGCGTAAAGAACCTACCCCTGACCTCTGTCCTATATCTATTACCCCTCAGTTTAAGGCTATGTCCCCTCGTGCTAGCCATTTCCATCCGCGGGAGAAGGCTCTCACTGTCCACCCTATCTAACCCTCTGATCATTTTGTATGCCTCTATTAAGTCTCCTCTTAACCTTCTTCTCTCTAACGAAAACAACCTCAAGTCCATCAGCCTTTCCTCATAAGATTTTCCCTCCATACCAGGCAACATCCTGGTAAATCTCCTCTGCACCCGTTCCAAAGCCTCCACGTCCTTCCTATAATGCGGTGACCAGAACTGTACGCAATACTCCAAATGCGGCCGTACCAGAGTTCTGCACAGCTGCAACATGACCTCCTGACTCCGGAACTCAATCCCTCTACCAATAAAGGCCAACACTCCATAGGCCTTCTTCACCACCCTGTCAACCTGGGTGGCAACTTTCAGGGATCTATGTACATGGACACCTAGATCCCTCTGCTCATCCACACTTTCAAGAACTTTTCCATTAGCCAAATATTCCACATTCCTGTTTTTCCTTCCAAAGTGAATCACCTCACACTTCTCTACATTAAACTCCATTTGCCACCTCTCAGCCCAGCACTGCAGCTTATCTATATCCCTCTGTAACCTGCTACTTCCTTCCACACTATCGACAACACCACCGACTTTAGTATCGTCTGCAAATTTACTCACCCACCCTTCTGCGCCTTCCTCTAGGTCATTGATAAAAATGACAAACAGCAACGGCCCCAGAACAGATCCTTGTGGTACTCCACTTGTGACAGAACTCCATTCTGAACATTTCCCATCAACCACCACCCTCTGTCTTCTTTCAGCTAGCCAATTTCTGATCCACATCTCTAAATCACCCTCAATCCCCAGCCTCCATATTTTCTGCAATAGCCTACCGTGGGGAACCTTATCAAACGCTTTGCTGAAATCCATATACACCACATCAACTGCTCTACCCTCGTCTACCTGTTCAGTCACCTTCTCAAAGAACTCGATAAGGTTTGTGAGGCATGACCTACCCTTCACAAAGCCATGCTGACTATCCCTGATCATATTATTCCTATCTAGATGATTATAAATCTTGTCTCTTATAATCCCCTCCAAGACTTTACCCACTACAGATGTGAGGCTCACCGGTCTATAGTTGCCGGGGTTGTCTCTGCTCCCCTTTTTGAACAAAGGGACCACATTTGCTATCCTCCAGTCCTCTGGCACTATTCCTGTATCCAATGATGACATAAAAATCAAAGCCAATGGTCCAGCAATCTCTTCCCTGGCCTCCCAGAGAATCCTAGGATAAATCCCATCAGGTCCCGGGGACTTATCTATTTTCAGCCTGTCCAGAATTGCCAACACCTCTTCCCTACGTACCTCAATGCCATCTAATCTATTTACCTGGAGCTCAGCATTCTCCTCCACAACATTATCTTTTTCCTGAGTGAATACTGACGAAAAATATTCATTTAGTATCTCGCCTATCTCTTCAGACTCTACACACAACTTCCCATCCCTGTCCTTGACTGGTCCTACTCTGTCCCTAGTCATTCGCTTATTCCTGACATACCTATAGAAAGCTTTTGGGTTTTCCTTGATCCTTCCTGCCAAATACTTCTCATGTCCCCTCCTTGCTCGTCTTAGCTCTCGCTTTAGATCCTTCCTCGCTACCTTGTAACTATCCATCGCCCCAACTGAAACTTCACACCTCATCTTCACATAGGCCTCCTTCTTCCTCTTAACAAGAGATTCCACTTCTTTGGTAAACCACGGTTCCCTCACTCGGCACCTTCCTCCCTGCCTGACCGGTACATACTTATCAAGAACACGCAGTAGCTGATCCTTAAACAAGCTCCACTTATCCAGTGTGTCCAAAACTTGCAGCCTACTTCTCCACCTTATCCCCCCCAAGTCACGTCTAATGGCATCATAATTTCCCTTCCCCCAGCTATAACTCTTGCCCTGCGGTGTATACTTATCCCTTTCCATCCTTAACGTAAACGTCACCGAATTGTGGTCACTGTCCCCAAAGTGCTCACCTACCTCCAAATCCAACACCTGGCCTGGTTCATTACCCAAAACCAAATCCAATGTGACCTCGCCTCTTGTTGGCCTGTCAACAAACTGTGTCAGGAAACCCTCCTGCACACACTGTACAAAAAACGACCCATCTAATGTACTCGAACTATATCTTTTCCAGTCAATATTTGGAAAGTTAAAGTCTCCCATAATAACTACCCTATTACTTTCGCTCTTATCCAGGATCATCCTCGCCATCCTTTCCTCTACATCCCTAGAACTATTTGGAGGCCTATAGAAAACTCCCAACAGGGTGACCTCTCCTTTCCTGTTTCTAACCTCAGCCCATACTACCTCGGAAGATGAGTCCCCATCTAGCATCCTCTCCGCCACCGTAATACTGCTCTTGACTAGCAGCGCCACACCTCCCCCTCTTTTGCCTCCTTCTCTGAGCTTACTAAAACACCTAAACCCCGGAACCTGCAACATCCATTCCTGTCCCTGCTCTATCCATGTCTCCGAAATGGCCACAACATCAAAGTCCCAGGTACCAACCCATGCTGCCAGTTCCCCTACCTTATTTCGTATACTCCTGACATTGAAGTAGACACACTTCAAACCACCTACCTGAACACTGGCCCCCTCCTGCGACGTCAAATCTGAGCTCCTGACCACTATACTCTCATTCTCCCTTACCCTAAAACTACAATCCAGGTTCCCATGCCCCTGCTGCATTAGTTTAAACCCCCCCAAAGAGCACTAACAAATCTCCCCCCCAGGATATTTGTGCCCCGCAGGTTCAGATGTAGACCATCCTGTCTGTAGAGGTCCCACCTTCCCCAGAAAGGGCCCCAGTTATCCAGAAATCTGAATCCCTCCCACCTGCACCATCCCTGTAGCCACGTGTTTAATTGCTCTCTCTCCCTATTCCTCATCTCACTATCACGTGGCACGGGCAACAACCCAGAGATAACAACTCCGTTTGTTCTAGTTCTGAGCTTCCATCCTAGCTCCCTGAAAGCCTGCCTGACATCCTTATCCCCTTTCCTACCTATGTCGTTAGTGCCAATGTGGACCACGACTTGGGGCTGCTCCCCCTCCCCCTTAAGGACCCGGAAAACACGATCCGCGACATCACGTACCCTTGCACCTGGGAGGCAACATACCAAACGTGAGTCTCTCACGCTCCCACAAAATCTCCTATCTGTGCCCCTGACTATAGAGTCCCCAATTACTAATGCTCTGCTCCTCTCCCCCCTTCCCTTCTGAGCAACAGGGACAGACTCTGTGCCAGAGGCCCGTACCCCATGGCTTACCCCTGGTAAGTCCCCCCCCCCACAAGTATCCAAAGAGGTATACTTGTTTCTCAGGGGAACGACCGCAGGTGATCCCTGCACTGACTGTTTTTTCCCTGTCCCTCTTACAGTTACCCATCTATCTCCAATCTTTGGTGTAACTAATTCCCTGAAGCTGCTATCTATGACCCCCTCTGCCTCCCGAATGATCCGAAGTTCTTCCAACTCCAGCTCCAGTTCCCTAACTCGGTCTTGGAGGAGCTGGAGATGGCAGCACTTCCTGCAGGTAAAATCAGCAGGGACACTAACGGCATCCCTCACCTCAAACATCCTGCAGGAGGAACATTGCACTCCCTTCCCTGCCATTCCTCTAACTTTCTACCAAGATCTGGCTAACAACTAAATTAAATTTTTTTATATATAAAAAAAAAAATTATTAATAACAATAATAAAATATGGTACTTACCTCACACCAAAGGGTTTTATTATTAGGTTAGAGGAGGAGGGCGGGTGGGAGACACTACACGTGTAGTGTCTCGGGTTTCCTCTCCACCAGAATTTATTGGTGAGGGTCTTCCCAGAAGTCCGCGGGTCGACTTCCTGTTCCCACCTTAAACACTAGAATTTTTTAAAAAATTTATTTAAAGGAGAAACTTACCTCCCAGAAATCACTTCCGCACTGCCCCCGCTGAAATGGACTAGCCTGCTCCGCTCCTGCTGAAAACGACTTGGCCTGCAAGGTAAGTAAGTTGTTAATCTGTACTCACCTCACCACAGACAGCGACCTTTTAAATGGTCCCCTCTGCCTCGCAGCCCCCGCGCTTTTTCAAAATTCCCGCGCTGATTCTAAGGTCCCAGCTCTCACTCCCGAACTCAACAGCTGACCTGCAAGGTAAGCAAGTTAATCTGTACTTACCTCACCACAGGCAGCGACCTTTTAAATGGTCCCCTCTGCCTCGCAGCCCCCGCGCTTTTTCAAAATTCCCGCGCTGATTCTAAGGTCCCAGCTCTCACTCCCGAACTCAACAGCTGACCTGCAAGGTAAGCAAGTTAATCTGTACTTACCTCACCACAGGCAGCGACCTTTTAAATGGTCCCCTCTGCCTCGCAGCCCCCGCGCTTTTTCAAAATTCCCGCGCTGATTCTAAGGTCCCAGCTCTCACTCCCGAACTCAACAGCTGACCTGCAAGGTAAGCAAGTTAATCTGTACTCACCTCACCACAGACAACGACCTTTTAAATGGTCCCCTCTGCCTCGCAGCCCCCGCGCTTTTTCAAAATTCCCGCGCTGATTCTCAGGTCCCAGCTCTCACTCCCGAACTCAACAGCTGACCTGCAAGGTAAGCAAGTTAATCTGTACTCAAGTTGTGAGACTTCCTCCGCAAGGAGATCATGATGTTTCCCCCAGATATCTGGACACACCCGACTGGACAGACTGCTTGCACCGGACATGCTGAGAGGAGGTAAATGTGGCGACATATACAGGCGTTAGAAAAGAAAAGGGCCCCACTGGACGAGACGTGAAAAAATGGGAGGATGACCTGGGCATGGAGATGGGAGATGACTCTGGATCGAAGCTCTGCACAGGGTAAACACCACCTCCTCATGCGCAGGGCTGAGCCTAATGTAGCTAAAGGTGGTGCACCGGGTGCACCTAAGCAGGACGCACATGAGCGGGTTCTTCCCGGAGGTGGAGGATGAGTGCGAGCAGTGTCACGGGGTGTCTGGCCAACCACACCCACATGTTCAGGTCCTGTCCCAAACTCATCGGGTTCTGGACCGCCTTCTTCGAGGCCATGTCCAGAGTGGTGGGGGTGAAGATGGACGCATGCCCTGCAGTGGCGACCTTTTGGGTATCGGAGCATCCAGAGCGTTTTATGGGGAGAGGAGCTGAAGCCCAGGCCAGGAGGGAGCAGGGGGGTGCGGGAAGGGAGGAACAACCAGAGAAAGTGGGGGGGAGTGCAGATTGGGGGGGAGAAGGTAACACCCACACCGGAAAAAAGGAAATTGGCCCTGCGCACCGAGGGGCGAAGGGATCTGTACACAGAAGTCCCAAATAAAATGTAAATTGTATGTAGCCTCAAGAAGTGCAAAGAAGCAAATGGGGTTCAGAAAATGAAGCTATCCATCTATTTTTATATGAATGCCAGTCGACGCAATGTAAATAGACCACCTGTTTTTGCAATCGTATTTTTGTTCCATCTCGTTACCTTTTTGTTTTGTTTTTGTATTATTAATATGCTTTCCATTGTTCTCCATATACACTTGATAACACTAATGTAAATTTTGACCACTCATACAGCAAGAGATATAAATTATTTATAACATTTCTTGTATGTTCAGTTCAAGGAAGGACTTTATTTATATTTGTTATTTTTACAGATAAAATTGCGGACTCGGATTATATGTTTAATATGTTTGTCTGTCATAAATGAAAATGTTCAATAAAACAAATTTTTTAAAAAGAATGGAAGTAGAAAAGTGAGCAGCTGCTCCCATAGTAGGGATCTTTGAGAAGGGATTCAGTCTCTGAGTTTGCAAAATACATCAACTAGATTGGCCACTTACATGGGGGAGGCTGTTAGAATAGTGGGGATGACTGAGACCCCTGTGAGCTACGAGCAACAATTTTCCCGAATTCCAATAATCGTGGTGTCTGGCCAAGGACTAAGTCTAATGGGTTGTGACTGACTCCAAGCAATTAAACTCAACTAGTTGGAAATTTTCATTAATAAGGGAGGAGGCCTGCAGGATGTACTCTGGAAGTATCAGGGCACTTTTCAAGATGAACTTGGAAAAATTAAAGGCTTAAAGACAAAAATTCACATTGACCCAGAAGCAACCCCAAAATCTTTTGGGGCTGGGCCTGAGCCCTATGCTTTGTTGGGGAAGATCAGGTCCAAGCTACTCAGACTGGAAGAACTACATATCATCCAGCCAGTCCAGTTTTCAGAATGGGCAGCCCCTATAGTACCTGTGGTTAAACCAGATAAAACAGTGCATACCTGCGGAGACTATAAATAAACAGCAAACCAAGCAACAAAGCTGGATAGATACCATATCACAAAGGTAGAGGATTTATATACAAGACTGGCTGGAGGACATTCATATACAAAATTAGATATGAGCCAAGCATATCAACAGTTGGAGTTGGATGATGCTTCCAGTGATTAATTATTATGAGCATTTCCTTTCAAATCTGTCAGCAATATTAGCTCCTTTACACGTGTTACTGAAGAAACACTAGAGATCGTTCAGGAAAGCACCACAGAGAGAAGCATTTTATAAGGTCAAAAATCTATTGTGTGGGAATGCCGGCATTGGATTGGGGTGGGCGCAGTAAGAAGTCTTACAACACCAGATTAAAGTCCAACAGGTTTGTTTGGAATCACTAGATTTCGGAGTGCAGCTCCGTCATCAGGTGAATGAAGAGGTGGGTTCCACAAACACATATATAGACAAAGTCAATGATGCAAGATGTATTGGAATCACTAGCTTTCGGAGCGCAGCTCCTTCATCAGGTGAATGAAAAGGTGGGTTCCACAAACACATATATAGACAAAGTGCATTGCATCACTGACTTTGTCTCTATCTGTGTTTGTGGAACCCACCTCTTCATTCACCTGATGAAGGAGCAGCGCTCTGAAAGCTAATGATTCCAAACAAACCTGTTGGACTTTAACCTGGTGTTGTAAGACGTCTTACTAAAAAACTACTACATTCACCTGGCCTACTGTTTTATTTGGATTTGGATTAGTTTACTTTGATCCATCCAAGAAGTTAGTACTGATGAATGACACCTCCCCATACGGTTTCGGGGCAGTTTTATCTCATAGAATGGTTGATGGGTCTGAGAGGCCTATTGCTTACTTGTCAAGAATCCTGTCAGAAGCTGAGAAAAAGGAGAGCTGTCTGTTGTGTACAGAGTGAGAAAACTCTGCCTGTATGTCTACGCAAGACATTTTACTGTTGGAACGGACCACAAGCCACTTTTGAGTCTTTTCAAGGAGGATAAGGCTTTCCCACCAATTGCACTGGGCAGGATTCAGCGCTGGGCATTGACCTCATCACCCAATAATTACAAAGGTTATCAAAGGGAAGACACAATGTATTAGTAATTTTGGCAGCATGAGAGGATTTCTGAAGATATGAGGCCATACCACACGAGGAAAGATGAGCAAAGCTGTGAGTCTGGCATCGTCCTATGGGGAGCGAGAGTCCGTGAGCGAGGGAGGGAATTGCTCCTTGCCGTGTTGTATAGTACCCATCCGGGCATGTCAGAAATGAAGATGCTTGCTGTGAGCTATGTTTTGTGGCCAGGCATCAATGCCATTATTGAGAGATTAGTGAAGCACGGTTACAGCAGAAGTTACCTGCCACAGCCCCTTTGCACTCTTGGAAATGGCCAAGTCGGCCATGGGTGTGAATCCACACAGATTATGTAGGACCGATCTTGGGCAAGGTGTTTCTACTATTGTAGAAACTCCCACTCCAAATGACTGGAAGTATTTGAGATGAGATCTACAACCGCAGATATCAGAGTCGAGAAACTTCACCAGTGCTTCACGCTCCATGGATTACCTGAAGTACTCGTATCAGATAATGAAATGGCTTTTACAAGTGCCGAATTTCAAAGTTTCATGTCTTTCAATGGGATACAGCACATCAGAACTGCACCATATCATCCCTCATTCAATAGACTGGCTGAGAGGGCAGGCAAAACTTTCAAGCTGGCTAAAAGAAATATTCAGCTGCATCTTTGGAAACAAAAAAGCTCAGTTCCTCTTTGCGTACAGAACCACCCTGCACCCAACCACAGGTATATCTCCAGCAGAATTATTGATGGGTCAAGGACAAGGCTAAGTCTGGTATTTCCAATTTTAGCGGCAAGGGTAGAGGCAAGATAGTGCAACCAAAAGAGGAACCATGATTTGACTAAAGATGCAAGATCATTCGAAATAGACAACCCAGTTTACGTGATAAATTTTGAGAGTGGCTCAGGGTGGGTTCCAGGAATTGTTGTCGCGAAGGACCATTATCTTAAGAAGGGAGAGTACAAAACAGGATTCTGAGCAAACACGTGGACCATCTGCGTGGGTGAGAGTCGTTCCAAGAGCCAGTGTTACAGCCTGATTCGTTGGTGCCAGCTGGAAGTGTTGTTGGCTGTCTGAGAAGTGAAATGTCCAATCAGCCTGTGACAAGGGAGAGTATTATTCTGACTGAAAAAGAGGAGGTTGAAGCTTCAGATCCAGAATAGAGACCGTTTCTACAAAACCACCCCAGCAGAAGCACCCCAGTCGGGTGGAGTTGTGCCACTCTACCAGGAAGTGGAACCACCAGAGAGACTGAGTTTTTGAAGGCCCGATTAAAAAGAATCATTGTTGTAAATTATAGGGAACAGAATAAGTTAATTAACATTCTGTGTGGTAAGGAATTTAGAGGGGAAGGGATGGAGTAGCTGCCCCCTTCAAGGGGCGATCTTCTGAAGGATCATGTGACCCTCTCATCCACTCGGTGACTAGCGCGCAGGATCACTCAAGCAGAGCGTGAACGTTTGCTCAGTTAGATTGTAGAGAAGTGACTGGAAGCACTGAATCTGCATCACCCTGTAAATCGTTGTGTTAACCAACGTTTATAGTTCGTTCATAACTGGTGGAAACAAGTTACTACAATAACCAACATCTTTCACTTTTTTCCCTGTATGAACTATAAACAAAATATTTATGTTTAGCACTATGCATGACATGGAAAAATCGAATGGCTGTACCATATACATGTGATATAGCAAACAGCATATTTGAATCTTTGGCAGGTCAGGCAGCATCTGATGAAAGAGAAACAAAGTTAACATTTCAAGTTGATGACCTTTCATCAGGACAGATTTAGAGCATCTGCAATATTTTGTTTTTAAAAATATTTTACTCCATGTCCATGAAGAAAGTGCCACTAATCAAGCTTTAATTATTAAATGATGGGGATAATACTTCTTTGGTGATATTACGGGTTAAATTGTGCATATAAACCAATAGATGTACTTGTCTTTTTTTTACATGGCACCCTGGAAGTATATGTCTTCATATATAGGTTCAATGTTCTTTTATTAACCCTAAAAACTACTGCAGAATGGATCTTAGCTACTGCAATATTGATGTTAGTGCCACCCAAACCATGATGCACTTGTATCACTGCAAGTTTGCAGTTAGAAATAAATAAGTTCAGCTTCAGGACTGTTCAATGGAAAGAGTCAGCGTAGAATAGTGAAAGGAAGGTCAGTAAGGTATGTGGAAAAATCTGTCATTTCATCAGCAGTGGGAGCTGACAAATTTACATTTATGACTGCAGATTAACTTCTGAATAAATAAATAAAACCATAGAGGCTTTGGTGTCCATAATAGTAACCGTTTGGATAAACTGAAGGTTTATGAATTCATGTTTTCCTTTCTCTTTTGAAGCCCAACTGTCACGGCATTTGTTCATAGCCAACTCTGCATACTCCCTATTTACCTCGGCTTACAACAGTCTTAAGATCAGCCATGAACAATGCTATGTTAGAATATTAACGTTTATAAGAAAAGTTCAGTACAAAATTTAAAAACTATTGCTTCGCTTTCTGAACCAGGATTTTACATCGAGCAGAAATCCCCAAAAGAAGATACATTAGCAGAATTCAAACTTGTTCATTTCAAATGCATTTTACCTGCAGGTATTTCTGGTCTATTTATATTTTAAAAGGTTAGGTTATATTTTGGTTCAGAATCGATGCTTCCAGCTATATATATTACTGTACATTTTTTCATAAATTAGCATAAGGAAATTGAATTAGGAACAAAATTAGAGCATTTATTTTCTTCATTTGCTAACTGAGGGACAGTTTGAGGGAATGTGAGTGCTGATGAGGTTTTGGCATGCATTCAGGGCAGTGCCTTCTGGCCTGATGCCAGATGTATGAACACATAAGCTAATGAAGTCATGTGTGTGGGAGTTGGCATCATGCCCTGTTAGAGAAGGGTGACAACTTGTCTGGTTAAGTGTCTGTGATCATGAAAGCATGGTTGCTGCGGCTGTAGGCTATCTTTACATATGGTGTGTGGGTGGTACCGATGGTGTGACAGTGTCACTGTCTCAGCCTAGTCTCAATATAGTGGGAGAATGGTCATGTTCATTTAGAGTTTTCCTCCTACACTGGTTTGAGTGATGTTGGGTTCACCAATGCAGCATTACCCATATACCATCACTGACATAAGCTTTTCATGAGAAAGAATTACACCTGCTCTTTAACTGTATCTTGATTTGGCAAAATTTGTGGGACACAACAATTGGTTCTTTATTTCCTGTTTGCAAAAAATAATTGATGCATCAATCATTTGACTGGGAAAGTTAGGAACATAGGAACAGGAATAAGCCATTCAGCCCCTCGAGTCTGTCCCGCCATTTAATGAGATCATGGCTGATCTGTGACCTAACTCCATATACCTGCCTTTCGCCCATATCCCCTAATATCTTTGCTGAACAAAAGTTTATCTATCTGAGATTTAAAATTACCAACTGTTCTCGCTTCAACTGCTGTTTGAGGGAGAGAGTTCCAAACCTCTATCATAGAATCATAGAATTTACAGTGCAAAAGGAGACCATTCGGCCCATCAAGTCTGCACCAGCCCTTGTAAAGAGCGCCCCACCCAAGCTCACACCTCCATCCTAACCCCGTAACCCAGTAATCCAACCCAAACTATTTGGACACTAAGGGCAATTTAGAATGGCCAATCCACCTAATCTGCACATCTTTGGACTGTGGGAGGAAACTGGAGCACCCAGAAGAAACCCACGCAGACACGGGGAGAACGACCAAACACCGCACAAGCCGGGAATCGAACCTGAGACCCTGGAGCTGTGAAGCAACTGTGCTAACCACTGTGCTACCATGCTGCCCTACTACCCTTTTGAATGAAGAAGCCCTTCAAGGTGCCACCAGGGCACATTGGCACTGCTAGTCTCGCACCCTGGCAATGCTATCTGGGCACCATGGCAAGGGACCTGCCAGCCTGCCAGGTTGGCAGTGCCAAGGTTGCAAGCTGGCATTTAGCCCGCACCGGGGATTGGGCCTGGGGGTGCCTTGCTGGTATGTGTTCGGGTGCGCAGGAAGGGGGGGTGGGGGGCTCATGACTACCCAACAGTTTAGTTGGGACATCCGTGGGTGTCCCAATCTCTTCCTGCACTGAGGAGCTCCGCTATGTGCGGCTACAAGCACCAGGAACGACCCGTCGATTCCCACCCAGAACGGACTCAGTTTTTAAAAAAATTATATCGTTCCCATGTTCTTGTTGGGAAATGGGGAGGATCTCAATATAGTTTAGGGTTAAGGGGGAAACAGATGCTTTTGGGTTTCCAATCTGTGAGAGACTAAGTGCTTCCTGTTAATATACCAAAGTATAAGATTGTTCTTTGTAGTGTTTCATTATCTTTCTTCAACTTTAATAAATAATTTCCTTGTTAAATGAAAGAGAGGCTTGAGTTGTCACTATTTCTGCAGACGTTTCTCACTAATATCCCAAAAAAATATACACCACTCAAAACCAGTCTTTCAGGTTGGAACACTCTCACACGTAACATCAGCGGGGTTTGTAACATATAAATTTGGAGCTCGTCCAGGATATTTTTAAAAGCATAATTCTTTTGGTGCAGAGAATTTTACTTTGTGAAGATAACAGAAGTGTGAGAAACATGGAAAGCAAGTGAGAACTTGTTATTCAAAGCAAAAGACAGCAGAAGAAATGGTTCACTCTAGTCCAAACTTTTTTGGAAGTGGATAAGATAACCATGGCAACATTTAAAAATACGACTAACGCTAAATTATTGGAATTGGCAGATAAATTGGAATTAGGATTACCTGCAGGTATAATGAAAGCTGAAATTATTATAAGTGTAACAAAGCATTTAAAATTGCCAGAGTTGCCTGAGAAACAAAGCATTTCAAAGGTGGGGAAATTGAATTATCAAAAATCCAATTACAAAGAGAAATAGAATTGAAGAAATTAGAAATGCAGGAAAAAGAAAGACCTTTACAGTGATAACAAGAAGAAAGAGACAAAGAGAGAGCTTTGGAAATGCAAAAGTTACCAATGGCAGAAAGAGAAAAGGATAAAGAGAGGGAAGATCACATTAAAATGCAGCAAATTGCAACAGGCACTCTGGTGCTGGATGGGGAATAAAGTAGTTCTCGACATGATCCTCATGCGGATTTCTACAGACACTTCCAGAATTTGAGGAGAAGGACGTGAAAGCAGTCTTTATGTCTTTTTAAAAGGTCGCTAAACAATTGTAATGGCCACAAGAGAGTTGGATAATACTTTTATTGTGTCTGTAAAATATCAGACACTTCAATTTATTATTCAAACATTTTACCTAGGTGTCCTTATTTGCGAGATGAACGAAGGACAAAACAGGTATGCGGTTTAACACAATTTTATTCACAATTCTCGCACTCACACAAAATATGACTCTGACTCACAACTGATCTCTAAGCATTACCCACACTTAGTGAAGGAGGCTGGCCAGACTATGATAACTCGATGTGGATATCGTCTCTGGGCTTCAAAATCCAGGGTCTCTTCTTGCAATGGTTATGCCTAGGGGTCTCCCAGGTCATTACTGAAGACCGGTTCCAATGTTCCTTCCATTATGCCAGTCTGCTAACATTGAGTCATAGGTATATGCTCACAACTGACCTAAATTCTAGTATCCCATACAGATCCAAACTCATTAATGGGAATAAACAGGATACTCCTGCTTATCTCGGGTGATTCAATCAAGATCTATTGTCCACTGAAACACCTTTGTCTGACCAGCTATTAACCCATTATAGAGCCTGAAGGCTTCTTTTGTCTGTCCTTTGTGCTGCTGCAAAGTTGACTACCAGTGTCTGGAAATTCATTACATATTCGTAGCATGGTCTTACTCTTTTGTGTAAACGTGAGTGGATAATCACAAACTCCATATAGCAATAACGGGTTTATATGTTGACTTGAGTGCTGTTGCAGACAGCCAGTATCAATTCAGCCAAGGCCTCACGTGGCAGTTTATGTTCCTGGCCTTTGTGACTTGTCAGCCTGTTTCCAGTGCCATATTTTCACAGAGTGAATTTGTAGATAAGGCTACTGAGGTTTATGCATCTTTGAATGTGGAGAGGTCAAAGGATTGTGAGACAGTTAAAAGAGTTATCCTTAGTGCATGTTGGTTAGTTTCTGAAGCACACAGGCAGACATGGTCCGGCAGGCTTAAAAGTAGACAAATATCCAGGGCCAGTTGAAAAGTATCGCAGGCTGTTGAGTGAGGCAGGGGGGAAAATAGCAGGGGTGCTAGCAATACTTTTCACTTCCTCTTTGGCCACAGGAGAGGTGCCGTAGGACTGGAGGATAGCCAATGTGGTACCGTTATTCAAGAAGGGAGTAAGGGATAAACCAGGAAACTACAGGCCAGTCGGTCTAACAGCAGTGATGGGGAAATTATTGGAAGCAACTCTGAGAGACAGAATTAATCTGCATTTGGAGAGGCAGGGATTAATCAAGAATAGGCAGCATGGTTTTGTTAAGGGGAGGTCATGTCTGACCAACTTTATTGAATTTTTCAAAGAGGTAACCAGGTGTGTAGATGAGGGAAATGCATTTGACATAGCCTACGTTTCTTCAGCAAGGCTTTTGATAAGGTTCCACATGGGAGACTGATAGTGAAGATAAGGGCTCATGGGATTCAAGAAAATTTGGCAAATTGGATCCACAATTGTCTGAGTGGCAGGAAGCAGAAGATGATGGTCAAGTGTTTTTTCTCTGACTGGAAGCTTGTGTCCGGTGGGGTACCACAGGGATCAGTGTTGGGGCCTTTGCAGTTTGCGGCTTATATAAATGATTTAGATATGAATGTAGGAGGGTTGATCAGTAAGTTCATGGATGATTCGAAAATTAATGGGGTGATAAATAGTGAGGAGGATAGCCTTAGGTTACAGGAGGACATAGACAGGATGGTCAGATGTGTTGGGATTGTCACGTCTACCAAGGTACAGTGAAAAGTATTGTTCTGCGTATAGTCCAGACAGATCGTTCCATACATCAAAAAAACATAGGACATATGATTGATACACAATGTAAATGCTTAGACACAGACATCGGGTGAAGCATGCGGAGTGTAGTACTACTCAGTAGAGAAGATGTGTGGAGAGACCTGTTCAGTCCATACGAGGGTTATTCAGGAGTCTGGTAACAGTGGTGAAGAAGCTGTTTTTGAATCTGTTAGTGCATGTTCTCAGACTTTTGTATCTCCTGCCCGATGGAAGAGTTTGGAGGAGAGAATAACCCAGGAGCAAAGGGTCTTTGATTATGCTGCCTGCTTTCCCAAGGCAGCAGGTGATGTAGACAGAGTCAATGGATGGGAGGTAGTTTTTAGTGATGGACTGGGCTGTGTTCACAACTCTTTGTAGTTTCTTAAGGTCTTGCGCCGAGCAATTGCCATACCAGGCTGTGATGCAGCCAGATAGGATACTTTCTATAGTACATCTGCAAAAATTGGTAAGAATCAATATGGACATGCCGAATTTCCTTACTTTCCTGAGGAAGCAGAGTGTTATTGTGCTTTATTGGTCATAGCGTCAACGTGGGCAGACCAGGACAGATTGTTGGTGAATTGCACACCTAGGAATTTGGTTCTGTCAACCATCTCCACCTCGGCACCATTGATGCAGACAGGTGTGTGTACAATACTTCGCTTCCTGAAATCAATGACCAGTTCCTTAGTTTTGCTGATGTTGAGAGAGAGATTGTTGCCATTACACGACTCAACTAGGTTCTCTATCTCCATCCTGTACTCTGACTCATCGTTATTTGAGATCCGGCCCACTACGGTCATGTCGCCAGCAAACTTGTAGATGGAGTTGGAGCCAGATTTTGCCACACAGTTGGGTGTGCATATCGAATATAGTATAGGGCTAAATATGCAGCCTTGCAGGGCCCTGGTATTGAGGATTATCATGGAGGAAGTGTTTATCCTTACTGATTGTGGTCTATAGGTCAGAAAGTCGAGGATCCAGTTGCAGAGGAGGAGCCAAGTCCTAGGTTTTGGAGTTTTGATATGAGCTTCGCTGGGATTATGGTGCTGAAGGCGGAGCTATAATCAATGAATCTGAGTCTAAGGTAGAAGTTCTTGTTGTCGAGATGCACCGGGGTTGAGTGCAGGGCCAGTTGTGGCGGTGTGCAAATTATGGTGCATCAAGGCATTCTGGGCATATGGAGTTGATGTGTCTCACAACCAACCTCTAGAAGCACGTTATAATGATAGATGTCAAGGCCACCAGACTATAGCCATTGAGGATTTCAATCCAAATAAGTGTGAGGTCATGCACTTGGGCAGGACAAGGCAAGGGGCTGGTTTAGCACACTGGGCTAAATCGCTGGCTTTTAAAGCAGACCAAGGCAGGCCAGCAGCACGGTTCAATTCCCGTACCAGCCTGCCCGAACAGGCACCGGAATGTGGCGACTAGGGGCTTTTCACAGTAACTTCATTGAAGTCTACTCGTGACAATAAGCGATTTTCATTCATTCATTTCAATTCATGATAAATGACGGGACCCTGTGAAGCACTGAGGGACATTGGTGTGCATGTACATCGATCCCTTAAGGTAGCAGAGCAGGTAGATACAATGGTTAAAAAGGTACATGGTATACTTGCCTTTATTAGCCGAGGCACAGAGTTTAAGAGTAGGGAGGTTATGCTAAAACTGCGTAAAACATTGGTTAGGCCACAACTAAATTATTGTGTGCAGTTCTGGAATCCACATTATAGGAGGGATGTGATAGCAATGGAAAGGGTGCAGAGGAGATTTACCAGAGTGTTGCCTGGGCTGGAGAGTGTTAGCTATGAAGAGAGGGTTGGTAGACTTGGATTGTTTTCTTTAGAGCTGAGGAGACTGAGGGAGGACATGATTGGGAATTATAAAATTATGAAGGGCGCAGATCGAGTAGACAGGAAAAAGCTTTTCCCTTTGATGGAGGGAATCAATGACCAGGGGGTCATAGAATTAAGGTAAAGGGCAGGAGGTTCAGAGGGGATGTGCGGAAAAACCTTTTTACTCAGTTGGTGGTGGGAGTCTGGAACTCACTGCCTGAAAGGGTGCTGGAGGCAGAGACGCTCATAACATTTAAGAAGTATTTAGATATGCACTTGCAATCCCAGGGCATACAAGGCTGTGGACCAAGTGCTGGGAAATGGGATTAGAATAGTTAGCTGGTTGTTTTTGACTGGCGCAGATGTGATAGGCCGAATCACCTTTTCTGCTGAATGACTCTATGACTCGAAGTTTTGAAACACAAGGGGCGGGATTCTCCGACCCCCCGCCGGGTCGGAGAATCGCCGGGGCCTGGCGTGAATCTGGCCCCTGCTGGTTGCCGAATTCTCCAGCACCAGATATTCGGCGGGGGTGGGAATCGCGCAGCGCCGGTTGGCGGGCCCCCCCTGGCGATTCTCCGGCCCGCAATGGGCCGAAGTCCCGCCGCTGTCAACCCTCTCCCATCGGCGTGGATTAAACCACCTATCTTACCGCCGGGGGCAGGCGGCGCGGGCGGGCTCCGGGGTCCTGGGGGGGGCACGGGGCGATCTGGCCCCGGGGGGTGCCCCCACGGTGGTCTGGCCCATGATCGGGGCCCACCAATCCGCGGGCGGGCCTGTGCCATGGGGGCACTCTTTTCCTTCCGCCTTCGCCATGGTCTCCACTATGGCAGAGGCGGAAGAGACCCCCTCCACTGCGCATGCACGGGGATGCCGTGAGCGGCCGCTGACGCTCCCGTGCATGCGCCGCACGGCAAAGTCATTTCCGCGCCAGCTGGCGGGGCACCAAAGGCCTTTCCCGCCAGCTGGCGGGGCAGAAATCAGTCCGGCGCGAGCCTAGCCCCTCAAGGTGAGGCCTCGGCCCCTCAAGGTGAGGGCTCGGCCCCTCAAGATGTGGAGAATTCTGCACCTTTGGGGCGGCGCAATGCAGGACTGATTCGCGCCGTTTTTGGCGCCGGTCGGCGGACATCGCGCCGATTGCGGAGAATTCCGCCCCTGTAAACAGCTGGGCAAATTCCCCTTGAATTATAAAGACTTAAAAAAAGTTATTTTGATCACTGGATATGGGCTTTAAAGATCCTGAAAACATTTGAAGCCCTTGTCATAATATCCACTCATGTATATAATGAGAGGCAGACAGGTAGCGATTGACACACAGGATAACCAATGAACACACACGACACATAACGACCAATCACCAGACAGGACACCACCACTATCAAGCACGCAGAGCATTAAGACTCTCTCTCACAGGACACAGCTACTGAGATAGTAAGAGTGCACAAGCCAGTGAGCACTATCACCATGAGGTAGAGAGTTAGTCTGGTCAAGCCAGTAGGAGGTTATCAGTTAGATTGATAGAGTGTCAACTCACAGCAGACTATGTACAGCAATCAGGAAGTTCAATAAAACAGTGTTGGACCATCTCCTGTGTCAGAAGCCTGTTTCTAGTTTCACTGCATCCAGTTGCAGTCAACGTTGAACCAACTTACTTCACACATCATGGTACCAGAGTGCTATTAATCCTAACGAACCTACCTCGAGTGCATCTGCAACGACCAGCAAGCAGCCATCCAGCGGCATGGAAAGAATCCAGCCCCCTCCGCAACTCCAGATCTCCGGCAACCTCGGCGCCAACTGAAAAGTCTTCAAACAAAAGTTCCTCCTGTACATCGAGGCCTCCGACCTCGAGGCAGCATCGGATGCCAGAAAGATTGCGCTGTTCCTGTCGACTGTGGGGGATCATGCCATCCACATCTATAACTCGCATACGTTTGCCGATGGTGAAGACAAGACAAAGTTCAAGACAGTTCTGCAGAAATTCGACAACCACTGCGACATTGAGGTGAATGAGAGCTTTGAACGGTACATCTTCCAACAGAGGCTTCAGGGTAAGGATGAACCTTTTCAGTCCTTCTTGACCCATCTCCGCATCCTAGCGCAGTCATGTAATTATGACTCGACAACTGATTCCATGATCCGGGATCAGGTTGTTTTCGGGGTCCAGTCCGACTTCCTGCGAGAGCAGCTCCTCAAAATCAAACAGTTGACCCTCTCCGTCGCCATCGAAACGTGCGTTGTCCATGAGCATGCCAGAAATCGCTACTCCCGCATCAGGGCAGCAGAAACTGCAAAACTGGCCTCCCAAGAGACAGAAAGGGTGCAGGCCATAGCGAAAATGCAAGGCCTGAGCATCGAGGAGAGTGGCCTTTTCGCGCACTTTTCCCGGGCCCCTGCACATGCGCGTCACGATCGGGTGGACGATGAGGCCGAAGACCCTGAGGCGCATGCCAGAACGTCAGCCGACCGCACTACGCATGCGCGATGGCGCACAGAACGTGCTGACGTCAGCGCCATGACGTGAATGAATTGTGGCTCCGCCCATTTAAAATGACAATGTCCAGCCAAAGGCAGGTGATGTCTACAGTGTGGAAAGCCTGGCCACTATGTGGCCTTCTGCAGGTCCGCTCCACCGAACAACAGCCAGCGATCCCAGCTGCAGTGCAGACGTGTCCGCTGCATACAACAAGGCATGCAGGATTCTGATCCAGACAGCCCAATGGACCCCGATGCTGACTGCCTCCAGTCTCCATATCGGGTGGGCATCATCACCACACTCGAGTTGGTCTCTACCATGCCTGCCAACCGCCTTTCGATCCTCAGTGCGGATCCTGACGACGAGTGGTGTGCTGTCATCACGGTCAACCAGTCTCACATCTGATTTAAATTGGACACTGGCGCGTCTGCGAACCTCATATCACAGTCGGACCTCGACAGCATCAACACCAACCTAGCATTCTTCCATCAGCCTGCCAGCTCCTTGACTACAATGGCAATGCCATAGCTGCCAGTGGGTCGTGTCAGTTAGGTGTCTCTCACTAGGCAATCAAGGCGACGTTGAGATTCGAGATCGTCCGGCCTGACAAAGCATCCCTGCTCGGTGCTCGCGCATGCAAACTCCTAAATCTGATACAGCGAGTTCATGCCATGTCCTCGACACCGGCGACGGCCTCGCCCAGGCTGAGATAGATGACATTCTCACACAATACCAGTGTGTTTGATGGGATGGGCACGCTCCTATATCGCTACAAGATATTGCTCAAGCCGAATGCCACCCCAGTCATCCATGCACCACGCCGGGTGCCGGCTCCCCTCAAGGATTGTCTGAAGATGCAGCTACGAGAGCTCCAAGACCAGGCACCATCTCAAACGTCACGTAACCTACAGACTGGGTCAGCTCCATGGTCTGCGTAAAGAAACCCTCTGGCGAACTCCACATTTGCATTGATCCCAAAGACCTGAATCGCAACATCATGCGAGAGCACTACCCGATCCCGAAGCGTGAAGAATTGACTTGTGAGATGGCTCACGCCAAATTCTTTACCAAGCTGGATGCCTCACGTGGCTTCTGGCAAATTCAGCTGGACGAGTCCAGTAGGAAGCTGTGCACTTTTAACACTCCATTCGGCAGGTATTGCTACAACCGCATACCTTTTGGTATCATGTCAGCTTCCGAAGTATTTCATCGCATAATGGAGCAAATGAAGGAGGGCATCGAGGGGGTGCGAGTCTATGTGGACAACGTGATCATCTGGACCACGACACCCGAGGATCACATTGCTCGCCTCAAACAGGTTTTCCAGAGCATTCATGAAAATGGCTGAGGCACGATCAATTTGGCTGGAGACGAAGTTGAATTCAAACTGAGACTTTATTAGTATCTGAAGTGTGGCCTCCTACAGCAGCTGACGAAATGGCTGTGAGCTGAAGGCCACGCATATTTATAACCCGGCTCCTGGGCGGAGCTAGCATGCAGGGGCACGGGTGAACCTGTAGTGCAGGTTCTACTGTACAACCCTTAAGATAGGAACACAGTGGTTTACCACATTCACCCCCTGTTAAACTTGAGTCCGGCAGGGGTGGTGGATAACTATATACAATTCACAATCTTTAATATTTACAGAACAGTAAAAAAATGTCTCTGGTCGTCCGGTGGGCCGGTCAGAGGTTCAGCTGGTCCGGCGCCTTGATCGTCCTCTGGGATCGATGAAGTGGAGCCGGCGATGTTGGTGCGGTCGTGGTCGAAGTTGACTCCGGGAACGTGCCAAAATCCTCTTCATCAACGGGGGTGGGCAGGGGGAGGACGGACAGTCCTCGGGGGGGTGATGGGGGCAGTGGGGGAGGGGAAGGTGGTGACGGGGGTGGTGTGGGGGCGGAACCTGCTGGTGCCAGGTCCCTGAGTGAGACAGTATCCTGGCGGCCGTCGGGGAACGCCATGTAGGCGTACTGTGGGCTTGCGTGGAGCAGGTGCACCCTTTCCACCAACGGGTCCGCCTTGTGGAGCTGCACATGTTTACGGAAAAGCACGGTTCCCGGAGCTGTGAGCCAAGTAGGGAATGATACCCAGGATGTGGACTTCCTGGGGAAGGCAAAAAGACGTTCATGCGGTGTACTTTTGGTAGCAGTGCAAAGTAATGAGCGAATGGAATGTAGTGCATCAGGGAGGACCTCTTGCCAGTGGGAGGCCGGGAGATTTCTGGACCGTAGGGCCAGCTGGACGGCCCTCCATACCGTCCCATTCTCCCTTTCTACCTGTCCGCTCCCCCGGGGGTTGTAGCTCGTCGTTCTGCTGGAGGTGATACCCCTGCTGAGCAGGAACTGGCGTAGCTCATCACTCATGAATGAGGATCCCCTGTCACTGTGGATGTAGGCGGGGAAGCCGAACAGAGTGAAGATAGAATTAAGGGCTTTAATGACGGTGGCAGACGTCATGTCGAGGCATGAGATGGCGAAGGGAAAATGGGAGTATTCATCGATCACACTGAGGAAATACGTGTGTCAGTCTGAGGAGGGGAGGGGGGCCTTTGAAATCTACGCTGAGGCGTTCAAAGGGGCAGGAGGCCTTCATCAGGTGCACACGGTCCGGCCGGTAGAAGTGCGGTTTGCACTCCGCACAGACCTGGCAGTCCTTGGTGATCGTCCTTACTTCCTCAACGGAGTAGGGCAAATTTTTTGCCTTAATGATGTGGTACAACCGAGTGACCCCTGGGTGACAAAGGCTGTCGTGCAGGGCCCGTAGTCGGTCTACTTGTGTGCTGGCACATGTACCTCGGGATAGGGCGTCTGGGGGCTCGTTGAGTTTGCCAGGGCGATACTTAATCTCGTAGTTATAGGTGGAGAGCTCAATTCTCCACTGCAAGATTTTGTCATTTTTGGTCTTGCCCCGCTGCGTGTTGTTGAACATGAAGGCGACCGACCATTGGTCAGTGAGGAGAGTGAATCTCCTGCCGGCCAGGTAATGCCTCCAATGTCGCACAGCCTCAACGATAGCCTGGGCCTCCTTTTCGACGGATGAGTGCCGAATTTCGGAGGCATGGAGGGTGCGGGAAAAGAATGCCATGAGCCTGCCTGCCTGGTTGAGGGTGGTGGCAAGGGTGAAGTCCGATGCGTCGCTTTCTACTTGGAAAGGAAGTGTTTCATCTACAGCGTGCATTGTGGCCTTGGCAATATCAGCTCTGATCCGGGCGAAGGCCTGTTGGGCCTCTGCCGTCAGGGGGAAATGAGTGGACTGTATGCGTGGGCGGGCCTTGTCCGAATAGTTTGGGACCCACTGAGAGTAATACGAGAAGAACCCCAGGCAGCGTTTGAGGGCCTTGGGGCAGTGGGGGAGGGGAAGCTCCATGAGGGGGCGCATGCGGTCGGGATCGGGCCCCAGAACTCCGTTCTGGACCACATAGCCGAGGATGGCTAAGCGGTTTGTACGGAACACACACTTCTCCTTGTTGTATGGGAGGTTGAGGAGAGTGGCGGTGTGGAGAAATTTAGCGAGGTTGGCATCGTGGTCCTGCTGATCATGGCCGCAGATGGTCACATTGTCTAGGTACGGAAACGTGGCCCGCAAGCCGTACCGGTCGACCATTCAGTCCATCTCCCTTTGGAAGACCGAAACCCCATTGGTGACGCCGAAGGGGACCCGAAGGAAGTGATATAGCCGGCCGTCTGCCTCAAAGGCAGTGTATGGCCGGTCCGATTTACGGATGGGGAGCCGGTAGTAAGCGGATTTCAGGTCAACCGTTGAGAAGACCCGGTACTGTGCAATCTGGTTAACCATGTCAGATATGCGTGCGAGGGGGTACACGTCGAGCTGCGTGTACCTGTTGATGGTCTGGCTGTAGTGGGGGCTGTTGCTGGCCTCGATTACTCCCTCCTGAAGCAACCGCTGGACCTCGGATCTGATGAAGGTCTTATCCTGGGTGCTGTACCGTCTGCTCCTGGTGGCGATGGGTTTGCAATCTGGAGTTAGATTGGCAAAGAGGGAAGGAGGATCGACCTTTAGGGTCGCGAGGCCGCACACAGTGAGGGGTGGTAAGGGTCCGCCAAATTTAAGGGTCAGGCTCTGGAGGTTGCACTGAAAATCCAGGCCAAGGATAAGTGCAGCGCACAGGTTAGGGAGGACGTAGAGGCGAAAACCATGGAACTCTACGCCTTGGACTGTGAGCGTGACCGTGCAGTACCCCCGGATCGCTACGTGATGGGATCCGGAGGCCAGGGAGATACTTTGATTGGTAGGGGGTACCTTAAGGGAGCAGCGCCTTACCATATTTGGATGTACAAAGCTCTCGGTGTTCCCCGAGTCCAGTAGGCAGGAGGTCATGTAGCCGTTGACTTTAACGCTGGTGGATGCGTTGGTCAGAGTGTGTGGTCTGGACTGGTCGATTGCCATGGATGTGAGTCGTGGTTGATCGTCGGGTAGTGAGGCGGCCGCTGCGTCGGGGTCCCGAAACGCCTTTGGTCTCCGTGTGCTGCGGGGTGGACAAGATGGCAGCGCCCGGAGGTCCTGGGGGTCACCCATGTAATGCACGTTGCGGGGGTGGAGCAAGATGCCGGCGCCCATGAAACGCACGTGTTGTGCGGGGGAGAATATGGCGGCGCCCATTGCTCGCACAAGGCCTGGGGAGGAGGGGAGGATAGCGGCGCACATTTTCCGTGTCCGGGGGAGTGGTGGGGGGGGTGGGGGGGGCGACTGCTGCCACTGAGCGTGCCTGGTGCGGGGGAGAAGATGACGGCGCCCATTGCTTGCACATGGCCTGGGGAGGAGGGGAGGATAGCGGCGGCCATTGTCCATGACTGGGGGGGGGCCGACTACTGCCGCTGAGCGTGCCTGGTGCGGGGGAGAAGATGGCGCCACCCATTGCTTGCACATGGCCTGCAGAGGAAGGGAGGATAGCGGCGCCCATTGTCCGTGACCGGGGTGGGGGGTGAGGGCGACCGCTGCCGCTGAGCGGGCCTGGCACACCGCTGCGTAGTGGCCCTTCTTCCCACAGGCCGTACAAAGGGCAGCGCGGGCCGGGCAGCGTTGGCGGGGGTGTCTTTGTTGGCCGCAAAATAGTATCGGGCCCCCCCCCCGGAGATCACCGGCTGGCGCAGGCGTATTGGGTGGGTAGAGCCCCCGCTAGGGCGGCTGCCTGTGGGGCCCATGAAGCGTAGGAGGAGTGGGCCGCGCGGTTTAGGGTGTAGGACTGTACATTGCGCAGGGGACCGTCATGGAAAACGCTAGCGTTTTAGTCTCTGCAAGATCGCGCGTGGCCCCTTCTAGGAGCCGCTGCCTGATAACATCGGACCCAATCCCGGTTACAAAAGCGTCCCTCATAAGGAGATCTGAGTGCTCCTTAGCTGTAATGTCCTGACAGTCACAGTCCTGAACTAGTGGGATCCGGGCCCTCCAGAAGTCCTCGATTGATTCACCAGGTAGTTCAGTACGCGTTGCGAGCGCGTGTCTGGCGAAGAGCGTGTTCGGCTTCTGCTCATAACTCTCTTTGAGTCGAGTCATAGCATCAGCGTAATTGGGCGCATCCTGGATCAGCGGGAAGATTTTAGAGCTGAGTCTGGAGTACAAGATTTGAATCTTCTGAGCCTCTGGAACAGGGGTCGGCGCCGCGTTGATATACGCTTCAAAACAAGCCAGCCAGTGCTGGAAGTCCTTTCTGGCGTCGCTTGCGTGTGGATCCAGCTGCAGTCGATCTGGTTTAATCCGGAGGTCCATCTTCTGAATCAGATACTAATAAATTGAGGCACGATCAATTTGGCTGGAGACGAAGTTGAATTCAAACTGAGGCTTTATTAGTATCTGAAGTGTGGCCTCCTACAGCAGCTGACAAAATGGCTGCGAGCTGAAGGCCACGCATATTTATAACCCGGCCCCTGGGCGGAGCTAGCATGCAGGGGCCCAGGTGAACCTGTAGTGCAGGTTCTACTGTACAACTCTTAATATAGGAACATAGTGGTTTACCACAATGGCCTCCAGCTCAACAGGGCCAAATGCTCGGGCGGTCCGCTATCAAGTTTTTAGGTGACCACATTTTACAGCAAGGTGTGCAACCTGACGCCGACAAGGTGCTGGCAATCAATGCCATGAAGACACCAGAGGACAAAAAGGCGGTCCTCCGCTTCCTCGGGATGGTAAATGTTCTCAGAAAATTCATTCCCAACATGGCATCCCACACCACGGCCCTCCGGCATCTTGTTAAAAAGTCGACAGTGTTCCAGTGGCTTCCCGCACATCAAGCGGAGTGGCTTGAGCTGAAGATGAAGCTCACCACAGCCCCAGTACTGGTGTTCTTTGACCCAACCAAGGATACCAAGATATCCACAGACGCAAGCCAGGACGGCATTGGGGCGGTGCTCCTCCAGCGAGATGATTCCTCGTCCTGGGCTCCAGTGGCATCTGCCTCCAGGGCCATGACTCCGACCGAACAACGGTATGCCCAGATCGAAAAGGAGTGTCTGGGTCTCCTGGCAGGAATAGTCAGGTTTCATGACTACGTTTACGGCCTGCCGAAATTCACGGAGGAAACAGACCACAGGCCTTTAGTCCACATAATCCAGAAGGATTTAAATGACATGACACCTCGGCTGCAGCAAAATTCTTCTTTGTCTCCGCCGATATGACTTCGAACTCGTCTACACACCGGGCAAGGAGCTGATCGTCGCGGATGACCTATCCCGATCCATCACCATGCCGTGTGAACCGGGCGACTTCATTCGCCACATCGAGGCACAGGTGCAGTTGTGTGCCAGCAACCTCCCAGCCACTGATGAACGAGTTGTCCAGATATGCTAAGAAACTGCCAAAGATCCTCTACTGCAGTGCGTGATGCAACACCTTGCCCATGGCTGGCAAATGGGGCAGTGCCCCCAGTTTTTCAACGTTAAGGACGAGTTAACGGTTGTCGAGGGGATCCTTCTTAAACTAGATAGAATCGTCATTTCCCAAAGCATGCACGCTATGGTGCTCAGACAGATCCATGAGGGTCACCTTGGGGTCGAAAAATGTCGACGCAGAGCTTGGCAGGCAGTCTACTGGCCTGGCATCAGCCAGGACATTGCCAACACGGTCCTCAACTGTACAACATGCCAGAAGTTTCAACCAGCTCAGCCCAAGGAAACACTGCAACAGCACGAGATCGTGACTTCTCCATGGTCCAAGGTGGGGATAGACCTCTTTCACGCAAATGGGCGTGATTACGTGCTCCTGGTCGACTACTTCTCCAGCTACCCGGAAGTGGTGAAACTGTCGGACCTCACGTCCAAGTCAGTGATTAAAGCCTGCAAAGAGACATTTGCCAGGCACGGCATACCACTCACAGTAATTAGTGACAACGGCCTATGTTGCTACAGCCAAGAGTGGTCCGACTTTGCACAATCCTACCACTTCAGGCATGTCACATCCAGTCCCCATTACCCACAATCAAATGGGAAGGCCGAAAAAGGGGTCCATATTGTCAAGCGGTTGCTGTGCAAGGCTGCAGACTCAGCCTCAGACTTCAACCTGGCGCTGTTGGCATACAGGGCAACCCCTCTGTCGATTGGTTTGTCTCCAGCGCAGCTGCTCATGAACTGCAACCTGAGGACGACTGTTCCAGCCATTCATGTTCCAGACCTTGACCGCCTCACGGTGCTGCAGAAAGTGCAGCGATCCAGGGAGCAGCAAAAGATCACGTATGATGCTCATGCCAAGGATCTCCCTGCGCTGGTTCCAGATGATGTTGTTCGCGCCCAGGTGCCTGAGGGAGGTTGGTCAGCCCCAGCTATTGTCGTCGGGCAGGCCGCCCCAGGTCCTTCGTTGTCCAAATGGCTGATGGCTCCATTCTACGGCGCAACAGAGGGCGCTACGAAATGTTCCCTGCCCACCGCCTGGCCGCACTTCTCCACATGTCATCATGCCTCCTCCGGACATCTCGCACCATGAGGCCACCAATCTGGCAGCGATCCCGCCTCTCCATGAGGCCACCGACACGGCAGCAATCCTGCCCGTCCCCCCTCCACCTCTGAGGCGATTGATAAGAATTCGTCACCCGCCACAAAGGCTGAATCTATAGACTTAAATCTTGTACATTTTGTTGAGTTTGCTCTGTATCTGCACGATAGACACCGTCCCATGTACATATGTTCATTCACTCACCACTTGTATATAATCATGCATGTATATATATCGGCACTTTCCAAAATTTACTTAAAAAAGGAGAGATGTCATAATATCCACTCATGTATATAATGAGATGCAGACAGGGGTCCATGTACATAGATCCTTGAAAGTTGCCACCCAGGTTGATAGGGTTGTTAAGAAGGCGTACGGTGTGTTAGCTTTTATTGGTAGAGGGATTGAGTTTAGGAGCCATGAGGTCATGTTGCAGCTGTACAAAACTCTGGTGCGGCCGCATTTGGAGTATTGCGTGCAATTCTGGTCGCCACATTATAGGAAGGATGTGGAAGCATTGGAAAGGGTGCAGAGGAGATTTACCAGAATGTTGCCTGGTATGGAGGGAAGATCTTATGAGGAAAGGCTGAGGGACTTGAGGCTGTTTTTGTTAGAGAGAAGAAGGTTAAGAGGTGACTTAATTGAGGCATACAAGATGATCAGAGGATTGGATAGGGTGGACAGTGAGAGCCTTTTTCCTCGGATGGTGATGTCTAGCACGAGGGGACATAGCTTTAAATTGAGGGGAGATAGATATAAGACAGATGTCAGAGGTAGGTTCTTTACTCAGAGAGTAGTAAGGGTGTGGAATGCCCTGCCTGCAACAGTCGTGGACTCGCCAACACTAAGGGTATTCAAATGGTAATTGGATAGACATATGGACGATAAGGGAATAGTGTAGATGGGCTTTAGAGTGGTTTCACAGGTCGGCGCAACATCGAGGGCCGAAGGGCCTGTACTGCGCTGTAATGTTCTATGTTCTATGTTCTTTGGGTGAAGAAGTTCCTCCTAAACTCAGTCCTAAATCTACTTCCCCTAATTTTGAGCTGTGCCCCCTAGTTCTGCTTTCACTCGCCAGTGGAAACAACCTGCCCGTATCTATCCTATCTAATTCCCTTCATAATTTTATATGTTTCTATAAGATCCCCTGCATCCTTCTAAATTCCAACGAGCACAGTCCCAGTCTACTCAACCTTTCCTCGTAATCCAACCCCTTCAGCTCTGGGATTAACCGAGTGAATCTCCTCTGCACACCCTCCAGTGCCAGTACATCCTTTCTCAGGTAAGGAGACCAAAACTGAACACAATACTCAAGGTGTGGCCTCACTAACACCTTATACAGTTGCAGCATAACCTCCCTAGTCTTAAACTCCATCCCTGTACCAATGAAGGACAAAACTCCATTCGCCTTCTTAATCACCTGTAAACCAACTTTTTGCAACTCATGCACGAGCACACCCAGGTCTCTCTGCACAGCAGCATGTTTTAATATTTTATCATTTAAATAATAATCCCTTTTGCTGTTATTCCTACCAAAATGGATAACCTCACATTTGTCAACATTGCATTCCATCTGCCAGACCTGCTAGACCCTAGCCCATTCACTTAATCTATCCAAATCCCTCTGCAGACTTCCAGTATCCTCTGCACTTTTTGCTTCCAGCATTTCCAAGAGTCCTTGTAAAAAGAATTTCCTGAAAGGTTCCCAGATTGTGTAGTGATGGAATCACATGCACACAAGCTTAAAGAACAATTAGAATTGAAGGAGCAGGACTTCCGTTGACGGTGATGCGCTGAGTGGGCATACATCAGGTGGCTCTCCTCTAGACCAGAACCAAATAAGCGCTTTTAAGCAAATTTTGCCCAAACATTCATTGGCACATTTACCTCATCAGCAAGAAGAGAACAACCAGACAAAATGGTAGCAAATAGGAGGTCGAGGGGTCAAAGGGATGGCAGAAGTGGCGGAAAGGGCCACGAGCAGCAGCGGGCGAGACAACGGACCCACAGAGCGAAGGGGCCCCGGCCACCCAGGAAAAGGGAGACCAACGACCCGAGCATCAGCCTCCTCCCCACCCACCTAGACACGGATGGGAGCAATTCCTCATGAAGGAGCTGACCGCCATGAAAGAGGTGATCAGGATAGAAATCCAGGTGGCGGTCAAGGTGGGGGTGACAGAGGCGATGGCCACCATGCAAAAGGCAATCGATGGGCTGGGGAAGAAAGTGGCCACTCAGGAGAGGAAAATCCTCAACCTGGAAAAGTGGCAGAAGTGAAAAGGTTGGTGGCGGTCCAGGGAACCTAAAGGGAAAAGTCGAGGACCAAGAAAACAGATCCCGCCGACAACATATTCGGATTGTGCGCCTGCCGGAAGGCACAAGGGCAGAGATCCGACGTGCTACGTCTCCCAAATGCTGGGTAACTTAGTCAGGAGAGACAGCTTCCCCAGCCCCCCACAGCTCGACAGAGCACACAGGTCACTCAGACCGAGACCCAAGGCGGGGGAACAGCCGAGGGCGGTCATCGCAAAGCTCCATTGATATCAGGATTGTGAGGGGATCCTGCAGTAGGAACACTAGATGAAAGCGAGTATCTGGGAAGGGCACAAAATCCGAATTTACCAAGACATTGGGGCAGATCTGGCAAAATACAGGGCTGAGTTTAATCATGCGGAGTCGGCCCTGTACAAGAACGAGGTGAGATTTTGTATGCTGTTCCCAGCCAGGCTCTGGGTCACATACCAGAACAAAGAGCACGATTTCAATGCCCCGGCGGAGGCGAATGAATTTGTGTGGACCAATGGCCTGGACAAGGGGCAGGTGAGGCAACAATGAAAGCTGATCAGAGGAGGATTGTGAAAGAAATAGAGACTCATTGGACAGTGAACATGTTTGCGCGGGACTGTGCTGTCTTGCTCTGATCAAAAAGACCGGGTCACAGGAGAGAGCGAGGACAGGGGAATGCAGGTGAGGGTATAGGCAGAGAAAGCCAGCAGTCAGCGGGCGTAAGGAAGGGCTAGACCAACCCCGAGAGAGGAGCCACCAAATCGGCGCTTGGCCGGTCGAAATCATGCACAAGAGAACGCCTAATTCTTGACTAGTCAAATGTTTATTATTAAATAAATGCGTGGGTAAGATAACTATGAGCAATATATCAAAAAGCTACTAACTATAATAAATTATTCAAGAGCTACTACAAATATGACTATCCACTATGACGACTATCTCCAAACTCCCTGAGGTAGCAGAGTCACGTGGGTGTTCTCTACTGCCAACTGCTATCATCACGCACACTCGCAAGGATAGATAGCACGGGAAGAAAGGCAGCAATGGGGGCCACGGTGCACCTCGGGGAAAGAACACAAAAGGAATAGAACGGGAAAAAAGAGTTTATTTTTGGAATGGCTTTGGCAGGTAAGGTGCAGGTTCAAGAGACAAGATGGTGCCGCAAGCAACCGCTTTGGAGGGTCCCTAAACAAAGGGAAACCCTTGAGTGCAGGGGCGCACTCATGTGGCGTACACACATTTGGCAGCCATGTTTGGTAACCCCTGGACAAAGGGAAATCCTGGAGTGCAGTGGCCCAACCTCACAGTGAGAACGGTGATCGTGGCCATTTTGGACAGCCCTCTAACAAAGGGAAATCCCAGAGTGCAGGGGTGCGTTCACCAAGGGGGCGACTTCAACTGTGTACAGGACCCACTGACGGACTGATCAAACCCCAGATCGGGGAAAAGAACAGGCATGGCTAGGGAACTGGGAACATTCACGGAGCAGATGGGGGCGGTGGACCCATGGTGGTTCGTATACCCCAGTTTGAAGGAATTCTCGTTCTTTTCACCGGTGTACAAAGCGTACTCAAGGATAGACTTCTTTGCAGTCGAAAAATCGGTATTTACAGGAATATTAAGAGCGGAATACTCCATGATAGTTATCTCCGACCATCCTCCACATTATGAGGATGTGAGGTTGGAGACGGACCGCTTGGCCAATAAGGTCTTTTGCCAGAAAACATCACAGACCATAGGCGAGTACATTACTAACAACCAGAATGGGGAAGTCTCACTTTCCACGGTCTGGGAGGCATGGAAAGCTGTGACTAGGGGAGCGATTATAGCCTAAGAGCTGTGTAGAGACAGGGAAGAGAGGGCGGCCAGGCAACAATTCATCAACTACATTTTGGAGGTCGACAGAAAGTACTCTGAGGCCATAACCATAGAGCTTCTGGCGAAGAGGAAAAAGTTACAAATAGACTTTAACGTGCCATCCACCAGGAAATCAGTTCACCAACTCCGCCAGGCACAGGGGACCTTCTATGAACATGGAGCAAAAGCTGGCCGCCTACTAGTTCACCAGCTGAGAAAGCAAGCAGCCATGAGGGAGATTGCCCAGGTAAAGAATAGCAGAGGCAGACTGGTAACCGAGCAAAAAGAGATCAACCGAGCGTTCGAGGCCTTCTACCGAGGGCTGTACGCCCCGAACCCCCCGACGACAGAGATTACATGGTTCCTCGATGGACTGGACATGCCAGTTGTGGGGGGGCTATCGATGGGGGGTATTGGAAGCACCAGAAGGACTGGGAGAGATCGTGGAGAGCATCAGTTCAATGCAGGCGGGGAAGGTGCCAGGACCCAATGGGTTCCCGGCGAACTTCTATAAAAGATTTGCACCAGCCCCGGCCCCACACTTACGGGATATGTTCGCAGACTCGCTGGCGAGGGGCACACTGCCTCCTGCGCTAACACAGGCCACCATATCGCTGATACCCAAAAAAGACAAAGACCCGACAGAATGCGGATCATACAGACCCATTTCGCTGCTGAACGTAGACACGAAGATGCTCATGAAAGATCTGGCCAAGAGACTGGAGAATTGCATACCAGAGGTGGTCACAGAGGACCAGACGGGCTTTGTCAAGGGTAGGCAACTGACTGTGAACATCAGGCAGCTGCTAAATGAAACCAGAGGTGATCGACTCCCTTGTCGCAGAAAAGGCCTTTGACAGAGTCGAATGGAAGCACCTCATTGAGGTACTGGAACGATTTGGGCAAGGGACGGCATTCACCTTGTGGGCACAACTCCTGTACAACACCCCCAAGGCGAGCAGTGGGACCAACACCACCAGCTCTGAATACTTCCAGCTGCACAGAGGCTCCACGCAGGGATGCCCGTTGTTCCTGCTCCTGTTTGCCCTGCCAATCGAACCCCTGGTGATCACTGCGAGATGCAAAAAGCTGGAAGGGCATTTGAAGAGGAGGCAGGGAGCACAGAGTTTCACTCTATGCTGATGACCTGCTCCTTTATGTCTCCGACCCACAGAATGACCCGAAAGTAATCATGCAGCTCTTGGAAGAGTTCAGAGCCTTCTCGGGCTACAAACTCAACCTGGGCAACAGCGAGGCTTTCCAGGTAAATTTGAATGAGGGAGGGACAGAGTTGGAGGGACTACCATTCAAACCAGCCCAAAGCAAATTCCAGATAGCCCATGAATGGACACGGATCCACCAGTGGAATCTGACCATTCTGGCGGAGGAAGTTAAAAAGGACTTACAGAGATAGGATGCACTCCCACTTTCCCTGGCGGGGAGGGTGCAGACAATCAAGATGAACGTGCTGCCGAGTTTCCTCTTTCTGTTGAGATCCAGACCGATCTTTATCCCCAAGGTCTTTTTCCGCAAGGTAGATAAAATGATCATGGCGTTTGAGTCTGGGGTAAGAACCCAAGGATTCCTAAGTCGACATTGCAAAAGGGGAAAAACATGAGACGTCTAGCCTTGCCAAATCTACACTACTACCACTGGGCAGCCACAGCCAAGAGGGTGAGGGGATGGATACGAGAACCCAACATGGAATGGGTGAGGCTGGAGAAGTCCTCCTGCAAGGGAACAACCCTCTGAGTCCTCGCCACGGCAGCGCTCCATTCCCCCCCCCCCTGACAAAGTACACATTCTGCCAAGTGGTGGTAGCCACACTAAAGACACGGAACCAAATGTGGCAACATTTCAGTTTAACCGAGATGTCTCCCAAGGCTCCCATCTCCGGCAACCACAAATTTCCGCCAGCCATGCTCGACGCCACCTTTAAAAATGGATTCAGGATGGGAGGACGCTAGCACTCAGGGACTTTTAAATAGAGGACAGACTCGAGACCTTGGGCAAACTGACGGAAGAGCTGGAACTACCGGCAGGACAGGAACTCAGGTACCTTCAAAATAAACACTTTCTCCTCAAGGAGACGGCAAGGTGCCCTTGGGCCCCAAGAGACGCACTACTAGAGGATCTAATAAACATGAACAGTAAGGAGGGGGGAACTGTGGGAACACCTATGGATGGTTAATGGGTTGGGCAAGACTGCCCCTGGATGAAGCCAGAGGAAGTGGGAAGACGAACTGGGGATGGAAGTGGGTTGGGGATTCTGGAGCGAAGCACTGAGTAGGGCCAACTTCACCTCCTCCTGCGCCGGGATAAGCCTCATGCAATTCATGTGGTGCACAGAGCTCATCTAACCAGAACCCGAATGAGCAGGTTCTTCCCAGAGGTGGAAGACAAATGTGAACGGTGCCCGGGAGATCCGGCCAACCACACCCAGACTTGTTGGGTTCTGGACAGCCTTCTTCGAGGTGATGTCCAAAGTTGTGAGGGTGAGGGTGGGGCCGTGCCCGAGAGTGGGAGTCTTTAAGGTATCGGACCTGCCAGAACTACACATGGGGAAGAGGGCGACCCCTGGCTTTTGCTTACTTAATCGCACGCCGGAGAATCCAGCTCGGCTGACGATCAGCAGCACCACTCACAGCTGCAGACTGGCTGGCAGACCTGTTGGAATTTCTCCACCTGGAGAAGATGAAGTACACCATCCAAGGATCAGACGAGGGCTTCCACAAAGTGAGGGAACCATTCATCAGCCTGTTCCAATGTTCAAAGCCAATATTGACTATGGAGAGAGGAGGGGAGAAGAGGGGAAGAGGGAGGGAAACAAATGAGGATGCATACAATGGAAATAAGCAGAGGGGGAAGGAGAGAGGAGGGAACCCATTGGAATCACAGAATGAAGCGAAGGTGGAAAAGGGTGGAGGGGAGGGACCACCTCACTCAGAAGTATTTTAGCTAAGGGCATGATGGAGGCAGCACGGTAGCATTGTGGATAGCACAATTGCTTCACAGCTCTAGGGTCCCAGGTTCGATTCTGGCTTGGGTCACTGTCTGTGCGGAGTCTGCACATCCTCCCCGTGTGTGCGTGGGTTTCCTCCGGGTGCTCCGGTTTCCTCCCACAGTCCAAAGATGTGCAGGTTAGGTGGATTGGCCATGATAAATTGCCCTTAGTGTCCAAAATTGCCCTTAGTGTTGGGTGGGGTTACTGGGTTATGGGGATAGGGTGGCAGTGTTGACCTTGGGTAGGGTGCTCTTTCCAAGAGCCGGTGCAGACTCGATGGGCTGAATGGCCTCCTTCTGCTCTGTAAATTCTATGATAATCTATGGAGGAATTGACCAAATCTTTTACCTGAAATGGATTATCAAAAGAATCCAATCAGATCAGAGGTCAAATTTCATCTCAAAATTATTTGGAGAGGTTATGGACAATTTGGAGATAATTACCATTATCATCCACAGTCACAGGGAGCATGAGGGAGGTGGCATCAAACTCTGAAGACTACGATGAAAGCATATCGTCAAGGTTACCTCATGATTGGGACAAAGAGATTCTGGAGCTGAATTCTCCCAAAATGAGACTGTGTCCACACGCCGTCGTATAAACGGTGGAGTTTTACTCCTGAAATTCCTTGAAAAAAGTTTCACGAATTCACAGCCCAGCAAGGGGCTAGCAGGGACCCGGAGTGAATCTCGCAGCTTTTGCTGCAGATACAGGTCCCCGCACTTTCGGGTCGGAGGCCGCGCATGCTTACGGCGGCGACATCCAGCGGCCGCGCCGTACTCCATGGCGGACTCGGACTGCGGAGCCATACCAAAGAAGGAGACCCGCCGATTGGCCGTGTGCCCGAGCCTGAACCCCCACACATTTAATCCCGGCTGCCTATAAGGCCCCCCTGGTCTCTGATGCGCCTGCCCCGACCAGGGCAGCCGCGGACTGAGTCGAAGGATCGATGAGTGGGCCTCTGGCAATGAGTCCCCGGCAGCGCGGCATACTCTGTGGTGACGCTGATTTTCGGTGCCCGGAGACCGGCACCGGGCCCAATTACGGCGTCAAACTGGATTCTCCCCCCTGGCGCCGGCCGTGATTACCATGTTGGGCTGCAGAGAATCCAGCCCTCTATACGATGCACCAAACAAATCTACGAAATTTAGTCCTTTTGAACTAATCTATGGACATACAGTTAGTGGACCACGCAAATTAATTCAGGAAAAACTGTTGAATAAAAATTCAGAAACTACCTTCCTAGACTATGATCAACTTTCGGAGTTGGGGTGTGTGAGTTGGCAAAGCAGCACTTACGGATAGCACAGCAAAGAATGAAAAGAACAGCTGACAGAAAAGCACAGGTTCGAAGTTTTGGAGCAGAAGAGAAAGTACTTGTCTGATTACCTGTATCAGGAGAATCACTGAAAGTCAGATTTGCTGGGCCATATCAAATTGAAAAGAAGCTGAGTGATGTGAATAATTTGATATTCACACCAGACAGACATAAATTGCAAAGTGTATGTCACATCAGTATGATTCAAAGATATTGGGAGAGAGAAGAGAAGGACAAAAGTGAGATCTTAGTACTCATGAAATAGAAAGAAGAAATGAGGGGTTAAAGTCTAACAGTGACTTCCCTGAAATTCAATTTGGTAAAACGAAGTCCTGGACAATGTAGACAATTGGTTAAGTTATATTTCAGAAAAGAAATCGGATGGAGTTGAAAGAGTTACTGCAGTCACACAAAGTTATTTGTGGAGACAAACTGGGCAGAACAAAAGTAAACATGCATGATGTAGATGTGGGGGATGCCATTCGGATCAAATAATATCAACTAAACTAGCAGAAGTACAGAAGCAGATTGAGTTTAAGCTGATAAATAATATTATTGTGTTACGTTCTAGCAACTGGAGCTCTCCTGTAGTGATGGTGCCAAAGTCTGATGGAATGCAAAGAGTGTATGTGGACTAGACTACAGAAAAGTAAACGTTGTCACCAGAAGAGACTATTTCCCTACTCCGTGTTGGACGATTGTATTGAGAGAGTTGAATATTCAAAGTTCATTAGCAAGGTCGACGTGCTGAAAGGGTACTGGCAAGGTCTTTTACCAAAAGGGCAAAGGAGATCTCTGTTTTTGTGACATCCATTGGACTCTATCAGTTCCGGATGATGCCTTTTGGCATGAAGAATGCACCTACGATGTTTCACAGACTTACAAATGAGGTGGTTCAAGATTTGAGTCCTATTGGTAACGATACAAAGCTATATCAACTCATTTTCAAAAAAAACAACAAACACATAGTATCACCCCTCACAGGTTCCTCACCAAAAATGGAGGATAAGCCTGAGACTGTGTTATCATGTCCAGCAACAAAAACATCAGCAATCCGTGAAAGCATTTCTTTAACAGCGTTAGCAGGTGGCTCATTTGGAACAATGTCACGCGCCAGGTCCCGCAACGTCTCCTTGCTTCAAACCAGATAGCTTTCTGGATTCATATGTCCCCCTGAGTTCCATGACCCAGGTATCTTAGAAACAACTGTCCTTCTTTCCTGCTGCAGAAAAGGAAGGAAACAGCAACAACAGCCTCCAGGTAACTGCAGCCACCAACAGGACAAGTAGCAAACACAACCTGCAGCTGTGAAGTGCTCTCACAACTAATGAGGTCAATTCCTTATTAATATAGCCTTGAGCTGTGCAGGTAGAGGCTGCTCACAGTCAGAGGGAGTTAAAGTGATTTTCAACATATAACCAGGAGCAGAGCTCTGTCCTGGAAGTGTTTGGTAGGATGGACAGGCAGCAGCTGCAGTTACACCTGTTATGGGTATCCATAGTATTTAGAGATGGCTTGAAGGGCTCAGACAAAAGGTCCTTCACTCTCTTCCCTCCCCAGCCCAGGGGTGATCCCCGATCTGGAATATGTCAATCCCCCAACTAAGCCCACCCTCCTGAGGGATTCCTCGCCCCGCCCTAGCACTGGGGCAGCAGCTCCAGTGCCCTTGAGCTGCATGCCAGAATATGGAATTGGCTTCTCACCTTCTCAGTTCCCCTCGGCAGCCATTGCACCAACTTCACGTTTTTAAAAAGGAGTACTCTCAATAAAATGTTTTTGTTTTAAAAAAAGGAGTACGAAACGATGCCGCGTGATTTCTCACTGGGGAGCCGTTTAATTCCCAGGAGGCCGTTACATTCTGCTTCAATCTCACTGACAAAATAGAAATTGGTGCTAATTGGGGTCAATGGCATGCACGCTATATTTGGGCGTGATCCGGAACTCACCATCGGGAGTGGGACGGTTAGATAGCAAACCGATTCGCTCCTTGATTTTGACCTTACCTGTTATTTAACTGGCATGCTCATATCCATGCCAGGTGCAATGCGTTGGTTAAATTGCGGCCTATATCTTTACAGTTTGGGTATGGTGGCACAGTGGTTAGCACTGCTGCCTCACCGCACCAAGGACCCAGTTCAATTCCAGCCTTGGTTGACTGTGTGGAGTTTGCACGTTCTCCCCGTGTCTGCATGGGTTTCCTCCGGGTGCTCCGGTTTCCTCCCACAGTCCAAAGATGTGCAGGTTAGGTGGATTGGCCATGCTAAATTGCCCCTTAGTGTCCAGGGATGTACAGGTTATGTGGGGTTATGGGGTTACGGGGATAGGGCGAGGGAGTGGGCCTAGATAGGGAGCTCTGTCAGATGGTCGGTGCAGACCTGATGGGCCAAATGGCCTCCTTCTGCACTGTAGGAATTCTATGATTCCATGGAAATGTAGTAAGTTAATAAACAATTTTATCTTGTGAAAACTCTGAACGCAAGCAAAGTTAATAAAGATTTTTAATTTACTGAATCACTAAAGTATTTAATTTAGGGTAAGATGAAACTGACTGCACATGAACATTAAAAACTGAACAAATATGTCTCATACTGACGAAAACTACTGTGATTCAAAATAAGCCAGGTGTGTTAGCAAAGCTCATGATACATAGATATCAATATTGACAAAATGGATTTAGCTTCTGAAGAAGCAAAAGAGTGGTAATTATCACCTTTATTTGTTCAATGCATTGAGATCTAAAAGCTACAAATGCATCAATACAGATTAATTCTCTTCCATTGGCAACTTGTATCAATGTCACTGTCACTTTATTAATTTGTATTTAATTGCATTTTAGTTGCTTTGCCTATACTACCATGATGTGAAGAAGAAAGTAGCTGCTGTGGAAAACACTGTGCAAAGATCAAATTAGAAGCCTTCCCAACGTTTTTGGAAACTGTGCATGCATGGAGAACCAAAGCGAAAAACATATTCCCACTGTTAATATATTCCAATCTATTTTCTCCCTTCACCTCTTCAGAAGCTGCTAATACAGTGTAACATAAATCAATAGAAACAGCTGACCATTAAATTAAATGGCAATTCTTGATGGTGAGCCTGGACTCTTCATGTTGATGGGTTATTTTTATCGCAAACACTATCACTGCCTGGCCCATTCTTGTCCTCAAACAACATCCAGGTATGTAATAATCATTGTGCAGCGATTGGAGGTAGAAACACTTGCTCAATTTTGATTTCATATAACAATTAGCAACTTCCATTATGAATCGGAAAAGTCCGGCCTTGGGTCACTGTCCGTGTAGAGCTTGCACATTTTCCCTGTGCCTGTCTGGATCTCACCCCCACAACCCAAAGAAGTACAGGATAGGTGGACTGGCCACTCTAAATTGCCCCATAATTGGAAAACAAAATGAATCTGAAACATTGGCAGGACGTGTTTGCAGACACAAGGGGCGGGATTCTCCGGGAATCGGCAGGGCGGGCAGAAACGGCGCAGTGGAGTGGCGGGAACCACTCTGGCGTCGGGCCGCCCCAAAGGTGAGGAATCCTCCGCACTTCCGGGGGCTAGGCCGGCGCTGGAGTGGTTGGCACCGCGCCAACCAGAGTGAGTTGGCGCATGCGCGGGAGCGCCAGCATGTTCTGGCGCATGTGCCAAACCGCTGGCATGATCCCTGCGCATGTGCAGGGGGTTTCTTCTCTGCACCAGCCATGGCGGAGCTTTACAGAGGCCGGCGTGGAGGGAAAGAGTGCCCCCACGGCACAGGCCTGCCCGCAGATGGGCCAAGGTTTAGAGAGCCCCAAAGTGTACCATGGAGTTCACCTGACCCACAACTTTGAACAGATTGTGGTTAAGGGGAGCACATGGCCTTAGTCTGCAGGTGTGATGCAACAGAAATCTACAGTACTTTTAAATTAAAACATTGTTTATTTATGAACCAGTTAACACTTTATAAACCCACAGTAAACATCTGAACAATTATCAACACCAATAAATCCCCCAAAGAATACAGTACTCTCTAAGTAACTCTTAATCTTTCCTTGCAACATCCATAAGACAAAAAAAAAACCTCTTTAAAGAAAGACATCAGGTTTGACTTCACTACTGAGAACAGTTCCCACTTTGAAATCACCAAATGAACATTCATAAGCTTGCAGAGATTCATACACACCTAACTGTGATTGCAGCTTTTCCAAATCTAAAACAAAACTAAACACACACTGCAGCAAACAGCCTAAAGCGAAAGTAAAAGCAGACAGACAGCCCAGTTCCACCCACACTCTGACATCACTGGTAAACACCCATTTCTTAAAGGTACTCTCACATGACACTAGTCTGGACTCATCCACAATAGGAAACACCCTTTTGACATCCACCTTGTCAAGGCCTTTCAGGATCATATATACTTCAATCAAGTCACCCCTCACCCTTTTTAACTCTAGTGGAAGCAAAGCCAGTCTGCCCAACCTGTGCTCACAAGACCACCCGCTCATTGCAAGTATCATTCTAGTCTTCTTCTTCTCAGGCAGTCCTTCAGGTTCAAGAACGACTTGCTTCCACACTAACAATGATGGGTGAGATGTCCAGTTAGTCATGCGTTACTTTCACTGTCTACGCTTGGCTTGGCAATGAAACTTGAGGTATTCAGCTCCTTCCCAAATGCTTTTCCTCCACTTCAGGTGGCCTTGGACCAGGGATTCCCAGGTGCTGGTAGGGATGGTGCACTTTTATAAGGAAGCTTTGAGGATGTCCTTCAAGCGGTTCCTCTGCCCTCTGCTTGCCATTTCAAACCTCCGAGCACAGTGCTTGTTTTTGGAGTATCATGACAGACAGGCAGACAATTTGGCCCACCAGCGGAGCTGATCGAGCATAGTTGATGCTTCAATGCTGGGGATGTTAGCCTGAATGAGAACATTCACTTTGGTGCAGCTAACACTCTTCAAACACTCTCTTCCTCAGGCAACTAAAGGATGCCCTGGGTGGTGTTGAGCCTGATCGTCGATGTCTGCCCTTGTTGACAGTAGATGTGCATAGTATGGAAAATGGTTCATGTTGTCCAATGCCTCATCATGGATTTTGCTAACTGGGGACTGTACTGTGTGGTGGAGGCAGGTAAATCGAGAATCTTTGTCTTACAGATGTTTAGTGTAAGGCCCAGTCTCCCATACACCTCGGTGATTTTGTTGACAGTGGCTTGATGGTCAGCCTCCAAGTGTGCACAGCCACAAGCCTCATCGGCATACTGTAGTTCAATGATAGCAGATGGGATCACCTTGGATCTAGTCTGCCAGTTGGCGAAGGTTGAAGAGATTCACGTTTGTTCTCTACTTTAGCTCCACTCCAGCTGGGAGCTTCCTCAGGGTGGAGCATTGTACCAAGGAAGACCAAGAAGAGCATCAGTGTGGTGACACAGCCTTGCTTAATTCCAGTCTGAACATTAATTGGCTCTGTGGTGAATCCATTGTTCATGATCATGGCTTGCATGTCATGGTAGAGCAGGTAGAGGATGGAGCCAAACGTTTAAGGCAGCCAAAATGGAGGGAGACGCTCCATAATTCCTCACAGTTGACAGTGTCAATGGGCTTTGTGAGGTCAAAGAAGGCCATATACAAGGGTCGGAGCAGTTGCCTGTATTTCTCCTGTAGATGCCGCACGGTGAACATCATGTCCGTTGTGCCCCGGGTGGGTAGAAGCCATATTGCCATTCTGGGTGGAGCAATTAAGGTGGACTCTTGCAATGACCTTCCCTGTGGCCTGCAACAGGGAAATTCCTCTGTAGTTACTGAAATTGGACATCTCACCTTTCTTGAAGGCGGTAATGATTAAGGCATATCGGAGATCCTCCACCTTCCAGATATGGGAAATGAGGTAATGTGTTTGTGCTAAAGGTGCGTCTCCACATTGGTTTAGTGCTTCGGCAGGGATTCCATTTGCTCCTGATGCCTTGTTGTTCTTTAGTTGCTGGGTGGCTTTTTTTTACCCCATACAGGGTTGGGTTTGTGCAGTGATGGTGACAGTTAGAATGCTACAGGATGTAATGGGGGTATTTTATGCTCCTCTTTTCAGGGGGGGGGGGGGGGGAAACAGCGACGATAGCAAGAAAACTCACAGGACTCCCACAACTAAGTTGCCAGGATCTCCCCGATCGATTGTCTCCACCACCCGTCAAAGACGTGACGGGAATTCCAACTTTGAAAATCAGCATCCCAATTTTCATTACACCTGATAAGTCCTCCCCCCGCCACCCCTCCCACTCAATTGGATTGCCCTCCACAATGTGCACCTGGTGAGCGGAACCTACTGGTGACACACAGGTGGGTACAGTCCCCAGGGGGGAGACGGTCATGCCTGGGCACTACCCTGGCACTGCCTGGGCAGTTCTTCTCTGCCATTCTTTATATTCTGACCAATCATTGATCTGCCACCTATCCTTGCTCAGTTTCTGCTTTTTTCTTAACTTCTTTAGTTAACTATGGATAGTGGGTCCTCCCCTTAGAATTTTTCTTTTGAGTAGGGATATGCTTATTCTGTGTATTCTGAAATATTCCCTTAAATGTCTGCCATGGTTTTCACATTGATCCATCCCTTACTCCAGTGTTCCAGTTCACTACATTTATCTCAGCTTTCATGCCTTCATAGTTGCTCTTACTTAAGTTTAAAATGCTAGTCTTAGTCTCACTCTTCTCTCTTTCAAACTGGATGCAAACTTCAATCATACTTGGTCACTGCTACAGAGGGGTACCTCTGCTCTGAGGGCATTAATTAATCAAGTCACATTACACAATACCAACTCTAATATAACCTCTTTGGTTCCAGATAATGCTGCTCTAAGAAACTATCTCAAAAACATTCTATGAACTTCTCATCCAGGCTATTACTGACAATCTGAGCTTTCTAGTTGAAATGAAAATCGCTTATTGTCACAAGTAGGCTTCAAATGAAGTTACTGTGAAAAGCCCCTAGTCACCACATTCCGGCGCCTGTTCGGGGAGGCTGTTACAGGAATCGAACCATGCTGCTGGCCTGCCTTGGTCTGCTTTCAAAGCCAGCGATTTAGCCCTGTGCTAAACAGCCCCTGCTGTTTATATGTGGATATGTGGATTAAAATCACCCATGATTATTGACGTCCCTTGATCACAAGCACCCAATATTTCTTCTGGGATACTTTGCCCAACATTATGGATACTGTTAGGGGGCCCGTGGAACACTTGCACTGGAGACATCTTTTCCCTAATATTCCTCATCTCCACCCAAACCTATTCTGCATGCCGAACTCCTGAACCAAGGTTATCTCTAATTATTGCACTTCTCCCATCCTTGATAAGCAATGCTAGCTTCTTAGTCTCCGTGAATGTCATATACCCCTTAATATTCAGCACACACTCTGTGTCATCCTGTCACCATGTCTCTGTATGGACTATCAGATCATATTTATTTATTTCAATGAGCGTTATCTATGCATTCAGACAAAGAGCCTTTAGTTTTGTCTTTTTGCTATCTTTGTAACATCTAGTCTTGCCGATTGGTGTATGCTTAGATTGTATCTCTCTGTCCCTTACTGCTATTCTCTGGCCATTATTTTCCATATTACTTTTATGCTCTCTTGTCTTAAACCTACCCCTTGATTTGCTATATCTACCCAAGCTTGATCCCTCAATGTTTAGTTTAAAGGTCTCTCTATTTCCCTCATCCAATTCGTAAAAATACTAGCTCCAGCATGGTTCAGATGTAGATCATCCCAACTTTCCAGCCCCTACTTTCCTCAGTGCTTATTTGTCCTATACTAATTTTCACATGGCTCAGGTAATATTTCAGAACTTACCGTAAAAACTCTTCTTCTTAATTTGATACCTATCTTCTCATACTGAGAGTCCAAGACTTATTTCCTTGTGCTGCCTGGGTCATTGGTACCTATATGGACCATGATAACTGGATGCTCCCCCTCCCATTGCAAGTTCTTCTTCAGTCCTGAGCTAATGTCCTGAACCCTGGTACCAGGAAGGCAACACAAGGCTTCTGGACTCTCATTCTTTGCTGCAGAGAACAGTGTCAATCCGCCTCACTACACTGTCCCCTACTAGAACTACATTCCTGTTTGCTCTCTCCGCCTGAACAACTTCCTGTACCATGGTGTCATGACCAGACTGCTCATCCACCTTGCAGACCTCACCTTTGTCCACGCATGTTGTGAGCATCTCAAACCTGTTTGACAATTATAAAGTCTGATGATCCTCCACTACGGGGTGACATGGTGGCCCAGTGGTTAGCACTGCTGCCTCACAATGCCAGGGACCCGGGTTTGATTCCAACCTTGGCTCACTGTTTGTGTAGAGTTTGTACTTTCTCCCCATACCTGAGAGGGTTTCCTGCAGATGCTCCGGTTTCTTCCCACAATCCAAATATGTGCAGGTTAGGTGAATTGGCCATGCTAAATTGCACTTTCGTGTCCAACGGTTAGGTGTGGTTACAGGGAGAGGGCGGGGGAGTGGGCCTTGGCAGGGTGCTCTTTAGATGGTCGGTGCAGACTCTATGGACCGAATGGCTTCCTTCTGCACTGTAGGGATTCTATGATTCTACTGTCTGCTCACTCCCTTTACCTGTCTCACTCATGGTCACATCCTTCTGTCCCTCACTGCTGACCAAAACAGACGACCACATTCTGAGACACCTGAACATCTTATGGAAGAAAGTGTCCAGGTGTTTCTCCTTTTCCCTTATGTTGTTCAGTGTCTGCAGTTCGGCTTCTAGGCCAATAATCCTGATCCAAAATTTATCTTGCTGCGAATGCTTTCTGCAAATCTGTTTACCATGGATCGCCTTTGCATCCAGACATTCCCACATTCCACAGCTGCAACATAACACCTGTTCTGCTATTGTTACTTATGTTATTTAGTTAACTTAATTTAATGACTCACTTAATTAACTCAGAATAATTCCTATGTCTGTAGCTCCCCTTCCTCCTTGCAATTAATTCCTACATGAACCTAATTTGCTAATCACTCAGTCTCTGTCCCACTCAGGCATAGTCCTTCCTGAGTAAGGAGCTATTGTGTCTGCTGTTTGTCAGACTGTAAACCATCCATTTACCCGGGTAAGTTGAAAAAGGGCAGACGTATGATCCATAATCCAGAAAAACTCTTTTGGTGCAGGAATCCTTAAAAGAGCAATGAAGAGAATCAGGGCAGAAGCCACACTCTCTTTTTACAGCACTAACTACTTTATAGTAAGTTTAAATATCCAATGTGAATGCTAGTGATTGTATGGGATGTGGGCTTTGCTGGCTGGACCAGCATTCATTGCTCATCCTTAGCTGCCCTTGAGAAGGTGGTTGCGAACTGTCTTCTAGAACCACTGCAGTCCTTGAGGTGTCCCCACAGTGCTGTTAGTGAGGGAGTTTCAGGATTTTGACCCAACGGCAGTGAAGGAACAACAATATATTTCCAAGTCAGGTTGGTGGGTGATGTGGAGGGGAAAATCCAGATGGTGATAATCCCAGGTATCTGCTGCCCTTTTCCTTCTACATGGTGGTGTAGCCACCTGGGTTGGCCAATTCCCGACGTAAAATGGAGAGCAGAAAATGCTGAAGGGAAATTCAGCCAACACAGGCAGAAACTAGCAGGTGCAAGTTTTCTGTGTATTAAACTCTGCAAAAGCCCAGACAGCATCGATACAAGCAGCCATCTGCATAATAATGTAGCAGCCATCTACATACTAATGAGCGATCCCCGGGAACAATCGAAACATTTGAAATAAACAAGGCCAAGCCAGACTCCTCGGCGCCAGCAGGAGCCAACACAAAAGAGGTTAACGGACACCTAAAGACCGCCTATCAATCAGGGAACCGCTCCAGTATTGGAGAAATCAAACCAAGCGATTGGGACAAAGTCCAATCACTTGGAACCAGGTATGGGGTCTGCCCCGAAAGGCGGGATGCCTCTGGGGACTATAAAGTAAAGCCCCCAAGTTCAAATCGTCCTTCTTGACAGGGTCACTCAGCAACGCGAACCAACCCTTGACAGTGGCCTGTCCAGCTGCCGCCAAAGAACGTAAGTCTCAAGTCAACGCTCGCTACGAGATAGGCGCTCCTAGCTACCAGTCCATACCAGCTTTTGAATCCTGCAGACTCAGAACCCAAACGAAAGGCTATTTGTTCCCCTGACCTGGTGGGCCAGGCCGAAGCTAAGTATTGGCCTGTTAGTGATAGAAATAGCTTAGAAAGTAGAGCTTATGCATGAGTAGATTTGACTGTGTGTAAATAAATGTGCTTTGATTTGAAGCTTACTAATTGGTGTACTGAGTTATTGATCATTACTTGAACTTGAACCTCGTGGCGGTATCATAAATATACCTGGCGACTCTAGAGCAAAGGTTATAAAACAGAGCCAATTGGACCAACCAAAAGTTAGCAACATATTACTGGCGACATCCTGACGGGACCCGATCTAGAAGTGGCTTAACCACTTCAGGAGAACCCAAAATTTGAATTAGAAGTCCAATTGGGAACAGAAAAACCACAAGTGTTCAAGCAGTTCTGATCAATCCTCATAATTCGGAAGTGTGTTAAATGCATGCGTAACGAACAGGGCGATAAGGTAATACTGATAGACTTTTTGTTGCGACAAAACTGTCGGGAGTTTGTATTCCGGAAAATAGCGAAAGCCGTACCTGTAATTACAGCAACGCCTTAGTCCCCCTCGTTCCAAATTTAAGAAGCATTCAGATAAGAAAGATGGCAATGCAGGCAATGCAACGCCTCATGAACCCCAAAGAATTTGTGGTCGCAGCGACCAGCAGCAGTAGAGTAGGACAGTGTCCCGTTTGGGAAGAGGAAATCAGAAAGCACCTCAAAGGGAAAGGATGGCCCCTTTGGAGCGAATTCTGTAATAATGAGGAAACAGGTCCCGGGAGTATAGGACATACTTGGTGGGAGAACCTGAGTGAGATTCACAAGAAGAGCTGAGGAAAAGCTCGCAAGCCGATGGCAATCGTGTCCTGTTTGGCACAATTGCGAGGCACAGAGGAGGTTGTTACGATGCTCCAGAAAGAGATAGAAAGCATACATCGAATGAGCAAGGTCGATGTCAGTGAGGTAGAAAGAGAGAACGTAGAGTTAAGGAGGAAGTTGGCAGCAAAAGACGGAGAGGTGGATGATGCCAAGAGTGCACACCAGTCTTGTCTGGTGCACCTAAGCAGCTTCCAATCCCAGTACAAAAAGGCCTATCAGGACACGCAACATGCAGTCCTGGTACGAGAGGAAACCGAGAAGCAGGTAGAGGCATTGCAGAGGCAGTGCAGTGACCTGAAGGCAGCGTTAAGAGCACTCCATGCTGCCATCACGGAGCAAAGACAAAGCTCATTAGACCACGCAAAGTGCCAGAAGCAGATTGCAGAACTGCAATCTCTGCTTTCAGTTCAAAAAGGATTCCAGGAAACCTTTGGATCACAGCTAGATGAGGAAGACGGCCCTGATTGGGAAGAGTTGAATGAGACAGCGCAGAAATATGTTCAGGGAACATGTGTGCAGGGAAAGCCCCAGAAGAGAAAAGCTCCCCAACCCCCCACAGAGCAGATAGTTCAGGCTCCAATGAACCCAGTCACTACCCACTGCACAGCCACATTGGATGACAGGGAATTTCTGTACACCACCGCCTTAACAGTGACCCAATTACGGGACGCGTGCGATAAAATCAAACGTTCCTCCCCACCTCAGACCCCCACCACTGCTTTGCCAGTGTAAAACAGCAGGCTACCATGTACGGCCTGGATGAGCGAGAGCCAGTAAAGCTCACAGTTTTGAGTTTAGATCCTTCGGTCGTAGCAGCCCTTCCCGACCCACAGAATGTAGAGGCACCCTTGCAGAAATGCATATCGCGATCCTAGACGCGATCGAGTATAACAGGGGTGACCCCGTAGAAGGCCTCAATAAGTGCAGGCAAAAGAAAACCGAGCACCCCACAGCGTTTGCTGGGCGCTTGTGGATCCATTTCGCAGCAGTTTTCGGAGACTTGGACCATTCCCATTTGTCCCCAGACAACATGGCCAAATGGACCCGCACCCTTATCTCCCATGCCACAAAAACAGGACAAAAAGTTTGTGCCAATTATGATCCCTCAGAGGAGGCTCATAATGAGAAATGGGTTGTAAAAAGATTGTCCCGCACCTGGGAGCAACCTGTTCAAAACAAACCCATGAATAAAAATCCCGAAGAACAGCAGGCAGAAGCAGACATACACACAGTTAAGGCACACCAGAACCCCGCATGGGCAAATGAAGGCAGGAACAGCCCCCCACAAAAGCCACAGGAGTGTTACAACTGTGGACAGTTAGGACACTTTGCACGAGAATGCAATGCCCCACAAAAGCCACAGAGAGCCCAGCAGGCAGGCACTCTGAATAAGAATAGGACAGAACCAATACATAGTGTGAGCATGCGTTCAGATCAGACGGACCTGAACGGAACGGAAAGACGGTGTTCGGGCTCCCCCAGTTGGGTCTGCGACACCCTTTGGGATAGGTCCGGCCGACCAGTAGTTGCAAAGATACGGGGACAGCCCATCGAGTTTCTCTGGGACACAGGAGGGTCCCGCACCACAATCAATTCCTCCACCATGTTTCAAAAGGACACGTGGCCCACTACAGCCATCATCATCCTCAGCGGCTTTACAGGCCACTCACAGCAGGGACACATCACAGCCCCTGTACCCATTCAAATCGGCAACATCACCACCAGGTACCCCATAGTTTTAGTCAATCTACCCCACACAGCAGACCACATTTTAGGCATAGATTTTATGAATTCCCACAACCTATTATTTGATCCAGTCAACCAATGTGTTTGGAGAATGGCAAAATCTGCAAGAGCCCCCGCAATGCTCACCACAGGAGAATATGCCAACAAGATTAGCGCAGTCGGCGAATTTTGGTTTGACCCAACCACAATTAGCACAGACAAGCAGGTTAGGGCAGTTCTGCAGAAGCACAGAACAGCATTCGCGACCCACAAACACGACTGTGGACAGATGTCTGGTTCCGTTCAAATCACAGGACCTGACCCTAGACCCCAAAAGCAATATGGATTTCCCCAAGAGGCAGAAGGAGAAATCGCAAAAGTTATCGACAGCTTGTTAGAGCAGGGCGTACTCAGATCAGTAGCCTCCACTAATAATGCCCCGATTTGGCCAGTGAGAAAGCCCGATGGATCATGGTGACTGACCATCGATTACCGGCAACTCAACAAAGTCACCCCCGCAGCAGCCCCCACAGTACCCACAAGTCCCGAGACCATGCTCAAACAGGGACTCAACTCACAGTACTTTACGGTTTTGGACGTCAGTAATGGATTCTGGTCCATTCCATTGGCAAAAGCGTGCCAATACAAATTTGCCTTCACTTTTAAAAATCAGCAGTACACGTGGACATGCCTGCCACAAGGATTCCACAACACCCCTCCATTTTCCACCGACAGTTTGTCAAAATTTTCTCGCCCCGAATGTCTGGTCCAGTATATGGACGACCTATTACTGCAGACAGACACCAAGGCAGAGCTTCTGGCCAAACTCCTGGAACTCCTACAGAAAATTGTAAAGTTAACCCCAAAAAGGCCCAGATTTTGGAAGATAAGGTGATATATTTGGGAGCAATGATCACACATGGTAAACGCGAGATCGAGCATAAAATAATTGACTCGATTGCCAAATTGCCCCTTCCCCAGAACGTTTCAGCCCTCCGGTCGTTTTTAGGACTGGTTGGCTACTGCCGAAACCACATTGATGGTTTCGCCAGCAAGGCAGCGCCCCTCTCAGACCTCCTAAAGAAAGGAGCCCCCTGGGAATGGCTTCCGCAGCATACGGATGCTGTGGACTCTTTGAAAAGAGCACTCGTAGCAGCCCCCGCACGACAAGTTCCAGACCTGCTTTCCCCTTATGCGATAGAGGTAGCAAGCACAGACCGCACCCTTTCGGCCGTGCTCCTCCAGGAACGGCACGAACAGTTAAGACCCGTGGGTTATGCCTCCAGAGTCTTAGATGCTGTGGAGCAGGGATTTTCAGCCTGTGAAAGTCACCTGCTCACAGTTTTTTGGGCAGTACAATATTTTTCATGCATAACCATACTGAACCCCATCACAATCCTGACAGAACACAACCCAACCCAACATTTACTGGATGGACGACTTAAGGACGGTACAGTCAGTCAAATAAGAGCAGCCAGATGGACCCTTCTTTTGCAGGGACGGGACATCACTGTTAAAAGGACCAAGACCCACACTTTCTTAGCAGATAACCTACAGTACCCCGGAACCCCCCATGAATGTGAAATCATCTCACACACCACAACACAGGCCCCTTTATTGCAAAAACACCCCCCAGAAAGATAGGTAGTCCAACCCAGAGCCCGAAGCACACAGACACGTGCAAACCCATTAGGATATATGTGGATGGATCTTCCACAATATTAGAAGGGAAGCGCATAGGTTTGCACTGAGTGCTGAATCTGGTGCTTTTTGAGTGCGATAGTGAGAGTTTGGTGACCGAGGGAGTATAAGGCTTCATTTTTATCTAAAGTTTAGTCTTTCTTTTATTTAGTTAATTAACTTAAAAGTTGCTGTTTGGTTTAGAAGAAGGTGAATTTTCAATCAGCTTTAAACAGGCTTCTACTTCTAGGCACTTGCAGCTGGAGCTTGTTAATTAGTTAATTGGATTAGGCCAGTTTTTCAGAGGCTAGATTCACTGTATAAAAGTGATCCCCTACAGTGCAGACTTTGTTTGCACTGAGTGCTGAATTTGGTGCTTTTTGAGTGCGATAGTGAGAGTTTGGTGACCGAGGGAGTGCTGAATTTGGTGCTTTTTGAGTGCGATAGTGAGAGTTTGGTGACCGAGGGAGTTAGGCGAGGGGGGAGTAAGGTGCTCCTTTCATTTTGTTTCCGACATTTCCGCAAAGAGTGCGAAGAGAGCCAGGAGTTTACAGGAAGTGTAGCTGACTGGGAGCAGAGTCGGAGGGCGGAGATCTAGTTAGTCCACACAGCAGCTATATTCTGTAAGGTAAGAGGGGATGGAGGCTAGGCCAGTTACATGCTCCTCCTGTAGGATGTGGGTGGTGAGGGATACCACCGGTGTCCCCACTGACTATACCTGCGGGAAGTGCACCCAACTTCAGCTCCTCAAAGACCGTGTTAGGGAACTGGAGCTGAAGCTGGATGAACTTCGGATCATCCGGGAGGCAGAGGGGGTGATTGAGAAGAGTTACAGGGAGGTAACCACACCCAAGGTACAGGACAAGAATAGCTGGGTTACAGTCAGGGGGAAAAAAAAAAACAGGCAGACAGTGCAGCGATCCCTCGTGGCCGTTCCCCTTCAAAACAAGTATACCGTTTTGGATGCTGTTGGGGGGGGATGACCTACCGGGGGAAGGCCCTAGTTGCCAGGTCTCTGGCACTGAGTCTTGCTCTGGGGCTCAGAAGGGAAGGGGGGAGAATAGAAAAGCAATAGTTGTAGGAGATTCAATGGTTAGGGGAATAGATAGGAGATTCTGTGGTCGCGAGCGAGACTCCCGGAAGGTATGTTGCCTCCCGGGTGCCAGGGCCAGGGATGTCTCGGATCGTGTCTTCAGGATCCTTAAGGGGGAGGGGGAGCAGCCAGAAGTCGTGGTGCACATTGGTACCAACGACATAGGTAGGAAAAGGGGTATGGAGGTAATAAACAAGTTTAGGGAGTTAGGCTGGAAGTTGAAAGCCAGGACAGACAGAGTTGTCATCTCTGGTTTGTTGCCGGTGCAACGTGATAGCGAGGCTAGGAATAGGGAGAGAGTGCAGTTGAACACGTGGCTGCAGGAATGGTGTAGGAGGGAGGGCTTCAGGTATTTGGATAATTGGAGTGCATTCTGGGGAAGGTGGGACCTGTACAAGCAGGATGGGTTGCATCTGAACCAGAGGGGCACCAATATCCTGGGAGGGAGGTTTGCTAGTGCTCTTCGGGAGGGTTTAAACTAATTTGGCAGGGGAATGGGAACCGGATTTGTAGTCCAGCAACTAAGGTAGCCGATATTCAGGACGCCAAAGCATGTAATGAGGCAGTGGGGAAGGGAACACTGACAAAGGAGAGTATTTGCAGGCACGGAGATGGGTTGAAGTGTGTATACTTCAACGCAAGAAGCATCAGGAATAAGGTGGGTGAACTTAAGGCATGGATCGGTACTTGGGACTACGATGTGGTGGCCATCACGGAAACTTGGATAGAAGAGGGGCAGAAATGGTTGTTGGAGGTCCCTGGTTATAGATGTTTCAATAAGATTAGGGAGGGTGGTAAAAGAGGTGGGGGGGTGGCATTATTAATTAGAGATAGTATAACAGCTGCAGAAAGGCAGTTCAAGGAGTATCACCCTATTGAGGTAGTATGGGTTGAAGTCACAAATAGGGAAGGAGCAGTCACCTTGTTAGGAGTTTTCTATAGGCCCCCCAATAGTAGCAGAGATGTGGAGGAACAGATTGGGAAACAGATTTTGGAAAGGTGCAGAAGTCATAGGGTAGTAGTCATGGGCGACTTTAACTTCCCAAATATTGAGTGGAAACTCTTTAGATCAAATAGTTTGGATGGGGTGGTGTTTGTGCAGTGTGTCCAGGAAGCTTTTCTAACACAGTATATAGATTGTCCAACCAGAGGAGGGGCAATATTGGATTTAGTACTGGGTAATGAACCAGGGCAAGTGATAGATTTGTTAGTGGGGGAGCATTTTGGAGATAGTGACCACAATTCTGTGACTTTCACTTTAGTAATGGAGAGGGATAGGTACGTGCAACAGGGCAAGGTTTACAATTGGGGGAAGGGTAAATACGATGTTGTCAGACAAGAATTGAAGTGCATAAGTTGGGAACATAGGCTGGCAGGGAAGGACACAAGTGAAATGTGGAACTTGTTCAAGGAACAGGTGCTACGTGTCCTTGATATGTATGTCCCTGTCAGGCAGGGAAGAGATGGTCGAGTGAGGGAACCATGGTTGACAAGAGAGGTTGAATGTCTTGTTAAGAGGAAAAAGGTGACTTATGTAAGGCTGAGGAAACAAGGTTCAGACAGGGCATTGGAGGGATACAAGATAGCCAGGAGGGAACTGAAGAAAGGGATTAGGAGAGCTAAGAGAGGGCATGAACAATCTTTGGCGGGTAGGATCAAGGAAAACCCCAAGGCCTTTTACACATATGTGAGAAATATGAGAATGACTAGAGCGAGGGTAGGTCCGATCAAGGACAGTAGCGGGAGATTGTGTATTGAGTCTGAAGAGATAGGAGAGGTCTTGAATGAGTACTTTTCTTCTGTATTTACAAATGAGAGGGGCGATATTGTTGGAGAGGACAGTGTGAAACAGATTGGTAAGCTCGAGGAAATACTTGTTAGGAAGGAAGATGTGTTGGGCATTTTGAAAAACTTGAGGATAGACAAGTCCCCCGGGCCTGACGGGATATATCCAAGGATTCTATGGGAAGCAAGAGATGAAATTGCAGAGCCGTTGGCAATTATCTTTTCGTCCTCACTGTCAACAGGGGTGGTACCAGGGGATTGGAGAGTGGCGAATGTCGTGCCCCTGTTCAAAAAAGGAACTAGGGATAACCCTGGGAATTACAGGCCAGTTAGTCTTACTTCGGTGGTAGGCAAAGTAATGGAAAGGGTACTGAAGGATAGGATTTCTGAGCATCTGGAAAGACACTGCTTGATTAGGGATAGTCAGCACGGATTTGTGAGGGGTAGGTCTTGCCTTACAAATCTTATTGAATTCTTTGAGGAGGTGACCAAGCATGTGGATGAAGGTAAAGCAGTGGATGTAGTGTACATGGATTTTAGTCAGGCATTTGATAAAGTTCCCCATGCAGAAAGTAAGGAGGCATGGGATAGTGGGAAATTTGGCCAGTTGGATAACAAACTGGCTAACCGATAGAAGTCAGAGAGTGGTGGTGGATGGCAAATATTCAGCCTGGATCCCAGTTACCAGTGGTGTACCGCAGGGATCAGTTCTGGGTCCTCTGCTGTTTGTGATTTTCATTAATGACTTGGATGAGGGAGTTGAAGGGTGGGTCAGTAAATTTGCAGACGATACGAAGATTGGTGGAGTTGTGGATAGTAAGGAGGGCTGTTGTCGGCTGCAAAGAGACATAGATAGGATGCAGAGCTGGGCTGAGAAGTGGCAGATGGAGTTTAACCCTGAAAAGTGTGAGGTTGTCCATTTTGGAAGGACAAATATGAATGCGGAATACAGGGTTAACGGTAGAGTTCTTGGCATTGTGGAGGAGCAGAGAGACCTTGGGGTCTATGTTCATACATCTTTGAAAGTTGCCACTCAAGTGGATAGAGCTGTGAAGAAGGCCTATGGTGTGCTCGCGTTCATTAACAGAGGGATTGAATTTAAGAGCCGTGAGGTGATGATGCAGCTGTGCAAAACTTTGGTAAGGCCACATTTGGAGTACTGTGTACAGTTCTGGTCGCCTCATTTTAGGAAGGATGTGGAAGCTCTGGAAAAGGTGCAAAGAAGATTTACCAGGATGTTGCCTGGAATGGAGAGTAGGTCTTACGAGGAAAGGTTGAGGGTGCTAGGCCTTTTCTCATTAGAGCGGAGAAGGATGAGGGGCGACTTGATAGAGGTTTATAAGATGATCAGGGGAATAGATAGAGTAGACAGTCAGAGACTTTTCCCCAGGTGGAACACACCATTACAAGGGGACATAAATTTAAGCTGAAAGGTGGAAGATATAGGAGGGATATCAGAGGTAGGTTCTTTACCCAGAGAGTAGTGGGGGGCATGGAATGCACTGCCTGTGGAAGTAGTTGAGTCGGAAACATTAGGGACCTTCAAGCAGCTGTTGGATAGGTACATGGATTACGGGAAAATGATATAGTGTAGATTTATTTGTTCTTAAGGGCAGCACGGTAGCATTGTGGATAGCACAATTGCTTCACAGATCCATGGTCCCAGGTTCAATTCCGGCTTGGGTCATTGTCTGTGTGGAGTCTGCACGTCCTCCCTGTGTCTGCGTGGGTTTCCTCCGGGTGCTCCGGTTTCCTCCCACAGTCCAAAGATGTGCGGGTTAGGTGAATTGGCCAATGATAAATTGCCCTTAATGTCCAAATTGCCCTTGGTGTTGGGTGGAGGTGTTGAGTTTAGGTAGGGTGCTCTTTCCAAGAGCTGGTGCAGACTCAAAGGGCCGAATGGCCTCCTTCTGCACTGTAAATTCAATGATAATCTATGATTAATCTAAGACAAAGGTTCGGCACAACATCGTGGGCCGAAGGGCCTGTTCTGTGCTGTATTTTCTATGTTCTATGTTCTATAATAGGATGAGGCATTTATGTCGAGGACGCACAGGGACGCGCCCTAGAAGAAATCGCAATAAAACTTCCAGGCCACTTAGGCGCGCAGGCGGCAGAACTAGCTGCCATGGCGTACATTGTAGAACACCCAGATTCCTTCCCCAGCCCAGCAGACATATACTCGGACAGCCTCTATGACTGCAATAGCCTTACAGAATTCCTACCCCTGTGGAAAGCAAGAGGATTTGTTTCCGCAGATGGAAAACCCCTCCCGTCAGCCCCATTGCTCCGTCACATTTTAGAAAAAGCCCAGGGCAGGACTTTTGGAATAGTTAAAGTTCGTAGTCACCATCATTCCTCCCCCCCCTGGAAATGTAAAAGCCGACGCACTGGCTAAGGCAGGTTCCAGGCATGGAAATTTTTGGACACCCCCCGAAAGAGCACCAGTGAATGCAGTTCAGGTCTCGCAGACTAATATCGAGGATTTAGTGCAGGCCCAGAAGCAAGACAGCAATCTCAGGGAGATTTAAAAGGGAAGATTCCCAGCACCCTATGATAGATTTAAAAATGCTCTGACCACACATGACAGTGTGGTGTTAAAAGACACCCTTTATGTGGTTCCTGAACAGGACAGGAATCAGCTCATTTGTTTATTCCATGACAGTCATGGACATCAGGGAATTGATCCCACTACAGCCCACCTCAGGCAGCTCTGTTGGTGGCCAAGTTTAAAAGAAGACGTAACGCACTACGTTGAGAATTGCCTTATCTGTGCCCAGAACAATCCGGACAGATATGCCAAGAAAGCTCAACTTAGTCACAACCGCCCCGTTAATGGCCCCTGAACTAACCTCCAGATTGATTTTATAGGACCATTGCCCCCTTGCAGGAATGGTTATAAGTATGTACTCGTTGTGATAGACACGTTTACAAAATGGGTAGAGGCATTCCCATCCAGAAGGAACACAGCAAAGACCACAGCCAAGATCTTAACCCACCACATCTTTATGAGATGGGGACTCCCCCGCAGCATTGAATCCGACCAAGGTTCCCATTTTATGGGACGTGTCATGAAGAACGTCCTCACGATATTTGGCATTACCCAAATATTCCACATCGCATACCACCCCCAGTCAAGTGGTATCGTGGAGCGCATGAGTCGGACCCTAAAAGCTACCCTCTGAAAAATGGTCCAGCAAAACATCACCACTTGGGATTCAGTCCTCCCTTTTACGCTGATGTTTTTGCGAAATACGGTTTCAACATCTACAGGTTACACCCGACGCACCCTCATGACCGGACGCCCCATGAAAGGCACAGAATTTTTGTTGGGATTAGATTTGACCAGCCCCGAAGTGACGGCCCTCACACACGAGAAAGCAGTAGAACAACTGGTAGAGAATGTTAAAACGGCTCAGCTAGCAGCCGTAGTACGATTAGGCACACAAAAGAAACAGAGCAAGGCCTGTTTCGATAAGACAGTACATGCGACTGAGTTCAGTGTAGGACAGCAAGTCATGCTCTCCATATACAACCCCAGCACATTTCTGTCACCGAAATATTCGGGTCCGTACTCCATTGCGGACAAAGTAAGCCCCTCCGTGTATAAAATTAAATACCCCAACGGAAAGACTGCGTGGTTCCATATCAACCAGCTTGAGGCATATGGCCCACAGTCCAACCACGCACACCACGTCATGCTCGACCCAGCAGACCACACCCCGCCCACAGCCAACGTATCCCTACCCTCCCCCAACACGCCCACCACATCCACGGACTCGCCCTCGACTCCACCCCCGACCTCTAGACTCCGCCCCGGAACGCCCACAGACAGCAGCAACAGAGACAGCTACTGTGATTCAGACAATAGCCACAGCATGCCTCCCTACTATCCCCAAGCAAAAGGACCCACACCCAGCGAATCTGACCACGATTCAAGTGATCCCTTCCTCATCATATTCCTCAATAAGCCCCACCAAAGACCACCGCCCTACGATTACGACCCTGATTCTGTCCCCACAGAACTAGACACCACCTTTTGGCACCGCGACAACTCATACAGGCTCGTCCGGAACGATGAGAGTGATCCAAAATCACATCAAGCAGCCCTATCAGTCCTGATGCACTCGTGAGTTTGGCATCCGGGAGAAGATGACGACTTTGGATCTGAATTCCAAAGCGAGAACCCCTTTGTGACCCTGTTCGCAACTGATACTGAGGTGTCCAGATGATGTTTTAAAAAGCAACCGCTTGGGAGAAAACGGTGTCTTTTCTGATGGAACCTGCAGCATGTTTAATGTTGTTTGTAGTGGTATTGTTAAATGTCGTTTGTAAGGTCGAAAAAAAAATTCGCAGCCCCACGCCACCACCCTTCTGACGCCCACTGGCAGTCAGAGAAACTACTTTGTCCCGGACGCTAGTTCAGAGGAACTAGTTTGTCCACAGAGACTTGTTAATGTCCCAGACGCCAGTTCAGAGGAACTCGTCTGTCGACAGAAAAACAAACCGTTGATAACTTCCCTTCAGGTTTAAAGGTAGAACCTTAACGGCAACCCCCCCACGATGACTATATTTTTGCCCGTTCTTCTCGGCTGCTCAGGCAGTGGAGAAACGGCATTGGGACCCGACCTGCCTGGGAACCCCCACTCTGGTCAGCTACGCTTGGGTAGAGAACACACGGCATTGGTCGTCGTCCTACCTGGGGATTCCATCCAAATCTTACCCGTCGCGGCCCATACGCACCTCATTTCTGCACTTTTGGTTCAAAAAGTTTTGCTTTGTTTCAGGCGACCCTTAGGTTGCCATCCCTATGCTATTTACATCCTCAAACATTTGGATGGTAAATCGCACAGCCTGCGAGACGGCTCGCACTGTTTCAGTACTTTTAAGTGTGTCCTGTCCGGAATATTCGGTTTAAAAAAAAAATGAGGGAGTCACATATGGTGACAAATTGTAAAGGGAGAATTGGCACTGAAGGACAGACATACTAACAGACGAGATATTAAACCAAGATAGTAACAGACACTATGCTTGATCCCACAGAACCCCAGAAGCTCCAGGAAAAGAGACGAAACGAAAAGAAGAGAAGAGAAAGAAGAAGAACCATGAGGACATCCTCCGTGTTGCTCATCACCATAATGAACATTTGGTTGCGCGCGAACGCGAACCCCCTGACCCCAACCCCCCTCCCCCAGCCGTTAATGATTCACTTCCCCATAGCACCCAGAGCCCAGTCACAAGCGACTCCACACCATCTTGGTGTGACAGGTTTATAACCTGTCCTACTTAATAGAATCCCTACTAGTATTGGTGATACTCTGCAGCATCGTACAGACTATCCGCATGAGGAAATGGAGAAGGAGAGCCTACCGCGCTCGTACCCCGGTATATAGGATAAGATCCCCTATTTTCGGTTATGACCAGACCCCCGATCCCCGTGATCTATAATAAAGGACATTCGTTTGCGTTCCTTTTGTGAATAAAGAAATGTATTACATGAGCGATTGTACAATCCTGAGCTTGACTGTCAAGCCAGGCAAAATGTGAATAATGATTTTGTGTGTATTGTTTAAGCAGTTAATATGATTGAATGTTTGAGTGAGTGTAGTTTAGTGAGGACAGTTAGAGGTACCGTTTTTTTATTTTGTAATGCATGTCCCTGTTTTGACATAGCGCCACATTAGAATGTTAGTTAAAAATTTTCTTGCATAGTTATGGTCAGTATAGAGGCCATAGAAGAGTGCTCGCCGGGTCAGGGAATGAAGACAACAAAGTTATGTGATCCTTCACGCTTCGCGTTAGCATCACAAGGAGGGTGTGTAGCCACCTGAGTTGGCCACTTCCCGACTTAAAATGGAGAACCGCAAATTTTCCTTCAGCCAACACAGGCAAAGACTAGCAAATACAGGAATCATGTATATTGGAACCTGCAAAACAACCAGACAGCACCGAAACCAGCAGCCATCTGCATAGTAATGTCGAGCCATCTACATAGTAATGTGCGATCCCCAGGCACAATGGCAACAATAAAGGTAAACAAAGCCAAGCCAGACTCCTCGGCGCCAGCAGGAGCCAAGGCAAAGGAAGGCCAACGGACACTTAGGACCCCCAGCGATCAGGGAACCGCTCCAGCATTGGAGAAATCGATCCAAGTGATCGGAAAGTAGTCCAATCACTTGGAACCAGGTACGGGGTCCGCCCTGAAAGGCGGGAAGCCCCATGGGGACTATAAAGTAAAGCCCCCAAGTTCAAATCGTCTTTCTTGGCAGGGTCACTCAGCAGCGAATCAACCCTTGAGAGTGAACTGCCCAAGCTGCCTCCAAGCAAGTAAGTCTCAAGTCAACGCTCGCTACGAGATAGGCGCTCCTAGCTACAAGTCCATACCAGCTTTGAATCCCGTAGACTCAGGACCTGAACAAAAGGCCATTTGTTCCCCTGGCCTGGTGGGCCAGTCCGAAGCTAAGTATAGGCCTGTCAGTTATAGAGATAGTTTATTAAGTAGAATTTATGCATGAGTAGCGATTGACTGTTTATAATAAATGTGTTCTGATTTGAATCTTACTAATTGGTGTGTTGAGTTATTGATCATTACTTGAACTTGAACCTCGTGGCGGTATCATAAAGATACCTGGCGACTCTAGAGCAAAGGTTATAAAACAGAGCCAATTGAACCAACCAAAAGTTAGCAACAATGGTAACCAGGATGTTGGGAGTGGGAATTCAGGGATGGTAATGCCATTGACTGTCAAGGGGTGATGGTTAGACCTCTCTTGTTGGAGATCATCATTATCTGGCATTTGGTGGATCGAATGTTACTTGCCCTTGTTAGCCCAAGCCGGGATATTGCTGCATTTGGACATGGACTGCTTCAGTATCTGAGGAGTCGTAAATCGTGCTGAACATTGTGCAGTCATCAGCGAATATCCTCACTTCTGACCTTATGAAGGAAGGAAGGTCATTAATGAAGCAGCTGAAGATAGTTGGTCCGAGGACGCTACCCTGAGAAACTCCTGCAGTGATGTCCTGGAGCTGAGATGATTGCCCTCCAAACACCGCAACCATCTTTCTTTGTGCCAGATATAATTCCAACCAGCAGAGAGTTTCCCCCCGATTCGCAATGGCATGTTTGCATAAATTGCTTCAGCAGGCTTTGTAGTCAGGCCAAAGCTGTGCAACCTGGCTGGCATTTTCCATCGATATCAATGAAGAAACGTATGGTCTTCATGCATGGCTCTGACTGCTCCCATGGAATGGAAACATGTCTGGAATAGCAAATTGACCTGCCTTAAAACTTCACATTTGAAAGCCCTTCATACAGTGCCACTTGCAGACATAACAGACACTTGTAGATAAATCCAACATAAAATTGCCACAAATGTTTTCAATTAATTTTGAAATAGGATGTTGTGACTCTTCAGCCACTTTTTATCTAGTTGTTGATATTAGAACTTTATACATTTGAGGCCCAACCGTTCCAAATTCAGAACATGCATAAATATTTAGGTGCTCAGGTCCTGGTAAATCACACTTATGGGAGAATTAGAAACAATGGGCGGGATTCTCCACTCCCGCGCCAAAGTGGCCGCGCCGTTGTGAACGCCGTTAAGGTTCACGACCGCGCGAAACGGCCCCGATCCCGACCAATTCAGGCCCTGACAATGGGCTAGGCTCGGGGCCGCGTCATCTACACGTGCCAGGCCTTGTCGCCTGCGTAAAGGCGGTGCCGCATAGATGATGCGGCCGTCGCCGCATAACTGGCGTCATCCGCGCATGCACGGGTTGGCCGGTGCCAACCCGCGCATGCGTGGTTGCCATCCTCTCTAAGTCCGCCCCGCAAGAAGATGGTGGACGGATCTTGCGGGGCCGCGGAAGGAAGGAGGTCCTCCTTCAGAGAGGACGGCCCGACGATCGGTGGGCACCGATCGCGGGCCACCCCGCATTTGAGGTACCCCCCCAGTGCAGGATCCCCCCTGGCCCCCCCGCAGGCCGCCCCCCCAGCGTTCACGCACCGTTCACGACGGCAGCAACCAGGTGTGGACGGCGCCGAGGGGAACCCGCCGTTTTGGCCTGGCCGCTCGGCCCATCCGGGCCTGAGAATAGTGGGGGTGCCGGAGAATCGCCATTTTGGGTGTCTCCGGCGATTCTCCTGGCTGCGGCCCGCGGAACTCGACCGGGCCATTCCCGCCGCTTGGGAGAATCGCGGGAGGGCGTCGGACCGGCGTCCCGGGAAATTTTGGCGGCCCAGGCGATTCTCCCAACCGGCGCGGGAGTGGAGAATCTCGCCCAATATGTTGAGAAGTTTGATGTGGTGCCCATTTTTAGGCGCAAATTATCCTCCTAAAGATTTTTAAAATGTGTCTTGGATGTTCTCAGATACTTTTGACTGGAAAAGTGCTGGATGCCATCTTGGTGTATGCATGCACACAGCTAACAACTGCCAGCTCTAGGTAGGCCAGGTATGACACCAATCACTGTACAATGCTCATTTCATACTGATGCTGCCACTTTCAAATGATACAGTCCAGACTATGCCATCTCTGAACCCTCTCACAGCTGAACATCTATCAGCCTGAAGGACAGCCATGGTGCTTTTTAAAAGGGGTCTTGAACTGTTTCTAGGTTAGTTGTTGGATTGTTTTTTATGGCTGTTGGTGCAATTCTACGTGCTTTGGTGCTTTCTTATACTTGTCTAAATTTTCAATAACCTATCAGGAATGGGCTGGCTCGTGCTGGTGCATTTTAGTGGTTTAAATGTTTGTGCTGAAGCAAGTTGTTTCCTGGCATGGATGGTCTGGTACACCTTTCTCTTGCAATACAACATGTCTGGGGACATAAACAGCAGTCACACACGATGAGCCCTTCACCTATTTTCAATTATTTTTCAATTTCCTGCTGTTACTTTTGTTACAATCCCAGTTGATGTTATAACTGGATGGGAAGATCCCAGAATGGAACACTGGCTCAAAAGACTGTCACGTTTACTTTTTTTACAAAACATGGAGGAACAGTGTCACAGGACCACTAATTAGTTTTAACAGCAAGAAAAAACATTTATTAAACAGGAAAAGTTGGATTATTTACAATACTCCTTTACTCCCTCTTTAGTTTAACAATTACACACAGTTTTAGGATTAATATGTTTTACAAAGTACATCTTAATACTCTCATTAAAGTCCCTTCAAGCACACAAACTGACTGGTCAAGTACACGCACTCCATTCTGAACCCAGGTTAGTTTCCATGGTTTTCTCTTTGGAATCCCCTCCAGGGGACTGTCACATAAAAGTTTCTGAACACCATTCCCAAAAGCATGCTTTAAAACCTTCTCTCATAATAATGCTTTCTCTGAGCAGTTTGCAGTATGAAATCCAGGCCAGGTTTTATAAATGACTTTTTGAAACAAAGCTTCCACTCCACTTTTTTCACAAAAAAATCCAGTCCAGGATTACACACCAACTTCTTTAGGATTTCTTTGACTTGACTGCTGTACAATTACTTTAACGCTCAATTTCCATACTCATATTAAATTGCATCAAACGTTTGAGTTACCTTTGAAGTCTGCTGTCCCACTTTAAATCTAGTTACTGAAATTGTCTCTTTAACTCAGAATACTTTGTTTACTCTTCTTTGAATTCTTCTGAACAGTACCTTGGTCTCTGTTCACTTAATTTAAATATTCTTTCTGCCTCAATTCCCTGGTTATCTGGATTGTATCTTGTTCCTCAGGAACCTGTTTCTTTGCAACTCCTTTGTCCTGTCTGGCATCTCCTCGCAGAGTTGCGAGATGTTCACTTGCTAGCCTGTCTCCAACTGCAATAAATGCAGCTAAAACTAAAAATTAAAAGCTTTTCTATCCTTACAAGGGCCTCCAATTGTTAAGCATGCCAGATGGTCTATTTATTCTTCATGCCATAGCCCTCTCTAAGCACAATAGAAACACAGTTGGAACTTAACCAACCCCCCACACATGCAAAAACCCTTCTCCAGCATGAAATCTAACTATAGGTTTTACCCTTCCATATACAGAAACAATAAACTAAACACACTTAACCATATTCCTGATGTTTACCAATAATATATAAATCCCTTAAAACTACCTTTGTTTTCCTAGTACCTTTAACTTGAACAATTCTGGATTTCATCATTTTTCAATTTTAGACATTTAAGAACAATGTCTTAAGATTTCTTAACTATGCTAACATTTCCAAACAAAATTCTGCCTATAAATCACTGGTCATCTCTATTCATTTTGAACCAAAGTCAGGAACACAGAGGTAGACAATTGGATGCATCCCCACCCCCACACATGCAGTAATAAATAAACAGTATAATATTATAACTCATTTCACAAACAAAGAAAAACATTAAAAAGCATTTTCTACTAAATGTTTCCCACTCTGTTCAGAAGTAAAACATTTAACAATGCACTGAATATCTCCAAAACTAATTTTATGAGTAGTTTGCTACTTTTATTGGGTACTATATTAATTGCTAGAATAAAAACTTCAAATGAGACAACTGTGCACATACTGAATTATTCATTTCAATATTTCTCAATTTTGTTTATTGATGTTGTTCCAGCAAGGGAAAGAAGTTTCACAAACCCATCTGTTTAGCTGGATATAAACATGCATTACAAACTGGAGGACTGCGGACCTTGTAATTAGAACATGTGGTTTGTATGCCTATGGCCCTAAAGTAATAAAGGATTAGCAGAAAATGAATGTAGAGCCGGCAGGATAATTGTACCCTGGACAAAGCTTGGCCAAACGTAATTAGCTGCATTTAGATAAGTCCCCAACTTGCTATTCAAGAGATTGAATAGAAAAATCATTTACTTCATTGACCATGAATAAGATTGAAAATGAACATTTGGATTATCCTTGAATATGCTGAAAAGAATAATAGCCAAGAGATTTCAGACAGCCTGATATAACATTGTGGATATTCTGCTTCTTTGTCAATTTAAAAAAAAAATCCAACTTTGCAATTTTTGGACAGCTTTTATCTGCCCGTTTTTCATACAAAATAACAGTTCCAAGAGAGACTCGATTTTAGTTTTCTATTCGCTTTCATGTTGAATTTTTAAGAAACCAAAATGTATTATCTTTTTCTCACTTCATTATAGGAGAGTAGTCATGAGCATGTGTTGAAATCACGAGATATGGTCACAAAATTGCTTTGGTCATTATCCATTTTATGCTATTTTTACTGCAGCATGTAAGACTCGAGATTTGAATTTAATTTTACTGAATTCAACGTGTTCTGTCTTGATGAATGATCAATAATTATTTTGTTTCTTTTCCATATTTTATTTATAATTGTACATATTATAATTATAATGGCCTGACTTTGCTGTATTAATAATGGTAAGGTGATCAGCACTTGCTGTTACTACAGGGTACATCTGCCAGCACATGTGCAGTTCAATGTGGAAAATTAAGGGCTGCAGTCAGAGATATGCCGCTCCTCCTCAGGGTGCTGTGTTGCAGTCCTTGCTGATAGGTTCAGCACTGAAATCACTGTCACAGCATTCATTTTAGATACGTCGTCAATACTCCTCCACTAAAGATGGGTGAAAATGTTAGGGCTAGAAAGCATAGGAGTATGAGTTTTAATGATATGATAAGTGATAATTATTGCTGAACTGTCTCTCTGGCCATGAAAAATTATATTTTTACAAGCATGGAGTCTCATTCACTCAGAGAAAATAAATGGTGTAGACATTTTTTTTAAAAGGAACAATCTTTTCTTTGCCATTTTTGTTTGTCATAATCTCCGGATTACTGCCCGAGCCACGTGCAAATTGGCATAGGGAGGCAAGAATAAGGGAAGTTAACACGTAGCTGAAAGAGTGGTGTGGGAATGAGGGGTTCCTTTTCATGGGACACTGGCATCAGTTTTGGGACAGGGGGGACCTATACCGTTGGGATGGTCTCCACCTGAGCCGAGCTGGGACCAGTGTTCTGGCAAAAAGAGTAAATAGGGTGGTCAATAGGACTTTAAACTAGAGATTGGGGGGGAAGGGAAAGTCAGGGAACCAAGAGGTGAAGTAATCAGCGGGGAGCGTAGCTACTTAGGAATACAAAAAAACACGAACAGACAAAACTCAAGAATATCCCCATCCCACAAAATATGACACAGTGTATGGAAAGGCTCAGTAAACCAAGGTCCACCACACTAAGAAAACAAAAAGGGACGGTCAATAGAGAATTAAAGGTGCTATATTTAAATGTGCGCAGTGTACGGAACAAGGTAGATGAGCTGGTGGCCCAGATTGTGACTGGCAGGTATGATGTGGTAGGCATCACAGAGACATGGTTGCAGGGGGTTCAGGACTGGCATTTAAATATCCAGGGATTCACAACCTATCGAAAAGACAGAGAGGTGGGCAGAGGGGGCGGGGTTGCCTTGTTAATTAGGAATGAAATTAAATCAATAGCACTAAACGACATGGGGTCAGATGATATGGAGTCTGTGTGGGTAGAGTTGAGGAACCACAAAGGCAAAAAAACCATAATGGGAGTTATGTACAGGCCTCCTAACAGTGGTCAGGACCAGGGGCACAAAATGCACCACAAAATAGAAAGTGCATGTCAGAAAGGCAAGGTCACAGTGATCATGGGGGACTTTAATATGCAGGTGGACTGGGTAAATAATACTGCCAGTGGACCCAAGGAAAGGGAATTCATTGAATGTTTACAGGAGGGCTTTTTGGAACAGCTTGTGATGGAGCCCACGAGGGAACAGGCCATTCTGGACTTAGTGTTATGTAATGAGCCAGACTTGATTAAAGATCTTAAAGTAAGGGAGCACTTAGGAGGCAGTGATCATAATATGGTAGAATTCAATCTCCAATTTGAAAGAAAGAAGATAGAATCAGATGTAAAGGTGTTACAGTTAAATAAAGGTAACTACAGGGGCATGAGGGAGGAACTGATGAAAATCGACTGGGAGCAGAGCCTAGTGGGAAAGACAGTAGAACAGCAATGGCAGGAGTTTCTGGGAGTAATTGAGGACATAGTACAGAGGTTCATCCCAAAGGAAAGAAAGGTTATCAGAGGGGGGATTAGGCAGCCATGGCTGACAAAGGAAGTTAGGGAATGCATCAAAGCAAAAGAGAAAGCCTATAATGTGGCAAAGAGTAGTGGGTAGTCAGAAGATTGGGAAGGCTACAAAAACAAACAGAGGATAACAAAGAGAGAAATAAGGAAAGAGAGGATCAAATATGAAGGTAGGCTAGCCAGTAACATTAGGAATGATAGTAAAAGTTTCTTTAAATATATTAAAAACAAACGGGAGGCAAAAGTTGACATTGGGCCGCTCCAAAATGACGCTGGTAATTTTGTGATGGGAGACAAGGAAATAGCTGAGGAACTGAATAAGTACTTTGCGTCAGTCTTCACAGTAGAAGACATGAGTAATATCCCAACAATTCCGGAGAGTCAGGGGGCAGAGTTGAATATGGTAGCCATCACAAAGGAGCAAGTGCTAGAGAAACTAAGAGGTCTAAAAATTGATAAATCTCCGGGCCCAGATGGGCTACATCCTAGAGTTCTAAAGGAGATAGCTGAAGAAATAGTGGAGGCGTTAATGTGGTAGTATGTATTAGGGGTCATGTGGGACTGGAAGCCCTAATGTCATTGGCTGACAGATCCCGGGTCCTGGTTGGCCGTTGACCTCTAGCTCCGCCCTGAAGGCGGAGTATAAGAAGCCGGAGTCCTCCCCCGCAGGCCATTCTACTATCGAGCTGCGGGGGAACAGACACGCTTAATAAAGCCTCATCGACTTCACTCTATTTGTCTCACGGAGTCTTTGTGCGCTACAATTTATTAAGCGTGTCTAAAAAGGACTATGGAGCTCAGGATCATCCCGGAATGCCTGAGGATCAGCCCCCACGCAGTGAACGCGGCAGCAGCCTTCAAGCACTGGCAGACTTGTTTTGAGGCCTACCTCAGAACGGCCACCGTCCGGGTCACAGAAGACCAAAAACTACAAGTCCTGCACTCGAGGTTAAGCACGGAGATTTTCTCCCTCATCGAAGACGCGGAGGATTTCCAGACGGCGTTCGCAGCACTGAAAAGTCTCTATGTCCGCCCAGTTAACCAAATCTACGCTCGCTACCAGCTCGCGACGAGACGGCAAAGTCCCGGAGAATCGATGGACGAATTCTACGCCGCGCTGCTGATTTTGGGACGAGCCTGCAGCTGCCCTTCGGTGAACGCAAATGAACACACGGACATGTTAATGCGCGATGCTTTTGTGGCAGGTATTAATTCCTCCCAAATCCGCCAAAGACTTCTAGAAAAAGAGTCGCTAGGACTCTCAGAGGCACGGGCCCTAGCAGCCTCCCTAGACGTGGCCGCGCGTAATACCCGCGCCTACGGCCCCGATCGTGCGGCAGCCCATTGGGCTCCGTACGTACCCGTCGCGACAAACCCACCCCCCCCCCCCGGACACCCTACAGGCTTGCGCGGTCCAAACGCCAAGTCGCACCGGGGGCGCCCGCTGCTATTTCTGCGGCCAGGCGAAACACCCCCGGCAGCGCTGCCCGGCCCGCGCAGCAATCTGCAAGAGCTGCGGGAAAAAGGGCCATTTCGCGGTTGTGTGCCGGTCCCGCAAGGTCGCCGCTGTCCCGGGAGACCAGGGAGCCCTGCAAGCCGCTTACGCTCCCCAACCCCCCCAGCGCCCCATGTACGATCCGCAGGCGCTGCCGCTCTGGGTCCCGACCACCGCGGTCCCGGGAGAACAGGGAGCCCTGCACGCCGCTTACGCTCCCCAACCCCCGCCCCCCCGTCCCCACGTATGACCCGCCGGCGCTACCAATTTGGGTCCCGACCACCGCTGTCCCCAGAGATGAGGGAGCCCCGCGCGGTCCTAACGCTCCCCAAACCCCCCAGCGCCCCATGTGCGACCCGCAGATGCCGCCATTTTGGGTCCCGGCCACCACGAGGGGAGGAAGGGCGCCGCCATCTTGGACCACCCCAGACCTGTACGACACGTGGGGGCGGCCATTTTGTCCACCCCCGCCGCCAACTTGTGACCCCCCCAGCCATGTGCGATGTATGGGGGCAGCCATTTTGTTCATCCCCGACGCCATCTTGGACGGCAACAACGGACCCCAGTGTCGACGGCTCCACGGGGTTCGAGGAACACGCTCCACTACTACAACCACGTCTCGCTTCAATTACGCTCGATCAAGCTCGGCCCCGGACTCTCCAGACGACGACGACAACGGTGCTAATAAACGGGCACGAGACACCATGCCTAGTCGACTCCGGGAGCACGGAGAGCTTTATCCACCCCGACACGGTAAGACGCTGTTCCTTGACCACCTATCCCAGCGCACAAAAGATTTCCCTAGCTGCAGGATCCCACTCCGTACAGATCCAAGGTTTCTGCATAGTTACCCTAACGGTGCAGGGGAGGGAGTTCAAAAACTACAAACTACACGTCCTTCCCCAACTCTGCGCCCCCACATTACTGGGGTAAGATTTCCAGTGCAATCTACAGAGCCTTACGTTCAAATTCAGCGGCCCAATACCCCCACTCACTATCTGCGGCCTCGCTACCCTCAAGGTGCAACCCCCGTCCTTGTTTGCGAACCTCACCCGGGATTGCAAACCCGTCGCCACTAGGAGCAGACGGTACAGCGCCCAGGACCGGACCTTCATTCGGTCCGAAGTCCAGCGGCTACTAAAGGAAGGCATAATCCAGGCCAGCAATAGTCCCTGGAGAGCACAGGTGGCAGTAGTGAAGACAGGGGAGAAACAAAGGATGGTCATAGACTATAGCCAGACCATCAACAGGTACACACAACTAGACGCGTACCCTCTCCCCCGCATATCCGACATGGTCAATCGGATTGCCCAATATAAAGTCTTCTCCACCGTGGACCTCAAGTCCGCCTACCATCAGCTCCCCATCCGCCCAAGTGACCGCAAGTACACAGCCTTCGAGGCAGACGGGCGATTATACCATTTCCTAAGGGTCCCATTTGGCGTCACAAACGGGGTCTCGGTCTTCCAACGGGAGATGGACCGAATGGTTGATCAACATGGGTTGCGGGCCACGTTCCCGTATCTCGACAATGTAACCACCTGCAGCCACGACCAGCAGGACCACGACGCCAACCTCCAAAAATTCCTCCAGACCGCCAAAGCCTTGAACCTCACGTACAACGAGGACAAGTGCGTTTTTAGCACCGACCGGCTAGCCATTCTGGGCTACGTAGTGCGCAATGGGATAATAGGCCCCGACCCCGAACGTATGCGCGCCCTCATGGAATTTCCCCTCCCGCACTGCTCAAAAGCCCTGAAACGCTGCCTGGGGTTTTTTTCATACTACGCCCAGTGGGTCCCCCAGTACGCAGACAAGGCCCGCCCCCTAATACAGACCACGACCTTCCCTCTGTCGACAGAGGCTTGCCAGGCCTTCAGCCGCATCAAAGCGGATATCGCAAAGGCCACGATGCGCGCCATCGACGAGTCCCTCCCCTTCCAGGTTGAGAGCGACGCCTCCGACGTAGTTCTAGCGGCCACCCTTAACGAAGCGGGCAGACCCATGGCCTTTTTCTCCCGAACCCTCCACGCTTCAGAAATCCGCCACTCCTCAGTGGAAAAGGAAACCAAGCCATAGTGGAAGCTGTGCGACATTGGAGGCATTACCTGGCCGGCAGGAGATTCACTCTCCTCACCGACCAACGGTCGGTAGCCTTCATGTTCGCTAATACACTGCGGGGCAAAATCAAAAACGACAAGATCTTAAGGTGGAGGATCGAGCTCTCCACCTTCAACTACGAGATTGTGTATCGTCCCGGAAAGCTGAACGAGCCGTCCGATGCCCTATCCCGCGGCACATGTGCCAACGCACAAATTAACCGCCTCCAAACCCTCCACGAGGACCTCTGCCACCCGGGGGTCACTCGGTTTTTCCACTTTATCAAGTCCCGCAACCTCCCATACTCTTTAGAGGAGGTCCGTACAGTCACAAGGGACTGCCACATCTGCGCGGAATGCAAACCGCATTTTTTTAGGCCGGATGGTGCGCACCTGATTAAGGCTTCCCGCCCCTTTGAACGCCTTAGTCTGGATTTCAAAGGGCCCCTCCCCTCCACCGACCGCAACACATACTTCCTTAATGTGGTGGACGAGTACTCCCGCTTCCCATTCGCCATTCCCTGCTCTGACATGACCGCGGCCACAGTCATTAAAGCCCTGAACACCATCTTCACACTGTTCGGTTGCCCCGCATACGTCCACAGCGACAGGGGGTCCTCTTTCATGAGTGACGAGCTGCGCCAGTTCCTGCTCAGCAAGGGCATAGCCTCAAGCAGGACGACCAGCTACAAACCCCGGGGGAACGGGCAAGTAGAGAGGGAGAACGGCACGGTCTGGAAGACCGTCCTACTGGCCCTACGGTCCAGGGACCTCCCAGTTTCACGGTGGCAGGAGGTCCTCCCGGACGCTCTCCACTCCATCCGGTCGCTATTATGTACGAGCACTAATCAAACGCCTCATGAGCGTCGCCTCGTCTTCCCTAGGAGGTCCTCCTCTGGAACGTCGCTGCCGACCTGGCTGGCGGCCCCAGGACCCATCTTGCTCCGAAAGCATGTGCGGGCACACAAGGCGGACCCGTTGGTCGAACGCGAACCCGCAGTACGCTTACGTGGAGTACCCCGACGGCCGACAGGACACGGTCTCCCTGCGGGACCTGGCGCCCGCCGGCAACACACACACCCCCCCGACACCATTCACCCAACCCCCCCCTTCCTGCCACCGCCGCACCCCGTGACCGCCCCCTTCCCAGGAGGATCGGTTCCCCTCCCCTCAGGCCCGACCAAGAATAAAGCCCAAGCTGAAACCGTAAGGCTCCCGGAGACGACAACACCGGTACAAGCACCACCACCACCACCAGGACCGAGGCGATCGACACGGACGACCAGACCGCCCGACCGACTCGTGGCGTCGATCTAAATCAATATATGGACTTTTCACAAGAACATTTTGCTTTTCTCCCGATACCTTCTGTAAATAGTTGAAACAGGACAAAATTGTACATACTGTATTGCCATATGAATGTTTTCCTCCCAGGACCAGCCCTGTAAACCCTTACCACCATGCGAAGCATCACCCCGCCGGGTTCATTTTTGACAAGGGGTGAATGTGGTAGTATGTATTAGGGGTCATGTGGGACTGGAAGCCCTAATGTCATTGGCTGACAGATCCCGGGTCCTGGTTGGCCGTTGACCTCTAGCTCCGCCCTGAAGGCGGAGTATAAGAAGCCGGAGTCCTCCCCCGCAGGCCATTCTACTATCGAGCTGCGGGGGAACAGACACGCTTAATAAAGCCTCATCGACTTCACTCTATTCGTCTCACTGAGTCTTTGTGCGCTACAGTTAGTTATGATCTTTCAAAAGTCACTGGAGTCAGGGAAAGTCCCAGAGGATTGGAAAATCGCTGTTGTAACCCCCCTGTTCAAGAAGGGAACAAGGAAAAAGATGGAAAATTATAGGCCAATTAGCCTAACCTCGGTTGTTGGCAAGATTCTAGAATCCATTGTTAAGGATGAGATTTCTAAATTCTTGGAAGTGCAGGGTCGGAGTAGGACAAGTCAGCATGGATTTAGTAAGGGGAGGTCGTGCCTGACAAACCTGTTAGAGTTCTTTGAAGAGATAACAAATAGGTTAGACCAAGGAGAGCCAATGGATGTTATCTATCTTGACTTCCAAAAGGCCTTTGGTAAGGTGCCTCACGGGAGACTGCTGAGTAAAATAAGGGCCCATGGTATTCGAGGCAAGGTACTAACATGGATTGACGATTGGCTGTCAGGCAGAAGGCAGAGAGTTGGGATAAAAGGTTCTTTTTCGGAATGGCAACCTGTGACGAGTGGTGTCCCGCAGGGTTCAGTGTTGGGGCCACAGCTGTTCTCTTTATATATTAACGATCAAGATGACGGGACTGAGGGTATTCTGGCTAAGTTTGCCGATGATACAAAGATAGGTGGAAGGGCAGGTAGTATGGAGGAGGTGGGGAGGCTGCAGAAAGATTTAGACAGTTTAGGAGAGTGGTCCAAGAAATGGCTGATGAAATTCAACGTGTGCAAGTGCGAGGTCTTGCACTTTGGAAAAAAGAATAGAGGCGTGGACTATTTTCTAAACGGTGACAAAATTCATAATGCTGAAGTGCAAAGGGACTTGGGAGTCCTAGTCCAGGATTCTCTAAAGGTAAACTTGCAGGTTGAGTCCGTAATTAAGAAAGCAAATGCAATGTTGTCATTCATCTCAAGAGGCTTGGAATATAAAAGCAGGGATGTACTTCTGAAGCTTTATAAAGCATTAGTTAGGCCCCATTTAGAATACTGTGAGCAATTTTGGGCCCCACACCTCAGGAAGGACATACTGGCACTGGAGCGGGTCCAGCGGAGATTCACACGGATGATCCCAGGAATGGTAGGCCTAACATACGATGGACGTCTGAGGATCCTGGGATTATATTCATTGGAGTTTAGGAGGTTGAGGGGAGATCTAATAGAAACTTACAAGATAATGAATGGCTTCGATAGGGTGGATGTAGGGAAGTTGTTTCCATTAGCAGTGGAGACTAGGACCCGGGGGCACAGCCTTAGAATAAAAGGGAGTCACTTTAGAACCGAGATGAGGAGAAATTTCTTCAGCCAGAGAGTGGTGGGTCTGTGGAATTCATTGCCACAGAGGGCCGTGGAGGCCGGGACGTTGAGTGTCTTTAAGACAGAAGTTGATAAATTCTTGATTTCTCGAGGAATTAAGGGCTATGGAGAGAGAGCGGGTAAATGGAGTTGAAATCAGCCATGATTGAATGGTGGAGTGGACTCGATGGGCCGAATGGCCTTACGTCCGCTCCTAGGTCTTATGGTCTGTTATCTCCTTTCCTTAATCCCACAGTTCCTGCAACCACAGGTGCAGCATTGTTGTGAGTCGTCCTCCTGGAGCTCAGGAGAGATGTCTCGTCAGGCTACAGTGGCTCTTGGCCAATGAGTCTGACCACGATGTTGCTCGGGTGGTGACTGGGGCCCATAGGCTCTGTTCTTGGGGGGCGTTACTCGCCAGAATGGGAGACAGCCAATGCTATTTACCTCTATATCCATGGAGCCCTGGAGTTCCTGGACTCACTTCCCCACATTTTTATGTGAGAGGAATAATTCTATGGCATTTTTGAAGTCCAAAGATGGTTCTGCCAATTTATGCTGGGTCATCATGTTGTTAATTCCACTCATGATGCAGTCCCGCAGCATCTCTGGACGAGATGGCCCATAGCCGCAGTGCTCTTGCCTAGACGTAACAGGAATTCCATGACCGACTCACCTTGGGTTTGCCCGGCTGTGTTGAACTTGTACCCCTAGACTATCACCGATGGTTTAGGGCCATAATAGTCTGCAACAAGTGCTACCAGTTCATCAAAGACTTTGAATCAAAGGCAACACGGTTGCACTGTTGCTTCACAGCTCCAGGGTCCCAGGTTCGATTCCCTGATTGGGTCACTGTCTGTGTGAAGTCTGCACATTCTTCCTGTGTCTGCGTGGGTTTCCTCCGGGTGCTCCGGTTTCCACCCACAAGTCCCGAAAGGCGTGCTGTTAGGTGAATTGGATATTCTGAATTCTCCCTCCGTGTACCCGACCAGGTGCCGGAGTGTGGCAACTAGGGGATTTTCACAGTAACCTCACTGTAGTGTTAATGTAAGCCTACTTGTGACAATAAAGGTTATTAGTAAATGAATCTGGGGCCGCCGGGTAGGTAAGGCTTTTGATCACACTAACGGTTGGGACTCTGCAGGCGGTCAAGAGTATTACCTGTTGTCGGTCATCTCCTATAATTGCATTTACCTGAAAAAAATACCGCACCCATTCAGCATGCTGGACCTAATCTTCTGTGCCTGCATTGAAAGCCTCAAGTCTCCCAAAAAGCAACATTTTTAAACTTCCTCTGACCTTGCTCTTGTGCTGAGGAATTCAAATACGGTCCGGACATCCAGAATCACAGCTGTAATTTTTCCTTGTCGCCAGTATAATATCTTCAGGAATCCCGAGAAGGTTAAAGATTGAAAGTTTATTTAGGCAAACAAAAGTAAAGGCTGTAACGTGGCATATTGCACATAGGTCGCAGCGGAACTACCAATCATAGCGGTCCCAATCCTGGCCGGCTTTTGAGAGCCTGGTTCACGAGCCCCAGCTGCTAGGCCTCCGCCCCTCAATTGGGTCATCCCCATGGTTCTCATGAGGGTTATTACACAGTCAGTAGCATATTTGAGCTAAATATCTGTGAGGAGTTGATTTGTTCGGAGTAACGTAACAAAGTAGCTGCTTTTTAAATTTTTGTTTTAAATAGTTAAATCTGTGATCATATTCTGAAATCGTATTAACTTTCCAGTAACTATTTCAGATCTGCGCCCATACCAAATTTGTAATTGTGGGTACAAATAAACTCACTCAATTATCTTCAAAATCTTCCGAGTGAGCCAATTTCTTCTCTTGTAATTGGTAGGTCAAAGAATGTATTTGAGCATTTGATAAGAATTAAATTATACTCATTTTTGATGCCTCCATATTTATTCAGGTAGTAAAGTCTAGGCCCAAACTTGAAGAATGTTCATCTGACTGAGATGCTATCCATCGCCAATGTACCTTAATACTTAATATTACAACTGTTTCTGAGTAAGGGTGTCACTCATTAGACAGCTACTTTTTGCCTATCCCTAATTGATCAATGAAGAATCAAACACACTCGGCGGGATTCTCTGTTCCTGAGACAAAGTGTTGATGCTGGGGCAGGATTCGTAGACTTCTATGAGAGCAAAACTGGCGCCACACCTGGACTAAATCATCGACCGTTAAGGGGCTAGCACCGGCGCCACGTAGAGCACAATCGATTCCAATAAGAAACGGTGCCGGATTGGCTGGGTTCACGATTGACACTCAGGAGGCCAACAAGCGGCAGCTGCATATATACACTTCACTCCCCACACACCATCCCAGCCAACAAGATGGCACCAAGGAGAGCGGCCCCAAGATTCACCAATGCCAAGCTTGAGACCCTCCTGTATGCCATGGAGGAGAGGCATTCCACCCTGTACCCCGGCTCGGGAAGGAGAATGCCAGCCGCCGCCGTACACCGAGCTTGGGCATCGGTGGAAGAGGCCGTCAGCGACGTGAGTAACACCATCCAGATCAGCCTGCAATGCCATAAAAAAATTGCACAACCTTTTCAGGGCGGCCAGGGTGAGTAGGCAGCACTATGCCTATCCCACATAGCCATTATCCCACCACCCTGCCCAACCCGGAGTGCATCCGAAACCCCACCCTGCAGCACATGCTGCCACCCATACAGGTCGACATGGCCGGGTGGCACCACGGGTTTCGGCTGTGGATCAGCATGTGCAAGGCCATAGGGCATTCTGTGCCTTCTCACAGGCAGCTATGTGCCAGAGCCACCTGAACATTGCAGTGGTGCTCCTGAGTGTTGCCCAGACACAGTGGACCATGGCTGAAAGTGTTGGCGCATTCCCAGGCTTGGCCAACGTGGCACAGATGCAGAGGAAGGTGGCACAGGCCCAGCATGATGTGGCGCAGTCCCAGTCTGCTCCCTGTGCTCCATGGCCGTGCAAATGCAGACCCTTGACGATAGGGCAGTGGGAATTACAATATCCATTGTCTGAAGGGGGTGAAAGGCTGACATGTTAGCACAGTGTTTACCTTCAAGCCCAAGCAGGCCCAACAGGGTCAACAGTGCTCCCGGTTGGCACTGTAGACTCTGCCCCCACATGTTCCCCTCCCCCTTCTCGCCGCACCCCTTGCCCCATTGGTGCTTGGCACCATGGGGGCCTCTGGCCCTGGCGTCCGTCCCTGCTGTCAGGAGTACCATTGGTTGGCACTGCATTAGCCAGCAGGATACTTCGTGGCCCCCAACCATCGGCCCCTTTTAGGGATACTGTGGGCTTTGCCCTGGGTGGGCTGCATGATGCCCAACTGGTGTGTACCGGCCAGCTGTGGGGGTGGTATGGCGGAGAGTGGGCTGTGGGTGTGGTGGGGTGGGGGCACCCATACGGGCGGAGTCACTCTCCAGAACCGGGGGCCAACGTGGGTAGTCAGTGAGGTGCGCAGCAAGATGGCTGCCTTGCAGGCCGCAGCAATGGCGGTCCGTGCCTGGACACCACCGCAGCCCCATGGCGGGTCACCCCGACACCACGGCCCTTTACCCACCCCCCCCCACCCCCCCGCCCCGTCACTGGCAAGCCCCCCCCAGCCAGTGTCAGGACTAGCAGCACATGGTCGCGCCTCTCCGTATCCTACCTCCTCTCTCCCTCATCAGCCACAGCACCTATGTCACGATTTTCAAAGCTCAATTGAACCTCGCCGTCGGGAATTCGCCCTGGTGGAGGCAGAGAATCGCGGAGGCCCCGGAGAATACCGGGTCACGCCTGCTACTGATTTGTCAATGGTCTTTACTGCAGGTGCAGAGTGGATTGCATTGACGCAGCTGTCAAGGTGACAGAGAATTGCAATTTACCGTGAAACCGCCGCCTGATTTTCTGCCCAATTGGATTTCAGTGCCAGCCAACGGAGAATCCCACCCCTTTAGTTTCACCTAAAGCAAAATTGTGGCATACAGATTGTTTGTGGGACAATTATTGTCTACTCTCTGCCTGAATAGTTTTCTTCACATTATGGTATTTTGCAAGCTCTCATAATGCAACGATTCAATGATATTATTGTGAAAGAATAATAATTTATAAAGCACAAGTTACATTTGGACATAAAATGATGGTATATGAAGTTGAGCAAATATTGCAAGGTACACCTGGTGGCAATGCCTCCTGAATCCTGAGATGCTCCACCAGAATGATGGGGCAAACATTCTCCACTAAGATTTGTCATGCGATGCGCTATCAATCTCAGTCAAGACATCCAGGAAAACACAGAGTGGCAAAAGAAAAAACTGGGGTGTATGCCAACTTGTAAAGAAGTAGGCTAAAAGTCATGGTGAAGGAAAGGAATGTGCTTGATGGGGCAATTGATCTTTTTTAATGTTTGGCATTTCTAGTTTCTTACCCCGCTGTGCAAATATATTTATTCATAAAAAAACATTTAATAGTAATGCTAGAAAAAGACGAGATGAAAAGGCAATTGGCTCACATTTTGTTACATTCATTTTCCTGACCATTTAACACCCCCTACTTTAATGATAAAACAAGATATCAATGCTAATAATTAGTTGAATAGTGAACTAAGATTATCTTATAGTGAATGTCATGTTTTTAAAAAATGTACACAATTGTTTAACTCGGGGCAGCAGGGTGGCTCAATGGCGAGCACTGCTGCCTCACGGCATCGAGGTCCCGGGTTCGATCCCGGCTCTGGGTCACTGTCCGTGTGGAGTTTGCACATTCTCCCCGTGTTTGCGTGGGTTTTGCCCCCACAACCCAAAGATGTGCAGGGTTAGGGTTGCCCCTGAATTGGAAAAAATGAATTGGGTACTCTAAATTTAGGGAAAAATAATTGTTTAACTAAATGGAAAACCTATCAAATGCAAATGAATTTTAATTGACAATCATATTACCGGCATATCATAATATGGCTACTAAGCCCTACAAGGGTGAAGGAGGGAGGAGATGAATCTTAGGATTAAAAATAGAAACACATTGTAAATATAGCTGTTGTTTAACGAGGTCCCCCCACGCCCCAGTGTATTTAAGGGAGTATTTTAAAATGCTAATGAATAGGAATCAGTGGGCAACTGATGCTAATGCAGCATCATGAAAATTGTATGTGCAGACTCCGTATCAAACTATTCTGCCGGTGAACTTTTTGACATATGTAATTTTTTCAGATGGATAATGTGGTTTTTCCCCTTAAAATCAGGAAAGGAAACTGATAGTTGCAGGTTAATGCCAAATGCTGCAACTAAATAACGGAGCATGTTACCTTCTGTTAAATAATGAACAATACAACTGTCGCTCTGCAGTCAGATATAAACAGTATTGTCTCATGCAAATGCAGAGTAACGGAAGCTATTATTATTTTATTTCATAGAACAACCTACCATTGTTCTTCTATTATTGGAATAGTTAAATAACATTTTCCAAAATTAACAGTGCTCGAATATCATGATGAACTTCGAGTTCAGATTCAGTTGTCAATTCATTAAGAATCTACATAAGAATGAGAAGAAAAAAGGACAAATAGAAGAAGCAGAAGCAAATTAATAAGAAGGTGCAAGGAATTAAATTAAAATATAGGCCAGGATTTTATGGCCACTCCTGCCCTGAAGGTCGCACCGAAGGAAAGGATAATTTAAATGGCCCACTTCATCCACAAGGGGGAGACGCACTGTGCTGGGGTCAAAGTGGAAGGGAGAGAAAATAATAAAAATAAGACATGGCAACAAGTTAATGAAAATGTGGGAATAGAAAAAACCTCTGCTCCTTAGCGAGAAACCTCCAGTGGATTATTTGAGCAATGTTGGAAGCATACTAAATCTGTCCCACTACTGTCCTTGCAAATTGTACATCCTGTTTCTTTTTATTAATTGACCCTAACTCATATTGTGACTAATCATTGTCTGAATCAAAACGCCAAATAAACACCAACACTAACCCTAACCACAGCGTCAAACACAGTGGACTGAATTCTCCATTTGGTGATGGCAGTAGTGAGAATTGCGATCAGGCAGGGAATAGCGTGCAATGCAAAATTTGCGATTTGCACCTCGTGCTGATTCCATTGCCATGTTCCAGTCCCTGGCTGGCGCCATTATCAAAATTTGCACCCTGCACCAGTGGATCCATGCAAAACCATAATTTGCATGGATTTAAATATCATTAGAAGGCTGGGCACTTCATGCTCCACTCCTCCATGATGCTCCATCCCTCTTCGGCGGAAGTCTCGCGGGCACAAATTGGTGTAAATATTTACAAATGGGGCCTGAGTGCCATGGTCGCTGAGAGGGGGTGGGAGGCTTAAAAACTCTCAAAAACCCTCATTGTTGGGCTTGCTGGGGGGTGAATGCTGGGGGCAGGAAACGGTTTGGTGCCAAGTATGTGGACTCGCAATGCCACATTTGGATCAGGTAGTCCACAGTATGTAGATTTAAAGGGACCCCTTTGGTGCTACTTCCAGGCTCCTGGCTGCTCACTGCTGACTGCTCACCGTGTCTCGTGAAGGTTCAGAGAGCCTCTGGTCATTTGGGAGCCCACTCAGGCCACCACACTGGAACCATCAGACCCCAGCCGTCTCATCAAGGGGATGGGTGTGGCCAAGCTCAGTCAATGGCCCACCAGGTGTTGGCACTCTCTGAGAAGTGCTGCCCCATTGAAGAGGAAGCAGAGGATCAGCAGAGGTCATCCCAAATAAAAGACACCTGCACCGTGGCCTCCCTAATGCTCTGCTCCTCTCAGGATAGAGGCTCCTCTGGTGTCCCCCACCCTTTGGAATCACAAGCTGTCTCCTCCTGGGGAGGCCGGCAGCACTGACTGCCTCTGATCCAACTTAAAGTACCCAATTATTTTTTCCCATTTAAGGGGCAATTTAGTGTGGCCAATCCGCCTACCCTGCACATCTTTGCGTTGTGGGGGTGAGACCCACGCAGACATGGGGAGAATGTGCAAACTCCACATGGACAGTGACCCGGGGCAGGAATTGAACCCAGGCTCTTGGCACGGTGAAGCAGCAATGCTAACCACTGTGCCACCGTGATACTAATATAATTCTAACCCGATCTGTTACTCTACTCTTAACCCCTAACATTATCTCTAATCCTATCACTATCCTAACCCTTACTTAAATACCTCCTCAATCCCAACTCCAGCCCTCACTCTAACCCTATTCCTCAACCCTTGCCCTTGATCCTAATCCCAACACCAACCCTAACCACACACTTCACACTAACAAACACCATAACCCAAACTCTAACCCTAAAAGCCTCCTTTAACCCTAGCCGCCATTCTTAATCATAATCCTAACCAGTCCCCTTAAATCTAAACTTCCATCTTAAATTTAACTCTAAAGAACCCCCCTTAATCTTATCCAACCACAATGTACTGAACCGTAAATCTAACCACCCCAGAACTTAATCTAAAACTAATCATCCCTTAACTCTAACTGCTAACCAAAATCCCGAAAATCACACAAGCCTGAATGTTATCTAGGTCTTTCTGTGTATGGGCACGGACTGCTTCAGTATCTTAGGAGTTACAAATGGTGCTGAACATTGTGCAATCACTGGTGAACATTCCCACTTCTGACCTTATGATGGAAGGAAGCTCTTTGATAGCTGAAGATGGCTGGGCCTAGGACACCACCCTGAAGAACTCCCATGGTAATGTTCTGGGGCTAAGATGATAGGGCTCCCAAACCACAACCTTTGCGCCAGGTATGACCTCAACCAGTTGAAAGATTTTCCCCAATTTCCATTGATTTTAGTTTAGCTAGGGTTCCTTGATGCCACACTTGGTCAAATGCTGCCTTGATGTCAAGAGTAGTAACTCTCTTCTCACCGCTTGAGTTAACTCTTTTGTCCATGTTGGACCAAGACTGAAATAGGTCAAGAACCAGGGGCGAAATTCTCCCCCAACGGCGGGATGCCCGCCGACTGGCGCCAAAGCCGGCGCCAATCAGACGGGCATCGCGCCGGCAAAAAGGTGCGGAAGTCTCCGCATCTTTGGCGGCCTAGCCCCAACATTGAGGGGCTAGGCCGCGCCGGAGGGATTTCCGCCCTGCCAGCTGGCGGAAATGGCGTTTGTTGCCCCAGCGCATGCGCGGGAGAGTCAGCGGCCGCTGTCAGTTTCCCGCGCATGCGCAGTGGGGAGAGTCTCTTCCGCCTCCGCCATGGTGGAGGCCGTGGCGGAGGCGGAAGGGAAAGAGTGCCCCCACGGCACAGGCCCGCCCGCGGATCGGTGGGCCCCGATCGCGGGCCAGGCCACCGTGGGGGCACCCCCCGGGGTCAGATCGCCCCGCGCCCCCCAGGGCCCCGGAGCCCGCCCACGCCGCCTGGTCCCGCCGGTAAATACCAGGTTTGATTTACGCCGGCGGGACAGGCAATTCCTGGGCGGGACTTCGGCCCATCCGGGCCGGAGAATCCAGCGGGGGGTCCCGCCAACCGGCGCGGCCGGATTCCCGCCCCCGTCCAATCTCCGGGAGCGGAGACTTCAGCAGGGGCGGGGGCGGGATTCACGGCGGCCAACGGCCATTCTCCGACCCGGCGGGGGGTCGGAGAATGACGCCCCAGATATCATAAAGTGATCAGGTTAATATGTAAGTGCTGTTTGATCATACTGTTGACATTATCTCGCATCACTTTGCTGATTATCAAAAGGAGGTTGATAGTGCAGAAATTGGTCCAATTGGATTTGTCCTCCTTTTTGTGTTCAGGCCATAACTGGGTAATTGTTGGGTAGATGCCACAGCTGTACTAGAACAACTTGGTTAGGGGCATAGCTAGTTCTGAAGCAAACATCATCAGTCCTATTGCTGGAATGTTGCTAGGATACGTTGCCTTTGCAATATCCAGTGTCTTGAGCTATTTTGTGATATCATGTGATGTGAATTTAATTGGCTTAAAGCTATCAACTATGATGCTGGGGACCTCTGGAGGAGCCCGAGATAGATCATCCACTTGACACTTCTTGCTGAAGGTGCCACAGTACCCTGGAAAGTATCTAAGGCAGATCCAAATTTCAACAAAGAGATTGAAATGTTATTAGAGTAATGTGTAAGTTACATCACTTAAATATTGTTGTTTTCTACTTTTTCTAAATTTTCCTTATCATTGATTCTCAGGTCACATGGTTCCCCACTCTTCCTCAAATTGCCTAGTTTAATTGTTTGAGATTTTTATTAACCCAGAATAACTGTGACCATCATGACACCATCAATGGTGAACGTCGTCAGGGTCTATTTTGTAGGAATGTAAGTCTGGTCGCCGCATTATAGGAAGGATGTGGAAGCATTGGAAAGGGTGCAGAGGAGATTTACCAGAATGTTGAATGGTATGGAGGGAAGATCTTATGAGGAAAGGCTGAGGGACTTGAGGCTGTTTTCGTTAGAGAGAAGAAGGTTAAGAGGTGACTTAATTGAGGCATACAAGATGATCAGAGGATTGGATAGGGTGGACAGTGAGAGCCTTCTTCCTCGGATGGTGATGTCTAGCATGAGGGGACATAGCTTTAAATTGAGGGGAGATTGATATAAGACAGATGTCAGAGGTAGGTTCTTTACTCAGAGAGTAGTAAGGGCGTGGAATGACCTGCCTGCAACAGTAGTGGACTCGCCAACACTAAGTGTATTCAAATGGTCATTGGATAGACATGTGGACGATAAGGGAATAGTGTAGATGGGCTTTAGAGTGGTTTCGCAGGTCGGCGCAACATCGTGGGCCGAAGGGCCTGTACTGCGCTGTAATGTTCTATGTTCTAATAACATATTGATTTAATTTCAAGTTTTCATCCTTCTCCACTTGTGGAAGTATTTCTGTAAAATGTATTTTGGGCACCCAAATCTGCTTTCGGAAATTTATTTTTTGCCATTTTGGTGGTGCCTGCAGTTGTTCATTGGCAATAAATGGTCTTTGGGTGTGGTGATTATTACCAGTTGGAAGCACCCATTTTGATTTCTTGTCAAGGTTGTAATTTATTTGAGACAGCAGTAGTAAGGATAAATTGGACCCTGGGAAGCTGCCTATGTATGTGTTTTTTTAAATTTTGACAAGACTGGAGCACTTCATTTTTAAAAATTGGTTTAACAAAATTTATTTTCCATGCTCTATTTAGTTGCTATTTGGATGTCTCGTGATATTTTGTCCTGTTCAGGGGAGACCAGGCCCATATTGGATTTGGTCAGCAGGTGTGGCCTCGTTGTGATTGGAGTGAGTCCAACTTGCTTGTTTATTTGTCATCGAGAGTGGCTTGTCACCAGGGTAAGGATTTCTACTGTCCCTGTGGATTCCTCGCGATAGAGTTGATGTGGCTCAATTAAAATTTGTCTTTTTTTTGCCCAGTTTTCAGCATTTGCAGGCATTTTACTGGGGTCCGAAATAGATTTGCTGATTTTATGAAAGTTAACTTGTCTGCTTTTAGGAGGCTGACTCCAACTTCTTTAATAGTAAATGGATTGTCGTGGCCGTTTTAAAATTAGTCTAACTATCCTCGGCGAAAGGAAATGTGTAAGTATCGAGTTGGGATCGATACAGAAATACCAGGAGGTCAGTCTGTGTGTCGAGGGATGGTTGGTCTCATTTTGACCAGGGCTGTTGTCCCCGTTTGAGAACTGTCTCTTTGACTGGATCAGTATTCTGGCTGAGAACATTTCACTTATTCAGGCGAAAATGTGGCGACGGTGCTGCAAAATGATCTGACTTTTCCCGTGGATGTGATTGTTGGAGAATTCTTACGCCTTATTCTCCAAACAGCTGAGTTTAAAAAGTGTTACATTTTTGAAAGATGTCCCGGTCCAGCTTGAGCACACAATCTTCTTTGATAACACTGCCACCTAGCGTGCCTGCGTGGTATCTGATTTGTACATGAGAGTTTAATCTTCAAGTAAATAGATTAGAATAAAGCTAGCCTACCGGTGCAACTGGAATTACTGGTGTTAAGTTGATGTTTTCAGTTTATTTCGTTACATTTATTTCAGTCTTGAAAGATTGTGGAAATTGAACCTGCTGCTGAAGTGTTAAATGAGCTGAAGTGGGTGCGGGCCAAAGCATAACTGTTCCCTCTGAGGTAATGGTCAGGATGTTCTTTTTCCATGTGAGTATTTTAATGATTTTATACTTTGTTGGATCTATTGTCCATCTCCCAAACCCAAGCAAACTTGTTTCATCTCTTGGTTGGTTGATTATCAGTTTATTTACACTATTGTTTGTACTAGGATTTCAACCTGAAAAGTATCGTCCTGGTGGGTTTTCCTTTCTTGGCACCATATGGACCCTAGCAATAAATAGTGTCACACTCAAGTTGGGGAAGGGTTTTCAGGCAGCAGGGGTATCATTTTTGGGTTTGTATACTCACTTCTTTGATTGTCTTCCACTTGTATCTGCCACTTCATTCACTTTGTGCTTTGAGTTGTCCAACTGATTTTCCTGCCATTATGCATTGCTATCAGCGGTGAGAACAGAATGCAAGGTACTTCCAAATTCCTTTCCAGAGTCCACATGGATAGCTAGTGATTAAGGCATGATGCCTACCCAAACTCTTGAGTGACTAGATAGGACCTTATTCTTCAAAAAACAGTTTCAGAACAGGCCTCTGGAACAGACACACACAGGAGTTACAATGATGGCCATTGCAAAATATTGGAATACTGAAAATGGGGTTCAGATGCCTTCTTGGATCAGGAGTGGCATTGCAGTATGCTTCATCGGGTGTGTAGTCTGAGTATGCTGCGCTTTCCATTAATCATTCCGAGAGGGGATGCCCTTGAGGAAGAAGGTATATCAGATAGTGTTCATTCATCTGAGAATGAGGACAAAGACAAGGGGCGTCATTCTCCGACCCCCCCGCCGGGTCGGAGAATGGCCGTTGGCCGCCGTGAATCCCGCCCCCGCCGAAGTCTCCGGTACCGGAGATTGGGCGGGGGCGGGAATTGGGCCGCGCCGGTTGGCGGGACCCCCCGCTAAATTCTCCGGCCCGGATGGGCTGAAGTCCTGCCCAGAAATTGCCTGTCCCGCCGGCGTAAATTAAACCTGGTATTTACCGGCGGGACCAGGCGGCGTGGGCAGGCTCCGGGGTCCTGGGGGGGGCGCGGGGCGATCTGACCCCGGGGGGTGCCCCCACGGTGGCCTGGCCCGCGATCGGGGCCCACTGATCCACGGGCGGGCCTGTGCCGTGGGGGCACTCTTTCCCTTCCGCCTCCGCTACGGCCTCCACCATGGCGGAGGCGGAAGAGACTCTCCCCACTGCGCATGCGCGGGAAACTTTCAGCGGCCGCTGACTCTCCCGCGCATGCGCTGGGAAACTGTCAGCGGCCGCTGACGCTCCCGCGCATGCGCCGCATTTCCGCGCCAGCTGGCAGGGCAACAAACGCCATTTCCGCCAGCTGACGGGGCGGAAATCCCTCCGGCGTCGGCCTAGCCCCTCAATGTTGGGGCTAGGCCACCAAAGATGCGGAGCATTCCGCACCTTTGGGCCGGCGCGATGCCCGTCTGATCGGCGCCGTTTTTGGCGCCAGTCGGCGGACATCGCGCTGTTGGGGGAGAATTTCGCCCAAGGTGAGAGAATATCCCAATGTACACAGCCAGGGACCCAGGATCAATTCCCTGCTTAGGTCACTGTCTGTGCGGAGTCTGCGCGTTCTCGACGTACCTGCATGGGCTTCCTCCAGGGGCTCCGGTTTCCTCACGCAAGTCCCAAAAGACGTGCTTGTAAGGTGAATTGGATATTCTGAATTCTCTCTCTGTGTACCCTAACATGCACCGGAATGTAGCAACTAGGGGATTTTCACAGTAACTTCATTGCAGTGTTAATGTAAGCCTACTTGTGACACCAATAAAGTTTATTGATAAAGAATGGAGTGAGTTAGGAAAGGGTTTGGGAAAGGTGTAATAGTAGGTAGTCATTTACATTTTCTGTCCAGTTTTAATTGTAATACTGTACATAATTACTTTTTTTAACACCACAAACCTGATGACTAGTTCAACCAAGGATCTCGGGTATTTTAAATAAAATGCCCTTTCACCGGTGCTATGGCTCCAGGTCAAGTGGGGCTGGAATTGACTGTGCACTAGACGGACACCTTCTTGATTAGTCTCCCATGTGGGACTTTGTCAAAAGCCCTTACTGAAGCCTATGTAGACTACATCAACTGCACAGCCTTCATTTACATACCTAGTCACCTCAAAATTCAATCAAATTTTCCTACCTATCTGCTCTTCTATCTATCTTTTGTGAGGGCCACGAAGAATCCAGCACGAGTTTCAAGGATACAAAGAAATAACATTTATTTACAATAATATATATATATATACACAACAGCAACAACTTCACTTGCTGCTTACTCCTTCCTGCTGGTTCCAAACTGGCCAGCTTTATTTATACAGGGAGTCTGCTAATGCTTTCTCCGCCTCCCTCATTGGGGAAGCTCATACTCCCACAGGATTGTGGGATTGTCATTAGTCCACGGCCCATGGGCCCGAGGATTCCCCCTCTGATGCGTCCTGTGTCTCCATCTCGGAGTCAGAGTCTGCTGCCTCTCATCTCGGCGTCTCTATCTCCGCGCGGTTCTGTAACGACCTGCGCAGGCTTTGAGTAAGGCACCAGAGGAAGATTGTGAGGACTACTTTCCATTGTCTCTGGTCTCTGCAGCTGTAGAAATGAGCTACGGGGGCGGGGAATCTTTGGAAGGCATAGTCTTCTGGACCGAACGTGGTCTACATATTTGCGCTGGAGACGACCAAGCGCCTTGCACCTTGTACAAGGTGCTTGCACCTCGTAAGATATAGGGCCCGTTTGGCAAAAGATTACGCCAGGGACCCACTGGGCACCACCAGCAAAATTGCGAACGAACATTGGGTCACCGGGCGCAAACTGCTGAATCGGCCGATGCCAAGAAAAACCCCGTCCCTGCCGTTCTTGTGTGCGGCGTACTTTTGCGCCAATATCCGGGAAAACCATACTAAGGCGGGTGCGAAGTCTCTGGTCCATCAGGAGTTCTGCGGGAGCTACCCCAGTCACCGCGTGGGGGGTGGTCCTATACGAAAACAAAAAGAGAGCCAGTCTCGTGTCCATTGACCCGGAAGTCAGCTTCTTTAGGCCTCGTTTGAATGTCTGCACTGCGCGCTCCGCCAACCCATTTGAAGCCGGGTGGAAAGGGACTGTGCGGATATGGCATATGACGTTCATCTTCATGAACCTCGCAAACTCCTCACTGGTGAATGGAGTGCCGTTATCCGTGACCAGCACCTCGGGGAGACCATGTGTACTAAAAGACAAACGCATCTTCTCAATTGTTGCGCAGGACGTTGTGCCTAGCATCTTATGCACCTCTAGCTATTTAGACTGGGCGTTGATTAATAAAAGGAACATGGATCCTTGAAAAGGGCCGGCGAAATCCGCATGCAAGCGCGCCCAAGGCCGCCCTGGCCATTCCCAGTGATGTAGGGGTACGGCCGGCGGAAGCTTCTGATGCTACTGACAAATGGAGCAGTTTTGGGCCACCTTCTCAATGTCGGTGTCGAGGCCGGGCCACCAAACATAACTCCGGGCCAACATTTTCATTTTGGTCACACCTGGATGCCCATTGTGCAAGTCTCTTGGTAACAGCTCCTGTCCTTTTTCCGGGACAATCACACGCGTCCCCCACAAGAGGATGCCGTCTTCCACGCTGAATTCTGACAGCTTAGAGGAAAATGCCCGCAACTCACCTGGGAACTGTCTATGCTGCCCACCATAGACAATGTGTCGAACCTTTGACAGGACTGGCTCCGTCTGGGTCCACTCACGGATCTGTGATGCCGTGGCAGGCAAGGTGTCTATAAAATTTAGGGTTGCAACCACCTCACCGGTCGTGGGGGTCGACATGGGGCCGGTCGATAAAGGCAATCAACTCAGTGCGTCGGCATTCGCTATCTGCGTTCCTGGTTTGTGCTCTAGAGAATACTCGTATTCAGCGAGCAACAAAGCCCAGCGCTGGATCCGTGCGGAAACAATGGGCGGTATTGGCTTATCCTCTCTGAAAAGTTCCAGCAGAGGCTTATGATCAGTCATGATAGTGAAGTGGCGGCCATACACGTACTGGTGGAAACGTTTCACCGCAAAGACCACTGCCAGACCCTCCTGCACGTACTTTGTTTCCGCTGCAGTCAATGTGTGGGAGGCGAAAGCTATCGGCCACTCGGCCCCGTTCTCCATCTTGTGGGACAGGATGGCCCCAATACCATACGGGGATGCATCACATGTGACAAGCAAAGGCTTTCCAGGATCATAGTGGGTTACTAACCAAGACAACGACAATTGTTGTTTTACCCGCCGGAAAGCGGTTTCTTGCGGCTGACCCCAAACCCAGGTGTGATTTTTCTTTAGCAGCAGGTGCAAAGGGGCCAGCGTAGTTGCCAGATTGGGGAGGAACTTCCCGTAATAGTTTACGAGGCCGAGAAAAGAACGAAGATGCGAAGTGTCAGTCGGGGCGGGGGCCTGTTGAATCGCGCGCACCTTCTCTGCGACGGGGTGCAAACCTTCGCAGTCCACCCGATAACCCAGGTACTCTACTTCCTTCACCTGAAAGACGCACTTTGTGCGACTTAAACGGACTCCAGCCCCCGAAAAGCGTCTAAGGACAGCCTCCAGATTTTCCAAATGTTCCTGCTCCGACATCCCTATGATCAAAACGTCATCTAAGTAGACAGCGACACGCGCAAACCTCTCAAAATGCCCTCCATAACGCGTTGAAAAATAGTGCAGGCAGAGGATACTCCATAGGGCAAACGTGTATATTCATACAGGCCCCGGTGTGTATTAATCGTTACATATGGTCGGGAGGCAGGGTCCAGCTCCAACTGTAGGTAGGCGTGACTCGTATCTAATTTTGTGAATGAGAGTCCACCTGCAAGCTTCGCGTAGAGATCCTCTATGCGAGGCATTGGATATCGGTCGAGTCGGGAAGCCGTATTCACTAAGTTTATAGTTGCCGCACAAGTGAACTGTGGCATTTGGCTTCATTACAGGTACAATTGGTGCTGCCCAGTTAGCGAAACGGACTGGCCTGATAATACCCAAAGTTTCCAAACGAATGAACTCCCCTTCTACCTTCTCGAGCAAGGCGCAAGGCACCGGGCTCGCCCGGAAATAGCGCGGCGTGGCTCCTGGTTCGACTTGGATATGGGCTACGGCCCTTTTTATTTTTCCCAAACCGGGCTGGAATACATCTGGGAATCGTCCTAGCACCTCAGTCAACCCTCCAGAAACTGTTTGGAGGATGTGCTGCCACTGCAAGCGCAAATGGCGCAACCAGTCCCGACCCAACAGGCTGGGCCCATGGCCGCGCACCACGATAAGTGGGAAACGCCCCTCCTGGCGTCCATAAACAACAGGGGTCATCGTAGTTCCTGCAATGTCCAATGGTTCCCCCGTGTAGGTGGCCAACCTGGCCTGTGCGTTGGTTAATGTAAGGGTCTGCATACCCTGCTTGATGCGGTCGAATGTCCTCTGGGCGATCATGGAGACCGCTGCGCCAGTGTCCAACTCCATCTCAAGTGGGTGACCATTGACCATTACTGTCACCTTAATGGGGGCCACACGGGGAGCTGCCACACAATGCAGCTGCAGGCAGTCATCCTCCGTCTCCACGTCCTCAGGAGTAGTCGCCGCAGGTTCATCCTCATGGAAGGTACGGCCCCTGGGCTGGTCCCAGTTTCGGTCGGAACGACGGCACCTCTGGCGCCCCCAGGACCAGCGTCCGCGACGGGGTTGGCGCCTACAAGTCTGACATGGACATGGCTCCTCATCCATTGGTTCTGGAGAAGGCTCCCTTCGGGGAGGAATGTCCGACAGCCACTGGCGTCGATCTGGACGTCGTCTCGCCCAAGGTACCGCAGGAGTGCGGGGGGACGTTTTCTGATGGAAGGGGTTGTGCCCCAAGGCATGCACTTCCATTCCCTGTATCTCCTGCACTCCTCGTTCTGTGCTCTCTCAGGACAATACTATTTGAATGGCCTGTTGAAAAGTCAATGTTAGCTGAGCTAACAACTTTCTCTGGGTGGCCACATTGTTAATAACGCAAACCAAATGGTCGCATAACATTTCTGACAAGGTCTCACCATAGTCACAGTACTCCACAATCCTGTGTAGCCTGGATAGAAAGTCGGCAAGGGATTCTCCTGGGGTCCTCTCAGTGGTATTAAACCGGTAACGCTGGACTATCGTGGACGGGGTTGGGTTAAAATGCTGCCCCACTAAATTCACAAGTTCATCAAACGTTTTGGTGTCTGGCGCAGCTGGGTACGTAAGACTCCTAATCACCCCAAATGTATGCAGACCGCAGGCGGTGAGCAATATGACCACCTGACGCTCATTTTCGGTGATATTGTTTGCCCGGAAATATTAACGCATCCGTTGTGCTTACTGGTTCCAGCTTTCCAGCGCACCATCAAAAACATCCAAACATCCAAACCGGGGGGGGCAGCATGGTGGCACAGTGGTTAGCGCTGCTGTCCAGTGCCAGGGACCTGGATTCGACTCCGACCTCGGGTGACTGTATGGAGTTTGCACTTCCTCCCCGTGTCTCTGTGGGTTTCCGCGGGGTGCTCCGGTTTCCTCCCACAGTCCAAATATGTGCATGTTGGGTTGATTGGCTATACTAAATTGGCCCTAGGTGTGGTTAGGGGGATAGTATGGGATTTGGGCCCAGGTAGGGTGCTCTTTCAGAGGGCCTGTGCAGACTCGATGGGCCGAATGGCCTCCTGCACTGTAGGAATTCTATGAAATAGAATCTGAATTGGTCTCGGTTCAGAAATATCACTGCTTAGATTTTCCGATGGAAATGCTACTTGGGAAGTTTCAGCGATTTCACTTTATGAAGCTAGCAGTTGATTAGTTTGAAATTACCAAACTTTCATCATCTGTCTGTATGGTGTATGACATTAGACCTGTTTTTGCTGGGATAACAGCAGGTACCCATTTTCCATTGGTAGTGTAGCATCTTGCTAGCAATCGCATTCCTTGAGTGAATAATTTTTAGAGTTTTGATCCTTCCTAGCAATCTGTGCTTGTTGTTGTCATTTAACAATCTCAAAAGTGTCAGGTGGTATCAAAAGTTCAAACTTTGTTATTAGCTTTCTTTTGAACAACAGCATTGCTGGTGAACTCTGCATGTGCAGTATTCCGTTAAGACATTAAGAATTTGTTCATTCGTTTTGCCAATGTACCTTGGTCCTTTGATGCCTTAATGGAATGTTTAAGTGGCTGTTCAAATAGTTCGGCCAATCAGTTTGTTGCAGGATGGTATGGAGCTGATTTGGCTGTATAAAGTAAAGTCGCCATAGTCCCAAATGACCATAGGCTGCTTTCCCCTTTGACAGGGGGAGCTGCTGATTTAACCTGAGGATCACCACACCTCTGGCAAGGGGCAAGGTTGAGAAGGCAGGCCTTCGTGAATAACCTCAGCTGATACGGGAATTGTATCCGCGCTGCTGGCCTTGCTTTGCATCATTAATCAGCTGTCCAGCCAACTGAGCTAAACCGGAAGGAAGAAGGTGAAAGCATTTTACAATTCGTAGTGACTTAAAGAAGGTTAGCAGTGTGAGTTTGGTGCAACGCTTGACGACACACACTTCATAATGAGCTGTTTGTGGACTACACAGTGAAGCTATTCCGAGAAAGCTGCTCACTGTAAGCGATTTAACTCAAAGCTGCTGTGGAAGTTGCCACATATATGGAGTGAACAATAAAAAAGGCTTCATAGATGGGGGCTGGAGTGAAGATCCACAAAGTGGATATCACAAGACTGCAAGGGGACAACCATGCCACTGATGTATACAGGTTGGACACTCAGTGGGGAAATGCTGTAATAAAGAAACAAAATGCAGGAACTGCCAAGGCATGTTGGGATCAGAAATCGTCAACACCAAAGATGTGCAAGAGGACAATAAAAACACCTAAACAGACTAGTAGTGTCTATAAACACCTAAATAGATAGTCGTGACTATAAATTAGTAGGCGAAGTTCAAGAGCACTCAGAAGATGATGTACCCGAGCAACTGCAAGAGCTGAAAATAGGCATCATGTCAGTGTGGACGATCAACACCGTTTATGGGCATTTCCAGAACTTGACTAGCATCAAATTAAGATGGAACTGGATACATGTGCAGCAACAATCATTAATACCCGAGACAATTTCTAATCAAAAGTTGAAGGATCTGTCTTTAAAACCATCAAATATGATCGTAAGGATGTACACAGAAGTCTTACCTTTAAAAGGATGCATTATGGTGAAAGTAAACACAAATGCCCAGATGGAAAGTTGCCACTTCACGTCGTCCATGGAAATTTTCCTGCTTTATTTGGTAGAGCATGGCTGACTAAACTTAAACTCAACTGGGGAGCAATAAATAAATTAGTGGAGTCCCAGAAGAACCTCCAACAGCTGAGAAATATGAGAGGATGTTTGAAGATTCACTAGGCTCCATGGGTATAATTAAAGATCAACTCAAACAGTACATCCAAGTGTCACAAAGCTAGAACTATGCCATCTGCTCTCAGGCCAAAAGTTGAAGAATTAGAAAGGCTGGTCCAAACAGGAGTCATTGAATCCGTTGCTAGAAGTGATTGGGCAACACCAATAATCCCTGTACTGAAACAGTGATGGTTCAACGGGAATATGGAGATTTTAAAACCACTATTAACCCATTATTGTGCGCAGATCACTATCCACTGCCACTGATTGAAAGTTTGCTGGACTTTTTGGAGGACAGAAATTCAGTAAAATTGATCTATTACAGGTGTATTTACTCATAATGTGGCTGAAAAATCATGGGTGCTGCTCACTACCATGACGCACAAAGGTCTGTTTCGTTACAGAAGATTTCCTTTTGGAATAACACTCTTTTTCGGAAATCGATGGATCGTCAAATTCTGAGTGAGCTATGAGGTGCAATGTTATTTTAGATGACATTGCTAGACCGCGAGTCCATAGGCTTGCAACATAGCGTAGTGCGCATTAAAAACATTAGTAACATTTTGGAATTGATAAGTGGCTCAAGGTTGCACTATTGATCTAATTTCTTGGGGTTTGTAGGGTTAGGTTTAGGGGCTAGGGTGACGGTTTAAAGTTTAGGGTTAGTACATTAGGGTGAGGGTTAGGGTTAGTAGGGTTACGGCTAGGATAGGATTTTGAAAAAAACACCCAAAACACTTTTTTTATCCTCTCTGTAACCACATACCTAACCTTAGCTGTAACTCCAACCCCTAACTCAAACACTAACCCTATATTAACCCTTAACAATAAGACTAAGCGAAAACCTAACCTAGCCCAAAGCCCTAAGCCGATGATTGATTCACATACATAACTATTCGGATTCTATGCACCTACAGAATGATTCTGAATCACATTCAGAATGATTCTGATTCACTTTCCGAATGCCGAGAGTCATGGTGGCACAGTGGTTAGCACTGCTGCCGCACAGCATCAGGGACCCAGGTTCAATTCGGGCCTGGGGTCTTATGTTCTCACCCGTGTCTGCATGGGTTTATTCTGGGTGCTCTGGATTCCTCCCACAGTCCAAAGATGTGCAGGTTAGGTGGATTGACCATGACAAATTGCCTTTCAGTGACTAGGGATGTGCAGGTTCGGTTATGGGGTTACCGGGTAAGGATGGAGTGGAAATGGGTAGAGTGCTCATTCGAGAGGGCAGGTGCAGGCTTTATGGGGCGAATTGTCTCCTTCTTTACTGTAGGGATTCTATGATTCCGATTCAAGTTCAAAAATGATTCTGATTCAAAATCAAGAGTGTTATTAAATTAGAAATAATCTAGTAATTAGAAAATGAAGACCGTTACATATTCAAGCAGATGATAAATGGGTAGAAATTCATGAAATGGTATTAATGATGGGTTATAGAAAGGGAGGTTTGGTGGTTCGCGCATGTGGCTCTAGTAGGAGTAATGAAAACTCGAGCAGAAATGCAAAAACATTTTTATTGGCTTGCACTGAATAAGGATGTGGTGGAATTTTTCCATATATGTCACACATGTCAGATATTAGGGAAACCTCAAGCTGTAATCAAACCAGCACCCTTATTATCCATTCCAGCACTTGAGGAACCTTTTACTGTGGTCCTAATTGATTGCATGGGATCCCTACCCAAGACGAAAAGTCTTGACGGAATTAAGAAGGAATCGTATTTGTTGACCGTAATGGATGTGTCTACTGATTTCTGGAGGCCACAACATTCAGCTAAGAGGGTCTAGAGAAATTAACCAAATGTTTTTGCCAGATGTGAACTACCAAAAAAAATCCAATCCGATCAGGGATACAATTTTATGGCGAAGTTATTCAAATAAATTATAGATACCTTAGTAATAAAGCAATTTAACTCAACTGCGTATCATCCGAGGGGCATTAGAAACATAGCATCAAACTTTACAGAGTATAGGGCCTATAGTCAGGAATGTCCAGAGAACTGGGTAAAGAAATTCTATATGTACTATTTGTATTTGGGGATGAACCTAATGAATCAACTTTTAGTCCATTTGAATTTATTTTTGTTGATGAGGTAAGAGGACCACTTAAATTGATCAAGGAAAAATTGGTAAGTCAGTGTTCGGGGACTAAGTTGGACTACGTGTCAAACTTTAGGGGGAGATTACCTGGGGTTGGTGAGTTGGCTAGAAAGCATTCAAAATTGTCACAACGTGTGGTGAAGAAAGAGGCAGATACGAAATCAAAAATTTCTTGTTTTGTCCATTGAGAAAGTATTTGTTTGTTATCAATGGTAGGTGAAATTAGCAGGCCTTATCAAATTGAAAGGAAATTGAGTGCGGTAATTATTTGATAATGGCAGATAGGAAAACTCGGAGTATGTCATGTTAATATGCTTAAATGTAGTTTGATGGAGAAGGAACAAAGGAGGTGTTAATTGTTGTAACTAGGGAATAGATACATCCGGATGATTATGAATTTGACATTCCTCAAATTAGGTTCGACAATGAGGAAGTAACAAGAAATTAGGATAAATTATTGAATTACCTTCCGGAAGAAAATAAAAATGACCTAAAAGAGTGATAAAAGTCACAGAGCTGTATGTGGGAATACATTGTTAAGTAAAACAGTAATTATACATGATGTAGATGTAAGAAATGCTATTCTAATTAAACAGCATCCATACAGGCTATAATCACTAATGTTAGCGCAGGTACAAAAGGAGATTGAAAGCATGCTTAAGAATGATGATATTGAAGTGAATTGCAGCGATTGGAGATCACCTATTGTGATGGTACCAAAACTAGATGGAACACAATAATTGTATGTGAACTATAGAAACGTCAATGCAGTTACAAATTCGGATTTGTATCTTATTCCTTATTTAGAAGACTGTGTTAAAAAGGTGGAACAAGTGCATTTTATTACCAAACTTGACTTAATAATAATTTTGACTTGAAAATAAAATAAAACATTGAGGTTTCTGTACAATTTGCAAGCCATTGTTGGGGTAAGGACAACTACTCAACCTACTACAAATATCACCAAACCCATGTGAAAGACACAACCTGTACTGCCTGACACGCGCACAAAATGGACTGGAGGTGTTAATAAAAGATAGGTTATTTTATGAAAATGTACATCATGAGCTAGTACTCATAGTAATGAACATATCAAAGGCAGCAGGTGGTACAGTGGTTAGCACTGCTGCCTCAGCAACAGGGGCCCGGGTTCAATTCCAGCCTCAAGTAACTGTCTGTGTAGAGTTTGCACTTTCTCAGCTGTTTCTCTATCTTTATTCTGTTTTTTTCCCCCAAATGCATGGTTCCCCTAATAGCACCAGAAAAGAGAAAGAACAACACAAAAAAGACATGCCAGATCAAAAGAACACCAGAAAAAAAGATTGAAAAATAGGCAGAAAGACAGAAAAACACATGCGAAAGTACAGAAAGTCACCAGAAAGAAGAACAGCCGGAGAAAAACACCAGAAACAAACGCCCAAAGGACAGCAAAACTTCTCAATGTGCCAGAAAAAAAGAGGACCATCAGGAAAGAGATACAAACACCTGGAAAGCAAAAGACCTAAGAACACACCTGAGGATCCTGGGATTATATTCATTGGAGTTTAGGAGGTTGAGGGGAGATCTAATAGAAACTTACAAGATAATGAATGGCTTAGATAGGGTGGACGTAGGGAAGTTGTTTCCATTAGCAGGGGAGGCTAGGTCCCGGGGGCACAGCCTTAGAATAAAAGGGAGTCACTTTAGAACCGAGATGAGGAGAAATTTCTTCAGCCAGAGAGTGGTGGGTCTGTGGAATTCATTGCCACAGAGGGCGGTGGAGGCCGGGACGTTGAGTGTCTTTAAGACAGAAGTTGATAAATTCTTGATTTCTCGAGGAATTAAGGGCTATGGAGAGAGAGTGGGTAAATGGAGTTGAAATCAGCCATGATTGAATGGTGGAGTGGACTCGATGGGCCGAATGGCCTTACTTCCGCTCCTATGTCTTACGGTCTAACACCGGAAAAAATATTAGAAGATACACTTGGAACGAGACAGAAAGCCACCTGATTTTGTTTTCAAGAATGACTTGTCCGTGTGCTCCTCATGACACATTTCCCTGACTGTACTGCTTTACTGTAATCTACCTTAGATCTGCATGCAGGCTGTGTCCTGAAAATCAGCAGTTTTTCACTTGCAGGTTTCCGATTTCTTCCCTTTTCCATTACGAAGCAAGAAATTCCTGATTTTACAACTAAGCACTGTTAGAATATTGTTACGCCACCCTGGGCAAATGTGTGGTCAATTCCAGCCCCAGGTGCCCTGGAGTCACAATACATGTGAATTAACCAAAAATTCTTCTTAAAATTCTGGAAATCTTTGACCCTTGCCGCCAAATATTTACAGTCACCAGGTTTGTAAGTTGAAACACAATTACTGTTTAAATAACTAGAACAAATATGAAATATATGGTAAACACAGCTGCTCAATGTCGAGCTAATACCCAACTCCCCTTTAACTGCTCCAGCCACTACACACACAGACAAGGCAGACAAACTCAGAAGGAGGGGGGAAGGGTTGAAAAATAATCAGGATTAAAGTGAAAAGATAAGTGTCCTTGCTTCAGACAGTGAGTCCTTTAATGCACGTCCTACAGAGTATGTGTGGAGTAAAGTCTCTGGAATACAGAATGTAATCTTTTTTTGCATCTCTGCAGTATATCTTACTCATAGTTTTTCAAGGACAGGCCTCTAGCTTCACATCAGCTTTGCTCTTAGAGTGTTATCAGATTCTGGTCTCTGCTTCACACAATCTTGTTTTGGAGAGAGCGTGCTCTTCCACTTAGATTTCTAGGTAGAATTCATCAGATCTTTGAGATAGAGAGTTAGTACTCCTCCATCCAGGCTTAAGAACCAAAGTAAAATTAGAAACCCAGCCTGAGAAACATATCAGAACCATCACTGGGCAGGGCATAGACATCGGAGCCAATTCATCGGCCACCACCCAAGTCCATCAATCTGAGTCATCACTGATGTCACCTGCTGCTGCAATCTCTGCTTGAATTGAAAGGTGCTGCGCCACCTACAAGCTGCTTTGCCTTAAAGATACACGTTGCATTAAAGTAATCAATGGATCAAAATGGTAAATGCAAAAATAAAAAGGAATGGGAAATAAGGAAATAAACAGGAAACATTTCATGGCACGGACATTTCATTGAGGTATGCAAACACAAATCACAAACACATTATACAAGTCCTGTTCCCAAACTCCACATTAGCAACTAGCTAGTCTCTAAACACGTGACAGCGCATCCACAATCATGTTTTCCTTTCCGGGAATATGTACAATTTTAACATTGAATTGTTGGAGTAATAAACTCCAACAAAATAATCTTGGGTGGGATTCTCTGACCTGCCAGCCCTATTTTACGGTGGGGCGCGCCCCGCCGGCAGTGGGATCCTCTGTTCCGGCAGCCGGCCAATGGGGTTTCCCTTTATGGCCATCCCATGCCGTGGGGAAACCCGTGGGCATGCGTGCGCTCTCGGTGGAGCAGAGGATCCCACTGACTGAGAATTCCACCCCATGTGCTTCGTGTCTTAAACTTCTCTATAAACACAAGTGCATTATGATCTGTAAATGTCGGGGCGACCAGCACCGGTTCGTCCTCCAACATGGCTGTCGATCTCCCAAACTCTACTTGGCGTCTGTGGACGATGACAGTTTCACCTGTTCCTGCAACATGCATTGTATTTCAATCTCTAAATGAGGCAATTTGTGGTTTTAATTAAGATGGGTGTGGCTTTAGTATTTTGCAGTTTCTTAGGTCTACAACCTGAAAAGCCAACAGTGCTTCTGATGTTTCCTTACAACTCTATCCATACTCTTTTGGTCCTTTGGTTAATGAGTTAGCCTTTTCTGATTGTCCCATGAATATTTAACCAAATGTCGAGGATCTCCTGCAAGTAGTATTGCCAATGCGAGAAATTTTAGATTTGGTTTTAACCAATAAACACTCTTCAGCCCCTCCAGCTTTCCATTCTCTCCTTTCCTTCACATGATTACCTTCAGCAACAAGTGCAGCTGAGGGTTTAATCCTTTATTTGCACAATTCCTTGTATGTTAACTTTTACCTCCTCATCCGAGCCTTCGTAATCCCTTATCTCAGATGGTAATATGGACTGAAACAACTTGTACTTTCCAGATTTCTTTTTCTTATAGGTGTTTTTCTTGATTTTCATGTTTTACAAATTCCCATCTGTGGGGGAGGGGGGTGTTACTCATCTCTCTTCCCCCCACCCCCCGTACAGAGTGCGACATGCATATATTGTACAGCTGTGTTGTGATCTGGTACCCTCTGGCCTGTTTTCGGATTCCTTCTCCATGGCTCTTCCACCGACCTTCTGCCTCACCGAATTCTGACGCCCCCCTCCCACCCCCCGCTCTGTTGGCTATGAACAGCCCTCATCCAACCCATTGATAGTGAATTTTATTTTCTCTCCAGTTGGAGGAATTTTGACAGTTAGAACAGTCAGTCTGTAGCTTTGGGTGGTGCTGCCGATCGCCAGCCGAGCAAGATTCTTCGACGGACGACTAGGGAGACAAGGACATTGGCCCTACTCCCATGAACAGTTCTGGCTTATCTGAGATGTCGAAGACTGCCACTTTTGGCATGGCTCCACCCTCACAACCTTGGACATTGCCTCAAAGAAATTTATCCAGAACCCAACAAGTCTTGGGCAGGCCCAAAACATGTGAGTATTGTCATGATATCCGTATTAACATATCATGGTGCAATCTCACACACACACTGATGGACAGGTAGATGGACCAACCAACACACAACATCACAGCCAATCACCAGTGAGAGCACACGCACTATAAAACAGGGAACACCACAGTTCCCGCTCATTCCACCAGGAGATAGCTCAGAGCACAGAGCTCACTGCGTGCCACTCAGACATACACCATGTGCTAAGTGCTTCTCTAAGATAGTGCTAGGGCTGGGTCCACAGGTTAACTAGTGAAGTACGAACCACAGCCAGAAGTTAACAGTTGTTATTATACAGAATAATAAAACAGAGTTGTACCATCTACAACCGTGTTGGTTTGTTTGTGTATCGGAACACCCAACACTACAAGTATGGTTGGCTGGGCCTCCCTGACATGATTCACATTTGTCCTCCATCTCCGGGAAGAACCTGTTCATTCGGGTTCTGGTCAGGCGTACTCTGTGCACCACCTTTCGTTGCTTTAGGCTTAGCCTTGCACATGTGGAGGTGGAAGTTGCCCTGTTCAGTGCTTCGATCCACAGTTCCCACCCTACTTCTATCCCTAGTTCTTCTTCCCACTTTCCTCTTGTCACATCCAGCGGGGAGTGTGCCTCTTGGCCCATACAGGTCTCCGCAGATCCCCCTCACTAAGTCACCCGCATCCAACAGCTCCACTTCCATGGAGTGTCCCGGTGTTGTTTCCCTCCGGAGTGATGTGTCGTAGCTTGTTTCCTTTGGGCAGTTGAAACCTTTCTCAGTTCTCCTAGTGTCGCTAGTCTGTCATCCGTGTAAAAGTCACTAACAGTCAATGCCCGTCCTGTCTCCACCTTTTGAAGGTTGCGTCCATTGTGACTGGCATAAACCTATGGTTCTTGCATGGTGGACATTCGGTCAGGCCAAAGTGTTGTCTTAGCTAGTCCCATGTCTGGAGCATGGCTACCACTACTGGGCTTTGAATGTTTGGTTGGTGGAGATGGGAGTGCTGTCGTGACTAGGACTCCGAGGGATGGGAGTGCTGTCATAACTAGGGCTCAGAGGGATGTCTTTATGCAGGAACTCCCCTCAATTCTCACCCATGCTGCTTCTGGCTCCTTTACCCGTCCCCTCACTCCTTCTGCTGTGGCCACCCTGTGGTAGTATTGTAGGTTTGGGAGGGCCAGGCCTCGCATATTTACTTTTCTTTGTTGGACCTTTTTGGGAATCCTTGCCCCCCCACACACACACACACAAACGCCATGATCAATTTGTCTACCATGTTGAACAAGGCCTTGGACATGTAGATCAGAATGGTTCTGAAGAGGAAGAGGAACCTGGGTAGCACATTCATCCTGATTGCCTGCACTCTCCCCATCAAGGAGAGTGGGAGTGTTTCCCACCTCTGCAGGACTTTTAAAAAAAACTTTCCCCCACCAGACTGGTCAGATTCCATTTATAGTTCCATGTCCAGTCGTGGATAATTAGATCTCCAAGTAGCGGAATTTGTTATGGGCTTGTTTGAACGGCAGTCCTGCTCAGGTTGAGTTTGTAGCTCAAGAAGGCTCCAAACTCTCTCGGGTCCTTCATGATCCCTTCCATGCTGGCTGGGATCCGCGATGTAGAGGAGCAGGTCATCCACATAGTGAGACTCTCTGCTCTCTGTCCCCCCCACCTCTGGATCCCCATCCAGCTTTTCGCCGACTTGAGGGCGATTGCTAGTGGTTCGATTGCCAGGGCGAACTAGCGGGCCTCCCTGCCTTGTGCCTCTGTGCAGCTGGAAATAATTAGAGCTGGCTTTGGTCCATATGCTCGCCAGGAATCATGTACAGGAGTTTCACCCATGTGGTGAGCCCTGATCCAAGCCCAAACCACTCCAATACCACTGAGGTACAACCACTCGACTCAGTCGAAGGCCTTTTATGTGTCCAGGGAGATGATTACTTCTGGTGTTCTCTCCCCGAATGGGATCATTATCATGATTAGCAGGTGCCTGATGTTCGATGTTAGCTGCCTACCCTTGACAAAGCTCGTCAGGTCCTCTGCAACCATCTCTGGTACGCATTCTCCAACTGCCTAGTCAGGATTTTGGCCCGTAGTTTTGCATCCATATTGAGCAGCGAGATGGGTCTGTAGGACCCGCATTCAGTCGGGTCATTGTATCAGCGAGATTGAGGCTTGTGCTAGAGTTGGTGGCAGCGTAACCGTTGCTGATGAGTCTGCGAACACCTCCTGCAAGTACGGGCCAGTGCTTCGCGAATGTTTTGTAGAAGTCTGATGGGAATCCATCTGGTCCTGGTGCCTTCTTCGCCTCCATGGATTTAATGTTCTCCATGACTTCCCCCAGTTCTAGTGGTACTTCCAGCCCCTGTTTCCTGTCCAGTCCGTTGAGGAACTGCTTCATCCTCGAGTCCTCCGCGGGGGCTTGGAGGTGTACAGAAGGCCTCAAATGCTTTGTTGACCTTTTCTGGTTCAGCTACCAATCTGCCTTGTTGTTCCTAACCTGCGCCTTTTCTCTTATGGCTGCCTGCTTTCCAACTGGTGGGCCAGCAGGCGGCAGCCTTGTCTCCATGTTCATAGAAGGTCCCCTGTACCTGGCAGAGTTTCACCAAAGGGTGAAAACTGCAGCAAGCAGCAATTATGGCTGACGATTATGAGCTAATCCATAAATTTAAACCTTTGTCCCATCATTCCCATAATTTTGAAAAGGGTAGGAAGTGAGAGGAAGGCAGGTAGCCAGGCTAGAGAATGGATAGCTGGAAGTGCTCTAAGATCTCCTCCTCAGGCAAGGAAAGAAGGCACCAAAGCTGAAGGTGAGACTTGGAAACCTAGGTGGCACCATTGTAACCAGGTGGGACATGTTCGTTCAGCATGTTGGAAGTTGCAAGGAAAGCCCATGGGACTTGTGGGGGTTCATAGCGAGGATTCTGAAAAGGTAATGAAGTGGAATACTATGGTGTAGTAGGTACTGTTAACTGAACTTAGGAGACCTGAGGTGAACACTGCTGTGGGAGAAGGTGTGAGGAATGAGGTAGATGAGAGATATGCTGGTCTTGTGTCTAAGGAGGTCACCCACTTTCCTCATCTGATGTAGCCAAACCCATAACAATTTTAAGGGACACGCGTATTAGAGACGGATTTGTTTTTCCCTCCCGAGAGCTCAGTGAAATCTGAGGTATTCATGAATGGGATAGGTGGAAGTTGTACCCCCATTCCAGTACATTTGAAGTGTGATTTAATGTCGGGTCCCATCGTTTTCGGAGTGGTTAAGGGATTCCAGTGGAAGGAGATTTGCCTTTTGGGGAATGATTTAGCAGGAATTAAGGTTGTAGCTTCACCCATGATTACAGAGCTCTAAGAAAGTATTGCAGTAGATTCCAATTGTATGGCATGTGGGAGTTAGGAAAATCCATTGGGCAGTAAACGACCCAAGGAAGGAGATATTGACAGCTATTGATCACAGATCAAATGACAGTAGTAATGAACCAGATTTTGAGCATTCTCAGGCTAAAGGTAACCATAAGGATGAAGCGTCAGGCGAGAGTCATGACTTTATTTTGGTTCTGATTATGAAGTAATGGTAAACAACTGTTACAAGACTGTTGACATCCTGGCCTCAACTCCACTGTCCTACACGTTCTCCATACCCCTTCAACCCATTACCAATTAAAAGTCTGTATAACTCCTCAAATTGACTCACTGTCCCTGCATCCACCGCACTCTGGGGTAGCGAATTCCACAGATTCACAACCATTTTGGAGAAGTATTTTCTCCTCAAATCTGTTTTAAATTTGCTACCTCTTATTCTAACCTCTCATTTTAGAATGCCCCACAACAGGAAGCATCAGCTCCACATCTACTTTATCCATACATTTTAGCATCTTGTATACCTTGACATCTCCCCTCATTCTTAGAGAGTATGGGCCTAAACTGTTCAATCACTCCTCATACGACAAACCCCTCATCTCTGGAATCACCCTAGTGAACCTCCTCTGAACTATCTTCAATGCCACTACATCTTTCCGCAAATAAGGGGACCAAAACTGTGCATAATACTCCAGGTGCGGTCTTACCAATGCCTTGTCCAGTTGCAACAACACTTCCTTACCTTTATATTCTATTTATATGCTATAAATGCCAACATTCCACTTACTTTCCTTATTATCAGCCGCACCTACATGCTAGTTTTCTGTGACTCCTGGACGAGGACACCCAGATCCCTCTGCATCGGAGCACCCCAAAGTCTCTCCCCATTTAGATAATAAGTTGCCTTTCCATTTTTTTCAACCAAAATGCATGACCTCACACTTACCAACGTTAAACTCCATCTGCCATATTTTGGCCCTCTCATCTATATCATTTATAAGGTTCTTATTTCTGCAACTTACTGTCCCACCTATTTTTGTGTCATCTGCGAATTTGGCTATAGAACCTTCTCTCCCTGTATCCAAGTCGTTAATATAGATTGTAAATAGCTGCGGCCCAAGGACCGAACCCTGTGGCACCCCACTAGTTACATCTTGCCATCCAGAAAAAGATCCATTTATCCCGACACTCTCTCTCTCCTATCCGTCAGCCAGTCTTCTATCCAAGCTAATAAGTTACCCCTAATCCCATGTGATCTCACCTTGTGAATTAACCTTCTGTGCGGCATCTTATCGAAAACCTTCCGGAAGTCCAGATATACTACATCTACAGGATCCCCATTATCCACTTTGCTTGCTACATCTTCAAAGAATTCAAGCAAATTAGTCAAACATGATTTGCCCTTCATAAAACCGTGCTGCCTCTGATGGATAGCGCTTTGGCTTTCAAAATGTCATGATATTACATCCTTGATAATTGATTCTAACAATTTTCAAACAACAGATGTGAAACTAACTGGTCTCTAATTTCCCACATTCTGCCTCCCTTCCTTTTTGAATAAGGGCATTATGTTAGCATTTTTCCAATCAACTGGAACCTTTCCCATGTCCATGGAATTTTGGAATATCATAACCAATGGATCCTCTATCTCTGCGGCCACTTTCTTTAACACCCTAGAATGTAGGCCATTAGGCCCTGCGGACCTTTCTGCCCTCAATCCCAAGAGTTGGTTGAGTACTGTTTCCCTATTGATGCTGATTGTTCTAAGTTCCACCCTTTCTATTACCTCTGAATTGCCCGTTCCTATAGGAATGTTACTCGTGTCCTCCCGTGACAACTGAGGCAAAGTATTGATTTAGCACCTCTGCCAGTTCTGTGTTCCCCACTATTACTCACCAGTTTCATCTTCCAAGGAACCTCCTTGTTTAGCCATGGATGTTTTTATACCCCTCTTCCCATCTTTCTTCCTCACTGGGATATATTTTAGTTGTGAGGAATTGAGTATCTCCTTAAACAACAGCCACTGCTCATTTTAGCCTACCTTTTAGCCTTCCGGCCCAGTCTATACGGGCCAAATCTGTCCTCAAGCCTATGTAATTTCCTTTGTTTAATTCCAGAACACTGGTGTGGGACGCCCCCAAACTGAATCTTGAATTCTTTTTTTTTTTTAATAATATTTTATTGAAAATTTTTGGTCAACCAACACAGTACATTGTGCATCCTTTACACAACATTGTAACAATACAGATAATAATGACCTTTTTAAATTTAAACAAAAACAACAACAAATAAATAAATATTAAATAACAAAAAATAAAAACTAGCCCTAATTGGCAACTGCCTTGTCTCAGGCCACACCCGCCCCCATCCCCCCCCCATCCCTCCCCCCCCCCCCCCCAAGTCCTGGGCCGCTGCTGCTGCCTTCTTTGTTCTCCCCTATCTATCTTTCCGCAAGATATTCGACGAACGGTTGCCACCGCCTAGTAAACCCTTGAGCCGACCCCCTTAGGACAAACTTAATCCGCTCTAACTTTATGAACCCCGCCATATCATTTATCCAGGTCTCCACCCCCGGGGGCTTGGCTTCTTTCCACATTAGCAATATTCTGCGCCGGGCTACTAGGGACGCAAAGGCCAAAACATCGGCCTCTTTCGCCTCCTGCACTCCCGGCTCTTGTGCAACCCCAAATATAGCCGACCCCCAGCTTGGTTCGACCCGGACTCCTACTACTTTCGAAAGCACCTTTGTCACCCCCATCCAAAACCCCTGTAGTGCCGGGCATGACCAAAACATATGGGTATGATTCGCTGGGCTTCTCGAGCACCTCGCACACCTATCCTTCACCCCCAAAAATTTACTGAGCCGTGTTCCAGTCATATGTGCCCTGTGTAATACCTTAAACTGAATCAGGCTTAGCCTGGCGCACGAGGACGACGAGTTTACCCTGTTTAGGGCATCTGCCCACATCCCCTCCTCAATCTCCTCCCCTAGCTCTTCTTCCCATTTCCCTTTTAGTTCGTCCATCATAGTCTCCCCTTCGTCTCTCATTTCCCTATATATATCCGACACCTTACCGTCCCCCACCCATTTCTTTGAGATGACTCTGTCCTGCACCTCTTGTGTCGGGAGCTGCGGGAATTCCCTCACCTGTTGCCTCGCAAAAGCCCTCAATTGCATGTACCTGAATGCATTCCCTTGGGGCAACCCATATTTCTCGGTCAGCGCTCCCAGACTCGCAAACTTCCCATCCACAAATAGATCTTTCAATTGCGTTATACCTGCTCTTTGCCACATTCCATATCCCCCATCCATTCCCCCCGGGGCAAACCTATGGTTGTTTCTTATCGGGGACCCCCCCAGTGCTCCGGTCTTTCCCCTATGTCGTCTCCACTGTCCCCAAATCTACAGTGTAGCTACCACCATCGGACTCGTGGTATAGTTCCTTGGTGAGAACGGCAATGGAGCTGTCACCATAGCCTGCAGGCTGGTCCCCCTACAGGACGCCCTCTCTAATCTCTTCCACGCCGCTCCTTCCTCCTCTCCCATCCACTTACTCACCATTGAAATATTAGCGGCCCAATAATACTCACTTAGGCTCGGTAGTGCCAGCCCCCCCCTATCCCTACTACGCTGTAAGAATCCCTTCCTCACTCTCGGAGTCTTCCCGGCCCAAACAAAACCCATGATACTCTTTTCTATCCTTTTGAAAAAAGCCTTCGTGATCACCACCGGGAGACACTGAAACACAAAGAGGAATCTCGGGAGGACCACCATCTTAACCGCCTGCACCCTCCCTGCCATTGACAATGCTACCATATCCCATCTCTTGAAATCTTCCTCCATCTGTTCCACCAACCGCGTCAAATTTAGCCTGTGCAATGTGCCCCAATTCTTAGCTATCTGGATCCCCAGGTAACGAAAGTCTCTTGTTACCTTCCTCAACGGTAGGTCTTCTATTTCTCTACTCTGCTCCCCTGGATGCACCACAAACAGCTCACTCTTCCCCATGTTCAATTTATACCCTGAAAAATCCCCAAACTCCCCAAGTAGCCGCATTATTTCTGGCATCCCCTCCGCTGGATCCGCCACATATAGTAGCAGATCATCCGCATATAAAGATACCCGGTGTTCTTCTCCTCCCCTAAGTATTCCCCTCCATCCCTTGGAACCTCTCAGCGCTATCGCCAGGGGCTCAATCGCCAGTGCAAACAGTAATGGGGACAGAGGACATCCCTGCCTTGTCCCTCTATGGAGCCGAAAATATGCCGATCCCCGTCCATTCGTGACCACACTCGCCACTGGGGCCCTATACAACAGCTGCACCCATCTAACATACCCCTCTCCGAACCCAAATCTCCTCAACACCTCCCACAGATAATCCCACTCCACTCTATCAAATGCTTTCTCGGCATCCATCGCCACTACTATCTCCGTTTCACCCTCTGGTGGGGCCATCATCATTACCCCTAACAACCTCCGTATGTTCGTGTTCAGCTGTCTCCCCTTCACAAACCCAGTTTGGTCCTCATGAACCACCCCCGGGACACATTCCTCTATTCTCATTGCCATTACCTTGGCCAAGACCTTGGCATCTACATTGAGGAGGGAGATTGGTCTGTAGGACCCGCATTGTAGCGGATCCTTTTCCTTCTTTAAAAGAAGCGATATCGTTGCTTCTGACATAGTCGGGGGCAGTTGTCCCCTTTCCTTTGCCTCGTTAAAGGTCCTCGTCAGTAGCGGGGCGAGCAAGTCCAAATATTTTCTGTAAAATTCAACTGGGAATCCGTCCGGTCCCGGGGCCTTTCCCGTCTGCATGTTCCTAATTCCTTTCACCACTTCTTCTACCGTGATCTGTGCTCCCAATCCCATCCTTTCCTGCTCTTCCACCTTGGGAATTTCCAGCCGATCCAAAAACTCCATCATTCTCTCCCTCCCATCCGGGGGTTGAGCTTCATACAATTTTTTATAAAATGTCTTAAACACTTCATTCACTCTCTCCGCTCCCCGCTCCGTCTCTCCATCTTCGTCTCTCACCCCCCCTATTTCCCTCGCTGCTACCCTTTTCCTCAATTGGTGTGCCAGCAATCTGCTCGCCTTCTCTCCATATTCATACTGTACACCCTGCGCCTTCCTCCATTGTGCCTCTGCAGTGCCTGTGGTCAGCAAGTCAAATTCCACATGCAGCCTTTGCCTTTCCCTATACAGTCCCTCCTCCGGTGCTTCCGCATACTGTCTGTCCACCCTCAAAAGTTCTTGCAACAACCGCTCCCGTTCCTTACTCTCCTGCTTCCCTTTATGTGTCCTTATTGATATCAGCTCCCCCCTAACCACCGCCTTCAATGCCTCCCAGACCACTCCCACCTGAACCTCCCCATTGTCATTGAGTTCCAAGTACTTTTCAATGCATCCCCTCACCCTTAAGCACACCCCCTCATCCGCCATTAGTCCCATGTCCATTCTCCAGGGTGGACGCCCTCTTGTTTCCTCCCCTATCTCCAAGTCTACCCAGTGTGGGGCATGATCCGAAATGGCTATAGCCGTATATTCCGTTCCCCTCACCCTCGGGATCAATGCCCTACCCAACACAAAAAAGTCTATGCGTGAATAGACTTTATGGACATAGGAGAAAAACGAGAACTCCTTACTCCTAGGTCTACTGAATCTCCACGGGTCCACCCCTCCCATCTGCTCCATAAAATCCTTAAGCACCTTGGCTGCTGCCGGCCTCCTACCAGTCCTGGACTTCGACCTATCCAGCCTTGGTTCCAACACCGTGTTAAAGTCTCCCCCCATTATCAGCTTTCCGGTCTCTAGGTCTGGGATGCGTCCTAGCATTCGCCTCATAAAATTGGCATCGTCCCAATTCGGGGCATACACGTTTACCAACACCACCATCTCTCCCTGTAATTTGCCACTCACCATCACGTATCTGCCCCCGTTATCCGCCACTATAGTCTTTGCCTCGAACATTACCCGCTTCCCCACTAATATAGCCACCCCCCTGTTTTTCGCATCCAGCCCCGAATGGAACACCTGCCCTACCCATCCTTTGCGCAACCTAACCTGATCTATCAGTTTCAGGTGCGTTTCCTGTAACATGACCACATCTGCTTTAAGTTTCTTAAGGTATGCGAGTACTCGTGCCCTCTTTATCGGCCCGTTAAGCCCCCTCACGTTCCACGTGATCAGCCGAGTTGGGGGGCTTCCCACCCCCCCCCCTTGCCGGTTAGCCATCATCTTTTTCCAGCTTCTCGCCCAGTTCCCACGCAGCTGTATTTCTCCCAGACGGTGCCCCCCCGCCCATCCTTTCCCGTACCCACTCCCCCCTTTCCCCAGCAGCAGCAACCCAGTAATTCCCCCCTCCCCCCCCCCCCCGCTAGACCCCCCGCTAGCGTAATTACTCCCCCCATGTTGCTCCCAGAAGTCAGCAAACTCTGGCTGACCTCGGCTTCCCCCCGTGATCACGGCTCGCCCCGTGCGGCGCCCCCTCCTTCCTGCTTCTCTATTCCCGCCATAATTATCATAGCGTGGGAACCAAGCCCGCGCCTCTCCCTCGGCCCCGCCTCCCATGGCCAACGCCCCATCTCCTCTCCCTCCCCACCTCCCCCCATCACCACCTGTGGGAGAAAGAAAAGTTACCATACCGCAGGATTAATCATACAATCCCTCTTCGCCCGCCCCCCACTCGTCCCACCACTTTGTCCAAACGTTCATTTTCGTAGTCCAATCATTCCAATTTTTCTTCTACAATAAAAGTCCACGCTTCATCCGCCGTCTCAAAGTAGTGGTGCCTCCCTTGATATGTGACCCACAGTCTTGCCGGTTGCAGCATTCCAAACTTTATCTTTTTTTTGTGAAGTACCGCTTTGGCCCGATTAAAGCTCGCCCTCCTTCTCGCCACCTCCGCACTCCAATCTTGATAGACGCGGATCACCGCGTTCTCCCATTTACTACACCGAGTTTTCTTCGCCCATCTAAGGACCATTTCTCTATCCTTAAAACGGAGAAATCTCACCACTATGGCTCTGGGAGCTTCTCCTGCTCTCGATCCTCGCACCATAACTCGGTATGCTCCCTCCACCTCCAACGGACCCGTCAGGGCCTCCACTCCCATTAACGAGTGCAGCATCGTGCTCACATATGCCCCGACGTCCGCCCCCTCCACACCTTCAGGAAGGCCAAGAATCCTCAAGTTGTTCCTCCTTGCGTTATTTTCCAGTGCCTCCAACCTCTCCACAGATCGTTTCTGGTGTGCCTCCTGTATCTCCGACTTCACCACCAGGCCCTGTATATCGTTTTCATTCTCTGCTGCTTTCGCCTTCATGACCCGAAGCTCCTGCTCCTAGGTCTTTTGTTCCTCTTTCAGCCCTTCAATCGCCTGTAATATCGGGGCCAACAACTCTTTCTTCATTTCCTTTTTTATCTCCTCCACGCAGCGTTTCAAAAACTCTTGTTGTTCAGGGCCCCATATGAAACTGCCACCTTCCGACGCCATCTTGGTTTCTGCTTGCCTTCCTTGCCGTTGTTCCAAAGGATCCGCTGCAATCCGGCCACTTTCCTCTCCTTTTTCCATCCGTGTCCAGGGGGAACACCCTTCTGATTTACCGCACGGTGTTTTCAGCCGTTAAAATTGCCGTTGGGGCTCCTATCAAGATCCCAAAAGTCCGTTTCACAGGGAGCTGCCGAAACGTGCGACTCAGCTGGTCATCGCCGCACCCGGAAGTCTGAATCTTGAATTCTACCATACTATGGTCACTACTCCCTAGTGGACCCTTAACTATGAGGTCATTAATTAATCCCTCCGCATTACAGAATACCAAATTGAGAGTAGCCTCCTCCCTGGCTGGTTCCCCAACATACATGAAACAATCTCTAATGCATTCAATGAACTCTGCCTCCAGGCTACCCTTGCCAATTTGATTCCTCCAGTCTATGTGCATATTAAAATCATCCATTATTATTGCCATATCTTTCTTGCAAGCCCCCAGTATTTCCTCGTTTGCACTGTGCCCCACTGTAGAACTACTGTTTGTGGACCTATAGATTACTCCTACCAAGGACTTCTTCCCTTTGCTATTTCTTATTTCTACCCAGACTGATTCGACATCTTGATCTCCAGTGTTTATGTCATTCCTCATTACAGCACTGACCCCTTTCCTCGCCAGCAGGGCGACGCCATCTCCTTTTCCATTCACTCTCTCTTTCTAAAATACTGCGTACCCTTGGATATTCAATTCCCAGACCTGGTCTCCCTGTAACCACGTTTCAGTAATCCCCACCAAGTCATAACCTTTTATTTCTATTTGCGCCGTTAGCTCATTAAGTTTGTTACGAATGCTTCTTGCATTCAGAAACAAAGCTTTTAAAATTGTTTTAATGTTAGATTTCCCTGCTCTTCTATTATTTCTTCTTGCATAACGTCATTCACCTGTTCTGTCCCTCGCTTTTATTTTCTGGTAAACATCCACCTTATTGCTAACCTGCATTTCTTTCAAAGGGTTGGTCAGACACGATGGGCCCAATGTCCTCCTTCTGCACTGTAAGAATTCTATAATTGGCAGACAATTTTTCCAAAAGCTAGGAAAAGAGATAGTAACCTGAAAGAAGGGAGTGAATTGGACTTTTCTTTTTTTTTTAAATAAATTTAGAGTGCCCAATTCATTTTTTCCAATTAAGGGACAATTTAGCATGGCCAATCCAACTAGCCTGCACATCTTTGGGTTGTGGGGGCGAAACCCACACAAACACGGGGCGAATGTGCACACTCCACACGAACAGTGACCCAGAGCCAGGATCGAACCTGGGACCTCCGCGCCGTGAGAGTGCAGTGCTAACCACTGCGCCACTATGCTGTCCTGAATTGGACTTTTCTAAAAGTAATTTGTTATCGCTTCTTGCAGTAAACCCATGCCATTCCTTCAGGTGAAGGGATTTCCCAGAGCAAGCTTGCTTTGAAGGAAAGGATACCTTTTTAAAAAATAAATTTAGAGTACCCAATTCATTTTTTCCAATTAAGGGGCAATTTTTAGCATAGCCAATCCACGTAGCCTGCACATCTTTGGGTTGTGGGGGCGAGACCCACGCAAACACGGGGAAAATGTGCAAACTCCACACGGACAGTGACCCAGAGCCGGGATCAAACCTGGGACCTCGGCGCCATGAGGCAGCAGGGCTAATCCACTGCGCCACCATGATGCCCTGAAGGGAAGGATACCTGAGAGTATGGCATCCGTCATTCCGGACGAGGACCATAAGGACTGTGATGTGATACCAGCAAGCGGCTGTTTAACCCACATCCTTTTGAAGGTCTTCGGCACCTCTTTGAGGTAAAATAAACAGACAGCAAGGGAAGTGAGGTCATTGGCAATCAATCCCTTTCAAGAGTTAAGGGAAAGGTGGTTGGAGAACGCTGTAGTGGTTCTGCGGCCACAAATGTAAAAAAGAAATACAAGTTCATTGAGCCAATAATGTACATTCTCTGATTCTGAAAGTGGAGAAGCAAAATTGGAATCTGAACAGCAGAAATCATGTAATTCCGTATTACTAATTGGAGATGCAGGCGGTGATTACGATCTTGCCGATGAGGAGGTAGAAGTTGTCACTGTGATGATATGCATAAGGCAAGTTTGTACATAATGTTATGCATGACCTCTGACCACTAGGTGGAATTGTAAACCCATCAGGTGACCCTGTGGTCTGGGAGTTGGTCGTGCTAGGAGATAAATGTATTTGCAGTAGTACCACAATAGTTGTTTAATGTTAGTTGTTCATTATTTAATTTATCCTAGTTATTTTATCACGCAGTTATTCTGCAATAAATTATTTTAAACTACATGTTCTGTAGTTCATCATTCACTTCGGCCAGTCTGTAGAATATGACATGGTACCAGGATTGATATTTAACAAGAACTCGAAGATTCTGTACAAAAAAATCTGAACCACAAGATAACTCTGCAGGATAAGAAAGGAAACAAATCTTTACGACTAACTTTGCAAGCTACTGGCATCTTGTGCTTGTTGCGCAGTAAAACTTCGAAGCCTGGAATGGAAGGCATCAATGCACCTCAACAGCTTCGGTTTACCGGTAATGTAGACGAAAATTGGAGTATGTTTGTTGCAGGCCTTGGTCTGCAGTCACAACCTGATGAGAGGTGCATCGCATTGCTGCTCACTGTAACAGGTCCCCAAGCAATTGAGATCTTCAATATCTTTGCATTTGAAGACGAGGCTGACGGCAAAAGCTTCAAATAAGTGCTTCAAGATTCGATCAGCTTTGTTCCCCTAGAAAAGCTTAAACCTTTGAGCACTATATATTCCATCCATACACGCACCCAGGATGCAGGAGAGGCATTCAATAGCTTCCTCATTGACTTGCGATTTAAAGCGCAGTAGTGCAATTTCAGCACACTCCAATTGTCAAATAATACGAGACCAGATAGTTTTCGGAATCTCCAATAATGAAGTGTGCGAGCAGCTACTGCGGGAAACAGACCTGCAACTTGAAAGGGCCATTCAAATATGTCACGCTAGTGAGCTTGCTGCAAAGCAGCTCGACACGTTGAATCTCCGTAGCAAAAGCAGAAGAGGCGGAGACGCCATCAGTGTGGTGTCGCAGCTGAAACGTGCTCCCAGTGCGAGCGGCCATTTTGATCGGCTGACCCGATCCTCCATTTTGTGCCCACGGTGTGGCAAACGGCATATGCCACGACAATGCCCTGTTTATGGAAAAACATGTGCCATCTTTAATGGCAGAAATAATTTTGCAACCCAATATTATACAAGGCAAATGCCTGAACAAAGAGAATCAGCGCCATTGATGAGGTATGTCTGGAGAACACATTCTTTGTAGACGTGATCTCCAGCAAAGACAGTTATATCCAGTTATATCAAACAGAAATATATTTGTACCAATCTGCAGCAATAGTGAATTGAAGGCAGATAATCATAAAGGTAAATTGACGGTGCCATTAAAGATAAATGGCATAATGATAACAGTCAAGCTTGACACTGGTACAAGGGCCAACCTCATCAACCTGTCTGACATAAAATAGTTACCAAAACGGTTTATTAAGGGATTGTAATGGTAACAAAATTTCATCGTTAGGAGCATGTGAACTTCATGTCAATGTCAAAACCAAAAGGTACAAGTTGACATTTTCTGTGGTAGCGACGGGCTGCGAGTCTTCAATTGGAATTGAGGCTTGCGAGGAGCTACAGCTCGTCCGACGAGTCTCTAGTGCCCAGACAATGCTGCGACAGGCTCTCATCCCTCGGGAGACTCCATATTGAATGATTTCCCTGAAATTTCCCAAGTTTTAGTACGTTACTATACATGTACAAGGTTCAATTGAATATCTTCGTGAAGGATGGCATAGAGAATCCTGCTCCAGTTTCAGCAACTTGAGAGCGGAGTTGAGTGAGCACAATGGAAAGATTGGCCGGGCATCCTCGGACATCACCACAATGGTACGAAACTGCACACAGTTCAGGAGAGTGCACATCTGGACACAGTGCAGGAACTAAACAAAAGGCACACAATACAAAATGCTTCAGTTCTAAGTGTTGGAGAACTCTGCTAATCCAGAAGCAGAGGTTTTAAAAAAAAAAAGGGGGCAAGGGAGACATTTCAAGCCAAATCCGCAATAAGGTTTGCAGATTAGTCTGCAAAATGCCTCAACCACCAAAAGAAGCATACAAGAGTCCTAAAACATCTGAAGAACATACGGAACTAACACAAGATGACATGTCAATACATGAAGAGCCTGTGCCAGTTCAGCAGACACTGAAGATCTACAAGAATAAGGCTCAAACCAGAAAGACTGAACTTGTAACAGACAGTAAAAAGAAAAATGTCCTGAACGTGTTTATAGTTTATGTGTATCATGATGAAACTTAAAAGTAATTTAATGCTTGTAAATAATTTTCTTTTACAAAGGGGATGTGATGATATGCATAAGGCAAGTTTGTACATAATGTTATGCACGACCTCCGACGACTAGCTGGTAAACCCATCACATGACCCTGTGGTCTGGGAGTTGGGAATAGGTCATGCTGGGAGATAGACGAATTTGCAGTTCCACAATAGTTGTTTAATGTTAGCCATTCATTATTTAATTTATCCTAGTTATCTTATTACACAATTATTTTACAATAAATCATTTTAAACTACATGTTCTGTAGTTCATCATTCACTTCAACCAGTCTACAGAATATGACAGTCACCTAAGGAATAGTGCACTTCAAGTCAACCAACCCTGAGAGGATTGAACCCTCAGCTGCATTTGTTGCTGAAGGTAGCCATGTGAAGGACAAGAGAGGATGTAAAGCTGGAACGGTTTAAAAGGGTCTATTGGTTAAACGTGAACACAATACTTCTCTCAGCATTGACAATCCTACTCCTAGTTTAGTTATGGGAGATCCTCGAAATTCGATTAAACGTTCATTACAAAATCAGGAACGATTGATGGTATTACACGAGAAACCGAAAGAAATAGATAAAGTACAAGTACTGGAATGAGCTGTAGGGAAACACCAGGGGGCAGTATGTTAACTACTGTCGACATCAGAAACTTTGAACCACTAAAACCACGGACACTGGCTCGGTTAGAGACTTGAGGAACAATGTATGTTGGACATGTTGCAGAAACAAACGAAACCGCTGTGGTTCACGGAATGCCAAGAGAGTTTGGGAGATCGACGGCCATATTGGAGGAAGGGTCGGTGCTGGCCGCCTTGGACATTTCAAAACCATTATCAACTTGTGTTTATAGAGATGTTTTGAACTCCAAACACAACATTATTTTTTTGGAGTTTATTATTGCAATTGCTTGATAAAACTGTACATATTCCTGGAAATAATAATGTGTTTGTAGAGGCTTTAACATGTGTTCAAAGGCTGACTCATTACTCGTGTAGAAACGGGGAAAGGCACTTGTGCAAGGCTGAGTTAGATATGGACAATCTACCTAACCTTCACATCTTTGGGACTGTGGGAGGAAACCAGAGCACCCAGAGGAAATCCACGCAGACACGGGGAGAAAGTGCAAACTTTACAGTCACTCGAGGCCGGAATTGAACCCGGGTCCTTGGTGTTGTGAGGCAGCTGTGCTTTTTAATAATAAATTTAGAGTACCCAATTATTTTTTCTCCAATTAAAGGGCAATTTAGCGTGGTCAATCCATCTAACCTGCACATCTTTTGGGCTGTGGGGGTGAAACCCACGCAGACATAGGGAGAATGTGTAAGCTCCATACGGACAGTGACCCAGGGCCGGGATTCAAAACTGGGTCCTCAGCGCCACAGTCCCAGTGCTAACCACTGTGCCACATGCCGCCCTTTGAGGCAGCTGTACAAACCACTGTGCCACTGTATGTGTTGATGTTGTATACTTGCATACCTCCTAATGAAACATCTGTGCCCAGAAGTTTCATGCTTTTAGGGAGGAGGTATGTAAGGATCCTCCCGTTTAATTCCTGTCGGTTCCTTTTTGGCGATTTCAATTTCTGTACCAGGACAATTAATGGGACCTATGCCTTTAACGTGGACTTCACCTTTAATCTGAAACCAGAAATGTGCTGCTTCGTCTGATATCCGTGATGATCCAGACTGATGGACATGGCTGGCGGCCAATGCGCTGTTTTAAATTGCCGGTCCCTTGGCTGATACTCAATGATGATTGGTGCTAATCATTCTGGAATGTCCTGCAGAGCTAGGAACGCTTGATCTTGCTTTCAGTTTTAAAAATATAGCAGCAGATCAACACCCATGCTGGAGATCGCTCCAGGAAAAACGGATCAAGCCAGCTTTTTCTCTCTACCCAGCCTGTTCATATTTAATTCATGGAGGCAGAGCTGGAGGGAACATTTTGGTCGGTGCAGGCTTGGTGGGCTGACGGGCCTGTTCCTGTGCTGTAATTTTCTTTGTTCTTTGTTTTCTTTTTCTTTGAAATGTTAACAGACTTCTCTAAAAGTCTTGTGGAAGCTGCATGTCGGATACAGAGATAGGGTTAACTGTCACATAGAAAGGCATGGACTAGTCGGGTATGGTCAGCATGGATTTGTTAAAGGAAGGTCTTGACTCTCAAATCTGATTAAGTTCTTTTGAGGAAGTGACCAGAAGGGTTGATGTGTAAGGCAGCACGGTAGCATAGTGGTTAGCACAGTTGCTTCACAGCTCCTAGGTCCCAGGTTCGATTTCCGGCTGTATCACTGTCTGTGCGGAGTCTGCACGTTCTCCCTGTGTTTGCGTGGGTTTCCTCCGGGTGCTCCGGTTTCCTCCCACAATCCAAAGATGTGCGGGTTAGGTGGATTGGCTATGCTAAATTAGCCTTAGTGTCCAAAAAAATGTTAAGTGTGGGTTATGGGGATAGGGTAGATACGTGGGCTACGGTAGGGTGCTCTTTGTAAGGGCCGATGCAGACTCGATGGGCCGAATGGCCTCCTTCTGCACTGTAAATTCTATGATTCTATGACAAGACCCATGACAGATTGGTCAAAAAAGTAAAACACCATGGGATATAGGGAAATGTGGCAAGCTGGAAAAACAGTTAGCTTTCTAACAGGAAAAAGGTCAATGCCTGCCCTCGCAAATGGAAAGTTATTGCAAGTGGTGTTCCACAGGGCTCGGTGTTGGGACCTTTATTGTTTCAGTTACATTCATGTCCAAATTATTAATATATAAGATTATAAATTTGCAGACAGTACAATGATTAGCCGAATAGTGAACAGTGTAGAGGATAGTGATAATCTCAAATGATAAAGATGGGTTTGTTGAGTGGGCGAAGTGGTAGATGGAATTTAACACAAGTATGCAGTCATGTATTTAGGGTGATCAAACAGTTATAGGGAGTACACAACAAATGGGAATATACTAAGAGGGGTAGATGAAGGGAGATATCTTGGAGTACAAGTACAGAGGTTTCTAATTGCAGCAGTTCAAGTATACAAGGTTTTAAAGAAAGCATATGGAATGCTCTCCTTCATTGGCAGAGGTATAGAAAATAAAAGTAAGGATATATTGGAATAATATAAAACACTGGTGAGGCCACAACTGGAGTATTGTCTGCAGTTCTGGTCACCACATTACAGGAAGGACATAATTGCTCTGGAGAGAGTGCAGAGGAGGTTTACAAGAATGTTGCCAGGGCTAGAAAAGTATAGCCAGGGCTAGAAAAGGAGAGATTGCATAGGTTGGGGTTATTTTTCTTGGAACAAAGAAGGCTGAGGGGTGACTTAATTGAGGTGTACAAAATTATGAAGGGAAGAAATATAGGGCTGAATTCCTCCACCACGCCGCCGCAAGATCGCCACGAGTGAGGCGTGGACAATGGAAAGGTCTATTGACGCGGGATGGGATTCTCCAGCTGCCGGGCAGGCACGGCTGGAGAATCCGGCCCATAGTGGGCAGGATAAAATGGTTTCCCTTGGTGGAGAATTCTAGAACCAGTGAACAAAGATTCAAGATAAGTGGCAGAAGGTGTAGAGGGGACATGAGGAATAAGTTTTTATGCAGAGGGCAGTGAGAGTCTTGAATCTGCTGCCCGAGTTGGTGGTGGAGATAGAGACCCTAAACTCCTTAAAAAAGTTACATGGGGCGAGATTCGCCGGTATCGGCGCGATGTCCGCCGACTGGCGCCCAAAATGGCGCAAATCAGTCAGGCATCGCGCCGCCCCAAAGGTGCGGAATGCTCCGCATCTTTGGGGGCCGAGCCCCAACCTTAAGGGGCTAGGCTTGCGCCGGACGAATTTCCGCCCCGCTAGCTGGCGGAAAAGGCCTTTGGTGCCCCGCCAGCTGGCGCGGAAATGACATGTCCGGGTGGTGCATGCGCGGGAGCGTTAGCGGCCGCTGACGGCATTCCCGCGCATGCGCAGTGGAGGGAGTCTCTTCTGCCTCCGCCATGGCGGAGACCGTGGCGAAGGCGGAAGGGAAAGAGTGCCCCCACGGCACGGATCGGTGGGCCCCGATCGCGGGCCAGGCCACCGTGGGGGCACCCCTGGGGCCAGATCGCCCCACGCCCCCCCCCCCCCCCCAGGACCCCGGAGCCCGCCCGCGCCGCCTTGTCCCGCCTGTAAGGTAGGTGGTTTAATCTATGCCGGCGGGACAGGCATTTTAGCGGCGGGACTTCGGCCCATCTGGCCTGAGAATCGTGGGGGGAGACTGCCAACTGGCGCAGCGCGATTCCCGCCCTCGCCGAATATCCGGTGCCGGAGAATTCGGCAACCAGCGGGGGCGGGATTCACGCCAGCCCCCGGCGATTCTCCGACCCGGCGGGGGGTTGGAGAATCTCGCCCCTGGATCTGTACCTTAAGTGCTGTAAGCTACAGTGTTGTGGACCGGGAGCAGGAAGGCTCTTGGAGCTATAGGGAATGGGAGGAAGGTGGGATCAGGGTATTGAACTTGATGATCAGTCACAATCATAAAGAATGACGGAACAGGCTTGAAGGGCAGAATAGTGTCATCCTGCTTCCATTTTGATTGTACGTTTCTATGTTTTAAGGTGAAAAGATAAGCGTCCTAGCTTCAGTCCTTTAGTGAACTTCCTACACAGTACAAATGTGGAATAAAGTATATGGAAATCAGAATGTAATGATCTTCTTTGCAGCTCAGCAGCATATCCTACACTCAGGTTTTCAAAGAGAGGCCTCTGGTTTCACATCAGCCACTCTCAAGAGTGTTATCAGATTCTGGTCTCTGTTTGCACATTAGCCTTTTTTGCAGAGAGAGTGTTTTCAGATTCTGGATTCTGCTTCATAACAGCCTTTTTTGGAGAGAGAGAGCTCTTACACTGGATTAATGGAGGGAATTCATCAGATCTTTGAAAGAGAGAATTAGTACTTTTCCATCCAGTTTTCAGAATCAAAGTGAAACTAGTAAACCAGCCTTGTGACTGCGAAATATGTCAGTGGGTTCAGAACCACCAATCGTCACTGGCCCTCGGGCAGGGCACAGACATCGGAGCAAATTCATTGGCCACCAGCCAAGTCCATCAATCCGAGTCAAAACTGATGTCACCTGCTGCTGCAATTCGCTACCCTTGAATTTAAAGGCACAGGCCAGCTACAAGCTGCTTTGCTTTAAAGATAGGCTGCATTAAAGTATCTGGTCCATTATTCATCCATGGATCAAAATGTTAATAGCAAAAAATAAAAGGAAGAGGAAATAAGGGACCCTTACAATATGCTTTCAAATTTCCAGTTTTTTTCTGTGCTTTGTGCAATCTGAAATGTGCAGCTCTTGCTCTGCTAACAATCCAACACTGAATTGTTTAATTTCATAGTCCACAAACCATGGGGTCACTGCAAAGCTTTTTCCTGGTTTGTCACTGCTCGGCAATTTGGAATACGCTCATCTGCTTCAGAACTGAACTACCCGGCAAAAAGGAAGGCACCTTTTATTCTCTTCTCCACAAAACTGAAATGCATCTGGGACTCCATACCCTATTTTTTTTTTAAAAATAATTTTTATTGGGGTTTTCACAAAATATCAACAACAGAATGAAAAGGGAACCCAATAGAATTAAATACCCCCATACATAAGTAATAAATTAACACCCCGAATTAACACAAAACAAACATAGCAAATATATCCACCCCTTCAGATCCCCCAGGGTAAATAAAAATAAAATAGACCCCCCCACCCCCGGGTTGCTGCTGCTGCTGACCATTGTCTACCGTTCTGCCAGGAGGTCCAAGAACGGTTGCCACCGCCTAAAGAACCCTTGTACCGATCCCCTTAAGGCAAATTTCACCCTCTCCAATTTAATAAACCCCGCCATATCGTTGATCCAGGATTCCACGTTTGGGGGCCTCGCATTCCTCCACTGAAGAAGAATCCTTCGCCGGGCTACCAGGGACGCAAAGGCCAGAATACTCTTTCGCCTCCTGCACTCCCGGCAACCCCAAATATTGCGAGCCCCCAGCCCGGCTTGACCCTGGATCCTACCACCCCCGACACCGTCCTCGCTACGCCCTTCCCAAATTCCTCCAGCGCTGGGCATGCCCAGAACATATGGGTGTGATTTGCTGGGCTCCCTGAGCACCTAACACACCTGTCCTCACCCCCAAAGAACCGGCTCATCCTTGTCCTGGTCATGTGTGCCCTGTATGAGGTTGAGCCTCGCGCACGAAGAGGACGAGTTCACCCTCCATAGGGCATCTGCCCACGTCCCCTCTTCGATCTCCCCTCCCAACTCCTCCTCCCACTTACCTTTCAACTCCACCACCGAGACCTCCTCCTCCTCCTGCATCACCTGGTAAGTTTCCGAGATCTTCCCCACACTAACCCACCACCCCGAGAGCACCCTGTCCTGTACTGTGTGTGGCAGCAGCCGCGGGAATTCCACCACTTGCCGCCTGGCAAGCGCCATTAGCTGTAAATATCTAAAGGTGTTCCCCGGTGGAAGCCCATACTTCTCCTCCAGCTCACCAAGGCTCGCGAACTTCCCGTTCACATACAGGTCCCCCAACCTTCTTATCCCTGCCCTGTGCCACGCTGAAAACCCTCCGTCTTTTCTCCCTGGGACAAACCGGGGTTCACACCGAGGCCCCAACCTCCCCCCTGTGCCGCCTCCACTGCCCCCAGATTTTGAGGGTAGCCGCCAGCACCGGGCTCGTGGTATACCTCACTTGAGGCAGCGGCATCGTTGCCAGCGCCCCCAGACTCGTACCCTCTCAAGACGCCATCTCCAGCCTCTTCCATGCAGCCCCCTCCCCCTCCATCACCCACTTGCGCACCATCGCCGCATTGGCGGCCCAGTAGTACCCACAGAGGTTGGACAGTGCCAGCACCGCCCCCCCCCCATCCCTACTCCGCTCCAGGAACACCCTCGGAGTCCCTCGCGCCCACACAAACCCCGTTATGCTCCTGTTGACCCACCTAAAGAAGGCCTTCGGGATAAACATGGGGAGGCACTGGAACAGGAACAAAAACCTTGGGAGCACCGTCATCTTAACTGACTGCACCCTCCCCGCCAGGGACAGCGGCAGCGCGTCCCACCTCTTGAACTCCTCCTCCATTTGCTCCACCAGCCTCGTGTAATTAAGTCTATGCAGGGCCCCTCAGCTGCTGCCCACCTGGATCCCCAAATACCTGAAGCTCCTCTCCGCCATTTTTAGTGGAAGCTCGCCAATCCCCCTCTCCTGGTCCCCTGGGTGAACCACAAACAACTCGCTCTTCCCCATATTGAGCTTGTACCCTGAGAAATCCCCAAACTCCCTGAGGATCCTCATTACCTCCGGCATTCCCCCCATCGGGTCCGCCATATATAGCAGCAAGTCGTCCGCTTGGTGCGACACCCTATGCTCCTCCCACCCCAACCCCTCAGTGCCATAGCCAGGGGTTCAATCGCCAGTGCAAAGTGCAGGGGGGACAGGGAACACCCCTGCCTCATCCCTCGATGCAACCGAAAGTACTCAGACCTCCACTTATTCGTGGCCACACTCGCCATCGGGACCTCGTACAACAACCTAACCCACCTGATGAACCACTCCCCAAACCTGAACCTCTTCACCACCTCCCACAAGTATCCCCACTCTACCCTATCAAAGGCCTTCTCAGCGTCCATCATCACCACTATCTCCGCCTCCCCTTCCCTCGCCGGCATCATAATAACGTTCAGGAGCCTCCGCACATTCGCATTCAACTGCCTCCCCTTCACGAACCCCGATTGGTCTTCGTGGATCATTTGTGGCACACAATCCTCAATTCTCGTGGCTAAGACCTTCGCCAGCACCTTGTCATCTACATTTAACAACAAAATCGGCCTGTAAGACCCACACTGCCGGGGATCCTTGCCCCGCTTCAGGATCAAGGAGATCAGTGCCCGGGACATCGTCGGGGGCAAGGCCCCCCCCTCCCTTGCCTCATTGAAGGTCCTCACTAGCAACGGGCCCAACATATTTCTTGTAGAATTCGACCGGGAAACAGTCTGGCCCCGGTGCCTTCCCCACCTGCATGCTCCCCATCCCTTTGGCCAGCTCCTCCAGCCCACTCGGGGCCCCCAATCCCGCCATCTGTCCCTCGTCCACCTTCGGAATCCTCAATTGGTCCAGAAAGCGGCCCATCCCTCCCTCCTCCAGTGGGGGCTCGGACCGATACAATTCCTCATAGAAGTCCCTGAAGACCCCATTGATGCCAACCCCACTCTGCACCACACTCCCTCCCCTATCCTTAACTCCCCCGATCTCCCTAGCTGCATCCCGCTTCCGAAGCTGATGCGCAAGCATCCGACTTCCCCATACTCATAAATCGCCCCCTGGGCCTTCCTCCACTGCACCACCGCCTTCCTGGTGGTCAACAGGTCGAATTCGGCCTGGAGGCTACGCCTCTTCCTCAACAGTCCCTCCTCCGGCACCTCCGCATACCTCCTGTCTATCCTCACCATCTCCCCCACCAGCCTCTCCCTCTGCTCTCTCCTCTCCTTGTGGGCCCTAATGGAGATCAGCTCTCCCCTAACCACCGCCTTCAGCGCCTCCCATACCATCCCCACTCGTACCTCCCCGTTATCGTTGGCCTCCAGGTATCTCTCTATGCTTCCTTGGACCCGCTCGCTCACCTCCTCGTCCGCCAACAGCCCCACCACCAAGTGCCACAACGGGCGCTGGTCCCTCTCCTCCCCCAGCTCTAAGTCCACCCAATGCGGGGCGTGATCCGAAATGGCTATCGCCGAGTACTCGGTATCCTCTACTCTCGCTATCAGCACCCTACTCATAATAAAAAAAGTCGATCCGGGAATAAGCCTTATGAACATACGAGAAGAATGAAAATTCCCTAGCCCCCGGCCTTGCAAATCTCCAAGGATCCACCCCTCCCATCTGGTCCATAAACCCCCTCAGCACCTTAGCCGCCGCCGGCTTCCTACCCGTCCAAGACCTGGAGCGATCCAGTGCCGGATCCAACACCATGTTAAAGTTCCCCCCCCCCCCCCCCATTATCAGGCCCCCCACTTCCAAGTCCGGGATCCGACCCAACATGCGCCGCATAAAACCCACATCGTCCCAGTTCGGGGCGTACACATTGACCAGAACCACCCTCTCCCCTTGCAGCTTACCACTTACCATTACGTACTTGCCGCCATTGTCTGTCACAATGCTCGACGCCTTGAACGACACCCTCTTTCCCACCAAGATTGCCACCCCCCAGATTTTTGGCATCCAGCCCCGAATGAAACACCTGACCAACCCACCCCTGCCTCAATCATATCTGGTCTACCACCTTCAGGTGTGTCTCCTGGAGCATGACCACATCCGCCTTGAGCCCCTTCAGGTGCGCGAACACCCGGGCCCGCTTGACCGGCCCGTTCAGTCCCATTACATTCCAGATTATCAGCCGAATCAGGGGGCTACCCGCACCCCCTCCCCCGGCGACTAGCCATAGCCCCTCCTTGGCCTGCCACGTGCCCGCACCCCACTCCCGGCCCGTTCCCCACTGCAGCAGACCCCCATCCCAACCCCCTCTACTCGCTCCAGCTCCCCCTTGACCATACCAGCAGCAACCCGGTTCTCCCCCCCACCCCCCACCCCCAACCCCGCCCCGCAGCTAGGACCCACCCTAGTTGCTTTACTCCCCCCCCCACCCCCGCCATTGCACTCCCGCAAGTCAGCTGACTCCTGCTGACCCCGGCTACTCCCGCCTCTCCTTCGACTCCTCCCGTTGTGGGACATACCCTCCTCCTCCATTACCCATCCACAGGCACTCTGCCTCCCCCTTCCATCCCAAGCGCGGGAAACAACCCTCGCTTCCCCGCCCCGGCCCCACCCCCTCCAGCCTTCAGCGCGGGAAAAGGCCCACGCTTTCCACCTGCCCGGCCCCGCCACCTCTGACGCCGCTCCTTTTACAGGCCCAGTCCCCTCACCCCCAACTCGGGCCTCACCCTCCCCCGCGGGGCCCCATCCCCCCTACCGGCCATCCACCCCTACTCCATTTATTTACCCCCCTCCACTAGCCCACCCGACAGACCCAACCAAAACAGTGCCTAACCACCCTCCCCGAACCAAAAAGAAATAAGAGCAAAGACTCCACCTCAAAATGTAACACCCCAACAGCAATCCCCGACCACCCATCCCGACCCTCAGTTTGTGTCCAGCTTCTCGGCCTGGACAAAGGCCCACGCCTCCTCCGGAGACTCAGAATAATGGTGCCGGTCCTTGTAGGTGACCCACAGTCGCGCCGGCTGCAGCATGTCAAACTTCACCCCCTTCCTGTGCAGCACCGCCTTCGCCCGATTGTACCCGGCCCTCTTCTTCGCCACCTCCGCACTCCAGTCCTGGTATATTCGAACCTCCGCGTTCTCCCACCTGCTGCTCCTCTATTTCTTGGCCCACCTGAGCACGCACTCCCGATCAGCGAACCGATGAAACTGCACCAGCACCGCCCGCGGCGGCTCGTTAGCCTTGGGCCTCCTCGCCAGCACTCTATGGGCCCCTTCCAGCTCCAGGGGCCGCTGGAAGGACCCCGCTCCCATCAGGGAGTTTAACATGGTGACCACATAAGCCCCCACGTCCGACTCCTCCAGCCCCTCCGGGAGGTCCAGAATCCGCAAATTCTTCCACCTCGACCGATTCTCCATCTCCTTGAACCGTTCCTGTCATTTCTTGTGGAGCGCCTCGTGTGCCTCCACCTTTACCGGAAGGTCTAAGATCTTGTCCTCGTTGTCGGAGATCTTTTGTCGGACCTTGCGGATCGCCACTCCCTGGGCCGTCTGGGTCTCCAGCAGCTTGTCGATAGAAGCCTTCATCGGCTCCAGCAGGTCCGCTTTGATCTCCCTGAAGCAGCGCTGGATAACCTCCTGCTGCTCCTGCGGCCACTGCATCCACGCTGCCTGGTCCCCACCTGCCGCCATTTTGCTCTTCTTCCCTCGCACCTTCTTTGGGTACACCACCACTTTTTTAGTCGCCCCGCTGCTGGTCCAAGCCATACACTGTTGGGGAACTATTGCAATCTCCTTCCCACACCGGAAAACGTTGAAAAAATGCCGTTGGGGGCCCTGAAAAGAGCCCAAAAGTCCATTTTTAGCGGGAGCTGCCGAATGTGCGACTTAGCTCCGCATAGCCACAACTAGAAGTGGACTCCATACCCTATTGGCACTTCATTTAACTAAATGTCCTTTTACACAAACATAAACCTTAGACACAATCATCACAGTATGTTCTGTATTTTTGTCATTTTCATTCTGTCTTTTATTTCTGCCTTTTTATTCTGTCAACTTATTCTGTTTTTTCTCATTTTGTTTGGTGTCTTTTTTCTGTTTTCTATTTTTAATTCCTGCTTTGTCTTCATCATTTTTTCTACTTTAGTTTCTGTCTTCAATTGTTCTGATTTACCCTGTTGCTCTGTTATTTTCCTGTCTTCTAGTTTTGTCTCTATCTTTTTCTGCATTTCTCTTTTTCTCTTATTTTTCAGGCTAGTTTGGCTAGTTTATCTGTCTCTTCAATTTTTCCTGTCTTTTTCCATATTTTTTTCCTGTTTATTATTTTTCTTTTTACTTTGTTTAATTTGTCTTTTTTCACTATTTTTATGTTTTCATTTTTCTTTTTGTCTTTTTATTCAGTCTCTTTTGCCTGTCTTTTTTCTGTTTATTTCCGTATACCAAGAGAAGAGATTAACTAATTGCTGAATTGGAAACTGAACCAAGCTGGTAGAAGTGCCAAATTCTGTAACATTGTGTGATAATACCAATATAGTACGGTTAAAGTGAACAATCAGCCAATAGCACCTTCCAGTGGATCCAAATCATGGTCGAGAAAAACATGATGTATATTTTTTGTAATGGAGGTTGTCCTTATTGTAATGAGTCGACTTAGAAGGTGGCAAAAGTTCTTTCGGGAAATTCTTAGACTGTGCATAATTTATAAAGATTTTGTGAGGCATGCATTTGTTCCAATTTTTAAATTTATTTTTATTAGAAAAATACACGTCATAAGATTGATTGTGTCATTTCCTCATTACTACAGATGCCATTTTGTATAACTCGCATGCGATGGTTTGTGCCTATTGCCTATATGCAAGATGGCGACTGCAGGAAGTGACATCACACAATCATATATAGCAAATGATTTATGTTCATTCAAAAGAAACCACTCAGTGCATTAACAATTACTATTTTTGTCAAACAATATAATAATAATAAACCTTACTCAACCCTTGCCACAGGATACTTACAACTGATGGAATGCAACATAAATTATACACTTGACTTAAGAATATTTTTATTTTTTCTTTCTTCCTTTTTTCTTCACTTCCTTTCCATTCTTCCCTTTATTTCCCTTTTTTTTCTTTTCGCTTCCTCCTTTGTTTTCTTTTTCCTTTGCAGCTTTCGCTCTCTTTTTGCCCAGTGGTGTTTTGGCATACCAGCTCTGAGTAAGAAAAGAAACAGTTATATCTGATGTGCATTCTAACACAGAGGGCAAAATTCTCCCATTTTGAGACTATGTGCCGTGGAGGGGATGGGGATGGTGGAATGTTTCCCACTGCCAAGGCTGGCAGGAAAACACACCAAATCACCTGGACCCGACCTCATTACTTATGCACCTAGGTGTTTTATGCCATATCAGTGGTGGGTTGGACCTGGATGGCGCGTAGTCTGTAGTTGTGTCCAGATTCCCAACATCATTGATCCATTATTAAAGACAGAAGATGGACTGCCTGAAAATGAAGATAGATCTAAAGGAACATTCTGTGACTGGAAGATGGACCTCCAAGGACCCAAATCTGAAAGACTCACCTCCAGATTTGAATCAACCCACTGCTACAGTGTTCCAGGGTCTCGGAGTTGCAGGTTCTCTGCATCCCATTAACGAGATGCAAATAAGGTTCACGTTGGCCTCAGGTGGGACTTCCACCCGGAATGGCAGGCACCAGTGCAAGATACCGCTGCAAATTGATGACCGTGTCAAACAGATTTCTGGGCCTGGCACCGTATTCTTCCCCCATGACTGCAAGTAACTTGCAGCCCGTGGGTTTCCTGACGGCATGGGCATAGCCACAATGGGGAAACCCCATTGGCCGGCTGTGGAAACAGAGAATCCTGCTGTCGGCGGGGGGTGCGCCATGCTGGAAAACGGGCTGCCGGTACGGAGAATCCTGGCCAGCTCCGGGAACGGAGAATCCCGCTGCCAGTGGGTGGGGGTGCCATGCCGGAAATCGGGCTGACGGAACGGAGAATCCTGCCCCATAACTTTAAACTTATACAGACCATCTGGCGTCACAAAAGCCGAAATGTCCTTTGCTCTGTCTGACAAAGGTACTTGCCAGTATCCTTCAAGTAAGTCAAGTTTGGGAATAAAATTCACTCGTCCCACCTTTTCAACACAGTCGTTCAAATGAGGAAGAGGATAAAAATAGGAATCCATAGCTTGTCTATAGTGCTCACACAATCATTGTGTTCCATCTGGCCATCAAAATAGGTGAGCTCAAATCGTTGAAACTCCCTTCAATTATATCATTCTTAAACATGCTGTCAATCTCCTTTTGTACCTGTGCTAACTTTAGTGGATTGAGCCTTTATGGATATTGCTTAATTGGAGTAGCATTTCCTCCATCTGCATGATGTATAATTACTTTTGTACTTCATACTTTGTTCCCATATATAGCTCTATGTGACTTTAATAACTCTTTCAGGTCACTTTGACTTTCCTTTGGAAGGTAACTCAGTACATTATCTCAATTTCTTATTACTTCCTCACTGTCCAATCTAATTTGAGCAATGTCAAGTTCAGAATCATGTGCTGCTACGACACCCTGGGCTAGTGCACGGTCAATTCCAGCCCCACTTGACCCTGAGTCACAACACCAGTGAATTAGCCAATAATTCTGCGAAAAATACCCTAAGTCTTTGGCCCTTGGCTTCCCATTAATTATAGTCACCAGGTGTATAAAGGTAAACACAATTATTGTTTATTTATAACCAGAGCGATAATGAAATATGTTACTTTAACTTGCCACCCACACTCTCTCTCCCTCTACACACACACTAAACAGACAAATACAGAGGGGACGAAAGGGATTTAAAAAATCATACGTAAAAGAAAAAAAGTATTTGGGGCGGCACGGTGGCACTGCTGCCTCACAGTGCCAGAGACCCGGGTTCAATTCCAACCCCGGGTGACTGTCTCTGTGGAGTTTGCACATTCTTCCAGTGTCTGCGTGGGTTTCCTCTCACGATCCAAAGATGTGCAGTTCGGTGGGTTGACTTTGGTAAATTGCCCCTAGATGGTGTTATGGGGATAGGGCAGGGGTTTGGGCTGAGGTGAGGTACTCTTTCAGAGGGGCGGTGCTGACTCGATGGGCTGAATGGCCTCCTTCTGCACTGTAGGGATTTTGTTTCAGATGGTGGTTTCCAGAACATCACTTCTCTTCAACTTTGCTTTCAATTCATGGTTTGCATTCAGCCCTCTGTAGTTTCAGAAGTCTAGTACTCGCAGGTTTTCTGGAGAGAGATAGCAGGGTCTGGTCTTTGCTTGCAACCCACAGTGATTTCCGATCGATAGATTCATTCAGATTCTCTCTACAATGTTAGAAATGCAGCCTTTCTGGAGATAACACGGAGGAGGGAGAGGAGGACCTTGTTTTTCTCAAGCCAGTATAAAACTGAAGCTCCTTGGGACTCTGAAAAGCATTCCACTGGGATAGGAGCCAATTACCACCTGTTGCTGGGCAGAATACGGCCTTTTGGGCCAATGTTCTGGCTACCAGCCAAGCAATCAAACCGAGTCCCACTCCTCTCCCTCTGGTCCCGGCAAGTCTCCTATTCAAACCAGCTGAGACTTGCAGAAAGCTCTCCCCTGCAACTTGTGAATTCTGCTGCTTCGATTACAGGCACATGACCGTTGCTCATGCATGGATTAAAAATAACAAAATAAAAGAAACTGGAAATAAGGGAATAAACAGGAAGGTCCTTACACTGGATTTATCTCTTCTTCCTGAGTTACAATGACTAACACCTCATCCTTTCCATCTCCATCAACATACCTTTTGAGCATATTAACATGACACACGCTCTGACTTTTCCTTCTGTATAGCGTTCTAATCAAATAATTCACCTCACTTAATTTCCTTTCGATTTGATAAGACTCACTTAATCTCGCTTTTAATGGTTTATGTACTATTGGTAACAATATTAATACTTTCTCCCCACTAACTAAACAACTTATTTGTGATTCCTTAGCCATCTCATTCTTCATCGCATGCTGTGAGAATTTTGAATATTTTCTAGTCACTCATCAGCCATAGTTAATCTCGTCGTAATGTTTGACAAGTAGTCTCAGAACGCTGACTCACCAATTTCTTTTTGATCAATTTAAGTGGTCAATGACCAAACATCAATTTAAATGGACTGAATTTATTTGTTCATTAGGTGCGTTGCTAATTACAAAAAATACAAATTGAATTCCTTTATTCCAATTCTTTGGATAGTCCTGGCTATTGGCCCTCAACACGGTCTTTAAAGTTTGATGTCACCTTTCTAACGTTATTTGTGATTCTGGATGATGCACAGTTGATCAAAATTGCTTTATTCTTAAACTATCTATAACTTCGACATAAAGTTGGATCCCTGATCTGATTGGATTGCTTTATGTAGCTATTAATTCCTCATTAATACATTCTTTCTAATGTAACAACATTCTGATATAAACTTAGATTTTATTGTTGTATATGCTTTCTGATAGAACTGCATTATCTCTGAATCTTTTGCTGTCATTCTACCAACTTTCTTGAACTAAAGATATCCGCTTCATCCACCACCTACTCTTGTTCTTTATCAACTATCTGATCAAACATTGTTTATGATAACTGAACCTCAGCCTCTCCAACTGTACTCTTCGAGTTCTCTATCTCTTGTCTCAAACTGTGACTTTGTCATCTTGGGCGAAATTCTCCGGAAATGGCGCGATGTCCGCCGACTGGCGCCCAAAATGGCGCAAATCAGTCGGGCATCGCGCCGCCCCAAAGGTGCGGAATGCTCCGCATCTTTGGGGGCCGAGCCCCAACCTTAAGGGGCTAGGCCGGCGCCGGACGAATTTCCGCCCCGCCAGCTGGCGGAAAAGGCCTTTGGTGCCCCGCCAGCTGGCGCGGAAATGACATCTCCGGGCGGCGCATGCGTGGGAGCGTCAGCGGCCGCTGACGGCATTTCCGCGCATGCGCAGTGGAGGGAGTCTCTTCCGCCTCCGCCATGGTGGAGACCGTGGCGAAGGCAGAAGGAAAAGAGTGCCCCCACAGCACAGGCCCGCCCGCGGATCGGTGTGCCCCGATCGCGGGCCAGGCCACCGTGGGGGCACCCCCCGGGGCCAGATCGCCCTGCGCCCCCCCCCCAGGACCCCGGAGCCCGCCCGCGCCGCCTTGTCCCGCCGGTAAGGTAGGTGGTTTAAGCTACGCCGGCGGGACAGGCATTCTAGCGGCGGGACTTCGGCCCATCTGGGCCGGAGAATCGCGGGGGGGGGGGGGGGGGGGGAACCGGCCAACCGGCGCGGCGCGATTCCCGCCCCCGCCGAATATCCGGTGGTGGAGAATTCGGCAACCGGCGGGGGCGGGATTCACGCCAGCCCCCGGCGATTCTCCAACCCGGCGGGGGGTCGGAGAATCTCACCCCTTGTCACCACACAATCAGGAAACACCCCAGGATATGCTTCTTGCTCAGTTGTTAGCCTTTCCACCACTTTTCAATGACAGTAGGCATCACTCTCACCTGCGATCCAGCTATAAAATTACCCAGGATAAATTGAACCCCTGAAAAAGATTATTTTTCTATTACTTCTACCACAACTTCACCACTTCTCTCTGGTCTCTCTAACCTTACCTTACATAGTGGCACACTACTCATTTCACCACTAATTCCACTTATTACCGCCTTTTCCGGCAAAACTCATTCTGAACTACATGTCTCCTTATCTCTCACCATTAAAGATTGACTTGTTCCTGCTGTATCTCTTAAGATCTGAACCTCCTTGACTACTTCACCTTGTACATATGAGTAAACCTTGCCATCACAAATAAAATCTTTAAAAAGATCTGACACCTTATCAACAAACCTCTGAACCGACTGTAGACTCTTTTTTGTATCTCTTCAGCTTCAACCATGGTGTTTTCCCATTTTAATAAACCCACTTTCTTACCTGGTTTTAAGATTCTGTCTTCCCAGTACGTTTTTTAAGGTACCAACGTTGTGTGTCCAACCTTATTACAATGAAAACATTTAGGTTTTCTTATCTCTCTTCTACCCTCATGGTTTCCCTTTTAACCTGAGGCACAATAATTTTAATATCTACAAATCCTTTGCCTTGACCATCTGCAGATTTATAATTTCCCCAGTTTCTATCCTTCACAAATTGAAATGGACTTAGAAAACCAATTTTTGATTTATGAACTAATTCAAAATCATCTGCCGTTTCTGTTGCCTGCCAAGCAGTTTTAACTTTGTTCTTCCGCATGATTTCTCACGACAGCGGGAAGTGAATCTTTAAATTCCTTCAAAATAACCGTTTCCCTATGAGTTTCATATGTTAGGTCAATTTTTAATGTTCCTGTTGACGTATCAAAGTTATTTTGTTCGATTCTTTTAAATTCTATATACCTGATTCTTGCCTTAGATGTCTAAACTTCTGTCTGTAGGCTTCTGACACTAGTTCATATGCACTTAAGATGGCTTTTCTCACCTCATCATAATCCTTGGAAACCTCCTCTGATAGTGATGCAAACACTTTGGCTCTACCCGCTCTGTGTGCTAACTTTGTTTGAACCAACAATACCCAAATGATTTTGCACAATTAAATTGTTTAGATACTTTCTTAAATGAGATAATAAAGGCTTCCACATCATTCTTGTCAAACCTTAGCAGTGCTTGAATATATTTAACCGTACCCCCACTAGGCTTTTGACTGAGAGGATCCTCCTCCCTCTGATGCTCCCGTATTAGAACATAGAACAGCACAGTACAAGCCCTTCAGCCCACGATGCTGTGCTTACCATTTATCCTAATCTAAGTTCAATCTAACCTACACCCCTTCAATTTACTGTTGTCCATGTGCCTGTCCAAGAGTCGCTTACATGTCCCTAATGACTCTGACTCCACCACCTCTGCTGGCAGTGCATTCCATGCACCCACAACTCTCTCTGTAAAGAATCTACCTCTGACATCTCCCCTATACCTTCCTCCAATCACCTTAAAATTATGTCTCCTCGTGACAGTCATTTCCGCCCTGGGCAAAAGTCTCTGCTATCCACGCCTCTCATCACCCTGTACACCTCTAACAAGTCACCTCTCTTCCTTCTTCGCTCCAGTGAGAAAAGCCCTAGCTCCCTCAACCTTTCTTCATAAGACATGCCTTCCAGTCCAGGCAGCATCCTAGTAAACCTCCTCTGCACCCTCTCCAAAGCATCCACATCCTTCCTATAATGAGGCGACCAGAACTGGGCACAATATTCCAAGTGTGGTCTAACCAGGGTTTTATAAAGCTGTTATAACAGTGATTGCTTTATTGGCTATGAAGCACTTTCGGGGTGAAATCTTTCATTTTAATTTTGTGTGCCCAATTATTTTGTTTTCCAATTAAGGGGCAATTTAACATAGCCAATCCACCTACCCTGCACATCTTTGTGTTGTGGGGGTGAAACCCACGCAGACACGGGAAGAATGTGCAAACTCCACACGGACTGTGAGCCGGGATTCGAACCTGGGTCCTCGATGCCGTAGGCAGCAGTGCTGACCACTGTACCACATGCTGCCCTAAAGTGAGGTAAGGCTTCCTTCGAGCCGGAATTGAATCAGCGATCTAAGGATTTGAGGGGAAATCTTGTGATCCCAGCTGCCAGCCGTGTTGCCTATTTTTTGAGAACGCCAGTCACTTTGTGTGCCATTCTGGTCTTCCAACTGGAACCTAAGACCCCTGAAGTGGAAAACCATCTGCTGGTAACTGCCAGCCATTATAGGCCATCACGCGTTTTGGTACTCTGCACTGGAGTGATGGTAGCTGATGTACCATCGTACCACAGCCACCCATGGCCTCGGGTCTAGGATTTATCCAGGCACAGGTGAGCGATGGTGGGGTGTCATAGGTCCGGGGATGGAGGGGATACAGGAGAGGGGGGAGGGGGGGAAGAAAGAGAGGTGGAGTAGATAGCAGTGATTTTCAATGGCCCCTCCTTTCCTGAGTTTGGCTCCCTTGATCCAGCACTGAGTATCTTTGAAGGGACTCTCCTACCCCCCCCCCCCCCCCCCCCCCCCACACACACCACAGAACCTGGAACGAATTTCTGCTGAACTAAAGTAGAATAAATATGGTGAAATGTTGAAAATCAGTGTTTGCTTGTTATGCTCCCTACATAGCGAGCTCCCCCACACCTGCTACTGGGTTAATACCAGTGGTGGAAGGATGGGACCCCTAAATGGCCTAAATTGACCATGGGGTTGCAAGGATATTCAGAGGCCTTCACACCCAATTAAATGCACTTCTGCAGCAAATATATCATCGGGAAGGGCACAATATTCTGCTTGATGTCTCCTTTCTTGATTGGCCGTATGGTCTCATATAAATCAAGCTGTGACAATCTCACCTAAACGCTTTGGGAGTAGATCTACATTCTAAAACAGTTAAATATGTTCTATTCAACATATCACCAAATTTCTTCTACTTAAGTAGTTCAGCAGAAAATTATTTTGTGCATATCATGACTTGTTAGCACCATGGGACAAAGCTAAGTACAGTTTACTGAACTTGTTGAAAAATCAGAGGATACTCCAAAATAGCAAGAAACAAATTGTGAACTGTTTTCAATACATCAATGAAGACCGTTGAAATACTGCTAACACTGATAAATATTCTAGTTTCTATTTACATAGAATTTTATGCACTTTGAGAACAAGTATGAGTAAAAACAAAAATGCACAACAGCTACTGGAAATAAAACTAAGATGGATTAACTGAGGATGTCTACCTGAATATTTAACCAAACCTTTTCCTGATGCTGACGTACCTGCTATATTAACTTCAGATCGCCAGCATCTTCGTGTCGTGCAATGCTGAGCTTTACAAATCATAATATCAAACCGATCTATGGTCTGTGGTCTGATCTCAAATGGAAATTCACAAATGATTATGAATTGATGACCGCCCCCTTGTAGCTTCCTTGATCAATTTGTCAGCCAATATTGATTTAGAGGCCTACACGTGAAAATGGTCACCTTGGATAGAGAGCAGTGAAAAGAGGAAAGAATTTTGCTGGCGTTGGAGTATCAATCAATATCAATCTTGTCTAAACATGCCAAATGGCATGGCTTGACGATTTTGCATGATTTGTCCAAACTGATTAAAATAATTTTAACATAACAGGCCAATTGGGAAGCTGACAGATAGAAATCCGATATTGAATAATTTTACTTTCCATTGAGTACTACTGTGAGGAGTATAAAACCAGCTTTCCAACTGATCCCATGGGTTTTCTATCCAAAGAGTTTGGTTAAAATTGCTCTCTCAGTGAAATTGTCCTAAAATTGATTTTCAGGAGGCACTTGAAAGAAACTACTAGAACTTTTGATTTCCTGTTCCTTTAAAGAGAATAATGAATATCATGGTAAATCTAACAGCACTTGACTAGGCCACCAGGAATTGTACATGGTCGATACAGCCGACCTGTATGAGAAATTACCAAGTCTCTGCACAAGTTTGGTGTGTGAAAAGTCACGTGTCCTTGGGCCATGAACCAAAATTTGCCACTTGTATAAAAATGTGTTTCTCCCACAAATACATCCCTTTGTTCGCTTTAGTTTCCAATTAAACATCAATTGTGACTCTTTTTTAAAGTTGCTCCTTACCTTAAATAATTCCTCCTCCTCTTTGTATACAGGATCGTTCTTGGCCAGAGGAGCGATAAACTCTACTGCAGCTAGAGGTTTTGTGTGCAGCTGCTTTCTGCGGTGCTCAGTTAGAACATATTTCGCAGCTTGGCAGAAGTGTCCCTGGGTATAACCATCAGTAACTTTAGCTAGGGAACTCAGGTCCAGTGAACTAGTCAGGATCCCACCATTTTCTTGAATTATGCTTCGCCATAATACTGACACAAGAAACAAGAAAGTACTAATTAGTTACTATAAATATTGTTATGACACCCTGGGCAAGTGAGCAGTCAATTCCAGCCCCACTTGTCTTGGAGACATAACATAAGTGAATTAACAAATAATTCTTCGAAAAATACCCAAAGTCTTTGGCCCTTGGCTGACCAATAATGACAAACACTAGGCTTGTAAAATTTAAACACAATTACTGTTCATTTATACCAAGAATTATTATGAAATATGCAGTAAATACAACTGATTAATGACAAGCTAATAACCTACTACCAACATCAACTACCCAACCCTCTACCAAACAAACAAAACAGTCAAAGACCGAGGAAGAAGAAAAGGGGTGGGAAATAATATGGATGAAAGTCAGAACATAAGAGTCTTTGGGCGTGATCTACCCGAATAACAATAATCGTTATTATTGTCACATGTAGGCTTACATTAACACTGCAATTAAGTTATTGTGAAAAGCCCCTAGTCGTCACATTTTGGCGCCTGTTCGGGTTTACTGAGGGAGAATTCAGAATGTCCAAATGACCTAACAGCACGTCTTTCGGGAATGGGGACAGTCCCGTAGCTCGTGAGATTAGCCAGGTGTTTCCTGGTGCTCGAGAGCCAAGAAACACCCCATTATCTAACATCCATCCAGGTTGATTGGGGGCCTCAGCGGGGAATTCCCTGCCGAGGCAACACAGTTGTGCACGGAGGAGCTCCACCTGCCGGAACTCCTCAGTGCAGCGAGAGATCAGGGCGCCATTTAGAACTGGCATCCCGATCTCCCAAGCCCCTAACGCAGCGCCCGAATACGCCCAAGCACCAAATCAGTTCAAGGAGGTCCTTGGGCCCCTCCCCCTCTCCACACTGCACACCCTGGCCCAATCACCGCTGCGCAAGAATGCCAGTGGCAGCTTGGCAGTGTGAGGCTGGCATCCTGGCAGTGCCCCTGCCAGCTGGCAGTACCACCCAGGCATCTTGGCAGTGTCAGGCATCCAGGTGGCACTGCCAGGGTGAAAGGTTGGCACTGCCAGGGTGTGCCTAAGTGGCACCAGCAGTGCCAGGGTACCACCCTGCCCAGAGGGCATACACCTGGGGGCCTCCAATCCCCTGGGAGACCCCCATAGTCCCCGTTAGTGGAATCCTCCAAGGCGAAGGCGTTGGATCCACATCTTGGTTAGATCTTGGGAACGCCTATTAGAGTGAGACTAGCTGTCTCACTCTAATATGTAGATTTGCCAGAAAGTGATCCCACCCACAATGGGCGGGATTCACATTGCTATGTCACACGAGATCTTGCGAGGCATGGCAGTTGGGTAGATCCCGTATGTGGGATCTCCCGGCATCAACCCGTCCCGTTGCGCCGCGCCATGCTGCATTTCGACCACAATGTGACTGATACATTCTGCCTTTTGCTTCAGATGGTAGTTTCTTTATCAGCTTTCTCCACAGCAAGCTTGCAGATTAAAGTCTCTGGTTTACAGCCTGTGTGGTGGTATGTATTAGGGGTAATACGGTGCACCACGTGTCGACAGGCTATTGGTGGAGGGATGCCAGGTCCTGATAGGATCTGCCACCTACTGGACTCCACCCAGAAATGCCGGTATAAGAACCCAGTTTTTCCCTCCATTTCCCTCAGCAGCTGCATTCTTTAACCACGCTGCTGGGGATAAAGTTCTGCTTAATAAAGCCTTCAATTGACATTACCTCAACCTGCCTCGCGTCATATTGATGGTGCTACAATTTATTAAGCAGAATTTAAATTGAAGAAAATGACGTGGGAACATGGAGCTCCAAATCACCCCGGAGTGCCTGCGCATCGCACCCCAAGCAGCTAACTCGGCCTCTATCTTCAAGCACTGGATGGCATGCTTTGAGGGCTACCTCCGAACGGCCCCCGGCACACCGACTGACGAACAAAAGATGCAGGTCCTCTATTCCAGGGTGAGTCCTGACGTCTACTCCCTTATCGAGGACGAGGACGGTTTCACCGGTGCCATCGCCGCGCTGAAGGACATCTACATCCAGCCCGCCAACCAGGTTTTTGCTCGCTACCAGCTCGCCACACGACGGCAATTTCCGGGGGTATTGCTGGACGAGTTTTATAACGCCCTGCAGATCCTGGGTCGAAACTGCAACTGCCCGGCGGTAACAGCGACTGAACACACAGAGCTCCTGGTCCGCGATGCGTATGTGGCAGGTTTGGCCTCTTCCCAGATCCGCCAGAGGCTTCTGGAGAAAGAATCTCTGGGACTTACAGAAGCTCGGGCCCTGGTGGCATCCCTCGATGTGGCCTCGCGTAACGCCCGCGCCTACGCCCCCGACCGCACTACAGCCCCTTGGGCTCCGTGGACCCCCGCTGCGGTCGACTCTCCAACACCCCCCCCCCCACCCCCGCAAACCTGCGCGGCCAAAACACCAGACCAACCGGGGGGGGGCCCCGCTGCTATTTTTGTGGCCAGCCGAAACACCCTCGGCAGCGATGCCCGGCCCGCGCGGCTACCTGCAAAAGCTGCGGGAAGAAGGGCCACTACGCGACGGTGTGCAAGTCCCGCGGGGTCGCCGCTATCTCCGGGGAAGAAGCGGACCACAGACCCAGCCCCCCCAGCGATCAACGTGTGACCAACGGACGCCGCCATTTTGGACTCCGGACGCCACGAGGGAGAGATGGGCGCCACCATTTTGTCCACCCCCGACCGCGCTCGATCTGTGGACGCCGCCATCTTGGCTGAAGGACCCCGACACAGACGGCCACATACTGCCTGATTACGATGCTCAACTTCAACAACCACGTCTGGCTTCGACGACCCTCGACCAGTCGCGACCCCGGACGCTCCAGACTGCAACCACTACAGTCCTAGTGAATGGCTACGAGACGCCATGTCTTATCGACTCTGGGAGCACGGAGAGCTTCATTCATCCGGACACGGTAAGGCGCTGTTCCCGAGTAATTCGGCCAAGCACCCAGAAAATTTTCCTGGCGGCGGGATCCCACTCCGTTCAGATCACGGGGTTCTGCATCGCTAACCTAACGGTGCAGGGGAGGGAGTTCCGAAATTACCGGCTGTATGTCCTCCCCCATCTCTGTGCGCCCACACTCCTAGGGTTGGACTTCCAATGCAACCTCCAGAGTTTAACATTTAAATTTGGCGGCCCTATACTCCCACTGACTGTCTGCGGCCTCGCGACCCTCAAGGTTGAACCGCCTTCCTTGTTTGCGAACCTCACCCCGGATTGCAAACCCGTCGCCACAAGGAGCAGATGGTACAGCGCCCAGGACCGAGCATTTATCCGGTCCGAAGTCCAGACGCTGCTGAAGGAAGGCATCATCCAGGCTAGCAACAGTCCCTGGAGAGCCCAGGTGGTAGTTGTTAAGACCGGGGAGAAACAGAGGATGGTTATCGACTATAGTCAGACCATCAACAGGTACACTCAGCTAGATGCATACCCTCTCCCCCGCATATCCGACATGGTCAATCGGATTGCACAGTACAAGGTCTTTTCCACCGTGGACCTCAAGTCCGCCTACCACCAGCTCCCCATCCGTCCCGGTGACCGCAACTATACTGCCTTCGAAGCAGACGGGCGGTTATACCACTTTTTAAGGGTTCCATTCGGCGTCACGAACGGAGTCTCGGTCTTCCAACGAGAGATGGACCGAATGGTTGACCAGCACGATTTACGGGCCACGTTCCCGTATCTCGACAACGTCACCATCTGCGGCCACGACCAGCAGGACCACGACGCCAATCTCCAAAAATTCCTCCAGACTGCTCACGCCCTGAACCTCACTTACAACAAAGAAAAATGCGTGTTCCACACCGATCATCTAGCCATCCTGGGCTACGTAGTGCGTAATGGAGTGATAGGCCCCGACCCTGAACGCATGCGCCCCCTCATGGAGTTCCCTCTCCCCCACTGTGCCAAAGCCCTGAAACGTTGCCTGGGCTTCTTTTCTTATTACGCCCAGTGGGTCCCCCAGTACGCAGACAAGGCCCGTGCACTAATCCAGTCCACTACTTTTCCCCTGACGACAGAGGCATGCCAGGACTTTAGCCGCATCAAAGCGGATATCGCAAAGGCCACGATGCGCGCCATCGACGAGTCCCTCCCCTTCCAGGTCGAGAGCGACGCATCGGATGTAGCTCTGGCGGCCACCCTCAACCAAGCAGGCAGACCCGTGGCCTTCTTCTCCTGAACCCTCCACGCTTCAGAAATCCGCCACTCCTCAGTGGAAAAGGAGGCACAAGCAATAGTGGAAGCTGTGCGACACTGGATGCATTACCTGGCCGGTAGGAGATTCACTCTCCTCACTGACCAACGGTCGGTTGCCTTCATGTTCGATAATGCACAGCGGGGCAAGATCAAGAACGACGAGATCTTGCGGTGGAGGATCGAACTCTCCACCTTCAATTATGAGATCTTGTATCGTCCCGGAAAGCTGAACGAGCCATCCGGTGCCCTATCCCGCGGCACATGTGCCAATGTACAAGTGGACCGTCTACAAGCCCTCTACGAGGACCACTGCCACCCGGGGGTCACTCGTTTCTACCACTTCCTTAAGGCCCGCAACCTCCCTTACTTCGTCGAGGACGTCCGAACAGTCACCAGAAACTGCCAGATCTGCGCTGAGTGCACCTGGTTAAGGCCTCTCGACCCTTTGAACGCCTCAGTTTGGATTTCAAAGGCCCCCTCCCCTCCACCGATCGCAACGCGTACTTCCTGAACGTCGTTGACGAATACTTCCGTTTCCCTTTCGCCATCCCCTGCCCCGACATGACAGTGTCCACGGTCATTAAAGCCCTCGGTACCATTTTTACACTGTTCGGTTTCCCCGACTATATCCAGAGCGACAGGGGGTCCTCCTTAATGAGTGACGAACTGCGTCAATTCCTGCTCAGCAGGGGCATAGCCTCGAGCAGGACGACCAGTTACAACCCCCGGGGGAACAGGCAGATAGAAAGGGAGAATGGAACGGTCTGGAAGGCCGTCCTGCTGGCCCTCCAGTCTAGGAGCCTCCCAATTTCCCGCTGGCAGGAAGTCCTCCCGGATGCCCTTCACTCTATCCGGTCCCTGCTGTGCACCACCACGAATCAAACGCCTCACGAGCGCCTCCTCCTCTTTCCTAGGAAGTCCTCCTCTGGAACGCCACTTCCGACCTGGCTAGCAGCTCCGTGACCCATTCTGCTCCGGAAACATGTGCGGGCGCACAAGTCAGATCCGTTGGTGGAACGGGTGCATCTCCTTCACGCCAACCTGCAATGCACCTATGTGGAGTACCCCGATGGCCGACAGGACACGGTCTCCCTGCGAGATCTGGCGCCCGACGGAGCTACCCACACCCCCCCAACGCCAATCACCACCTCCTCACTCCCGCCGGTTCATCCCGCAGCCACCCCCTTCCCGGGGGGTTCGGATCTCCTCCCAGACCCGCCCAGGAGTAAGGACATAGGGGACAGCGCTACGCTCCCAGAGTCGACGGGACTCGAGCCAGCGCCATCACCACCACGCCCGAGACGATCGGAACGGATGACCAGGGCGCCCATCCGGCTCATTGAATCACTTTAACTCTCAACGTTTTCAGTTATTGTGTCTTGTTATAGTTATGGCATCATGCCGACCCTGTTTGGCCCGTTGGCCCAGTTTTCAGTTATTGTGTCTTGTTATAGTTATGGCATCATGCCGACCCTGTTTGGCCTGTTGGCCCAGTTGAAGCGATAATTTTGTGTTTTGTTCAAAGTTACGGCACAGTACCGACTCTGTAAACCCCTACCGCCATGCGAACCACCATCCCGCCGGGTTTTTTTTCAACAAGGGGTGAATGTGGTGGTATGTAATAGGGGTAATACGGTACACCACGTGTCGACAGGCTATTGGTGGAGGGATGCCAGGTCCTGATAGGATCTTCCACCTACTGGACTCCACCCAGAAATGCTGGTATAAGAACCCAGTTTTCCCTCCATTTCCCTCAGCAGCTGCATTCTGTAACCACGCTGCTGGGGATAAAGTTCTGCTTAATAAAGCCTTCAATTGACATTACCTCAACCTGCCTCGTGTCATATTGACAGTGCTACAGCCTGTAATGATCTTCTTTGCTGTTGAGCAATGTATCACTCAAAGCTTTCCTATTGAGCCCCCTTGCTTCTAGGCACCTGCCTTTTCTTGGGAAAGAATTGGTCGGTTCACATCAGACTTTTCTACAGAGGGAGTTGGTTGGTTCTGGATTCTGCCTGCACAGCCTTTTCTGTATGGAGGTGGTTTTCACAGTGGCAGTCAGGAGCGGATTAGTTAGATCTTTTTGGAAAGAGTTAGTTAGATCCCTCCATCCAGGCTGCAGAATCAAAAGTGAAACCAAAATGGAACCCCGTGACTGGAAAATATTCAGTGGGATAATATCCCAGTAACTGGGAAGAGCACAGCATTTTGGGCTCATTTGTTGTTGGCTGCCAACCTAGTCAATCAAACCGAGTCATAGCTGATGTCAGCCAATTGGTAATCACCAGGGTAAACCGGCACAGCCTTCCAGAACCTTCAGTTTGAATTAAAGGAACAGGCTTCTTATATAGGCTGCTTGCCTCAAAGTGACATGTTCAATAACCATCTATGTGTAACAGCGAAATGAAAGAAAGGGGAAATAAGGGAATAGCAGGGAACAAACCTGCTATTGGACGTGTGCAATATTGTAATGACTAAGTGATATATTGGAATTTATTGTTGATGATATTTGTCAAGGAATGCTTAACATACTCCCTGTACACACACGACTGTGTGGCAAAATTTGGTTCAACTCCATCTACAAGTTTGCTGACGATATGACCATAGTGGGCCGGATCTCGAATAACAACGAGTCAGAATCCAGGAGGGAGATTGAGAACCTAGTGGAGTGGCGCAGCGACAACAATCTATCCCTCAATGCCAGTAAAACTAAAGAGCTGGTCATTGACTTCAGGAAGCAAAGTACTGTACACGCCCCTGTCAGCAACAACGGGGCCGAGGTGGAGATGGTTAGCAGTCTCAAATTCCGAGGGGTACACGTCTCCAAAATCTGTCCTGGTCCACCCACGTCGTGCTACCACCAAGAAAGCACAACTGTGCCTATACTTCCTTAGGAAACTAAGGAAATTCGGCATGTCCACATTAACTTTTACCAACTTTATAGATGCCCTATAGAAAGCATCCTCTCTGGCTGCATCACAGCCTGGTATGACAACTGCGTGGTCCAAGACCGTAAGAAACTTCAGAGAGTCGTGAACACAGCCCAGTCCATCACACAACCTGCCTCCCATCCATTGACTCCATCTACACCTCCCGCTGCCTGGGGAAAGAGGGCAGCATAATCAAAGACCCCTCCCACCCGGCCTACTCACTCTTCCAACTTCTCCCATCGGGCAGGAGATACAAAAGTTTGAGAACATGCACGAACAGACTCAAAAAACAGTTTCTTCCCGCTGTTACCAGACTCCGAAACGACCTCATTAACACTACACCCCTGTTATGCGTCACCCGATGCCGGTGTTTATGTAGTTACATTGTATACCTTGTGTTGCCCTATTATGTATTTTCTTTTATCTCCTCTTCTTTTCATGTACTTAATGATCTGTTGAGCTGCTCGCAGAAAAATACTTTGGTACACGTGACAATAAACAAATCCAATCCAATCCAACATGTCTTTGATATTCCATTGTTCGCGACTTTACATAGCGTGTTAACTTGTATTTGTTAAAATAAAAGATGCAAGAAGATTGTAAAAGCAGTGGGGAGGATTTTCCATTCCTGTTTTCAGCGGGTGGGATCAGTGACGAGTGAGGAAAGGCCCTCAAGAGGTCCAAATCACATTTTACACCAACGTAATTGCGTGATGGGATTGTCCCTGCCCCCTGCCACTGATGTAACAAGAATCCCAACGTTAAACATTGGGAAACCCATTACAATTCAAGCAGAATGAAACAGTGGCCTGTACCTTTAACTCAAGCAGAGGATTTCAGCATCAGGAGATCAGTGTTGACTTGGTTTGATAGCCAATGAATTGGCCAAAAAGGCTGTGCTCTGTATTGCAACAGGTGGCAATTTGATCTGATCACACTGATACGTTTTTCAGAGTTACAAGGCTTGTCTTTGGTTTCACTTGTGTTTCTGCAGCCTGGATGGGGTGATCTAACTTACTCCAGAAATATCCAGTTAATTCTCTCCAGAAGGCCACTGTGAAAATCAACTCTTTCTGCAGAAATGGCTGATGTGAACCGACCAATACTTTCTCCAAAAAGGCCTGGAAGCAAAGTTTGATGCAAAATAAAGTGCCTCTCCAGAAAGCTCAACCACTGACACCTGAATGAATCCACAGTAAAAGCCTTGAACTGAAGGCCGGGATTGAAACAAAGCTACTAAAGGATCCATCATCTGAAGCAAAGACTGTACCGTTTGACCTTCATCCTTATTATTTTCCATATTTTCTCTGTGATTGTTTGGCTTGTGAATGTGGGAGAGGGCCGGACAGTTTAAAGGGGGGGGGGAGGAGTCAGCTATTAGCTCAACTTTAACTAGTTGTATGTACTGCATGTTTCATGGTAGTTCTTAGTTATAGAGTAATTGTGTTTAAACTTACAAACTTGGTGACTGTAATTATGGGGCAGCCAAGGGCCAAAGAGTTGGGGTATTTTAAAAATAATTATTGGTTAATTCACTTGTGTTGTGTCTTCGAGATGAATGGGTTTGGAATTGAAAGCGCACTCGCCCAGGGTGTCGTAACAAAGGGAATAAACAGGGAATAAACAGGAAAGACCCTTACATTGCACACAGTGGGGCCGATAACCTGGGTATAGCAAGTATCAGAAAATTGAGCTGGCTAGCTCACCTGGCTGAATTTACTTCCCTTTATGTAAACAAGAGGAAAAAGCTGGTGTTTTGTCCACTAACATGACATTTGGTCTGCCAGATTTTCCAACATTCACTGCATCCAAGCAATCCAGTGCATAGATCCAGCAACATAGGGGCAGCATGGTAGCATTGTGGATAGCACAATTGCTTCACAGCTCCAAGGTCCCAGGATCAATTCCGGCTTGGGTCACTGTCTGTGCGGAGTCTGCACATCCTCCCCGTGTGTGCGTGGGTTTCCTCCGGTGCTCCGGTTTCCTCCCACAGTCCAAAGATGTGCAGGTTAGGTGGATTGGCCATGATAAATTGCCCTTAGTGTCCAAAAATTGCCCTTAGTGTTGGGTGGGGTTACTGGGTTATGGGGATAGGGTGCAGGTGTTGACCTTGGGTAGGGTGCTCTTTCCAAGAGCCGGTGCAGACTCGATGGGATGAATGGCCTCCTTCTGCACTGTAAATTCTATGATAATCTATGAACATCTTTACAAAAGGATCTGTACTCACCAAAACGAGAGGTATAGTCAGGTCTCGGAATTAGCACAATTTTCTGGAAACCTCGACAGAAAGACTTCAATTCTGCATCAAAGGGTCGGTGCGTTGTGCCGACAATAAGGACACGATCTCCTGCTTTAATGGATTTGAGTATTTTGGGAAAAGATTTCTTTAACCGCTTTGGTTCCAGCTACACAAAGATGAGAAAAGGAGAAATTTGATGCTACAGGCACTGAACAGAAGACTAACATGAAATAACTTATGTGTAACATCTTGTTTAAAACAGTTGTCAAGCATGGTTTGATATTTTACCAAAGAATATGTTCCATAGATTAAAAAATGTAGATGGATTATTTATCTCACAAAGAGGCTGTTTATATCGCTACGATGGAACAATTGGGAAAAATGCTGGATATTGCTCTATCTATCCATACATACCAATAGCTTTTCATTTAGTGAGCGATGTATTTGCGCTCTTTGCAAATACAAAGGCTGAAATACGTATCAATTAGTTCATTAACCGTTATTCATTAAACAGCATGAAATCACAGCTGAAAAGACCATAACAAGTCTACTGACTTAACAATCTGGGCCCGCTATCAGCCTCAATATTACTAAACAAAAACCTGCACATACCTCCTTCTCCATTTTTGGAACCTTCTTGTAGAACATCTTTTCTGCATTGTCAATCCATACAACGGAAGGTTGCAACAGGCGAGCAACCTGGGAAAATCACATCACCAAAGGTTAGGATTAAAATGTATAAAATGCAAAAACATTAGGATCGCAATCTAACGGGAGCAGAATTAGGTGCGGTAGCGAGCGGCAATTGCCAGGTGCTTCCCAACGGCCAGCCCGGCGAGATCGCGACCATATCTAAAGTCAGTTAGGTCTGGGAATGATGCTCCACGCGCTTCACGATGGAAATGGCTGTCCCACCAGCTGATTCGCTTAGACCGTGCCCAGCCGATCCCCTCTAACAAGGGGGAGCAGGTCTTAAACTGCTCCCTCCGAGCAAACCCCAGACCGCACACAGCCATACCATCAAGGAGGCCTGCATTATGTTTTCGGGCGCCCACCTTGTCCGGTTGCTGGAGGCGGTGAAGTCGCGACGGAACAACCTGTTCCCCCGAGGAGGTCGGAGGGTCAGCCACTGGTCAGCCGGTACTGCCAAAGATGTGCAGGTTAGGTGGATTGGCCATGATAAATTGCCCCTTAGTGTCCAAAGCTTAGGTGGAGTTACTGGGTTAAGGGGTAGGGCGGGGAATTGGAACTAGGTAGGGTACTCTTTCCAAGGGTCGGTGCAGAATAGATGGGTCGAATAGCCTCCTTCAGCACTGTAGGGATTTTTGTATTCTATGATTAGTCAGGTCCTCAGTGGATATCCTCTATCACCCAAGGGCCAACCTGCCATCCTGAGGTGTTCCTCGAAGACGCTGGGGATCTCCAATTGCCCCAGGATGTAGTTGTCGTGTGTGCACCCAGGGAAGCGTGCACACACATGCATGATCCAGAGATGATGGTCGCACACCAGCTGGACGTTCAGGGAATGGAACCCCTCCTGTTGATGAAGGGCACACCCATACACGCAAGGCAACATGCATGCCATCTATTTCACCCTGGACCTGGGGCATTCCGGCGATGGTAGAGAATCCTGTTGCCTGGGCAATTTTGTGGGCCTGGTCCAGGTCAAAGTTTGTGTAGTTGGCTGCCCGGGTGCATTTGTGGGCTGTTCGTTGTGAAATGCCACACAAGTCCCCGCTTAAGCCCTGGAATGGACCCGATGTGTAAAAGGTTCAGGGCTGCAGTTACTTTCATGGCCACCAGGAGCAGGTAGCCTCCTCCACGGGGTGCCAGATCCGCAAGGACATGGCACAAGTGCCACACTGTCCCCTTGTTGAGACGGAGCCTCCTGTGACACATGGTGGCCAACATCTCCTTCAACGACTAGTGACGCCTGTCCACCTTGGGCCATCACTGGCCTCCCCCTCTGGGTCCTTCCCTGGACTAATGGGCGGCCAGGTCCTTGGGGTGTGGGGTGAGTCCCTGCTCATGGGTTGTTGCCTTGAGCATCTGTCGACGCTGCTGCTGCTGCCTTCTCTGGCATCTGGGCACCTGAACTGCCAGCAGCACTACAAGGGCAGCTGTTGCAGGGTCCACGATATCACCCATAATGTGATAACTGTCCGGAATGGGAGGGTGAAAGACCGACAATTATTATCGCTTCCAGCCTGGAACTCTCCAAGCCTTCCCCACCCTTATGTTCCCGCGTTCTCTCACGGGTTCAACCGACAGGCTGGACACTGCCCTGAACATGTAACCCTGGCCACAGAAGGGGCCCCTGGGCACTGGACTGCAGACCTCAGACCTCTGCCAGGAACATTACGTGGACTAGGCCCGTGTTCCCTCCCCAATCCATGCACAGGCACCTTTTGGTCGTGGGGATAGTCCCTGTTCTGGAGTCCAGCACTTGGGTGTTTGACTGTTGGCTGCTGCCTCTTATGGTGTTGACATCTCCAGGGTTCAGGCAGAGTGTCCAGGCCTAACAGTCTGATTGGAGTGCTAGGCAATAACACACCCCTGCGACATAGCACGTCTACCCACAAGAATCTACTTGAGAATATTTGTTTATTAAACAGTTAACAGAAATGAAGATTTGAAAATCAAATACGTGACATTCCACACATCACATTAACCAACAAGGAAATATCACAGTTCCATATTAGTACCAATACAAAACGATATCAGCTTATTTTCACAAAAAAAAAAACAGATGGTATCACCCCTTGCAGTTTCTCCACAGAAATGGTGGATAAGCCTGAGAATGTATTATCATGTCCAGAACTTTGAAGTAGAAATGATCTGTCCATCAGTGTGTTACTTGTTCCACGTATCAGTGTCATTCTCCACCCACGAGCCACAGCTGTGCAGGCCCTCCCACAAGGCCCAATCTCAGCGGAACCAAATCCTGGCATCCACACATTCCACTGGCAGTTGAACATCCTCGACTTCCAGCGTGTTTAATCCACAGTGTTGTGCCAGTTACATGCAGCACTCACTACACCAACAACAAAAGCAATCTGGGAAAGAATTTCTTCAATGGCATCATCAGGGGGACCATTTGGATCAATGTTGCGCACTAGGTCCCACAGCGTCTTCTTGCTTTAAACTATACGTCTCCCTGAGCCTGGTGTTTTAAGACTGGTAACTTAGAAACAATTGTCCTTCTTTCCGGCTAAAAAAAATTGGAAGGAAACAGCAACAGCAGCCTCCAGGCATTTGCCGCCACCAGCAGGAGCAAGCAGCAAACACAACCTGCAGCTGTGAGGTGCTCTTAAACTTAAAATTCCCAATTCCCTATCAGTAATAGTCTTCAGCTGTGCAGCCAGAGGCCACCACTGTCCGAGGGAGTTAAAGTGACCCTCACCATATTACCACAGACAGGCTCTGCCCTGGGAGTGTTCAGTGGGACCTTTAGGCAGCGGCTGAGGTTGCTCCTGGTATGGGTATACACAATCTAGGCGGTGGCCTGTTGGACCAGCAGGCGCTGAGCCCCTCACCCCCCACCGAGGCAGCAACTCCAGTACCCCTGGGCTGCATGCCCAATTTTGAAGAGGGCTACTTTGAAGGTAGGCTGATCAGTGGCAAATGGAATTCAATCCGGTTAAGTGTGAGATGATGAACACGTGCAAAAGAAGCAAAGCAAGAGAATACATGTTAAATGGCAGGAACCTGGGAAGCACCGAGGATCAGGGAGATTTTGGTGTGCATGTACAGTGGAAACAGTGGTTAAGAAGGCACATGGTATACTTCCTTTTATTAGCTGAGGCGTAGAGTTTAAGAGCAGGGATGTTATGCTGGAACAGTATAAAACATTGGTTAGGCCACAGCTAGAGTATTGAATGCAGTTCTGGAATCCACATTATAGGAGGAATGTGATAGTAGTGGGAAGGGTGCAGAGAATATTTACCAGGGGATTGCCTGGGCTGGAGAGTGTTAGTTATGAAGAGATTGGATAGACTTGGATTGTTTTCCTTGAATCAGAGGAGACTGAGGGGGGACATGATCAAGATGTATAAAATTATGAGGGGCATAGAAAGACAGGTAGAAACTTTTCCCCTTGACGGAGGGGTCAATGACCAGGAGGCATAGATTTAAGGTAAGGGGCAGGAGATTTAAATGTGATGTCATGTGAGAGTACCTTTGAGAAATGGGTGTTTATAAATGGGTGTGTATATAAGTATCTATAGTGAGAGTACCTTTAAGAAATGGGTGTTTATTACTGTAATGATGTCAGAGAGTGGGTGGAGCTGGGCTGTCTCAGCCTTTTACTTTCGATTTAGGCTGTTTTCTGCAAGGTGTGTTTTAGTTTCGTTTTCAGAGCTGGATAGCTGCAGTCACAGCCAGAAGGTGTATGAATCTCTCTCTGTAATCTAAAGATTGTAAATCAATCTTGGTGATTTAAAACTAATAGCAGTAATGACTTTAACCTGATGTACTTCTGGTAAAAGATGTTATAAGTCTTATGGATGTTAAAAGGAAAGCTTAAAGGATTACGGAGTGTTGTATTCTTTGGGGGTTGTATTTGAATTAATGGTTGCTAAGATGTTCACTGTATGTTTCAAAAAGGTTAACTTGAGTTCATGGAATAAACATTGTTTTGCTTTAAAAAATACTTTTCCATTTCTGCTGTACCACACCTGTAGAGTGGGCTGTGTGCTCCTCATACCACAATCTAGCAAAAGTTGTGGGTCAGGTGAACTCCATGATACACTTTTAAATTCTCTAAACCCTGGCCCATAACAAATTGGGGGCTCGAGGGGGATAAAAGTCTATCTATTGGATTGGCTTAGTGAACTTAAAGACAATGAGGGGTGAGCATATTGTGGGTGCTTTTCAGGTGTGGTATTTTAGGTTAAGTAGGGAGTGTATTGTGGACAATGGCTCTTTCAGAAGCTCAGAAGTTTTTGGGGGTGGAGACGGTCACACGCAGTACGTTACGGACAGAGACTAAACGCAGACTGTTTGATTTGGCAAAAACATTGCAGTTAACATTACCTGACAAAATGCGAAAAGATGAGGTAATTATGGCGGTGGCTAAGCATTTAAAGTTGCCTGAGATACAGTTTGACTCATTGGAAATGGCAAAAATTCAGTTACGAATTAAACAAATGGAACATGAGAAAGAGTTAAAGCAGATGAATACGAAAGAGAGAGGAAGTTATGTAGTTTGGGAAGAATGTTGCCAGAAAAGGTGGTAATATGTGGAATTCAGGGTACGAGGAGTAGTGTTCAATTGTATAAGGTAAGGTTGGAAAGTCCAGTGAAGAGTGGTGAAGTGGTAGTAGGAGTAATAGAGAAACTATCTTGTCCAGGAATACAGTTTATCTTGGGTAATGATATAGCTGGATCGCAGGTGGGAGTGATGCCTACTGTGGTTGATAAGCCAGTGGAAAATCAGACAACTAAAGTGTTGAAGGACGAATATCCTGGTATTTTTCCGGATTGTGCAGTGACAAGGTCGCAAAGTCACAGGTTAAGACAAGAGAAGAAATCAAAGAGTGAAGATGAAGTTGAAGTGCAATTATCAGAAACGATTTTTGATCAGATGGTTGAAAAAGAACAAGAACAGGTGGAGGATGAGGCGGATATTTTTAGTTCAGGAAAATTGGCGGAGTTACAACAGAAAGATGTAGAAATAAAACGGATGTATCAGAATGCATACACGGAAGGGGAATCTGAATGGATACCAGAGTGTTATTACCGTAAAAGTGATGTCTTGATGAGAAAATGGAGACCTGTACATATGCAGGCGGATGAAAAGTGGGCAAAAGTTCATCAAGTAGTATTGCCGGTAGGGTATAGAAAGGAGGTATTGCCAGTTGCACATGAGGTACCAGTGGGAGGTCATTTGGGAATAAGGAAAACTCAAGCTAAAATCCAGAAACATTTTTATTGGCCTGGACTACATCAAGATGTAGTTAAATTTTGTCAATCATGTCACACATGTCAAGTGATAGGGAAACCTCAAGCAGTGATAAAACCAGTGCCCTTAATACCCATTCCAGCATTTGAGGAACCTTTTACAAGGGTCCTAATTGATTGCGTAGGACCGCTTCCTAAAACAAAAAGTAGGAATCAATATCTTTTGACTATAATGGATGTGTCTACTAGGTTTCCAGAGGCCATTCCAGTACGTAATATTACAGCTAAAAAGATTGTGGAGGAGTTACTTAAATTCTTTACTAGATATGGACTACCCATAGAAATACAATCCGATTGAGGATCAAATTTTACCTCAAGGTTATTCAAAGAAGTTATGGATAGCTTAGGAATAAAACAATTTAAATCAACTGCGTACCATCCAGAATCACAGTGAACGTTAGAAAGGTGGCATCAGACATTAAAGACAATGTTGAGGGTGGATTGTCAAGATTATCCAGAGGATTGGGATAAAGGAATCCCATTCGTACTGTTTGCAATTAGGGATGCACCGAATGAGTCAACCAAATTCAGTCGTGTTGAACGTGTTGGTCATGAGGTAAGAGGACCACTTAAATTGATTAAAGAAAAATTGGTGAGTGAGAAATCGGAAATTACATTATTGGATTACGTGTCAAATTTTAGGGAACAATTAAATAGAGCAGGTGAATTGGCTAGACAACATTTAAAAGTTGCACAAAATGTGATGAAACAGGTAGCGGACAAGAAATCCAAAGTTCGTAGTTTTGCCAGTGGAGATAAGGTTTTAGTGTTGTTACCAGTGGTAGATGAACCTTTAAAAGCTAGATTTTGTGGACCCTTGTCAGATTGAAAGGAAATTAAGTGAGGTGAATTATGTGGTACAAACACCAGATAGAAGGAAGTCTCACCGAGTGTGTCATGTGAATATGCTTATAAGGTATGTTAAAAGGGAAGGAGAGAAAAAGGAGGTTTTAATGATTCTAACTCAAAGTGATGAACCAAATCCAGATGACTGTGAATTTGACATACCTCAAATTAAATTGGAAAATGAGGATGTTCTTAAAAATTGGGATAGATTGTTGAGTTACCTTCCAGAGGAAAAACGGACTGACCTGAAAGAGTTAGTGATATCACGTGAACAAGTTTGTAGAGATATATTGGGAAGTACTAAAATGGCTATACATGATGTAGATGTGGGAAATGCTGTTCCAATCAAACAACATCCATATAGACTTAACCCTTTAAAATTGGCACAGGTTAACAAAGAGATTGAGAGTATGCTTAAAAATGGCATAATTGAAGTGGAGTGCAGCCAATAGAGCTAACCTATAGTGATGGTACCTAAACCAGATGGTACCCAACGGTTGTGTGTGGACTATAGAAAGGTTAATGCAGTTACAAGAACGGACTCGTATCCTATCCCACGTTTGGAAGATTGCATTGAGAAAGTGGGACAATCAGCTTTAATTTTCAAACTGGATTTACTTAAAGGTTACTGGCAGGTACCTTTATCCGAAAGGGCGAAGGAGATTTCAGCTTTTGTGACTCCAGATGGTATATACCAATTCAAAGTTATGCCATTTGGCTTGAAAATGCCCCAGCCACATTTCAACGGTTAACTAACAAAGTTGTTTCAGGATTACCCAATTGTGCGGTATACATCGACGATCTGGTAATTTTCAGCCAGACATGGAAAGAACATTTAAAACATCTGATGGAGTTATTCGATCGACTTCAGGAGGCGGGTTTGGTGATAAACCTAGCCAAAAATGAATTTGGTAAGGCCCATGTCACTTTCCTTGGCCATACAATCGGACAGGGTCGAATGGTCCCACGGGATGTGAAACCAACATTTATTGAGGAGTTTTCAATACCCTCGAGACGAAGGGAAATAATGCGATTTCTTGGCATGAGTGGATTTGATCGAACATTTGTGCAAAGATTTTGTGGCGTGATTGCTCCACTGATGGACTTGCTGAAGAAACGTCAAATATTTCAGTGGACAGCAGACTTTTAACAGGCATATGGCTGCCTGAAAGCTGTGATAACCAATGCTCTTGTGTTGGAGAATTGCAAGGGACTCTGCAATCAGATTGAACTAAAGTATCTGACTTTAAAGAGAAATGCCGAGGCGTAGAGAAATGGACGGATCGTGCAGAGACCTTCTTGTTCAAAGAGACTGTCAATCAGGAAGGATTTCAGTTGGAGGAAGAAGAACAAAAATGGACTATATTATTGTACCTGTTTGCTTGTGTTGTTTTTTTTTAAAACAAAAAGTATATTTACTGTGTGCATTTCTTAAAGAATGGTTAAGAAGTGAAAAATGAAACCATTTTGGAAGTTGATACTTATTTTTATTTCTTGGGGGGAGGTGTCACGTGAGAGTACCTTTAAGAAATGGGTGTTTAAGAAATGTACCTTTAAGAAATGGGTGCTTACTACTGCAGTGATGTCAGAGTGTGGGTGGAGCTGGGCTGTCTGTCAGTTTTTTACTTTCGTTTTTGAGCAGGCTGCAGAGTGTGTTTTAGTTTCGATTTCAGTGTTGGAGCTGAAGTCAGATCAAGCAGGTGTTCTGCTGTTCTCTCTGCCATCAAAAGACTAAGGTTACTGGGTTACGGTGATAGGGTGGAGGCGTGGGCTTAAGTGGGTGCTCTTTACAAGGGCCGGTGCAGACTTGATGGGCCTCATGGCCTCATTCTGCACTGTAAATTCTATGATTCTATAAAACGGGAAAGGTGGCCAGTCCATGGCTTGCAATGAAAATTAGAGATAGTGTTCAATACGAGAAGCATACCAATTGACAAGAAAAACAACAGGCCTGAGGATTGGGAGTACTTTAGAATTCAGCAAAGAAGGACCGAGGGATTGATTTCGAAAGGCAAAATAGAGTACGAAAGTAAGCTTGCAGCGAACATAAAAACTGACAAAGTTTCTGTCGGTATACTAAAGGAAGTGGCAGTGAGATAGTGGATCCATTGGTTATAATATTCCAAAATTCTCTGGATGCAGGAAAGGTTCTATCATCATAGAATTTACAGTGCAGAAGGAGGCCATTCGGCCCATCGAGTCTAGTGGATTGGAAAAATGCTAATGTAATGCCCTTATTCAAAAAGGGAGGGAGATACAAAGTATGAAATGACAAGCCCTTAGTTTAACCTCTACCTTTAGGAAATTGTTAGAATCCATTATGAAGGAAGTAATATTAGGACTTTTGGAAAGTCAAAATGCAATCCATCCGAGTCAGCATGATTTTATGAAGGGTAAATAGTGTTTAACTAATTTGCTAGAATTGTTTGAAGATATAACAAACCAAGTGGAGAATGTACATCCGGTAGATGTATATCTGCACTTCCAGAAGGCATTTGATAAGGTGTCGCATAAAAGGTTAATACACAAAGTAAGATCCCATTGATTAGGGTAATTTATTAGCTTGGATAGAAGACTAGCTAACTGACAGAAGGCAGAGAGTCGGGATAAACGGGTCTTTATCTGGTTGGCAAGTTGCAACTAGTGGGGTGCCACAGGGTTCGGTCCTCTGGCCCCAAATATTTACAATAGGTATTATATTTTATTTCTGCCATTACAATTTTTGACCTATGGACGAGTTAAGGACATGTGCCTTGAAGGCATCCAATAATCTATCTCGGGCAGAAGCAGGCGAGATCAATGATGACTCGGTTTGATTGATTTGGTTGGCGGCCAATGAACCGGGTCAAAATGCTGGGCTTTGCCGGTAACCACTGGTGATTGGTTCTGATTTCTCAAGAATGTTTCTCAGTTTCCAACAATGCTGGGTTGTTAATTTTATTTTTGGTTCTGAAGCTGGAAGGATCAACTCTGATTTCCTCTTTCTGATATGATGAAAAATTTCTGAAAACCCAGTGTAAGACTTCTCTCTTTCCAGCAAGGTGGGATGTCATTTTATTGAAACTGCAAAGGGTTGAGGTCAAAACCCAGGCTTGAAGCTGGGTTTGATGTGAGACAAAGAATCTTAAGCGAGAAGTAGACTCACTCTAAGATGGATCTTTGAGTTGAAGGCCTAGTTTAATAAAAGCTAAAGTGTCTCTCCGGAAGAAATGCTATTGCCTGTGAGTACTCAATGAATATTTCTGCTAGAACAGTGTTCTTCAAAGTCTGGGGCGCGATCTGCAGGCGGGTCGCGCAGGTCGGCCGGCGTGGGTCGCGATGGTCGGCCAGCGTGGGTCGCGCAGGTCGGCCGGCGTGGGTCACGAAGGTCGGGCACGCATGCGTAGTGCGGCCGATATTTTTTTTAACGGTTGCAGCTTTTTGTTTATTAAGTTCTGTAATGGTTTTTATTCATTTATTTTATTCATTAAATTTTTATTTTTTTCATTTGTTTTATTCATTTTATTTTTTTTTTACAAGTTTCATTTTTTTTCATTTATTTTACTCATTTAAAAAAAATTTTTTTAAAAATATTTTCGGGGGGGGGGGGGATTTATTTGATAAAATTTTACAGGAAAAAAATGCAGAACTTTGGACAGATGGAGACTCCATTCTTTCCGACACCGGAAGGCTTCACCTTCATCCAACAGGTTCCATTGGAGGAGCGTGTACGTGGGCCAAAGGGACCCAAAACCATTTCCTCCATTTCTATCAGCAGCAAACAAGGTAAGAGAAAATGGTGGGTTGCGCAGGTCGGCCGGCGTGGGTCGCGCAGGTCGGCCGGCATGGGTCGCGAAGGTCGGCCAGCGTGGGTCGCGAAGGTCGGCCAGCGTGGGTCGCGAAGGTCGGCCAGCGTGGGTCGCGAAGGTCGGCCAGCGTGGGTCGCGAAGGTCGGCCAGCGTGGGTCGCGAAGGTTGGCCAGTGTGGGCCGCGAAGGTCGGTCGGGTTGGGTCCCGAAGGTTGGCTGGTTGGCAAAAATGGGTCCACGGAAAAAAAGTTTGAAGAACATTGAGCTAGAAGACCATCACCAACTGTACACAGGTGGCTTCAATCAATCAGCATGCTGGGAGGAAAGCCTACTGCAAAGAATTCAATATTTGACGCAAAGTCTCTCATGTCTTTGACCTTCCTCCTTATATTTTTACCTTTTCCACCCCTCTGTGTTTTTCTGCCTTGTGTGTGTGGGTAGAGGGATTATTCAGTTGCAATTATTACTTGTTTTATCCTTATTCCTGTTATAAATAAACAGTAATTGTGTTTCAACTTACAAACCTGGTGACTGTAAATTATTGGGCAGCTATGGGCCAAAGAATTTGGGATTTTTTAATACGAATTATTGGTTAATTCATTTTACTGGGACTGCAGGGCCTCTGGGGCTGCAATGGACCGCGCACTAGCCCAGGGTGTTGTAACAATCGATTAGGTGAGTGGGCCAAATTTTGGCAGATGGAGTTTAACGTGGGTAAGTGTGAGGTGAACCATTTTGGTCGGAAAAATGGAGAGGCAACTTATTTTTTAAATGGAGAGAAACTTGAGTGCTTCAGTGCAGAGGGATCTGGGTGTCCTCATGCATGAATCTCAGAAAACTAGCATGCAGGAACAGCAGGTAGTCAAGAAGACAAATGGAATTTGGGTCTTTATAGTTAAAGGGATAATATATAAAAGTAGGTAAGTGTTGCTGCAACTATATAAGGCATTGGTGAGATCGCACCTGGGGGACTGTGTACAGTTTTGGTTCCCTCTTTTGAGGAAGGTTGTAGTTGCATTAGAAGCAGTTCAGAGGAGGTTCACTAGATTGGTTCCAGAGATTCTGCACTGTAAATTCTATGATTCTATGGGGGTTTTCCTTATGAAGAGAGATTGGGCAGTTTAGGCTGATACTCTCTAGAGTTTAGAAGAATGAGAGGAGAACTAATTGAGGCATATAAGATGATAAAAGGTATTGACAAAATAGACGTAGAGCAAATGCTTCCACTTCTGGGGCAATCTAGAACAAGAGGTCATAGTTTACGGTAAGGGGTAGCAGATTTAAAATAGAGATGAGGAGAAATTACTTCTCTCAAAAGGTGGTGAACCTGTGGAATTCGCTACCCCAGAGTGCGGTGACTGTCAGGACTTTGAGTAAATTAAGGGAGACGTTAGACAGATTTTTAATTAGTAATGGGTTGAAGGGTTATGAAGGACGGTGGAGTTGGGGCCGAGAAGAGATCAACCATGATCATACTAAATGGCGGAGTGTGTGGGGAAGTGAGAGTGAGTGAGTGTGTGGGGCAATGAGAGCGAGTGTGTGGGGCAGTGAGTGAGTGAGAAAATATGTGGGGCAGTGAGTGAGTGAGCGAATGTGTCTGGCAGTGGGAGTGAGTGTGCAGTGCAGTGAGTGTGAGTGAGTGAGTGTTTGGGGCAGTGGGAGTGAATGAGTGAGCGTGTGGAGCAGTGAGTGTAAATGAGTGTGAGTCAGAAAATGTGTGTGGACAGTGAGAGAGAGAGAGTGTGGGACAGTGAGAGAGAGAGTGTGTGGGGCAGTGGGAGAGAGAGAGAGAGTGTGTGTGGGTCAGTGAGAGAGAGAGAGAGAGAGAGAGTGTGTGTGGGGCAGTGAGAGAGAGAGTGAGTGTGTGGGGCAGTGAGAGAGAGAGAGTGAGTGTGTGGGGCAGTGAGAGAGAGAGAGTGTGTGGGGCAGTGAGAGAGAGAGAGAGAGAGAGTGTGGGGCAGTGAGAGAGAGAGAGTGTGTGGGGCAGTGAGAGAGAGAGAGTGTGTGGGTGTAGCGCACAATGACTTACGAGAGAGACGAGAAGTGATGAAGTCGATTCAGGCTTTATTAAGCGAGACTTGTCCCCAGCAGTTCAGCAACAGAATGAAGCGGCGGGGAGAAGCTCGGGTTCTTATACTCCACCTTCAGGGCGGAGCCAGGAGTCAGCAGCCAACCAGGACCCGGGATCTGTCAGCCAATAGCATCACGGCTTCACAGTCCCACATGACCCCTAATACATACCACCACATTCACCCCTTGTTAAAAAGGAACCCGGCGGGGTGGTGGTTCGCATGGTGGTAGGGGTTTACAAGGCTGGCCCTGGAAGGAAAATTTCGGACATGTTACTACAGTTTTGGCCCTACACTGGGCTATGTACAAGTTTGTGAAAACTATTTACAATATTAGCAAGAAAACATTTTTTTGTTACAATACAACAACATTCTTGGTGTCACGCGGATGCCACGAGTCGAGCGGGCGGTCTGGTCTTCCTCGTCGATCGCCTCAGCCCCGGTGGTGGTGTAGGTGCTTGTTCAGGCGTTGTCGTCTCCGAGAGCGTTTTGGTGTTTGTTCCTGTTTTACTCCTGGGCGGGCACGGGAGGAGGACCGATCCCCCCAGGAAGGGGGCGGTCGCGGGGTGCGCCGGTGGCAGGGAGGGGATGATCGGTGTCGGGGGGGGGTGTGTGTTGCCGGCGGGCGCCAGGTCCCGCAGGGAGACCGTGTCCTGTCGGCCGTCGGGGTACGCCACGTAGGCGTACTGCGGGTTCGCGTGGAGAAGGTGAACCCTCTCGACCAACGGGTCCGATTTGTGCGCCCGCACATGTTTCCGGAGCAAGATGGGTCCTGGGGCCGCCAGCCAGGTCGGCAGCGACGTTCCGGAGGAGGACTTCCTGGGGAAGACAAGGAGGCGCTCATGAGGTGTTTGGTTAGTGGTGGTACACAGCAGCGACCGGATGGAGTGGAGAGCATCCGGGAGGACCTCCTGCCACCGGGAAACTGGGAGATCCCTGGACCGTAGGGCCAGCAGGACGGTCTTCCAGACCGTGCCGTTCTCCCTCTCTACTTGCCCGTTCCCCCGGGGGTTGTAGCTGGTCGTCCTGCTCGAAGCTATGCCCTTGCTGAGCAGGAACAGGCGCAGCTCGTCACTCATGAAGGAGGACCCCCTGTCGCTATGGATATACGCGGGGCAACCGACCAGTGTGAATTTGGTGCCAAGGGCTTTAATGACTGTGGCCGCTGTCATGTCGAGGCAGGGGATGGCGAAGGGGAAACGAGAGTACTCGTCCACCACGTTCAGGAAGTATGCGTTGCGGTCAGTGGAGGGGAGGGGCCCTTTGAAATCCAAACTAAGGCGTTCAAAGGGGATGGAAGCCTTGATCAGGTGCGCTCTATCCGGCCTGAAAAAGTGCGGTTTGCACTCCGCGCAGATGTGGCAGTTCCTGGTGACTGTACGGACCTCCTCCACAGAGTAGGGGAGGTTGTGGGACTTTACGAAATGGTAGAATCGAGTGACCCCCGGGTGGCAGAGGTCCTCGTGGAGGGCTTGGAGGCGGTCTATTTGTGCGTTGGAACATGTGCCGCGGGATAGGGCATCGGACAGCTCGTTCAGCTTTCCGGGAAGGTACAAGATCTCATAGTTGAAGGTGGAGAGCTCGATCCTCCACCTTAAGATCTTGTCATTTTTAATTTTCCCCGCTGTGCATTATCGAACATGAAGGCTACCGACCGTTGGTTGGTGAGGAAAGTGAATCTCCTGCCGGCCAGGTAATGCCTCCAATGTCGCACAGCTTCCACTATGGCTTGGGCTTCCTTTTCCACTGAGGCGTGGCGGATTTCTGAGGCGTGGAGGGTCCGGGAGAAAAAGGCCACGGGTCTGCCCGCTTGGTTAAGGGTAGCCACCAGAGCTACGTCGGATGCGTCGCTCCCGACCTGGAAGGGGAGGGACTCATCGATGGCGCGCATCGTGGCCTTTGCGATATCCGCTTTGATGCAGCTGAAGGCCTGGCGAGCCTCTGTCAACGTTTCAGGGCTTTGGAGCAGTGGGGGAGGGGAAATTCCATAAGGGGGCGCATGCGTTCGGGGTCGGGGCCTATTATCCCATTGCGCACTACGTATCCCAGGATGGCCAACCGGTTTGTGCTAAAAACGCACTTTTCCTCGTTGTATGTGAGGTTCAGGGCGTTAGCGGTCTGGAGGAATTTTTGGAGGTTGGCGTCGTGGTCCTGCTGATCGTGGCCGCAGATGGTTACGTTGTCGAGATACGGGAACGTGGCCTGCAACCCGTGCTGGCCAACCATTCGGTCCATCTCCCGTTGGAAGACCGAGACCCCGTTTGTGACACCAAATGGGACCCTTAGGAAGTGGTATAGACGCCCGTCTGCCTCGAAGGCTGTGTACTTGCGGTCACCTGGGTGGATGGGGAGCTGGTGGTAGGCGGACTTGAGGTCCACGGTGGAGAAAACCTTATACTGGGCAATCCGATTTACCATGTCGGATATGCGGGGGAGAGGGTACGCATCTAGCTGTGTGTACCTGTTGATGGTCTGACTATAGTCTACGACCATCTTTTGCTTCTCCCCGGTCTTTACTACTACCACCTGGGCTCTCCAGGGACTATTGCTGGCCTGGATTATGCCTTCCTTCAGCAACCGCTGGACTTCAGACCGAATAAATATCCGGTCCTGGGCGCTGTACCGTCTGCTCCTAGTGCCGACGGGTTTGCAATCTGGGGTGAGGTTTGCAAACAAGGACGGCGGTTCAACCTTGAGAGTTGCGAGGCCGCAGATAGTGAGTGGGGGTATTGGGCCGCCGAATTGAAATGTTAGGCTCTGCAGGTTACACAGGAAATCTAATCCCAGTAATGTGGGCGCGCAGAGTTGGGGAAGGACGTAGAGCCTGTAGTTCTTAAACTCCCTCCCTTGCACCGTTAGGTTCGCGATGCAGAACCCTTTGATCTCTACGGAGTGGGATCCTGCAGCTAGGGAAATCTATTGCGTGCTTGGATGGATGGTCAGAAAACAGCGTCTTACCGTGTCTGGGTGAATAAAACTTTCAGTGCTCCCGGAGTCAATCAGGCATGGTGTCTCGTATCCGTTGATCAGCACCGTTGTTGTCGTCGTCTGGAGCGTCCGGGGCCGCGATTGATCCAGTGTCACCGAAGCCAGTCGTGGTAGTAGTGTCGCGGTGTCTTCTTCAGACCCCGTGGAGCCGTCGATGCTGGGGTCCTTTGTTGTCAACCAAGATGGTGGCGTCCATGAATCGCACGCGGCCGGGGGTGGACAAAATGGCCGCCCCTATGGATCGCACGTGGTCAGGGGTGGACAAAATGGCCACCCCCATGAATCGCACGTGGCTGGGGGGTCACAAGATGGCGGCGCCCATCCTCCCCTCGTGGTGCCCGGGACCCAAAATGGCGGCACCCGCGGGTCGCACATGGGGCGCTGGGGGGGTTGGGGAGCGTTTGGGATATGCTGGGCTCGTTCTTCTCCGGGGATTGCGGCGACCCCCCGGGACCGGCACACTGCAGCGTAATGGCCCTTCTTGCCGCAGCTTTTACAAATAGCTGCGCGGGCCGGGCAGCGCTGCCGGGGGTGTTTCGCTTGCCCGCAGAAATAGCAGCGGGCCCCCCGGGATGGTCTGGCGCTTTAACCGCGCAAGCCTGCGAGGGGGGGGGGGGGTTTGTCGCGACGGGGGTCCATGGAGCCCAAGGGGCTGCCGCGCGGTCGGGGCCGTAGGCGCGGGCGTTTTGCGAGGCCACATCTAGGGAAGCTGCAAGGGCCCGTGCCTCTGAGAGTCCTAGCGACTCTCTTTCTAAAAGTCTTTGGCGGATTTGGGGAGAGTTCATACCTGCCACAAAAGCATCGCGAATTAGCATGTCCGTGTGTTCGATCACGTTCACCGGCGGGCAGCTGCAGCCCCGTCCCAAAATTAGCAGCGCGGCGTAGAATTCTTCTAGCGATTCTCCGGGACTTTGCCGTCTCGTTGCGAGTTGGTGGCGCGCGTAGACCTGGTTAACGGGCCGAACGTAGATGCCCTTCAGTAATGCGAGCACCGTCGGGAAATCATCTGCGTCTTCTATGAGAGGGTAAATTTCCGGGCTTACCCTCGAATGCAGGACTTGCATTTTCTGGTCTTCTGTGATCCGGCCGGGGGCCGTTCGGAGGTAGCCTTCAAAACATGCTTGCCAGTGTTTAAATACTGCTGCCGGGTTCGCTGCGTGGGGGCTGATCCGCAGGCATTCCGGGGCGATCCGGAGCTCCATCGTCTTTTAAGCTCGCTTAATAAATTGTAGCGCACAATGACTTACGAGAGAGACGAGAAGTGATGAAGTCGATTCAGGCTTTATTAAGCGAGACTTGTCCCCCGCAGTTCAGCAACAGAATGAAGCGGCGGGGAGAAGCTCGGGTTCTTATACTCCGCCTTCAGGGCGGAGCCAGGAGTCAACAGCCAACCAGGACCCGGGATCTGTCAGCCAATAGCATCACGGCTTCACAGTCCCACATGACCCCTAATACATACCACCACAGTGGGGCAGTGAGAGAGACAGAGTGAGTGTGTGGGGCAGTGAGAGAGAGAGAGAGTGAGAGTGTGTGGGGCAGTGAGAGAGAGAGTGTGTGGGGCAGTGAGAGAGAGAGTGTGTGGGGCAGTGAGAGAGAGAGTGTGTGGGGCAGTGAGAGAGAGAGTGTGTGGGGCAGTTAGAGAGAGAGAGAGTGTGGGGGCAGTGAGAGAGAGAGAGAGAGAGAGAGTGTGTGGGGAAGTGAGAGTGAGAGAGAGAGTGTGTGGGGCAGTGAGAGAGAGAGAGAGAGAGAGAGAGTGTGTGTGGGGCAGTGAGAGAGAGAGTGTGTGGGGCAGTGAGAGAGAGAGGGAGAGTGTGTGGGGAAGTGAGAGTGAGAGAGTGTCTGGGGCAGAGAGAGAGTGTGAGGGGGACAGAGAGAGAGAGAGTGTGTGTGGGGCAGTGAGAGTGAGAGAGTGAGTGTGTGGGGAAGTGAGAGAGAGAGAGAGTGAGAGTGTGTGGGGCAGAGAGAGAGCGAGAGAGTGTGTGGGGAAGTGAGAGTGAGAGAGAGAGTGTGTGGGGCAGAGAGAGAGAGTGTGTATGGGGCAGAGAGGGAGAGAGTGTGTGAGGCAGAGAGAGAGAGAGAGAGTGTGTGGGGGAGTGAGAGAGAGAGAGAGAGAGAGTGTGTGGGGCAGTGAGAGAGAGAGAGTGTGTGGGGCAGTGAGAGAGAGTGTGTGGGGCAGAGAGAGAGAGAGTGTGTGGGGCAGAGAGAGAGAGAGAGAGTGTGTGGGGCAGTGAGAGAGAGAGCGAGAGTGTGTGGGGCAGTGAGAGAGAGAGTGTATGATGCAGTCAAAGTGATTAAGCAAGTGAATGTGACAGTGAAAGTGCGTCACAGAGTATATGGAGCATTGAGAGTGAGTGAGCGAATGTGTGGGACAATAAAAATGAGGGAGTGAGTGTGTGGGAGAGTGAGTGAGTGAGCTAGTGTGTGGGGCAGTGAGTGTGAATGAGTGAGTATGTGGGGCAGTGAGTGTGAATGAGTGTGAGACAGTGGGCAAGGCTCCCAGTTCCTGAATTCGCACTCATTCTCCCCAGCCTACAGCAGCATATATACATGCACGATGGTGGAGTGTGAGCACATTGAGCTGGAAACGCACACTGCAACCTCTCTCTCACCTGGTCATTTCTTTGAATTGCTCTTTTTCTCTTACAAAATTTATGCTATGACATTGTGTGGTAGTATGTATTGGCGGTCATGTGGGACTGGAAGCCCTAATGTCATTGGCTGACAGATCCCGGGTCCTGGTTGGCCGTTGACCTCAAGCTCCGCCCTGAAGGCGGAGTATAAGAAGCCGGAGTCTTCCCCCGCAGGCCAGTTTACTATCGAGCTGCGGGGGAACAGACACGCTTAATAAAGCCTCATCGACTTCACTCTATTCGTCTCACGGAGTCTTTGTGCGCTACACATTGCTTTCATTTTGCCCAAGTACTTTTTATTTTCTTAATATCTCAACATACAGAAATTCAGGGATTGTTCTGCCTAATGTTACCTTTCCGAAATATGTCGAGGACCCGGGTTCGATCCCGGCCCCAGGTCACTGACCATGTGGAGTTTGCACATTCTTGTCATGTCTGCAGCACGGTAGCACGGTAGTTAGCGCAGTTGCTTCACAGCGCCAGAGATCGGGTTCGATTCCCTGCTTGGGTCACTGTCTGTGTGGAGTCTGAGCATTCTCCCCTTGGCAGCGTGGGATTCCTCCGGGTGCTCCGGTTTCCTCCCACAGTCCAAAGATGTGCAGGGTAGGTGATTGGCAATGCTAAATTGCCTCTCAGTGCCCAAAAGGGTACGTTGGGTTACGGGGATAGGGTGGCGGCGTGGGCTTAAGTAGGGTGCTCTTACCAGGGGCCAGTGCAGACTCGATGGGCTGAATGGCCTCCTTCCGCACTGTTAGTTCTCTGATTCTATGTGCAGGATAGGTGGATTGGCCACACTAACTTGCCCCTTAATTGGAAAGAAAAAAATCGGGTACTTGAAATTTATTTTTAAAAACTCTTTCCGAAATAGGTACATCTTGCTCCTTGAGTGAGAAAAAAATGTGAATATGGCCTCCCGATTGAAAGGTTGGACAGCCTGCTGTGGGTTAGGCCCCTGCTGGAGAACTGTGTGCAGTTCTGGCCACCACACTCGGAAGTGATTACACTGGAGAGGGTGCAGAGGAGATTCACCAGGATGTTGTCTGGGTGGGTTTGTTTCAGCTATCAAGAGACTGGATAGGCTGGGGTTGTTTTCCTTGGAGCAGAGAAGGCTGAGGGGGGATCTGATTGAGGTGTATAAAATTATGAGCGACATAGGTAGGCTGGACAGAAAGGTACCCGTTGGTGGAGGGGGTTAATAACCAGGGCATAGATTTAAGGTCATGGGGGTTTAGAGAAAATCTTTTTCACCCAGAGGGTAGTTGGAATCTGGAATTCACTGCCTGAAAGGATGGTAGAGGTGGGAACCCTCACAACGTTTAGCACTTGAAATGGCTCCAGACCAAGTGCTGGAAAATGGAATTAGAATAGTTCGGTGCTTGATGGTCGGTGAGGGCATGATGGGCTGAAGGGCCTCTTGCCATGCTGTAAAACTCTATGACTCTATGACAATATAATTTAAACCTAGATAATTATGAGTCGATTCAATAGGGTTTGGAGTGATTGAGTGTGTGGTGCAGTGAGAATGAGAGGTTTTTCCGGTGGTTGGGAGGCCAAAAATAAGGGACAAAGGGCTAATCATTTAATACTGAGATGAAGAAAGATTACTTCCCTCAAAGGATTGTGAATCATTGGAATTCTCTTCCTAGAGGGCTGTTGATGTTCCATCGTTGAATACATTTCAGGCTGGTATAGTCAGATCTTTGGTCTTTTAGGGAATTAAGGGATGGAGGGAACGGTGGCAAAATGGGAGTTGTAACCCAAGATCAGCCATACTTGTATTGAATGGCGGAATAGCAGAGCATATGGAGCATATATGTTCTACTTGTGCTCCCATTTCTTGTGTTCTTGTGTATTGCTGGACGAACATTGGATCCAATGGATATCAAATATAGAATAAATGATCTGAGAACTTGTATCACAAATAAGGCTTGGATAAAACCAGCCACAATGGAGAAATCCAGTGCACTGAAGTTTTTCAAAAATTACATCATGGTCAGGATTTTATGGCCATGGCCTGTCTGCCCCTGGTAGATGCAGCGGGTCATTTCAATTGTTTATTTTGGCAGAACTGCAATGTCCCGCCGAGCGGGAAGGACCATAAAATCCTTGTCCATGTACCCTTAATGTGTTCAACACAATCCATTCATCCTAATTGTGCATCTGAGAGTCTACCTTAAATACCAAATGGATCATCATTTGGAGTCCCATCTTGCCTGGATATTTCCCTGCAGTATTGTGTGGTGACAAATTAAAAAGGTTGGCTCCCGTTTCTGTACAGAGAGCATGGATCAGCATTTTCTTCCCAACTCCAGAGGGTCCTGCCAACAACAAGGACTTCACAATTGGAGCTTTCTCATGCACAGCCTGAGAACCTGCAAAAGGAACACAACTCAATCAGGGATACTGAACTTCACAGAAATGTACTTGTGATTCAAGTCTAACTCTGATTCATTCAACCATCGAATCTTGATATCTAAAACTACTTCGACCATTTAAACATAAAGGTCTGAAAACCTGGACGGTGGAAGGGTGATCTAATTGAGCTGTTGAAAAAGGTATTGAGATTTTATGGAGTAGATGCAGAGAATCTATTTCTTCTGATGGGGAAATTTGGAACAAGAGGGCACCATCTTCAAAGTAGAACTAGACATCACAAAGAGTGATATCAGAAATCAGAAACACGCAGGACTGTGAAATCTGGAGCTTACTTCCGTCAAAGGATGTGCATGCCTTGGAAATTCGACTTTTCAGGACTGAGATTGATAAGATTTCTCAGGTTAGGACATCAAGGGGGATGGATCGAGGTTGGGAAATGGATTCAAGGCATATATGAGCCTTGAGGGCCTGACTGGTCTACTCTTGTTCCCAATTTATATCAGAGCAAAGCAAGCAAACGGAAGATACTAATGAATTTATATAGTGTAAGAGTCCTTCCTGCTTACTTCCTTTGTTTCTATTGAGACCACAGAGGAGTCCACATGAGAGGCATAAAGAAACTGGTTATTTATTATCAAAGTAACTAACAACACGCTGTACACGGGCCCCAGTCCAGACTTCTCTGCACGGCTCCCACTTGGGCCGAACTTTTATGCATAGTGTCCATTGCTCCACTGATGGGGCCCCTCTAGGGAAGCTCGTATTTAACGAGACTCACGGGGAGACTAATTAACCCGGTAGGCCTTGGGCGGGTTATAACAGTTCTCATTTCATTTCTTTTAATTTAATTATTTTTGGTCCATGGACCCAGAATCAGAATGTGCCTTTAAGCAGAAGAGTGCTTCCTAGGACAGTGTGTTCCTACGTTTTGCATTTTGGAGAGGAGAAACAGACTCGTGGCAAGTGAATCTTAGGAACCAGCTTTGGAGCAAGTTTGTTTGTTTGTTTGGTTTGCAACCTGTGGGTTGGCCAAGGATAGTATTCTGTCTGTGATGCTTTCTGAGAGAGCTTGGCAGAAGTGTTTAGACCTTGGAAGGAGAAGGAATGTGCTCCCTCTCTTGCTCAAAGAACTGTTTTATTGCTCTAAAAGCAGTGAGCAGTGGCACATCATTTCTGTAAACTTGAAAGGATCCTGAATCTACAGAAAAAAAAATAGACAATCTTGCCAGAGAAAATCATGATCCGTTAATAGGCTAGCACCAACGCCACGTGGAACTTGAGGGATTCCAATGAAAAAGGGTGTCTGATTCACTGGGGTCGGGATTGCCGCATATTAGCACTCCATCCCCACACACACTCATCTCAGCGAACAAGATGGCAGCACGGAAAGCGGCACCCCAGTTCGCAGGTGCAGAGCTTGAGACCTTACTGGATGCCATGGAGGAGAGGTGGGCCACCCTGATCCCCAGGGTGGGAAGCAGGCTGCCACCACCCACCACCGTACACCGGGCATGGGCGCAGATGGCAGAGGCTGTAAGCACCATGGGCCCCACCGCAAGGACCAGATAGCAGTACAGAAAGAAGATGCACAACCTCTTCAGGGCGGCCAAGGTGGGTAGGCAGCACTGTGCCCCTGCAAAAACCCCGGAACCACCACCCCCCCCCCCCCCCCCCCCAAACTGGAGAGTGACTGAACTCCACCCACCGGCAGCGTGTGTTCACCCCACCCTGCACCACATGTCAGCACTCACACCATCCGCCATGGCCAGGTGCCTGGCCCAGGCCACCAGCTGCCCATCTCCTGTGCTGCCATGTCCAACTGTCTAACACAATCTGTCTCCTCCACACCCTCATCTCTGCAGGAGAAGGCGGCCCCTCATCCCCATGGATTGGCAGGCACTGGACCTGGTTGGTAGGCCTGGAGAGAGGGCAGTCACCGAGGCAGAGGTTGGCATCAAGGCCAAGACCTGAGGCACTCTATGCGGATGGTGGCCAAGGCACAGGACAGGGATTCCCTGTCACAGGCAGCTATGTACCTGGGCCACCTGGACATTGGAGTGGCGCTCCAGAGCTTGGCCCAGTCACATTGGATTATGGCTGAGGGTGTCGTCAGCATTGCCTGGGCGATGGCTGACCTGTGTCACTCCTGGAGTGAGGGGGCACAGTCCCAGAGGGAGTCCCTGTGCTCCCTGGTCGAGACAAGAGCAGGCCTCCAGGCACCAGGTGGCGGGGTAGCCCCCGGAGTTCACTCCGGTCACGCTCCCGTCCCACGGTGTAACCTGGAGGCCGTCGGGCATCTCGAGGGAAGAGGAGGTTATATGGCCCGTACCAGTTACGCTCGCAGGGGAAGGGCTAAAACACCACAGCGCCTCAGACCGCCCCCCCCTCGCCCAGTCCCTGGTGCATCTGGTGGGCAGCAGGCAGAACAGGGTGTGGCAGCAGGCCATTTGGGACACCCGAGCGGCTGATGGGCCGACCCAAGCCAGTCGCTCCAGAAGATGGCCGCCAAAGGGGTCCCAAGTCACAGGGCAGGATACCTCCTCCGCTGATATACCACCTGATGTGTTGGGTGTTCTGGATCCGTGGAACACATACAGGCCACCAACACTTAAAATAGTGCAACACTATTTTATTAGGTCAGAAACTGTTGAACATACTTTCACTGTGGGTGAACACGATAGTAGATTGAACTAAAGACCTATGCCTATCCTAACCAGTCTATGCACTCAGCACATGGTGAAGATCTGTGCTGTAAGCTGTACGCTCTGTCCTACTAGGAGGCTGCATCTCGAATGAGCGGGAACTCTGATGCCCCCTGTCTTTATAGTGCGTGTGCTCTAACTGGTGATTGGCTGCGATGTTGTGTGTGTTGACTGGTCTTGCTGTGTGTCCATCAGTGTGTGTGTCTGCACCATGATATACTGGTGTATATTATGACACCGCCTGAGGATCCACCTTGACGTAGCGTTAGGCCCTATAAGGCCAGAAAGGTAGACACCAGTTAAGTTGACACGGGTGCAGCACGTGGGGTAGCTTCAGGGGCAGGGCACAAACCTTTATAGTGATGTTCACATGTTATTTTCAAAATACACACCTGTGCTCAAAAGTTCCAACCTGCCTCGTTGCTCTGTCAGAAGGGTGTGAGGGGTGTGCTAGTTGCAGAGGGGCACTCGGGGGAGGGTGCAGGTGCAGGTGGTCATGGGCTGGGGCACCAGACTGGATCCCTCAAATTTCCCTGGAACCTCTCACCTTCCCCTCCTCGGGCCTCCACATCGGTGTGCGGCCTCTGGATAGGCGTCATCAGTCACGACTATAGCAGATACCCCGTCGCCCAGGAGCCAGCCCCTCAACTGGGTGTGCGCCGTGAAGGTGTATCGAACCATCGAGTGTGCCAAGATGAAGGCGGTGTGCATGCTGCCTGGGTATCAGGTGTAGATGTGCAGGTCATGGTCACACACCAGCTGCACGTTCATCGAGTGGAACCCCTTTCGGTTTGTGTAGAGCGGCCTGTCATGAGCCGGTGCTCGAAGTGGGACATGCATTCCGTGGATCACCCCCTGGACCATGGGGCATCCCGGCGATGGTGGCGAACCATGCTGCCCGTGCATCCTGGTGGGCTTGGTCCACATTGAAGCTGATATATTGTGCCAACCGGGCATATAGGGCCTCCTTGACGGTGCGGATGCACCTGTGCATTGAGGTCTGCGAGATTCTGGACAGGTCCCTACTCGGCGCCTGGAAAGACCCCGTGGCATAAAAGTTCAAGGCGACCATCACCGGGAGTGAGTATCCTCCCTCATCCTCCGCGGTGCCAGATGCGCCATGATCCGGCAGATATACCGTTTGGTCCCCCTGCTCAGCCTGAGTCTTCAACGGCACGTTTGGTACGTCCTCAAATGACAGGCGCTGCCGGTACACACGAGGCCTGATGCGGCGCCTCCTTCCCACCTCCTCCTTGACCTGTTGCGCGGCCTGCTCTCTATCCTCACCAGCTGGCTCCTGTTTCTCTGGGGCAGGCTCAGCTGCTGCAGGGTCCCCCTCGAGCATCTCCTGCTCACAGAGCCTCAGTGCATTCCCCAGGGCTGCAGCTGCTAGGATGAAGGCCACCTTTCCTGATTGAATTCCAAGGTCCATTGTCTGCAGTGGGTGAAAGGCAGAAATGTTAGCATTGTGCGCACCTCTGTGCCCAATTAGGTCCAACAGGCTACAAAGTGGCCCCAGCCTGCACTGCAGCCCCTGCCTCCATATTCCCCCTTCCCTCCTCTCCCATCCCCACGCCCACACCCGTTCCTCCTGGCACTCTGCCCTCCACACCCCTGGCCACGTCGGTGCCTGGCACCTTGGGGGCCTCTGGCTCTGGCACACGTCCCTGCTGGCTTGGGCACACTGTTGGCTGTGGGGCACGCATGCCAACAGTGTGCTTTGCAGCCCCCGTCCAGTGACCTCTTATAGGGGATACTGTCGGTGCCCCCCTTGGGTACGAAGCGTGACCACTCTGGTATCACTCTGCGCAACCCCAGGCCACAGTGGGCGGTCACTTTGGTGCGCAGCAAGATGGCTTCTTTGTAGGCGGTCCCTGCCTGGACGCCACGGACCCGGGGGAGGGCGGTCACCCTGATCCCAACCCCAACCCCATGGCCCATCCGCTGGTCACCCCCACGACTGCTCCATGCCCTGGTAATGTGTCCCCCTCCCCCCCCCCCCATCCCCACCCACCCCAGCCCTGCATATGTCCAACCTCCTCTCTCCCTCAGCAGCCACGGTACCTATTACCCGATTTTTAAAACCACAAGTGAAACCCGTCGGCGGTATTTTTCCTGGCATAGGCGGAGCATCGCAGGGGCCCCGGAGAATACCAGGTTGGGCCCATTAATGAGGTGCCAACGGCATTCACTGTACATGCAGAGTAGAATGCATTGCGCCGCTGTTGAGGCACCAGAGCATGGCATTCTTCGGTGCCCGTCGCGGCCACGATTTTTGCCTCAGACGTGATTCTCTGTCCAATTGCGTTTCGCGATTCCGGCATCGGCCAACGGAGAATCCTGCCAACCATATGTGCATTTTGGGAGATAACATGATTAAATATTGTGGTGATGCACTCACACACAAAGCAAGGATACTTAGGGTGTTTTGCCTGTTACTTTGTAACTTCACAATAATCGGGATCCCTTTTGATAAGTTATCTCATCTTTAAAAGGCCATTGTTGGAAATGCTTTCCGACGAAATAGAAAGAAAAATGTCAGGCATCTCAGATTCTCAACTGGCTACTCAAATAAAATAATTGATGAACATAAAAAGTTCAGGCTTTTTCCTTTTGACATAGTGATTCCACTGTCAAATGGGGATATGTTATATTAAAACAAACTTTATTATTAACTTGGGAATAAACTACATTAACATCACAGAAAATATCTTATAATCAACAGTTAAACAATTCTTAACAATAAAATGACAGACTTTAACTTCTAACTGATATCTTCTCTATCTCCAATCAAGCAAAATCCATCATAGGTCAATAAACACTTGTAAATGAAGTTAGCAAACACAGGGTTACTTTATGTACACTTGAATAGAGATTTTTTGGAAATACTGCTTGAAGAGAGGTCCTGTCAGTGAGCAGCCTGCAGATTCCTTGTGCCTGTATCAGTTTAACCTAACAGACCTGGCTCCTCCCATTAATTACATCATTTTTATCCCACTCCGAACCCATGACCTACTAACCTAAGTATAAACACAATGTCTCAAATTATCAGCAATCATAACAACTTTCCATTCGGCATTATATAGTATTACGCCACCCAGGGCAAATGCACGGTCAATTCCAACCCCACATGCCCTGGGGTCAAAACACAAATGATTTAACCAATAATTTTTATAAAAATTCCCGAAATCTTTGGCTGCCCAATAATTGCCCATGGCAATTTAGCATGGCCAATCCACCTAGCCAGCACATCTTTGGATTGTGGGGGCGAAACCCACGCAAACACTGGGAGAATGTTCAAACTCCACACGGACAGTGACCCAGAGCCAGGATCGAACCTGGGACCTCGGTGCCGTGAGGCAACAGGGCTAACCGACTGCACCACCAGCACTGGATGGAATGAAACATGGTGGGGAAGAATGAATTAGAACGTGAGGCAATAATAGTAGAGGACAAGTGATCCAGAACGATCAAACCTACAAAATACTTAAAAGAATAGACAGTGTAGATGAGATATAAGATGTTTCCCTGGGTTGGGGACACAATTTCGAAATAAGGGGACTGAGCTGAGGAGAAATTTATTCACATAGAGGGTTGTAAATCTTTGGAATTCTGTACCCCAGAGGACTGTGGAAGCTCAGTCATTGTGTATGTTTAAAGTAGAGGTTGATAGATTTATGATTAACAATAATGTAAAGGATTACGGGGATAAAGTGTGTAAAACTCATTGAAGAGTCCGATCAGCCATGATTAAATGGCGGAGCAGGCTCGACGGGCTGAATGGCCTACTTGAGTTCTCATGTTCCTAAATAATCAATGTGGGCCGCCTTTCCAAGACGTCATTATTAGTTATAAAGGTATGACTCATCCAGCCCAGAAGCAGCCCATCAGACCAATCTGTAAATCAATTCAATCAGTTCCATACTATCACCATTGTACTGCAAGTTTATTTTCCTCAAGTGTCCATTCATTTTCTTTTTAAAATCAATAATCACTGACCGGTAGACAGCAGATTCCAGGACACTGCCACTCGCTGCATAAAGAGCTATTCCTCACATCCTCGCTGTATCCCTTGCCCAAAAGCTTAAATTTGTGTCTACTTGTTCTTGTATCATCTGTTAATAGGAACAGCTATTCTTTGCCTCCCTTATTTAAACATGTCATAACTTTGTATGCCTCTATTAAATCTCCACTCAATCTCCTTTGCTCCAAGGAGAACAACCCTACTTCTCCAACCTAATCTTTAGCTAAATTCCCTCATAGAACATTACAGCGCAATACAGGCCCTTTGGCCCTCGATGTTGCGCCGACCTGTGAAATCACTCTAAAGCCCATCTACACTATTCCCTTATCGTCCATATGTCTATCCAATGTCCATTTGAATGCCCTTAGGGTTGGCGAGTCCACTACTGTTGCAGGCAGGGCATTCCATGCCCTTACTACTCTCTGAGTAAAGAACCTACCTCTGACATCTGTCTTATATCTATCTCCCCTCAATTTAAAGCTCGTCCCCCTAGACATCACCATCCGAGGAGAAAGGCTCTCACTGTCCACCCTATCCAATCCTCTGATCATCTTGTATGCCTCAATTAAGTCACCTCTTAACCTTCTTCTCTCTTACGAAAACAGCCTCAAGTCACTCAGCCTTTCCTCATAAGATCTTCCCTCCATACCAGGCAACATTCTGGTAAATCTCCTCTGCACCTTTTCCAATGCTTCCACATCCTTCCTATAATGTGGCGACCAGAATTGCACGCAATACTCCAAATGCGGCCGCACCAGAGTTTTGTACAACTGCAACATGACCTCATGGCTCCGAAACTCAATCCCTCTACCAATAAAAGCTAACACACCGTATGCCTTCTTAACAACCCTCTCAATCTGGGTGGCAACTTTCAGGGATCTATGTACATGGACACTGAGATCTCTCTGCTCATCCACACTGCCAAGAATCTTACCATTAGCCCAGTACTCAGTCTTCCTGTTATTCCTTCCAAAATGAATCACCTCACACTTTTCTGCATTAAACTCCATTTGCCACCTCTCAGCCCAGCGCTCCAGCTTATCTATGTCCCTCTGTAACTTGTAACATCCTTCCGCACTGTCCACAACTCCACCGACTTTAGTGTCATCTGCAAATTTACTCACCCATCCTTCTGCACCCTCCTCCAGGTAATTTATAAAAATGACAAACAGCAGTGGCCCCAAAACAGATCCTTGTGGTACACCACTAGTAACTGGACTCCAGTCTGAACATTTCCCATCAACCACCACCCTTTGCCTTCTTCCAGCTAGTCAATTTCTGATCCAAACTGCTAAATCACCCTGAATCCCATGCCTCCATATTTTCTGCAGTAGCCTACCGTGGGGAACCTTATCAAACGCTTTACTGAAATCCATATACACCACATCAACTGCTTTACCCTCATCCACCTGTTTGGTCACCTTCTCAAAGAACTCAATAAGGTTTGTGAGGCACGACCTACCCTTCACAAAACCGTGTTGACTATCTCTAATCAAATTATTCCTTTCCAGATGATTAGACATCCTATCTTTTATAAACCTTTCCAAGATTTTGCCCACAACAGAAGTAAGGCTCACTGGTCTATAGTTACCGGGGTTGTCTCTACTCCCCTTCTTGAACAAGGGGACAACATTTGCTATCCTCCAGTCTTCTGGCACTATTCCTGTAGACAAAGATGACATAAAGATCAAAGCCAAAGGTTCAGCAATCTCCTCCCTAGCTTCCCAGAGAATCCTAGGATAAATCCCATCCGGCCCAGTGGACATATCGATTTTCACACTTTCCGGAATTGTTAACACCTCCTCCTTATGACCGAATCTCAGTATTCTCCTCGACAACATTGTCCTTTTTCCTGTGTGAATACTGACGAAAAATATTCATTTAGCACCTCTCCTATCACCTCGGACTCCAAGCACAGCTTCCCACTGCTGTCCTTGACTGGCCCTACTCTTACCCTAGTCATTTGTTTATTCCTGACATATCTATAGAAAGCTTTAGGGTTATCCTTGATCCTACCTGCCAAAGACTTCGCATGTCCCCTCCTGGCTCTTCTTAGCTCTCTCTTTAGGTCCTTCCTAGCTAACTTGTAACTCTCGAGCGCCCTAACTGAATCTTCATGTCTCATCTTTACATAAGCCTCCTTCTTCCTCTTGACAAGTGTTTTGACTGCTTTAGTAAACCACAGTTCCCTTGCTCGAACACTTCCTCCCTGCCTGACAGATACATACTTATCAAAGACACGCAGTAGCTGTTCCTTGAACAAGCTCCACATTTCCATTGTGCCCATCCCCTGCAGTTTTCCTCTCCATCCGATGCATCCTAAGTCTTGCCTCATCGCATCATAATTGCCTTTCCCCCAGGTATAACTTTTGCCCTGCGGTATACACCTATCCCTTTCCATCACTAAAGTAAAAGTAATCGAATTGTGGTCACTATCACCAAAGTGCTCACCTACCTCCAAATCTAACACCTGTCCTGGTTCATTACCCAGTACTAAATCCAATATGGCCTCGCCTCTCATTGGCCTATCTATCATCACTGGAGCCATTCTGAAAAATCTCTGTTGAATTCTGTCAAGAAGTTTCACATCCTTCCTAATGTGTGGTGGCCAGAACTGGATTAACCAGAGCTTTATTAAGGTTCAGCGTAACATCCCTCTATTTAAGAAGCTCAAGGTTCCATATACTTTGCTAACTACTCTTAGGAAACAGAGATCGGGCAGCAGGATGCCACATTGGTTAACCCTGCTGCCTCACAGCGCCAAGGACCCGGATTCGATCCCGGCCCCTGGTCACTGTCTGTGTGGACTTTGCACATTCTCCCCATGTCTGCGTGGGTCTCACCCTCACAACCCAAACATGTGCAGGGTAGGTGGTTTGGCCACGCTAAATTGCCCCTTAATTGGAAAAAAAATAATTGGGTACTCTAAATTTATTTTTATAAAAGGAAACAGAGATAGTTAGGTAAATTGTATTCATATTTGTGCGTGCTAAGAATAAGCTATAGCTTTAAGTTTAAGCTTAATTTATATTTCCGCAGTTGCATGCTAAGGGAACTTGGGTTTTTGTTTCACTTTTAAAAAGTTGCCTGTATGTCTGTGTGCTTGTTTAGATGCCTGCATTTTAAAGAGGTTTTATGACTCTAAGGGTATAAGCAACTGGGCTGGTGTTTACGAATACAGATCAGCTTGAGGTTCAGTTGGTGATGGCTCTAGGATAGGGCTAATCATCCATGGAAGAACCCACAGAACCCATGACTAATAAAATAGAGTTATTGCATGTGCTCAATCACAGAATCATAGAATAGATTATTCAATGATACCTTAATTCAGTGCCCCGAGGGGTTCAAGCTTGCCATGTGCAGTAGATTAAGACAGGAGATAGAGGGGGCAAAGGGAGAAAAAATTCTGGCATCACAAGCTGCTTGAATTGGCTTATTCACTATTAATAACTAGGGTCATTAATATAAGGGAAATTGTGAGGGCATTCCGACATTCTAGCGCCATGGGTCCATTTGAGGAAGACTCAGGAAACTGGAAGTCATATTAAAAGAGATTCCCCTATTATATCCTACCCAATTAAATTTCAGAAGGTATTATGGTCCCTGTTTTCCTAAGTCCCATTGGAAGCAAAAGTTTTAATTTACTTAGAAGTTTGGTCCAACCCGATAAACATGGTGACAAAACCTATCGAGAATATTAGAAAACCATTGTGCACTCAAGCCATTGAGTATTGCGGAGTGGTTCAGATTTCACCGGAGGTATCAGCTAGAAGGGAAAAATATAGCAAAGGATGTTGCGACCCTGAAGTGCCTCGTGGAGTTTTGAGAATTTGGTGACTCGCTAGATGATACAGAGTTCGCTTGGTTTGTGAGTTGAGAAATGAGGCTACTCAGAAGAGATTATTAACGGAACAAAATCGCAGTCTGAAAACAGTATTGGATCTAACTATTTCAATGAAGCTTACTGCTAAAGAGGCCTCTCAGTTTGCAGCAGGCTCAAGGATCCATAAATTGACCAGCCGCCCGGAAAATGTCTACCCAGCAACAGGCGTGTCATCACTGTGCAAAAATGGGCCCTTCACAAGCTGATTGCTAGAGCAAGGATAGCCAATACAAAAAATGTGGCAGAACTGGTCACACAGCAAGAGCTTGCTGAAGTAAACTACTTCTCCTGAGAAGAAAATTCAAGGAAAAACACAGAATACTTTTAAAAGAAGTAACAAACCGAATTCAACTAAGAAAATTCACAATGCAGAAGAAAATAAGAGGAACAACAATGTAGACACAGCACATAATTCTGATGAGGAATTACATTGAAATCGAATGTACTTTCAGTTCAAGTGAATCACACTTGTTCTGGGTAGTTCCAAAACTGAAAGCGCAACCTGCAAAAATGGAGGTCATTACGGGGACTGGCATCTCCTTAATTCCTGAGACCACCTATGATCAAAAGTTGAATCACATACCATCATAGCCAGCAGATGTCATTCTGAGGACCTACACGGAGGGTATAGTGCCTCTAAGAAGATGCATCATAGTCAAACTGTGGAGCTGTCATTCCATGTTGTTCAAGGACGTTTTCCAGCTCTCTTTAGCCGCTCATGGCTGGAAAAGTTCAAACTGAACTGGAGTATTATTTGATTCAAAGACGGATATACAGAACATCTTAGAAAAATACAGCAGTGTTCTTGAGGACATGCTGGGGTCCATGAAAGGAGCACAAGTGTTGTTAAAAATCAAGCAGAATAGCCAGCCGAAGTGTCTCAATGCTAGAGCAGTACCGTATGCTATATGTCCAAAAGGCAAATCTGAGCTAATGACACTTGTGGATTGATGCACGATCAATCACTACTGAAGCGAGATTGTCGTCCAATTGAAGGCTTTAATGAACAGCTCCGGTACAGAATGACTGCTGTGGGTGAAACACAGGCTCTTATGCTCGGCGGAACCAGCAGGCAGGTACTACCACTCATACTACAGTATAAGGTACATCCCACCTAAGTACCGCAATACCCCTAATATAGCCTACCACATGGATACAGCAATGTTAGAACCCATTGCTACTAGTGACTGGGCAACCCTATTGTGCATGTAATGAAGCAAGATGAAACAATTTGCATCTGCGGAGATTTTAAAACAGCCATCAACCCAGTTCTACGTGCAGATCACTACGCACTGCCATTGATTGAGGACTTATTTGCCGGCCTAGCAGGAAGACAGAAGGTCAACAAGATCGAACTTTTGCTGGCCTACCTGCAAATCAATGTTGCAGCTGAATCTCAACACACGCTCACCATTATCACACATAAAGGGCTTTTCTGCTATAAGAGGTTACCTTTTGAAATAAAGTCAGCACCCACTTTATTTCAACAGTCCATGGATCAGATATTTTGTGGTTTACAGGGGGTACAACATTACCTTGCTGATATACTAATACTGGTACCAATGAACAGGAACACATATGTAACTGAAATATCTTCAGATGAATGGTCTTATTAGAAAGATAAGTATGATTTTTTTTCTAACATGAATCCAATATTTATGCTGATTGCTGGAATATCCAGATCAACCACGAGGGCAGCACAGTGCAAAGTGGTTAGCACTGCTGTCTCACAGGACCAGCGACCTGGGTTCAATTCCAGTCTTGGGTGACTGCCTCGGTGGAGTTTGCACATTCTCAGCTTGGGTCACTGTCTGTGCAGAGTCTGCATGTTCTCCCAGTGTCTGCGTGGGTTTCCTCCGGGTGCTCCAGTTTCCTCCCACAGTCCAAAGATGAGCAGGTTAGGCAGATTAGCCATGATAAAAATGCCCCTTAGTGTCCATGGATGTGTAGGTTAGGTGGGGTTGAGAACAGATTGTTCTTATAAGCCTTTCTCCTATGTAATTATTTTTACGGAGTCTGTTGAGAGTTCTGAGTATGTGCGAGCTTTGGTGGGCTTTTTGGTCTGCAAGAGGGTGACCTGTAAGCAAGGCCTGTTTTACTAGTGCTCCTGTTTCCATAGTTGTTATTGTTACTATTGTTCTGCTGAGCTACTGTCATTGTCAAACTTCGTTATTTATTATACAAAGAAGTTCCTTCTTTTAAACAACGCATTCAACTACCTACTTTGTGGACTCAAGTTACCACAACCACCAAGCCAGGGGATCAACCCTGCTTCAATGAAGAGCGCAGGAGGGCATGCCAGGAGCAACACCAGGCGTACCTAAAAATGAGGTGTCAACCTGGTGAAGCTACATGACAGGACTACTTGCATACTAAACAAACTAAGCAGCAAGTAATAGTCAGAGCTAAGCAGTTCCACAACCAATAGCTCAGATTAAAGCTCTGCAGACCTGATGTATCTAGCTGTGAATTATAGTGGACAATTAAACAACTCACTGGAGGATGAGGCTCCACAAATATCCCCATTCTCAATTATGGGGGAACCCAGCACGACTGTGCAAAAGATAAGGGTGAAGCATTCACAACCATCTTCAGGCAAGAGTGCCGAAGGAACCTACTCGGCCTCCTCTGGAGGTCCCCAGAATCACTCTCACCTCACCTCTGATATTCAACTCTTTTGTTCATGTTTGAACCAAGGCTGTAATGAGGACAGGAGCTGAGTGACCCTGGTGGAACCCAAACTGAGCATCCATGAGCAGGGTATTGCTGAGTAAGTGCCGCTTGGTAGCACTGTTGATGATTCCTTCCATCATTTTGCTGATCTTGGAGAGTAGACCGATAGAGCAGTAATTGGCAGGGTTGGATTTGTCCTGTTGTGTACAGGACACACCTGGGCAATTTTTCACATTGCCCGGTAGATGCCAGTGTTGTAGCTGTACTGGAGCAGCTTGGCTAGGGATGCGGCACGTTCTGGAGCACAAGTCTTCAGTAATATTGCCGGGATATTGTCAGGGCCCATAGCTTTTGCAGTGTCCAATGCCTTCAGCCGTTTCTTCATATCATATGGAATGAATTGTATTGGCTGAAATCTGTGATGCTGGGGAACCTCCTGAGGAGACCGAGATGGATCATCCACTCGGCACTTCCGGCTGAGGATTGTTGCAAAAGCCTCAGCCTTGTCTTTTACACATATGTGCTGGGCTCCTCCATCATTGAGGATGTGGATATTTGTGGAGCCTGCTCCTAAAGTGAGTTATTTAATTGTCCACCATAATTCACGGCTGGATGTGCAGGACTGCAGAGCTTAGATCTGATGCGTTTGCTGTGGAATCGCTCAGCTCTGTCTATTACTTGCTGCCTATGCTGTTTGGCACACAAGTACTCCTGTATTGTAACTTCACCACGTCGACACCTCATTTTTCGGTGTGCCTGATGTTGCTCCTGGCATTCTCTCCTGCACTCTTCATTGAATACAGTGAGCACTCAAAAATACTTGCTGTATAGAGATGACTTGAAAACTCCACTTTGAGAAAGAGAGATCTTTTGAGGCTGCTGAAAGAAAAAGACCTGACATCCTGTCAGAATAATGAAGAACCTCTGGCTGTATTTCTTCAGAAACCTTCTCAGCTCACCTTCCAGCCAAAAACTAACACTGAAAACCTTAACACCTGACTGGATCTGCCACCTGTTTGATATATTTTATTACGATCCTGGACAAGACCCCAACAGGTGCTAGGATACTGGACAAGAATCCCTATATTTTATTTTAATTTTGTAAGACTGACGAAAGGATACGACCCAAGACCGGAATTGAACCTGGGACCCTGGCATGTGAAGCAACAGTGCTAACCACTGTGCCACTGTTCCGCCATTAATTACCCCTTAAATAATACTATTCATTACAGTGAATACAATACTATTAATTGTTATTTGTATTCCCACTTAAACAACAAGAAATAATCATCTTGGCTCTCAATCCACCTTAAATACCAATGGCACAGAGTAATACTTGTGTTACAGAGTTATTCTTTGAGAAAGAGATCTCGTGTCAGTGCTTTACAGAAAAGATCTGACTCCTGTCAGAGTCCCTGGCTGTATGTCTTCCAAAGCTGTTTCAACTGGCTTTTTTCGGCTCCCCCTTGTCCTCAAGACACAGCTGCACTGCTTTAAACACTGGCAATCACTTTGTTTTCTCAAATTCCCTCGGAATCTCCTGCCCCTCAACCAAGGGGGACACCTGCTGATTATTTACTCTGTTCAAATTCTCAGAATCTTTTTTTTGTTAAATAACTTTAGAGTACCCAATTCATTTTTTCCAATTAAGGGGCAATTTAGCGTGGCCAATCCACCTAGACTGCACATCTTTAGGTTGTGGGAGTGAAACCCACGCAAACACGGGAAGAATGTGCAAACTCCACACGGACAGTGACCCAGAGCCGGGATCAAACCTGGGACCTCAGCGCCGTGAGGCAGCAAGGCTAACCACTGTGCCACCGTGCTGCCCCAAATTCTCAGAATCTTATACACCTCAATCATATCCCCGCTCAGCCTTCTTTGCTCTTAAGAAAACAATCCGAGCCTATCTAGTCTCTCTTATGCTCAGATGCTCCATCCCAGGAAACCTCCTGGTGAATCTCCTCTGTACCCCCTCCAGTGAGATCACCTTCTTCTTACAGTGAGCTGACCAGAACTCTACATAGTACTCCAGCTGTGGCCTAACTAACGTTCTGTACAGCTCCAACATAACCTCTTTGCTCTTATATTCTATGCCATGACTGATAAAGTCATGTGTAACCACATCCCTTCTTAACTTCCTTATTTACCTGCTCTGCCGTCTTCAGGGATCTGTGAACAAGTACCCCAAGGTCCATCTGTTCCTCTGAGCTCCCTAGTGTCCTGCCATTCATTACACACTCCCTTGCCCTGTTTCCTCTTCCAAAAGTGCATCACCTCGCATTTATCAGGGTTAAATACCATCTGCCACTGCTCTGTCCATATGACAAGCCATCTATATCTTCCATTCAACACACTCACAATGCGTTCTGCTTCTTGTCACATGACACTGCATTCATTCTCTGGCCGAATTCATTGGTCTCTTATGGGGCATCCTGTCAGGGGCCTTTTGGTAAATCCAGATAAATTACATCTACTGGATTACCACAGTCAACTCTGTCACCTGCTCAAAAATTAGTTTGGGCAAGAAATACATGCTGACTATACGTTATTATAAATTACATTTCTAGATGTTCTTCTCAATACTCCTTTTGTCAGGATTGCATTATGTTTCTTAGCAGTGATATTAAGATGATGTTTGATAATTCCCAGGGTATGTTATGCCCCTTCTTAATGTGACAATTACAATAAGCTTTCTGCCAGCCTTCAGACACTACGGCTGCGGTTTAACAGGAAAAAAAGAGTTGGGTTTTGGGTGTGTTTAGCGAGGTGTTTCTCGGCACCTGCAGCACTGAGAACTACCCCGCTATCAAACGGGACTGTTTTTTGACTATGGCGAGGAACACCCTGCCGAGGCCACACTTACCTTTATTTCCTGCACTGGAAGGGAGAGATAAGGACGCCACTTATAAATGCCACCCCCATCTCTGGAATCTCACTGTGGCCCCAAAGCCCCAACTTACCTGTAAAGGGTGTCCTCGAGCCTGCCCTTACCACATATCATAAGGGCAGGGCACCCCTGTGCCCAATCCTTGACAATGCCAGCCTGGCACCCTGGCAATGCCCCTGCCAGCCTGGCAGTACCTAGGTGCCTGGGTGGCAGTGGGATTAACAGCATATCACCCTACCCAGAGCCTGACTACCGGGGGCCTCCGATGGCCTGGGAGGCTCCCCAGGTGCCATCACACCTGGTTTACGTTTGTCTGGACCAGTACTAAATGGCCCCATGATGAGGTCTCACAGGTGCGGGCGTTCGATCCGAACTGCTCACTTAAGCATGCAATTCTGGATCTCATCCTCACTGGGTAAGATCCAGATTGTAACATCTCACAAGGTCTCATTGATCTCATGAGGCGTCTCGAGCATCGCAAATCTCGCCTCTCGTGATATTTATTGGCCTTGTCGCATCCAGAGTCCGGCGCAACAAAGCTGTTCAATCGGACCCTACATCTATTGCTAGTGACTTATTAACTATGTGTATTAATGCGTCTTACCTCATTGCTCAACGCCAGATTGAATGTCATGTCTATCTGTTTTAGCTCCCTGGTAAATACATAAGCAAAATAATTATTTAACATTTCTGCCATCTTTATCATTACCTATGATAGTACCTCGTCAATTCCTTAATGTCCTAGTCCCCTCACAGTCTTCCTTTTTTCTTGTGTATGGAAAATATTTTTCAGTTTTCTTTTATTTGATAATTTAGTTTCATAGTTCCGGTCTTCCTAATTGTTTTTTTCTTTCCGAATCCCTTTGTATTCTCTGTTATTATACACTTATCTTCTGACAATGTACTTAAGATGTTTGCTTCTTTCATAACCTTAAATCGTTCCTTTATGTGTAAATTACATCGCTGAGTGTAAATTATTCTTTAAAATCATTCATCTCTATCCATATAGGAGCATAGAATTCTTCCAGTGCAGAGGGAGGCTATTCGGCCCATCGAGTGCATATCAACCCTCTGAAAGAGCATCCTACCTAGGCCCACTCCCCCATCCTATCAACGTAACCCCACCTAAACTGCACATCTTTGGACATTTAGGGGCAATTTATTATGGCCAATCCACCTAACGGTGCGGCACGGTAGCACTGTGGTTAGCATTGTTGCTTCACAGCGCCAGGGTCCCAGGTTCGATTCCCGGCTTGGGTCACTGTCTGTGTGGCATCTGCACGTTCTCCCTGTGTCTGCGTGGGTTTCCTCCGGGTTCTCCGGTTTGCTCCCACAAGTCATGAAAGACATGCTTGTTAGGTATATTGGACGTTCTGAATTCTACCTCCGTGCATCCAAACAGGCGCTGGAATGTGGTGACTAGGGGCTTTTCACAGTAATCTCATTGAAGTGTTAATGTAAGCCTACATGTGACAATAAAGATTATTATTAGAAAACCTGCACATCTTTTGACTGTAGGAGGAAACCGGAGCACCCGGAGGAACCCACACAGACACGGGGAATGTAGAATGTGCAACCTTCACACAATCACCCAAAGTCCGAATCGAACACGGGTCCCTGGCACTGTGAGGCAGCAGTGCTAACCACTATGCCATCGTGCTGCACCAGATGGATTCTATTTTTCTCTTGCTGAAAGCTGCACTCTTTTTTTTTCGACTGCCAACATGCTATTCCTCGTCAGCACAGACACTTCACTTCCTCCCTGTCCCTCTCTATTTTTTCTAAATATGTTATATTCTGCGATGTTTAATTTCCAGTCCTGACTTTTCTGTAGCTATGTCTTAGTAATCCCTACTCCAGCTCTCCTGTTTTATTATGGACAGTGTGTGCTTGCTGTACAGACATTTCAATTCATTTTTGATATGCTTTCCTCTCACTTTATGTTTGAACATAGTTTCAGATTTCTGTTCTATTAATTCCTTGCCATAATATGTTCCCTTTACTATATTCATTCCAATGCTCCCCTGCCCTATTTGGTTTCCATTTAGGCTGTTTATGTGTTTGCAGCTACCTTCCCCCATCTTAATAGTTTAAAGCTTTTGCCACCTCCCTATTCACGCTTTTTGTAGGACACAGGTTCCGTCCTGGTTCAGGTGGAGATTGTACACATGCTTACATTTCTTCCACTCCTAAAAGTGGTCCCAGTGTCCAATGAAAAGAAACTCCTATTTTCTACATCAGTCCTTTCCCGGTGTGTTAATTCTACTGATTTGTTTGCTCTTATGCAAATGTGCATAAGGCTTAGGCAATAATTAAGAGATTATTACCTTTGAGGATCTGCTTTTCAATTTATAGTCCAACCCCTAGAGTTGAGTGATTCTTTTGGTTGAATTCCTGTTAGCACTCTTTAAATGGGACTTTCTCCTTGTTCCTACCTGTGTCATCTGTTCCAACATGGATCATGACAACTAGGTTTAACTTTCTCCTTCCAAGTTCATTCCAAATGCTGTGAGGTATCCATTATCCTGGCATCAGGTCAGTAACACACGGTTTGGAATTCCTATCCTGGCTGCAGAGGATGCGATCTATGACCGTAATTCGTGAGTCACCAATTACTGCCAAATTTCTACTCTGCTATTCATACACCTTCTCACCTCCCAACTACCCCCCAACCGGCATGCAGCTGAACTACGGTGCCCTGGTCTACATTGTCGTTCTCCTCTCTGTCGGCTTTTTCTTTGTTCTCCCAAGTATGGATGACATTGTACATGTGGAGTGATCCAGTGTTTATGGGAGCCCCCTCTCAGCCTCCCCAAAATCCCTGATGCTAGGCTCCCTATTAGTCACACATGCCCAACCAATATTCCAGAACCTGTGTTTTCCTCTGGGGTATGATTGTGCTCTGGATAAAATAGTCCAGTAGGTCATCCCCTTCCCAACTTGACAGCAACAGGACATGGGCCAGAATTTTATTTTGATTGAGCAGGCAACGCCTGACCTGGAAGGCCATGGAACCGAGCAAGATGTTGGACGCAAGTCTCGACGTCATTGTGCACTCACAAGATATTTTGGTCGGTGAGTGTGCCAGAGTCAGCAGCGTGCCAACTGAAAATTAAACAAGCAATTTAACCCATTAAGGGAACAATTGATAAGCTATTTTATGTGCCCAGTCTATTTTCACGGCTGACAGGCGGACCAATTGGACAGCCTGACTTTACGTTTTAGCTGCAACCTTCATCCAGGGCGTGATGAAATATCAGGGCGGAAATAAAATTGTGTCTGGTGACTGAGGTTTGTGTTTGATTGTGCTGCTCAAACAGTGTTTGCTGCATTTCTTCATCAGGGTTTAATTTGTAGAGGTCTGCAGCTCCCTGAGACAGCTCTGCAGCCGGGGTCCCCAGAGGAAGCCCATTAGAAGTGTCAGCCCACACCCACCATTTTCTTGGCACCTGCCCTCTTTCCCCCCCCCACCCCGCCCCCCCCCCCCCCCCCCTCTCCCTGGCAGCGCCATACCTTTCTCAGTGTGTCTTTCATACTGGTTGCCCAGTAATTGGCCAGCCAGTGTGAAATCGCCTTTTGGAGGCCATTTGCAAATGGAAGCGCAATTCACGCCTGCTCCTGGGATCACCAATTTTACGCATCCATGGGCACAGAATTCAGGCCAATGTCTAGCAGAATGAGAAGACAACTGACAGAAGAAATTTAATACAGAGAAGTGTGAGGTGATGCATTTTGGTAGAAGGAACCAGCACTCTCCCCATACCCCTTGGCAATTTAAAGTCTATACCTATTTCCTTCTTAAATATATCCAATGATTGGCCTCCTGTGGTACTGTGGTAGAGATTCCACGGTTTCACCAACCTCTGAGTGAAGAAATTTCTCCCCATCTCAGTCCTAGTAGCCTACCCCATATCCTGAGACTGCGACCCCTTATTCTAAACCCGCAGCCAGAGGAAACATCATCCCTGCCTTTAGTCTGTCTAACTCTGTCAGAATTGTATGTATTTCAATTAGGTCCCCTCTCATTCCAGTCAATACAGCCCCAGTCGAACCAATTGCTCCTCAAACAACAATCATGTAATCATAGGAACTGTTCGGTGAACCTTCGCTGCACTCCCTCTATCCTCTGTGGCAAGTATATCCTTTCTTAGATAAGGAGGCCAAAACGGCACAGTTCGTGTAGTTCTCCCAAGTATGGATGACATTGTACATGTGGAGTGATCCAGTGTTTATGGGAGCCCCCTCTCATGTAATGAAGGCCGCCAACATACCATTTGCCTTCCTGACTGCTTGCTGTTCCTGCATGCTTGCTTTCGGTGACTGGTGCACTGGGACACCCAGGTCCATTTGTATGTCAACAGTTCCCAATTTATAACCATTTATAACCATTTAAATAATACTCTGCCAATCGGTTTCTCTCTTTGAAGTAGATAAGTGGATCACATTTATCCACGTTATACTCATCTGCCATGTACTTGGCCACTCACTCAACTTGTCTAAATCACCTTGAAGACTTTTAACATCCTCCTCATCACACACATTCCCACCAAGTTTCATGATGTCAGCAATTACTTTTGGTTCCCGCATCCAAATGATGGATATTGTGAATAGCTAGAACCTAAGCACTGGCCCCATTAGTTACTGCCTGCCACTTCAAAAAAGACCTATTTATTTCTACTCAATGGAAGTTTTTGAATTTTTCATGAGACTATAATTTTCAATTTTGACATCAGATTCCTCCATGGCCTTGCTCCTCTCAACCCTATATTGTCTTCCAGCTCCACAACTCCCCATGATTTCTGTGCTCCTCTTGTGATGATATGCATATGTAAGTTTGTACATAATGTTATGCATGATCTCCGACCACTAGGTAGCATTGCAAACCTATCACGTCACCATGTGATCTGGGAGTTGGGAGTTGGTTGTGCTGGGAGATAGACATATTTGCAGTAGTTCCACGAGAATTGTTTCGTGTTAGTTGTTTATTAGTTAATTTATCCTAGTTATCTTACCACGCAGTTTGTTCTATAATAAATTATTTTAAACTACATGTTCTGACGTTTATCATTCACTTCTGCCAGTCAACAGAACATGACATGGTACCAGGATGGTTTATTTAACCAGAAATTGAAGATTCTGTACAAGAAAATTTGAACCACTGAAGATAACTCTGCACAATAAGGAAACAAATCTTTGCGACTAACCTTGCAAGCTACTGGCATCTTGTGCTCAACGCGCAGTAAAGCTTCGAAGCCTGGAATGAAAGGTATCAAGGCACCTCACAGCTTTGGTTTACCGGTAAGGTAGATGAAAATTGGAGGGTGTTTAAGCAGCAGTTTAAACTGTATGTTGCAGTCCTTGGTCTGCAAGCACAGCCCGATGAGAGGCGTATCGCATTGCTCATCACTGTAGCAGGTCCCCAAGCAATTGAGATCTTCAATACTTTTCCATTTGAAGAAGAGGCTGATGGCAAAAGCTTCGAAGAAGTGCTCAAACGATACGATCAGCATTGCTCCCCGAGAAAAAACGAAACCTTTGAATGCTATAAATTCCATACACGCACCCAGAACGTGGGAGAGGCATTTGACAGCTTCCTCACTGACTTGCGATTGAAAGCGCAGTCCTGCAACTTCAGCACACTCCAGTTGTCAATGATACGAGACCAGATAGTTTTTGGAATTTACAATAATAAAGTGCGCGAGCGGCTACTACGGGAAACAGACCTGAAACTTGAAAGCGCCATTTAAATACGTCACACTAGTGAGCTTGCAGCAAAGCAGCTCGACACGTTGAATCTCCGTTGTTTTGGCTTGAAGGCAGAAGGGCGGCAGACGCCATTAGTATGGTGAAGCAGCTGAATAAGAAATGTGCTTCCATTTTGAGCGGCCGACCTGATCCTCCATTTTATATCCGCAATGTGACAAATGGCATTTGCCAGCACAATGCCCTGCTTATGGAAAAACATGTGCCATTTTTAATGGCAGGAATCATTTTGCAGCCCAATGTTATATAAGGAAAAGGCCTGAACAAACAAAGAGTATCGGTGCCATTGATGAGATGTGTCTAGAGAACATTCTTTGTAGACGTGATCTCCAGCAACGTCAAGGAGACTCAAGGGGCTGGATTCCCCGCCTGTGGGATGCTCCATTTTGCCGGCAGCCCGAGGGTTTGCCGACGACGTGAAGTTGCCCCACAATGGGAAACCCATTGACTAGCTGATGTAACGGAGCAGGCCACCGGCGGGGTAAAACGGAAATGTGGCGCGGCGGAGAATCCTGTCCAAGGTATATTTGTTCCAATGTGCAGCAATACTGAATTATACAGATAAATGGGCGGGGCCATTAAAAATAAATGGCACAGTGATAATGGTCAAACCTGACACTGGTGCGAGGGCCAACATCATCAAGCTGTCTGATTTAAAAAAGCTGAGAATTCAGCCAAAAATAGTTACCGGAATTGAGAGATTTTAATGGTAACAAAATCTTATTGTCGGCGCATGTGAGCTTGATGTTGAAGTCAAAACCAAAAGGTACAAGTTCAAATTTTCTGTGGTATCGGTGGACTGCGAGTCCTTAATTGGAGTTGAGGTGGAGTTGAGGCATGTGAGGAGCTAGATCTCGTACGATGACTCTACAGTGCTGACAATGCTGTGACAGGCTCTCATCCCTCAGGAAATTCCATGTTGAATGATTTCCCTGGCATTTTCCAAGGTTTTGGTACGCTACCATACACGTACAAGATTCAGTTGAAGGAAGATGCAAAGCCTGTGATTCATGTGCCGATACGTGTGTCGGCGCCATTAATGGATAAACTAAAGGCAGAGTTAGAGAGAATGACTGCCTTGGGTATCATTAAACGTATTGAAATCCCTACAAACTGGGTTAGTTCCATGGTCTGTGTAAAGAAGCGTAAAGAATCTGCATGGATCTGAAGGATTTAAATCTCAATATTAAAAGGGAACACTGCCCTATACCAAAAAGGGAGGAAATAACGTGTGAAATGGCAGGAGCAATCTGTTTCAGATTCTGAAGCTAGATAAACACCAAAATGTACAGATTCAACTCACCCTTTGGGAGGTATTGTTTTTTTACGAATACCATTTGGCATCATCTCGGCTTCAGCGATCTTTCATCGTGCCATGGAGCATATAATTGAAGGAATCCCGGGGGTCCGTATGTATGTAGATGACATTATTAATTGGGGGTCGACTCGGGAAGAACATGATAAGCGTCTGCTAAGGGTCCTAAAGAGTATCAGAAAAAAACGTCTGAAGTTAAACAGGGTGAAATGTCAAGTCGGGGTGCATAGTATCACCTTCCTGGGAGACAAGCTGTCCGCACAAGAGGTTCAGCCCAATCAAGACAAAATAAGGGCAATTCTGCAGGTACCATGCCTTACGGATAAAAAAGACATTTTAAGAATGCTAGGCATGATAAATTTTGTGGGCAAGTTCATCCCCAACTTGGCAGCCAAAACACATCTGAGGGAGACCATAAAGAAGAGTGAAGCATTCCAGCAAGCACGAACAATAGTAGGCACTCCAGGTTTCGCTAACCATGGCACCAGTTCTCACGTTTTTTGACCCAACCAGGAGCACAAAAATCTCAACCGATGCATCAGAGGATGGTTTAGGGGCTGTCCTGCTCCAGCAGAATCTGGAAGGAGACTGGCTGCCAGTGGCTAATGCGTCCAGGGTGATGTCCGACACTGAACGACGATACGCACAAATTAAAAAAAGTGTGTCTTGGGCTCATTAATGGGCTGACGAAGTTCCATGATTATGTGTATGGGCTACCAACCGTCATTGTGGAGACTGACCACAGCCCACTGGCCGCCATCATAAAAACAAATCTCAGTGAGATGTCGCTGAGGCTGCAACGAATGTTCATGAAGTTTCAGCGGTCTGATTTTGAGTTGGTGTGCACGCTGGGTAAACATCTCATCGTGGCTGACACGCGTTCCAGAGCTACCGGCACTGAGGAACCACTCCAGTTGGATGAGGACGTACAGGTTCATGTAAACATGGTGGCACGAGTCTCTGACAAGTCAAAGGTCATTACAGAAGAAACTAAGAAGGACCCAACATAGCAGAAAGTGATAAAATACATCCATGAAGGATGGCCCAAAGGATCATGTTCGAGTTCTATTACATTCAAGCAGAATTAAGTGACAATGGATTTCTGTGCGGAATCAGCGGATTATGATTCCACAGGCATTGTGGCCAATGATCCTTGTCAAGTTGCATTAAAGGCACTTAGGCATGGAGAGATACAAGATGAGAGACAGGGAGGCAGTCTATTGGCCTGGGATCAACCGGGACATTGAGCTGATGGTGGAGAACTGTGAAACATGCCAAAGATTTCAGCACAAGCAGTGCAAAAAAAACATGCAGATAGGCAAGACAGTCACTTCCCTGTGCCAGAAGGTTGGCATGGGCCTTTTCCAATTCAATGGAAAGGAGTACCTTCTGGTCATAGACTATTTCTCGAATTACCCACAGATAGCGCAACTGTCGGGTTTAACAGCAAGATGTGTGATTAAAAAAATCAAGGAACTTTTGTGTGACATGGCATTCCGGATGTAGTCATGAGCGATAATGGTCATTGCTTTGACTGTTATGAGTGGACGGAATTTGCGCAGCAGTATGATTTCCAGTATGTTACGTCCAGCCCACATTACCCTCAGTCGAATGACAAGGCTAAAAAGTGAGTCCATACTGTCAAACAACTCTTAAGGAAAGCACTTGACAGTCTTCAGGATATGTATCTTGCGCTGCTCAGCTGTCGTTCAGCACCGCTAGTCAATGAACAGGCAACTACGCACTACTCTACCTTGACTTCCTACTGAACGCGTGAACCACTCGTTAGCGAGACAATTGACCTCTCAGAAAAAGAGGCAGAAGGAGTTCTAGCATAATAATAATGATGTGGAGATGCCGGCGCTGGACTGGGGTGGGCACAGTAAGAAGTCTTACAACACCAGGTTAAAATCCAACAGGTTTGTTTTGAATCATAATAATAATAATAGGTCTGCCAAAAGGCTTCAACCTCTGCAGCTGGAGAATACAGCGAGAGTAGAAGACTACAAAGTCCATGGATGGTCTAAACAAGTAAAGGTACTGCGGCCAGTAGGTCCAAACTCATATCTTGTTATCACGGATGAAGGTGTTGTTTTGAGGCGGAATAAAAGAGCTTCGCTCAAAGTACCATTTGTGCTGCAACCACCAGAGCAAGAATACAACAGTCCTGAAACATCTCAAGAAAACATGGAACCAACACAAGAGGAGGAATCAACACAAGAGGATGATACATCAACACATGAACATCAAAATCAAACACTAAATATTAAAGAGCATGAAGAGCCAGTGCCAGTTCAGCAAACAGTAAGAAGATCCACAAGAATAAGGCGCCATCCAGAAAGACTGAACTTGTAACAGACTGTGAAGTAAAACCAAAGATATCTGAACGTGTAGTGAACTGTGTATAGGGTCATGTGTGTATATATATATATATATATATATATGCATATCATGTTGAAATGTAAAAAGTAACTTCATACTTGAGAAATAATTTTCTTTTTTACAAAGGAAAGGGGATATGATGTTTGTACATAATGTTATGCACGATCTCCGACCGGTAGGTGGCATTGTAAACCCATTGTAAACCATGTGATCTGGGAGTTCGGAGTTGGTCTTGCTGGGAGATAGACATATTCGCGGTATTTCCACGAGAGTTGTTTAGTGTTAGTTAATTTATCCCAGTTATCTTGCCATGCGTTTTGTTCTATAATAAATTATTTTAAACTTCATTGGGAAGGCACCAGAATTAGAGGTGTCATGTTCTGTTGACAGGCCGAAGTGAATGATAAAGTACAAAACATGGGGCGGGAATCACGCCGCGCCAGTCGGCAGCCGCTGGCATGGCCCCCCCGGCGATTCTCCAGCCCGCGATGGGCCAAAGTCCTGCCCGTTCTATGCGGGTCCTGCCGGGGGTGTCCCACGGTGGCCTGGCCCATGATCGGGGCCCACCGATCCGCGGGCAGGCCTGTGCCATGGGGGCACTCTATTCCTACGTGCTGGCCGTGTAAGCCTCCGCGATGGCCGGTGCGAAGGTGAACCCCCCACCGCGCATGCGTGGGGATGACGTCAGCAGCCGCTGACACTCCCGCGCATGTGCGGACCCGCGCCGGCCGGCAGAGTCCCTTCGGCCCCGGCTGGCACGGCGCCAAAGGCCTTCCACGCCGGCCGGCGGGGCGCAAACCACTCTGGCGCTGGCCTAGCCCCTGAAGGTGCGGAGGATACCGCACCTTTGGGGTGGCCAGACGCCGGAGTGGTTCACGCCACTCCGTCCCGCCGGGATCTCCCGCCCCACCGGGTACGGGAGAACCCCGCCCCATGTTCTGTACTTTATTATTCACTTCGGCCAGTCAACAGAACATGACACCTCTAATTCTGGTGCCTTCCCAATTATAACTGCTCCACCTCTGTTGAACATGCCTTCAGTTGCCTAAGATGCAAGTTCTGGTTTAGCCTCCCTACACCTCTTCACCACTCTACTCCACTTTCCTTCTTTAAGATACTTCTCACAATATATCTCTTTGATCAAGCTTTCAAAAACATTGACCAGTATCATGTTTTACTTTATAACCGGCAAAGCAAAAAAAGACCTTTAATTTGCATCCCAGGAAATTGAAACAGCAATTCTTACAAAGGCTGGCTCTGATTTCACAGAGTTGTCCTGCAGATCTAAATGTATTATTGTTTAGAAGCACTTGGATAGAATAGTAACAGAGAAGGTAACAAACTCGGACGGTTTTTCTTGTTTCAGTGAGTAACTGGCCCAGAAAGGTAGGAAGGGAGGTGCATCATTTCAGGGGGGGGGGGGCTGCCTGTGCACATCAGGAGCACCCAACCATTACTCCCTTTGTTCCACCTCACCTGGTCTACAAAATCAGCCCCTCCATCATACTCTCACATCCCCCGGCCTCCCCAATCCTTTCCCACCCTGAAAGCCCAAGACTCACCTTAGTCTGGGTCCTCTAGGATCTATTACTCTTCCCTGTGGGCTTGCTTATAGTTCCAACAGTGCTCACATCTGAGTCCTGGCATTTCTTGGGACTGCTAGAGCTGCTGGTCAACCAAATTGGTCACAGCTCTCTAGTGCAGAATTTCCTTTCACTAGTCCAAATCTCACGTGCTTAAAGCCACCTGCACGTATTATTACTGCAAGACAGCCTTGTTAAACATTAGTTGGTGTGGCACCAACTTTCCTTCTGGAATGAGGTTGAGGAGGCCCGGTGGTGTTGAGCAATATGCCCTCTCCACCACCCCACCCATAAAATTCAACCCATTTTTCTTCATGCTCGTTGTATAGGTCTCTGACCACAGTGCAAGCTGTGGCTCAATTGCCTCTGTGTCAGAAAGCTTTGGGTTTAAATCCCACTTCAATATATGAGCACAAAAATTGAGGCTGGCATTTTAGTGCAGTATAAAAGGAGCACTGCTAGAATGTCGTACTTGGATGATACGTGAACCAAGGCTTGAACATCCTTTCAGGTGAACACAAATGACCCATGGAACTATTTTGAGTTGATAATAGTGACCCATGGAGCTAGTAAAGGCTCTGCCTATTTATTTTTGATAATATAATTTTTCAACTTTCAACTAACTGGAAATTTTTGCAAACGTCACATTCTAAGGTGGAGGAAAGAAACTCTCACCCTTAGGGGAGTGTGAAGAGAGACATTTTGTATGAACCAGATACCCATCGAAATTCATAATTGTCTGAGGACGAGACATCAAAAGGCAACGTACTGGATATTGAAACAGTGGCTGTCACAGACAAAGACACCCAAAACCGAAATACACAATGTGTGAAGTGTTTAAAGGCAACCACAAGAGAAAGATTGCCACTGACACAGTGGTGTCAAGAAAGTGTTCAGCAGAGGTAACAAGCTGAGTGCTCTCTCTCTCCCTGATTTGAGAAGCCAACAATCCTAAAAAACCCACAGCGAGCCAAGATCATAGAATCATAGAATCACAGAATCCCTACACGGCAGAAGGAGGCCATTCGACCCATCGAGTTAGCACCAACCATTCGAAAGAACATGGTTCTGCTGTATCCCCTGACAGCCCACTTCACTATCGCAACCCTACCAATCTTTGTGACGTCTGCAAACTTACTAATCAGACCAGCTACATTTTCCTCCAAATCATTTATATACTATGAACAGCAAAGGTCCAAGCACCGATCCCTGTTGAACACCACAAGTCACAGCCTTCCATTCAGAAGAATGGAATCCCCAGCCCTACCCTGCAACCCCACTCCAAGGGACATATTAGGATGGCCAAATGACCTAACCAGCACGTCTTTGGACTGTGGGAGGAAACCGGAGAAAACCCATGCAACAATGGAAAAATGTGAAAACTCTACAGTCACCCAAGGTCGGAATCGAATCCGGGTCCCTGGAGCTGTGAAACAGCAGTGCTAACCACTGTGCTACCATGCCGCCCATCTCAAAAGATCTCATAATAATTGCAACGTAATCTACATCGGACCACACCCAAGAAATCAGCTAACCTAAATCAGCCTTCACATTTAAAATCTATGCCTCGAGGCTGATAAAAGCACATTTAATGGTATACTCTTTCATCTTTTTAATTGGACTCTAACTCCCCTTATTTCTGACACGTGTGTGGGCCAGATGACTGCAGGGGGGTTGAATGCTTGAATTCATGTTTTTCTAATTTTTTCTTGGGTTTAGTGGTTAATTGTGGTACCATGGTCTCTTTAAGAGATGATCTTCGCGGGTCACATGACATGTCCAGAGCCAATGGCGATGAAGCGTGCGAACCTGAGCCTATCGGGTGCCGGGGCACAGACCTGGGTAGCCGGGCATCATTAGAGTAAGCCTTGGAGTCGAGGGAACTAGACCTGTGTTGGATTTGAGTTGATTGTGATATAAAATACTTATTTTGTGAATAAATCACCGTTTTAACGCATGATTTAACACGGCCTCATCGCTTTACCTCAACTACAACAATGGCAACGAGAAAAGATTGTATGGGACACGATTTACTCACATTTGAAAACAAATAAACTTATTAGCGATAAGCAGCATGGTTTTGTGAAGGGGAGGTTGTGTCTCACTAACTCAATTGATTTTTTTGTGGAAGTGACAAAGATGATTGATGAAGGTAGGGCAGTGGATGTTGTCTACATGGATTCCAGTAAAATCTTTTACAAGATCCCTCATGGCAGACTGATACAAAAGGTGAAGTCACACGGGATCAGAGGTGAGCTGGCAAGATGGATACAGAACTGGCTCGGTCATAGAAGACAGCTGGTAGCGGTGGAAGGGTGCTTTTCTGAATGGAAGGCTGTGACTTGTGGTGTTCAACAGGGATCGGTGCTTGGACCTTTGCTGTTCATAGTATATAAATGATTTGGAGGAAAATGTAGCTGGTCTGATTAGTAAGTTTGCAGACGTCACAAAGATTGGTAGGGTTGCGATAGTGAAGTGGGCTGTCAGGGGATACAGCAGGATATATTCCCATACCAGTCTCCCCGAACAGGCGCCGGAATGTGGTGACTAGGGACTTTTCACAGTAACTTCATTTGAAGCCTACTTGTGACAATAAGCGATTTTTATTTCATTTTCATTCATATAGGTCGATTGGAGACTTGGGTGCAGAAATGGCAGATGGAGTTTAATCCCGACAAATGTGAGGTAATGCATTTTGGAAGATCTAATACAGGTGGGAATTATACACTAAATGGCAGAACCTTTGGAGTATTGACAGGCAGAGATATCTGGTGTACAAGTCCACAGATCACTGAAAGTGGCAATGCAGGTGGATAAGGCAGTCAAGAAGGCATACGGCATGCTTGCCTTCATCGATCAGGACATTGAGTATAAAAATTGGAAAATCATGCTGGAGCTGTACTGAACCTTGGTTCCGTCACATTTGGAATATTGCGTACAACTCTAGTCGCCACACTATCAGAAGGATGTGGATGCTTTGGAGAGGGTACAGAAGAGGTTTAGAACATAGAACATACACTGCAGAAGGAGGCTATTCAGCCCATCGAGTCTGCACCGACCCACTTAAGCCCTCACTTCCATCCTATCCCGTAACCCAATAACCCCTCATAACCTTTTTGGTCACTAAGGGCAATTTATCATGGCCAATCCACCTAACCTGCACATCTTTGGATTGTGAGAGGAAACCAAAGCACCCGGAGGAAACCCACGCAGACACGGGGAGAACGTGCAGACTCTGCACAGACAGTAACCCAGCGGGGAATCGAACCTGGGACCCTGGCGCTGTGAAGCCACAGTGCTATCCACTTGTGCTATCGTGTTTACCAGGATGCTGCCTGGTCTGGAGGGTATTAGCTATGAGGAGTGGTTGGAAAACTTTGGATTGTTTTCACTGAAATGACGGAGGTTGAGGGGCGACCTGAAAGAGATTTACAAAATTATGAGTGGCATGGGCTGAGTGGGTAGTCAGATGCTTTTTCCCAGCGTGTAAAAGTCAATTACCAGGGGACAGATGATTAAGGTGCGAGGGGCAAAGTTTAGAGGAGATATGAAGGCAAGCTTTTTACACAAAGGGTGGACAGTGCCTGGAACCCGCTGCGGGGGTAGATGGTGGAAGCAGATGCGACAGCAGCTTTTAAGAGGCATTTTGACGAGTACATGAATAGGATGGAAATAGAGGGATATGGCTGAGAACCTGGCTTGACATCATTTTTTTCAAATTTGTCAGGAAGGGTGGAGGCTAAGCAAACCTCACAGAAAGGCTATCATGACTCAGACAAGGGGGACAGATCATTTGAAGTTGAGGATTTAGTTTTCTTGTGAAACCTTAGAGGAAGACCAGCTTCGATCCTAGGAGGATAAGGACAGGCCCAGTATCTTATATTATCAACCTACAAGGTTGCAACATGAAAAAACATGTAGATCATTTGATCATTGGAGAAGGCAAGAAACTGCTGTCCCCACAACAGAGAGTGAGGACCCAGTCCTAGTTACCGTGCACCAGCCACAGAGTCGGTGGTGTTAGAACTGAGATCATCCTGAGGGGAATCACATGTGTCAACAGAAGGAGCTGAGGAAGTGGTCAGTACTGCCCTTTCCTTTGGGATCTGAAATTTTGCCTGCCCCTGAAGTGGACTCAGGTGCTTCAAGTATGGAGGAACGAGTTGCAGAGCTGAGGTGCTTGGCAGGAATCGGAAAGTCCCCTAATAGACCAATCTTATGAGCTTTGCTGTGGGGTCCCTTACTGTTAATTCTTGTTGACCGTACAAAGCTGTAAATAAGAGTTTGCCTGTTTTTAATTAGGGGAATTGTAAGGGATCGTAAGGGGGGAGGAATATGATGGTGTGGCCCCTTTAAGGGGCTATCCTTCGTGAGCCTCGTGGGCCGCCAGGAGCCAATGGGGTGGAGTGCGCGAACCTGAGCCTGTCAGGTGCCAGGGCGAGGGCACGGGTAGCTGGGTATCATCAGAGTAAGCCATGGTATCAAGGGCATTAGGCCTGGGTTGGAGTAGTGTTGATCTGTAATATAAAGTTCTTCTTTTGTTAATAAATCACCATTGTGATTTCACACTGTTCCCTCACTTTACCTCATACTACAACATTAATAAATTTGCTATTTCTTTGGACACAAGAAAAACTTGTTCGATTAGCTCCTTATTGCTCACAGTTGAAATAGTTAAATACATTCTGCTTTGGAAAAGGAAATTCGTAAAAAAGAAACTTAAACATCTGTTGTAACGAACTGAGGAGGGTGTATAGAGGGGAACCAGTTTGTCCCTTCTCGCCTGGTCTAACACAAGGGAAAACAGGAAGTTATATTGTGCGTCCTACCAAACATTTAAAGTTCATTGACCATCAGAATAAAAACTGATTATCTGGTCATTATCACATTGCTGTTCGAGGGAGATACTGTGTGCAAATTGGCTATTGTGTTTTGTACATTACAATAGTGACTACACTTCAGAAAGTACTTCATTGGCTGTAAAGCATTCTGAGATGACCAATGATCATAAAAGGTGCTGTATAAATGCAAGTCTTTTTTTTCTTTTACAAGATTACAAACACCGATTGCATAGATCGTATGGTCCGAAAGCCTTTTTCTGGCTCTTACCCAAAGGCAGAATCCCATAGAGTGCAATCAGCTGTCTTACATCCAAGAGAGAAGGCATTGGTTCGATATCAGTTTGCCGTAGTGTGGTTCCCAGGTAATTGTATTCACCTGTGTAGAAAAGGACAGGTAATTAATCACAAAAACTCAATCTCATCAACTTGAATCATTTTTTATAAGGCTATCACTCTGCTTTGAAATTCTTATTTGAGCAATTCAGTGGTTGGGTGTATTTGTATCTCAGTTTAAGTTTAGTTCAGGCTGATGTAATAAAAGCTCTGGGTGGAATTTTCCCATATTTTGTCAAAATGTCGGTTTCAGGGAGAAAACCAGAGAGAATTCCGCTGGCACCGTCGGCAAGAACAATTACCGAATCTTCAGCTACTTTGAAAATAAAATGTCACGAGTTTCACGCCGCACTCGTGGCAGCCTGTCTCATTCACTTGCTAAGAATCACTTCATCTCTGCAATCGGCAGTGGGGAGGTTAATCCTTTTAAATGCCTCCCCAGCATCTGTTTCTAGTCCAATTGGGGACATGGCAGCCAATAAGACTGTCCCACATTTCTCAGAGGAAGCCCGAACGAACATGGTGGATGGGGTGGAGCAGAGGGGTGACGCCCTCCACCCATGCACAGGCAGATGGCGAGCCAGCAGGGTGACCAAATCCCGTGTGGAAGAGGTGGCAGCGATAGTGATCGCCAGCTCTCTGCATAAGAGCATAGGGATCCTGTGCAGGAAGAAGATGAATGACCTTCTTTATGCAGCCAGGGTAAGTTGCCTTCTCAAAGAACAAAGAACAAAGAAAAGTACAGCACAGGAACAGGACCTTTGGCCCTCCAAGCCTGTGCCGACCATGCTGCCCATCTAAACTAAAATCTTCTGCACTTCCAGGGTCCATATCCCTCTATTCCCATCCTATTCATGTATTTGTCAAGCTGCCCCTTAAACGTCACTATCGTCCCTGCTTCCACCACCTCCTCTGGCAGCGAGTTCCAAGCACCCACTACCCTCTGTGTAAAAAAACTTGCCTCGTACATCTCCTCTAAACCTTGCCCCTCGCAACTTAAACCTATGCCCCCTAGTAATTGACCCCTCTACCCTGGGAAAAAGCCTCTGACTATCCACTCTGTCTCTACCCATCATAATTTTCTAGACCTCTATTAGGTCGCTACTCAACCTCCGTCGTTCCAGTGAGAACAAACCAAGTTTATTCAACCACTCCTCATAGCTAATGCCCTCCGTACCAAGCAACATCCTGGTAAATCTCTTCTGCACCCTCTCTAAAGCCTCCACATCCTCCTGGTAGTGTGGCGAGAGAATTGACCACTATACTCCAAGTGTGGCCTAACTAAGGTTCTATACAGCTGCAACATGACTTGCCAATTTTTATACTCAATGCCCCAGCCAATGAAGGCAAGCATGCCGTATGCCTTCTTGACTACCTTCTCCACCTGTGTTGCCCCTTTCAGTGACCTGTGGACCTGTACACCTAGATCTCTCTGACTGTCAATACTCTTGAGGGTTCTACCATTCACTGTATATTCCCTACCTGCATTAGACCTTCCAAAATGTATTACCACACTTTTGTCCGGATTAAACTCCATCTGCCATCTCTCCGCCCAAGTCTCCAAATGATCTAAATCCTGCTATATCCTCTGACAGTCCTCATCGCTATCCGCAATTCCACCACCCTTTGTGTCATCTGCAAACTTACTAATCAGACCAGTTACATTTTCCTCCAAATCATTTATGTGTACTACGAACAGCAAAGGTCCCAGCACTGATCCCTGCGGAACACCACTAGTCACAGCTCTCCAATCAGAAAAGCACCCTTCCATTGCTACTCTCTGCCTTCTATGACCTAGCCAGTTCTGTATCCACCTTGCCAGCTCACCCCTGATCCCGTGTGACTTCACTTTTTGTTCCAGTCTGCCATGAGGGACCTTGTCAAAGGCCTTACTGAAGTCCATATAGACAACATCCACTGCCCTACCTTCATCAATCATCTTTGTGACCTCCTCAAAAAACTCTATCAAGTTAGTGAGACACGACCTCCCCTTCACAAAACCGTGCAGCCTCTCGCTAATACGTCCATTTGCTTCCAAATGGGAGTAGATCCTGTCTCGAAGAATTCTCTCCAGTAATTTCCCTACCATTGTCGTAAGGCTCACCGGCCTGTAGTTCCCTGGATTATCCTTGCGACCCTTCTTAAACAAAGGAACAACATTGGCTATTCTCCAGTCCTTCGGGACATCACCTGAAGACAGTGAGGATCCAAAGATTCCTGTCAAGGTCTCAGCAATTTCCTCTCCAGCCTCCTTCAGTATTCAGGGGTAGATCCCATCAGGCCCTGGGGACTTATCAACCTTAATATTTTTCAAGACTCCCAACATCTCGTCTTTTTGGATCTCAATGTGACCCAGGCTATCTACACACCCTTCTCCAGACTCAACATCCACCAATTCCTTCTCTTTGGTAAATACTGATGCAAAGTATTAATTTAGTACCTCGCCCATTTCCTCTGGCTCCACACATAGATTCCCTCGCCTGTCCTTCAGTGGACCAACCTTTTCCCTGGCTACCCTCTTGCTTTTTATGTACGTGTAAAAAGCCATGGGATTTTCCTTAACCCTATTTGCCAATGACTTTTCGTGACCCCTTTTAGCCCTCCTGACTCCTTGCTTAAGTTCCTTCCTACTTTCCTTATATTCCACACAGGCTTTGTCTGTTCCCAGCCTTCTAGCCCTGACAAATGCCTCCTTTGTCTTTTTGACGAGGCCTACAATATCTCTCGTTATCCAAGGTTCCCGAAATTTGCCGTATTTATCCTTCTTCCACACAGGAACAAGTCGGTCCTGAATTCCTTTCAACTGACATTTGAAAGCCTCCCACATGTCAGATGTTGATTTGCCCTCAAACATCCGCCCCCAGTCTAGGTTCTTCAGTTCTTGCCTAATATTGTCATAATTAGCCTTCCCCCAATTTAGCACATTCACCCTAGGACCACTCTTATCCTTGTCCACCAGCACTTTAAAACTTACTGAATTGTGGTCACTGTTCCCAAAATGCTCCCCTACTGAAACTTCTACCACCTGGCCGGGCTCATTCCCGATACCAGGTCCAGTACAGCCCCTTCCCTAGTTGGACTATCTACATATTGTTTTCAGAAGCCCTCCTGGATGCTCCTTAAACACACTGCCTCGTCCAAGCCCCTAGCACTAAGTGAGTCCCAGTCAATATTGGGGAAGTTAAAGTCTCCCATCACAACAACCCTGTTGCTTTTGCTCTCGCGTTTACTTTTTTTCTCTTAACAACCCCATCACACTTCCAATGTGATCTCTCTCCCAGCATCCTAGGATCCTCTCCCTTCAAGCATCCTCCTTGAACCCATCCCACGCCTTCTTCCTTGCAGCCCCTCATAGACTTCCCACTCGCTCACTGGCACACCCAAGTACTCTATCCTCATCCACCCTAGCACTTCTACTTTTCACTTAATGCCTGCCCACTCCAGCACTTCTGGGTTTCCTGCCCCATCAGCTATCACATTCTCCTCTTCCTAGTTCCCCTTCTCTCAACATCGCTTCCACACAGTCCCACCTCATCCCAGCTGACACTTGGGCACCTCCATGACCTCATCCTCCCCCCCAAAAAAAATTTCTGCCCCCCCCCCCCCCAACCCCCCCCCCCCCCCCCGCTCACCTGCCACATCCCGACTATTCCATCTCCCTCTCCTGGTCTTTTGGCTTCCACCTCTGTCATAATATACATCAGTACATTATGGTGCAATCACATACACACACTGATGGACATGCAGTAGGACCAACATACACACCTCCGCATCCTCGCGCAATCCTGCGGCTATGGGCCCACCTCCGACTCCATGATACGCGACCAGATTGTTTTTGGGGTCATATCGAACACCCTGCGTCAGCAGCTCCTTAAAGTTAAGCAACTAACCCTAGCGACAGCCATCGAGACCTGTGTCCGGCATGAGAATGCCACCAGCCGGTACTCCTACATACAGGCAGCTGAAACGACGCGGCAAGGGCCCCATGAGGCGGAACGGGTCCAAACGATCAAACACCTCACGGGCCGCAGTCTGGCCATTTTGCGCGCTTTCCGAGGCCTCCCATGCTTTTACGTGCCAAACGAGGGACAGTGACGTGGAGGAACGCGATGCACAGGCCCGCACCACGCAAGACGTACCGCACATGCGCGGTGGCACAATGAACGTACTGACGTCACGACGTGCTGCAACTGTGGCTCCGCCCACTTAAAGCGGCAATGCCCTGCAAAATCGCAACAGTGCCTACGCTGTGGCAGGCTTGGCCACTATGCTGCCTGCTGTCGAGCAGCCCAGCCTGCCAATTCGCAACGATTTAACCAGCCTCGCAGGAATGTTCGGGCAATCAAACCCACCTTCACCTAGTCCGATCCTGACTTCATGCAGACCAGTGACACCGAGGACAGGGAGCCTTTTCGAGTCACTGTCATAACCAAGAACAGGCTGTCCCCGAATCGAAAGCACCAGCCGCTGTTGGTACACAGCATTGATCCGGATGACGCGTGGTGTGCCACCCTGACGGTCAACCGATCCCAGATCAGATTCCGTCTGGACACTGGTGCTTCCGCCAATCTCCTCGCATGGTCAGCATTTCAAACCCTGGGGGTCAAACCAACAATTCTTCCATCCAATTGCGAACTGGTCGACTATAATGGTAACGTCATCCCCGCCACCGGGTCATGCCAACTCGAGGTGACGCACAACTCACGAATACCCATCGAGATCGTGGGCTCCTCAAAAGACTCCCTCCTAGGCGCACAGGCGTGCAAGCTCCTCAAACTTGTGTAGCGCGTACATTCCCTCTCTCCAGAGGACACGTCTGACTTCCAAGATGCGGACTTCAGGGCGCAACTAAGTGCCATCATCATTCAACACCGAGATGTCTTCGAAGGCATGGGCACACTTCCCTACACATATAAAATCCTGCTCAAACAGGACGCCACGCCTGTGGTTCATGCACCTCGCAGAGTCCCAGCACCCCTCAAGGACCGCCTCAAGCAGCAGCTGCAGGACCTCCAGGACCAAGGAGTGCTTTCCAGAGTGACAGAACCAACCGACTGGGTCAGTTCCATGGTGGGCGTCAAGAAGCCTTCCGGCGAGCTCCGGATCTGTATCGACCCGAAGGATTTAAATCGTAACATCATGCGGGAGCATTACCCTTTCCCCAAGCGTGAGGAGATCACGTGCGAGATGGCTCGAGCCAACATATTCACCAAGCTGGATGCATCAAAGGGCTTCTGGCAGATTCAATTGGACAAGTCCAGCAGAACGCTGTGTACTTTAAACACCCCATTTGGTAGGTACTGCTACAATAGAATGCCATTTGGAATCATATCAGCATCTGAAGTGTTCCACCGCATCATGGAGCAGATGATGGATGGCATCGAGGGTGTGCGCGTCTACGTGGACGACATCATCATCTGGTCCACCACCCCGCAGGAGCATATCAGTCGCCTCCAACGAGTTTTTAAGCGAATACGGGACCAAGGCCTGCGCCTCAACAGAGCCAAATGTTCTTTCGGCCAGACTGAACTCAAGTTTTTAGGAGACCACATCTCCCGGTTGGGTGTGCGGCCGGATGCGGACAAGGTGGCAGCCATCACGGCCATGCAGAAGCCGGCGGATAAGAAGGCGGTGCTCCGGTTCTTAGGAATGGTCAACTTCCTAGGAAAGTTCATCCCTAACCTCGCTTCCCACACAACGGCTCTCCACAACCTAATTATGAAGACGACGGACTTCCAATGGCTTCCTGCCCACCAGCGTGAATGGGAGGAGGTCAAGGTCAAGCTGACCACCACCCCGGTATTGGCGTTTTTCGATCCTGCAAGGGAGACGAAAATATCAACGGACGCTAGCCAATTTGGCATGGGGCGGTGCTCCTGCAACGAGGTGATGCCTCGTCATGGGCCCCTGTTGCCTATGCGTCACGGGCCATGACCCCCACAGAGCAGCACTATGCGCAAATCGAGAAGGAGTGCCTAGGCCTGTTGACCGGTGTCGACAAGTTCCATGACATGTATGGCCTTCCCCAGTTCACTGTGGAGATCGACCTTCGCCTGCTGGTCGGCATCATCCAGAAAGACCTCAATGACATGACCCCTCGCCTACAACGCATTCTGCTCACTCTCCGGAGATACAATTTCCAGTTCGTGTACACACCGGGTAAGGACCTGACCATAGCCGACGCTCTGTCCAGGGCAGTCACCACTCCGTCCGACCCAGAGGGGATCGTTTGTCAAGTCGACGCCCATGTGGCCTTCACGGCCGCCAATCTGCCGGCCACAGATGAACGCCTAACCCACATTCGCCGTGAGACTGCGGCTGACCCCCTGCTACAACATGTGATGCGCCACATGACTGACGGATGGCTCAAGGGACAATGCCCGCCGTTCTATAATATTCGAGACGATCTGGCAGTCGTTGATGGCGACCTCCTGAAGCTGGACCGCATCGTGATCCCACACAGCATGCATCACCTGGTTTTAGAGCAGCTGCACGAGGGCCATCTTGGCGTAGAGAAGTGCCGATGGAGGGCCCGAGAGGCTGTGTACTGGCCTGGCATAAATGAGGACATTGCCAACACTGTGCTCAATTGCCCCACCTGTCAGCGGTTCCAGCCGGCCCAACCACGGGAGACCCTTCAGCCCCATGAGTTGGTCACGTCCCCTTGGTCTAAGGTAGGCGTGGACCTGTTCCATGCGCTCAGCAGGGACTATGTTCTCATAGTTGATTTTTTTTCCAGCTATCCCGAGGTTGTACGCCTGCACGACATCACATCATCGGCTGTTATCTGTGCCTGCAAAGACACCTTGGCTCGTCACGGCATCCCACTCACTGTGATGTCGGACAATGGCCCCTGCTTCGCGAGCCAGGAATGGTCTAACTTCGCCAGCAGGTACAACTTTGTACACGTGACGTCCAGTCCCCTGCACCCCCAGTCAAATGGCAAAGCAGAAAAGGGCATCCACATCATAAAGAGGCTCCTCTGCAAGGCTGCTGATGCAGGATCCGACTTCTGCCTCGCCTTGCTGGCCTATCGCTCGGCTCCACTGTCCACGGGCCTGTCACCAGCCCAGCTGCTGATGGGTCGCACCCTCAGGACCACTGTACCGTCCATTCACGTACCAGACCTCAACCATGCTCCGGTCCTTCAGCGGATGCAAGTCTCGCGCGCAGCACAAGGTGGCGCATGACGCTCGAGCGACTGATCTTCCTGCTCTGGCGCCAGGTGACAACGTCCGAATCCATCTTCCGGAGGGTGGCTGGTCTGCGACTGCTGTGGTTCTTCGGCTGGTGGCTCCCCGCTCATTCCTGGTTCGTCTGCCTGATGGCTCCATTCGCCGCCGCAATCGGCATTCCCTTCGTCTGGTTCCACGCTCGCTACGCGATCCTCCACCGGTGCCACGCCCTCCCGTTGTCCCCGACCTGGACTTTGTAGAGCTTCCGGATACTCTGCATCCTCCTCACTTGGCCGTGGCCCGGCCCGATCCTCAGCCGGTGGCTCCTGACCCACCCTTGAGGCGGTCGACCCGGATTCGTCGCCCACCTCAGAGACTTGATTTATGAGCCTTACAATGTTGGACTCAATGCTTTGTTATTTCATCCTGTTTCAGCATTTCACTAGTTTGTTTATAGCATACGTTATTAGTTTTGTTGTTGGTGGAACACCTTGTTTTTCTTTTCTCTGTACCAGACACCTTCCCGTGTATATAGACTAGCCTCATGTACATAGTTATGTAAATACTGCACACACATGGTCAGATACACTCATTACACGTTATTTATTCTCACATAGGCACATGTTCTTTGTAAAAAAGGGGGATGACATAATATACATCAGTACATTATGGTGCAATCACATACACACACTGATGGACATGCAGTAGGACCAACCAGCATACATAACACCGCAGCCAATCACCATGAGAGCACAAGCACTATAAAGACATGGGACAGGAGAGTTCCCACTCATTCTAGCAGCAGCCAGCTCGGAGCACAGAGCTCACAGCCTGCATCAGAGACATTCACCATGTGCTGAGTGCCTCACCATAGATCGTGATTGGAAAGGGTCCACAGTTAAGCTGGTATTGCTTATACCCACGTTTACAGTATGTTAGCATAGTTGAACAGTTAATAAAATAGTGTTACACCACTTCCAGCATTGTTGGCTTGTTTGTGAACCAGAACACCCAACACGACAACCTCCACTCTGGCTCCCCGCACAGCCCCAATGATGTTCGAAACAGCACATGATAGAGGGGAAACATTTTTCTACATTGGCTGGGGAAGAGGAGACGAGGAGAGCTGGAGTGGGAGGTAGTGGGAGCAATGGAGGCGGTTGGGAGCTCAGGAAGGTGTGGTGGGGAACAGGAGGGTGGGTGTCCCACAACTTGTGGATTTCAGTGAACATGAGATCACAGGAAGTTGTGGTGCTATTTCATTCCACAATAGCAGCGAACATATCAGAGTGTACCGCAGTTGAGAAAGAAAATCAAGGCCATTGACTTTGGAGGGACGGCACGGTGGAATAGTGGTTAGCACTGCTGCTTCACAGCACCAGTAACTCAGGTTCAATTCCAGCCGTGGATGACTGTGCACTTTCTCCCCATGTCTGCATGGGTTTCCTCCCACAGTCCCCAGATGGCTACAAGGATAGGGCAGGGGTGTGGCCTTTGGGTAGGGTACTCTTTCAGAGGGTCAATGCCGACTCGATGAGTCAAATGGCCTCCTTCTACACTGTAGGGATTCTATGATCCTGCCATAATCTCAATCTCCAAGCCAATGGCTGGAACCTTTTGCGCCCGATCAGGATATGCATGGTTGGTGGCGAGATCGTGAAATATCGTAAGAAAGTTCTAGGCACGTGTCCAGATGACTTAAAGCCAGGAAGCGATTTTCCCCTCCCTCCATTAATGCCGGGCCATTCTTCACGTCACTGAATGTTATGAATGTCATTAGCATTGTAAGAGGGGGACTAATGAATACAGTTTAATTACAATGCAGACAATAATTATAGTATATCAAAGGATCGTAGAGAGTTTGTTTGAACTTGTACAGTGTTTTAAAAAGGTTAAAGAAAATTCCACATGTAGAATAAAGCCATCACCGGACTTCCGGTGGCGTATGCGAGCAGGGCGGCCGCATCAAGAAGAGCTCCCGCCGGTGGCCACATTTTGCGGCGCTTTCGGGGATTTCCCCGAGTCATCGATCACCCCCCGACTATCGTCGGCCTTTGGGGCCGTCACAGGCAGCTAGCGGGGCAGGTTTAAAAACTGTCGAGGAACCCTGCGCGGGTGTCGGGCGGCGGGGGCTGAGGCGCTGGGCCCAGCACGGGGCGGAGGTCGGAGCAGCGGGGGCGGAGCTAAAAGGAGGCCGAGGCGGCAGGCCCGAGGCCAGGGCGCGATGTAGGTGGGATGTCTCACATCGGATGGCTCCTACCTAGGATGAAGTAAGGAGGCTGAAGTCCGGTCTCAGGGGAACTCTGGAGGAATGCAAAGGAGAAGAGAAAGAAGGTTTAAAGAAGTTTGGTGAAAGTTTTTTTTTTCTCCCCTTTTCCCTTTTTTTTTGTGAAGGAAGAAAAATTGTTGTTTTTTTTCCAAAAAAAATTCTAATTGATGAAGGACAGGAGGGTGAGAGGGGGAAGAAAAGAAAGGAAAAACAATAAGCTGCTAAAGGATGTGTTGTACCCTCAATAACGACGCTCGAGAGTAAAACGGTAAAGAATGCTTTAATAAGCTAAGAACTAGCCTGGTGCCGAAACGGGTGCTTACTGGGTGCCTGCAAGGCGGCCCCTTATATACGACTCCCAGATGGGCGGAGCCGGAGGCAGAGTCCCCCAGGGTTCTAAGCCCGGTCTTAAAGGGGACACACCTTACATGATGATAAGGGTACAGTAATACAATAACCGTCCATCATATTCACCCCGTTTTAAAAAACGAAGTCCGGCGGGGTGAAGTGGAATCACAAGTCCACTCGTTTCGGCGGCCTGATCGTCCTCATCGACCTCCTCAGCTTGGGCGGTGGTGCGGCGGACACGGACGTCTTAGTTGAGGGTACGTCCGGGAGCACGGTGGTCGGAGCCTTGGTCCGGGTAGGGGATCGGGGTGCAGGGGAAATAGCTGGGGCTGGGGGTAGCGGTGACGGCGCCGGCGGGGTGTGTAGCGGGGAGGGAGGGACGCTAGGGGTGCGTGCGGTCGGTGTCCACCGACGGGGAGTGGGACCCGAGGGGGAGTAGTGGGTGCTGGATCCCGCAGGGGAGCAGTGAGGGAGCCCCCCGTCTGTAGTGGGGGAACCAGCGGTTGCCAGATCCCGGAGGGAAACCGTATCTTGCCTGCTGTCGGGGTACTCAAAGTGGGCGTATCGGGGGTTCGCATGTAGTAATCGGACCCTCTCGACCAGGGGTCCATTTTACGGCTCTTCGCGTGCCTCCGGAGAACAGGTCCCGGAGCCATCAGCCAAGGTGGATGCGAGACCCCGGAGGTGGACTTCCTGGGGAAGACAAACGAGTCTGTGAGGGGTCTCATTCGTGGCCGTGCAGAGGAGCGACCTAATGGAGTGTAGGGCATCGGGTAGGACCTTCCGCCAGCGGGTGGTTGGGAGACTTCTCGATCGTAGGGCCAGACGGACAGCCTTCCAAACTGTTGCGTTCTCCCCCTCCACCTGCCCGTTTCCTCACGGGTTATAACTGGTTGCTCTGCTCGAGGCGATGCCTTTGCTGAGCAGATACTGACGCAGTTCATCGCTCATGAACGATGTACCCCGGTCGCTGTGGATATAAGTGGGGAAACCAAACAGGGTGAAGATGCTGTGCAGTGCCTTTATCACGGTGACCGAGATCATGTCGGGACAGTGGACGGCGAATGGGAAGCGGGAGAACTCGTCGATGACGGTGAGGAAGTAGGCATTGCGGTTGGTGGATGGGAGGGGCCCTTGAAGTCCACACTTAGTTGCTCAAAGTGCCCAAGGCCTTCACGAGACGAGCCTTGTCTGGCCGGTAGAAGTGCAGTTTGCACTCCGCGCAGATCTGGCAAGCCCTGGTCATGGCCTTGACCTCCTCGGTTGAGTAAGGTAGGTTGCGGGACTTGATAAAGTTGATGAGCCGGGTGACAGAGGTCATTGTGGAAGGCTTGCAGGCGGTCTTCCTGCGCGTTGGCGCACGTGCCGCGGGACAGGGCATGTGGGGCCTCGTTGAGCTCCCCTGGACGATACTTGATAGCGTACGTGTAAGTGGAGAGTTCGATCCGCCACCTCAAAATTTTATCGTTTTTTATTTTGCCCCGTTGTACGTTATCAAACATGAAGGCTACCGACCATTGGTCGGTGACGAGGGCGAACCTCCTACTGGCTAGGTAGTGCCTCCAGTGCCGCACAGCCTCCACAATGGCTTGTGCCTCCTTCTCGACAGCAGAGTGCCGAATCTTGGAGATGGTGAGTGTCCGGGAGAAGAACGCTACTGGTCTGCCTGCCTGGTTGAGGGTAGCAGCCAGGTCGATGTCTGACGCATCGCTCCCTACCTGAAAAGGGATAGTTTCGTCCACCGTGTGCATAGCGGCCTTGATGATGTCGGCCTTGATGCGGCTGAAGGCCGATCGGGCCTCAGCCGACAGGGGAAATATCGTAGTCTTTATGAGTGGGCGGCCTTTGTCCGCATATTTGGGGACCCACTGGGCGTAATAGGAGAAAAGCCCCAAGCACCGTTTGAGGGCCTTGAGGCTGCGGGGGAGGGGAAGTTCCTTAAGGGGACGCATGCGGATGGGGTCGGGACCTAGGACCCCGCTTTCCACGACATAGCCGAGGATGGCTAGCCGGGTTGTGTGGAAAATGCATTTTTCCTTGTTATAGGTCAGGTTCAGGGCTCGGGTGGTCTGGAGGAACTTTTCGAGGTTCACGTCATGGTCCTGCTGATCATGGTCGCAGATGGTGACGTTGTCCAAGTACGGGTATGTAGCCCGCAAGCCGTACTGGTCCACCATTTGGTCCATCGCCCTCGGGAAGATGGAGACCCCATTTGTGACACCGAAGAGGACCCTGGGGAAGTGGAAGAGCCGGCCGGCTGCTTCGAAGGCAGTATAGGGGCGGTCTTTCGGTTGGCTAGGGAGCTGGTGGTAGGCAGATTTGAGATCGACCGTGGAAAATACCCGGTATTGGGCAATCCGATTTACTATTTCTGCTATGCGAGGAAGGGGGTATGCATCGAGCTGCGTGAAGCGGTTTATAGTCTGGGTATAATCCACGACCATCCGTTTCTTTTCCCCGGACCGGACTACCACCACTTGTGCTCTCCAGGGGCAGTTGCTAGCCTCGATGACCACCTCTCCCAGTAAACTCTGGACCTCTAACTTAATAAAAGTCATGTCTTGGGCACTGTACCGCCGGCTCCTGGTGGCGACGGGCTTACAGTAGGGAGTGAGGTTCACGAATAGAGAGGGGCTGCAACTTTCAGTGTCGCAAGGCAGCATACCGTGAGGGGGGGCAAGAGTCTGCCGAACTTCAGTGTCAGGCTTCGGTGGCTGCATTGGAAATCCAGCCCGAGCAGCAGGGGGGCGCAGAGGTGAGGGAGGATATACAGTTTGAAACGGGTATATTTGGCGCCCTGGATCGAGAGATCCGCAATACAATACCCCTTGATTTGGACCGAGTGGGATCCGGGTGCGAGGGCTATGGTTTGGGACACGGGATGGGTGCGCAAGGAGTAGCGCCTTACCGTTTCTGGATGAATAAAGCTCTCCGTGCTCCCGGAGTCGAAAAGGCATGGAGTATCGCGCCCATGACCTGGACCTGCATCATAGAGTTCTGCAGATGTTTTGGCCGCGTTTGGTCGCGGGTGATCGCTCCCAGTTGCGGGTATTCCGATTCCTCAGCCGAGTCGGATTCGTAAAATGGCCGCCGCCGTCGGTCGCATGTGTCGGGTCAAGAAGATGGCCGCCACCAAGATGAATGCCCCCATGATTCGCACGAGGCAGATGATGCGTCAGAAGGAGGGGTGTCGGGTCGATGCGCAGCCACGTTGTGAGGTCTGCGGGCCTGCGTCTGATTTTCGGGCCTGCTGTTCTTTGTGTTTCTGGCCCTTGGGCCTGGCCAGGCAGATCCTCGCAAAATGCCCCTTCTTCCCGCAGTCTCTGCAGACGGCGGAGCAGGCTGGGCAGCTTGGGCGTGGCTGCTGGCCCTGCCCACAGAAATAGCAAGGTGTGTCCCCAGTCTGGGCGGGTTGCCGCGCGGCACAGGCCCGTAATGTGGCCAAGTTTGGGGAAGCCCGAGCGGGGCTCGCAGGGTCCGCGGGGTACGTGCCTAAATTATGTCGGGCCACTTCCAGCGAGGTGGCGAGTGTTAGCGTGTCCTGGAGGTCTTTTCCCCCGTTTATGAGTAGTCGCTGCCGGATGTACGTCGAGCGGATGCCGGACACGAAAGCGTCTCTGATGTGCAGCTTAATATGGATTTCCCCCGTCACATCCTGATGGTCACAGTTCCTGGCGAACGCGGTGAGTTTTTCTCCGAATTCGTTTAGCGTTTCCCCCGAGCGCTGCCGACAGGTAGAGAGCAGATGCTGGGCATGTACCTCGTTGATGGGTTTGACAAACCGCTTGCATAGTATCTCGACCGCCTCTTCGTAGGTAGTCGTCTTTTCGAGCGTGGCGGATATTCTGTGACTCACCCGGGCGTGGAGTAGGCTCAGCTTGCGTAGCCCCAGGATGTGAGTCTCTGAGGAGTCCAGGTAGGTCTCAAAGCATCGGAGCCAGTATTGAAAATTTTTCTTTGCCTCCGGTGTCCGTGCTTCCAGATTGAGCTTCTCTGGTTTTAGGCCTGCGTCCATCCTGATGTAGTTTAGCTTATTAAATTGTTGTACCCTCAATAACGACGCTAGAGAGTAAAATGGTAAAGAAGGCTTTAATAAGCTAAGAACTAGCCTGGTGCTTACTGGGTGCCGCCTGCAAGGAGGCCCCTTATATATGACTCCCAGGTGGGCAGAGCCGGAGGCGGAGTCCCCCAGGGTTCCAAGCCCGGCCTTAATGGGGACATCACCTTACATGATGATAAGGGTACAGTAATAAAATAACCGTTCATCACAGGATGCGAAGAGCAGCGTCGAAGGCGGAAACGCGGGTTTGCTGCTGAATGAGAGGACGAGCAAAAGTGCTGACAGGATGGCGGAAGCCGAGCCACAAGGTGGGGCCGCACTACTTACGGTGGAGAAGATGACCAAGGTGATGGCGGTGGAGCTGGAAAAACAGTTCGGGAGACACACGGAGGCCTTGAGGAAGGAGACGGCGGTCGCATTGAAGTCATTGGTGGAGGAGGCAATCGTCCTGGTGAGGGTGGCTGTGGCAAAGACATCGACCGAAGTGAGAGAGCAGGGCGAGAAGATGAAGGAAGTGGAGGAGGCCGTTTAACAGCACAGTGAACAGGTCACCTCGATGGGGGACGAGCTGCGGAGGGTGGTGGAGGTCAACAGAGGACTCCAAGCAAAGCTCGAGGACTTGGAGAACCGCTCAAGGCGGCACAATCTGAGAATTGTGGGCTTGCCCGAAGGGACAGAGGGCCCAAGGCCAACACAAATACTTCGCTAAGAAGTTGGCGGAGCTGATGGGGGAGATTGAGAACCCCTCCCAGTACAAACTAGACCGAGCTCATCGGTCATTAAGGCCAAAGCCCAAAGTGAATGAGCCGCCAAGAGCAGTAATTATCTGCTTCCATAAGTTCTGCATGAAGGAGAAGGTATTAAGCTGGGTGAAGCAGAAGCGTGAGGTGCAGTGTGATGGTACTGCGGTTCGGATCTACCAGGACTTGACGGTGGAGTTGGCAAAAAGACGAGCGGCGTTCGGGCGTGTAAAGGCGGCATTGTACAAAAGCTGGGTGCGATTTGGTATGGTGTACCCGGCGAAGCTGAGGGTAATGTATAACACCAAAGACTTTTATTTTGAGACGGCGGAGGCGGCTGAGGCGTTCGTGAGGGCAGAAGGCTTGGGACAGACATGAAGAGCGGAACTGGAAGAGAGACTGTGGACTGTGATTGGGCAGCTGGAAAATGTATAAATGCTGCAACTTTCTTTTTACTGATGTGTATTGTAATTTACTTCTCTTTGCATTGTTACAGAGTTCAAGTTAATGGTTGGGTTGATTAGAGTTCTGTGTTGCGACGGTTAAATCTTATGTTAGTGAATTGTATGGGTTGGATTGTTGGTTTTGATTTTTCTTTGTCTGGGACTGGGTGGAAGGGAACGGTATATCTTGGCGGGGGGAGCCACTCGCGCTAGCTAACTAAAGTGAGCTAGTGAACGGAGGTGAGGTGAGGGAGGGCTGCGGGCGTTGGAGCCTGGATAGCAGGCTTCAATGGGCCTACAAGGCGAGCGAGCGGGGTTGTGGGGGGAAGGGATTGATGCTGGGAGATGTTTTTTCAAGGGGAAATGTAGGGGGGGTTCTTGGGAGGGGGGGAAGGGGTTCAATGTTAACAATGGACAGGGGCAGGTCAGGCTTATTGGGCAGGGCCCGGTGGTATGATGATGGTGGATAAGAAAGGTGGGGGGGGGGGGGTGGTGAATGACCCCCAGTTAGGATAGTCACGTGGAACGAGAGAGGGCTAGGAGGTCCGGTCAAGAGGTCAAGGGTGCTTGCGCATCTTAAAAGTTTGAAAGCCGATGTGGCAATGCTGCAGGAGACTCACTTGAGGGTGAAGGAACAGGTGGGACTTAAAAAGGGCTGGGTTAGTCAAGTGTTTCACTCTGGATTTGACGGAAGGGCTCGAGGGGTAGCGGTGCTGGTCAGCAAAAGAGCACGCTTCCAGATGGAGAAGGTGGTGGCAGATCAGGGGGGTAGATATGTGATTGTGACAGGGGCGCTAGAGGGGAGATTAGTGGCGCTGTTAAGTGCATACAGTATCAATTGGGACGATGTGGGATTCGCGAAGAAGGTGTTTGGGGCCATCCCCGACTTGGACACACACGAGCTGATTGTGGAGGGGTACTGGAACTTGGTGCAGGAACCAAGGTTGGACAGATCACGGCCGCGCTCGCTGGTCCCATCGGGGGGGCGAAGATGCTGGCTGGGCTAATGGTGGAAATGGGAGGGCTGAGGGGTGGACCCTTGGAGTTTCCTGCACCCAAGGGAACAGGACTACTTGTTTTTCTCAACAGTCCATAAGGTATACTCGCAGATCGACTTTTTTGTGGTGGGAAAGGCTTTGCTGGCTGAAGTTAAGATGTCGGAATACTCGGCAATTGCAGTGTCAGATCATGCTCCGCATTGGGTGGATATGGTACTCGAGAAGGGGGTAGCGCAGAGACCGGGGTGGAAACTGGATGTGGGGCTTTTGGGGAACCAAGTGTTCTGTGAGAAAATTTAAAATGTGTAGCGCACAAAGACTCCGTGAGACGAATGGAGTGAAGTCGATGAGGCTTTATTAAGCGTGTCTGTTCCCCCGCAGCTCGATAGTAAACTGGCCTGCGGGGGAAGACTCCGGCTTCTTATACTCCGCCTTCAGGGCGGAGCTTGAGGTCAACGGCCAACCAGGACCCGGGATCTGTCAGCCAATGACATTAGGGCTTCCAGTCCCTCATGACCCCCAATACATACTACCACATTCACCCCTTGTCAAAATGAACCCGGCGGGGTGATGCTTCGTATGGTGGTAAGGGTTTACAGGGCTGGTCCTGGGAGGACAAAACATTCACATGGCAATACAGTATTGGACAATTTCGTCCTGTTGCAACTATATACAGAGGGTATAGAAAGAAAAGCAAAATGTTCTTGTGAACAGTCCATATTTGTTTTACATCGACGCCACGAGTCGGTCGGGCGGTTTGGTCGTCCGTGTCGATCGCCTCGGCCCCGGCGGTGGTGGTGGTGCTTGTACCAGTGTTGTCGCCTCCAGGAGCCGTACGGTTTCAGCTCGGGCTTGATTCTTGGTCGGTGCTGAGGGGAGTGGGACCGATCCTCCTGGGAAGGGGGCGGTCGCGGGGTGCGGCGGTGGTAGGAAGGGGGGGGGGGGTTGATGGTGTCGGGGGGGTGTGCGTGTTGCCGGCGGGCAGCAGATCCCATAGGGAGACCGTGTCCTGTCGGCCGTCGGGGTATTCCACGTAGGCGTACTGGGGGTTCGCGTGGAGGAGGTGAACCCTTTCGACCAACGGGTCCGCCTTATCTGCCCGCACATGCTTTCGGAGCAGGATGGGTCCTGGGGCCGCCAGCCAGGTCGGCAGCGACGTTCCAGAGGAGGACCTCCTAGGGAAGACAAGGAGACGCTCATGAGGCGTTTGATTAGTGCTCGTACATAATAACGACCGGATGGAATGGAGAGCGTCCGGGAGGACCTCCTGCCACCGTGAAACTGGGAGGTCCCTGGACCGTAGGGCCAGTAGGACGGCCTTCCAGACCGTGCCGTTCTCCCTTTCTACTTGCCCGTTCCCCCGGGGGTTGTAGCTGGTCGTCCTGCTTGAGGCTATGCCCTTGCTGAGCAGGAACTGGCGCAGCTCGTCACTCATGAAAGAGGACCCCCTGTCGCTGTGGACGTATGCGGGGTAACCGAACAGTGTGAAGCTGCTATTCAGGGCTTTAATGACTGTGGTCGCGGTCATGTCAGAACAGGGAATGGCAAAAGGGAAGCCGGAGTATTCGTCCACTACATTAAGGAAATATGCGTTGCGGTCGGTGGAGGGGAGGGGCCCTTTGAAATCGAGACTGAGGCGTTCAAAGGGGCGGGAAGCCTTAATCAGGTGCGCTCCATCTGGCCTGAAAAAATGCGGCTTGCATTCCGCGCAGATGTGGCAGTCCCTTGTGACTGTACGGACCTCCTCTAAAGAGTATGGGAGATTGCGGGACTTGATGAAGTGGTAAAACCGAGTGACCCCCGGGTGGCAGAGGTCCTCGTGGAGGGTTTGGAGGCGGTTAATTTGTGCGTTGGCACATGTGCCGCGGGATAGGGCATCGGACGGCTCGTTCAGCTTTCCGGGACGATACAAAATCTCATAGTTGAAGGTGGAGAGCTCGATCCTCCACCTTAAGATTTTGTCGTTTTTTTATTTTGCCCCGCAGTGCATTATCGAACATGAAGGCTACCGACCGTTGGTCAGTGAGGAGAGTGAATCTCCTGCCGGCCAGGTAATGCCTCCAATGTCGCACAGCTTCCACTATGGCTTGGGCTTCCTTTTCTACTGAAGAGTGGCGGATTTCTGAGGCGTGGAGGGTCCGGGAGAAAAAGGCCACGGGTCTGCCCGCTTGGTTAAGGGTGGCTGCTAGAGCTACGTCGGAGGCGTCGCTCTCGACCTGGAAGGGGAGGGACTCGTCGATGGCGCGCATCGTGGCCTTTGCGATATCCGCTTTGATGCGGCTGAAGGCCTGGCAAGCCTCTGTCGACAGAGGGAAGGTCGTGGTCTGTATTAGGGGGCGGGCCTTGTCTGCGTACTGGGGGACCCACTGGGCGTAGTATGAAAAGAACCCCAGGCAGCGTTTCAGGGCTTTTGGGCCGTGCGGGAGGGGAAATTCCATGAGTGCGCGCATACGTTCGGGGTCGGGGCCTATTATCCCATTGCGCACTACGTAGCCCAGAATGGCTAGCCGGTCGGTGCTAAAAACGCACTTGTCCTCGTTGTACGTGAGGTTAAAGGCTTTGGCGGTCTGGAGGAATTTTTGGAGGTTGGCGTCGTGGTCCTGCTGATCGTGGCCGCAGATGGTTACATTGTCGAGATACGGGAACGTGGCCCACAACCCATGTTGGTCAACCATTCGGTCCATCTCCCGTTGGAAGACCGAGACCCCGTTTGTGACGCCAAAAGGGACCCGTAGGAAATGGTATAATCGCCCGTCTGCCTCGAAGGCTGTGTACTTGCGGTCACTTGGGCGGATGGGGAGCTGATGGTAGGCGGACTTGAGGTCCACGGTGGAGAAGACTTTATATTGGGCAATCCGATTGACCATGTCGGATATGCGGGGGAGAGGGTACGCGTCTAGTTGTGTGTACCTGTTGATGGTCTGGCTATCGTCAATGACCATCCTTTGTTTCTCCCGTCTTCACTACTACCACCTGCGCTCTCCAGGGACTATTGCTGGCCTGGATTATGCCTTCCTTTAGTAGCCGCTGGACTTCGGACCGAATGAAGGTCCGGTCCTGGGCGCTGTACCGTCTGCTCCTAGTGGCGACGGGTTTGCAATCCGGGGTGAGGTTCGCAAACAAGGACGGGGGTTGCACCTTGAGGGTAGCGAGGCCGCAGATAGTGAGTGGGGGTATGGGGCCGCCGAATTTGAACGTAAGGCTCTGTAGATTGCATTGGAAATCTAATCCCAGCAAGGTGGGGGCACAGAGTTGGGGAAGGACGTTTAGTTTGTAGTTTTTGAACTCCCTCCCCTGCACCGTTAGGGTAACTATGCAGAATCCCTGGATCTGTACGGAGTGGGATCCTGCAGCTAGGCAAATCTTTTGTGCGCTGGGATAGGTGGTTAAGGAACAGCGTCTTACCGTGTCGGGGTGTATAAAGCTTTCCGTGCTCCCGGAGTTGACTAGGCATGGCGTCTCGTGGCCGTTTATTAGTACCGTTGTCATCGTCATCTGGAGTGTCCGGGGCCGAGCTTGATCGAGCGTAATCGAAGCGAGCCGTGGTTGTAGTAGTGGAGTGGGGTCCGTTGTTGCCGTCCAAGATGGCGTCGGGGATGAACAAAATGGCCACCCCCATACATCGCACGTGGCTGGGGGGTCACAAGATGGCGGCGGGGGTGGACAAAATGACCGCCCCCACCCGTCGTACAGGTCTGGGGCGGTCCAAGATGGCAGCGCCCCTCCTCCCCTCGTGGTGGCCGGGACCCAAAATGGCGGCGTCTGCGGGTCGCCCATCGGCGCCCCTCCTCCCCTCGTGGTGGCCGGGTCCCAAAATGGCGGCGTCTGCGGGTCGCACATGGTGTGCTGGGGGGGCTGGGGAGCGCTAGGACCGCGAGCGCTAGGACCGCGCGGAGCTCCCTCACCGGGGACAGCGGTGGTCGGGGCCCAAGTCGGCGGCGCCGGCGGGTCAGGCGTGGGGCCGCGAGCGCTAGGACCGTGCGGAGCTCCCTCACCGGGGACAGCGGTGGTCGGGGCCCAAGTAGGTGGCGCCGGCGGGTCAGGCGTGGGGCGCGCGGTGGGGGTTATGGTGGCGTTAGGGACGCGGAAAACTCCCTCCTCTCCGTGGAGAGTGTTGGCCGGGACACAAAGCGGTAGCGCCGGCGGCGGGTCATACATGGGCGGTGGGGAGGGGGGTTCGGGGGCGTAGGTGGCGTGCAGGGCTCCCAGTTCTCCCGGGACTGCGGTGGTCGGGACCCAGAGCGGCTGCGCCTGCGGGTCGCACATGGCGTGCTGGGGGGGTTGAAGCGCGTAAACTGCTTGCAGGGCTCCCTGTGCTCCCGGGACAGCGGCGACCTCGCGGGACCGGCACACCACCGCATAATGGCCCTTCTTCCCGCAGCTTTTGCAGATTGCTGCGCGGGCCGGGCTGCGCTGCCGGGGGTGTTTCACCTGGCCGCAAAAATAACAGCGGGCGCCCCCGGTGCGACTCGGCGTTTGGACCGGGCAAGCCTGTGGGGGGGGGGGGGGGGGGTAGGGGGTTTGCCGCGACGGGTACGTACGGGGCCCAATGGTTTGCCGCACGGTCGGGGCCGTAGGCGCGGGTATTACGCGCGGCCACGTCTAGGGAGGCTGCTAGGGCCCGTGCCTCTGAGAGTCCTAGCGACTCTTTTTCTAGAAGTCTTTGGCGGATTTGGGAGGATTGCATACCTGCCACAAAAGCGTCGCGCATTAACATGTCCTTGTGTTCGTTTGCGTTTACCGACGGGCAGCTGCAGGCTCGTCCCAAAATCAGCAGCGCGGCGTAGAACTCGTCCATCGATTCTCCGGGAGCTTGCCGTCTCGTCGCGAGCTGGTAGCGAGCGTAGATTTGGTTAACTGGGCGAACGTAGAGACTTTTCAGTGATGCAAAGGCCGTCTGGAAATCGTCCGAGTCTTCGATGAGGGAGAAAATCTCCGTGCTCACCCTCGAGTGCAGGACCTGCAGTTTTTGGTCTTCTGAGACTCGGCCGGTGGTCGTTCTGAGGTAGGCCTCGAAGCAAGCCTGCCAGTGCTTGAAGGCTGCTGCCGCGTTCACTGTGTGGGGGCTGATCCTCAGGCATTCCGGAATGATCCTGAGCTCCATAGTCCTTTTTAGGCACGCTTAATAAATTGTAGCGCACAAAGACTCCGTGAGACGAATGGAGTGAAGTCGATGAGGCTTTATTAAGCGTGTCTGTTCCCCCGCAGCTCGATAGTAAACTGGCCTGCGGGGGAAGACTCCGGCTTCTTATACTCCGCCTTCAGGGCGGAGCTTGAGGTCAACGGCCGACCAGGACCCGGGATCTGTCAGCCAATGACATTAGGGCTTCCAGTCCCACATGACCCCCAATACATACTACCACAAAAGGTAATTAAGGAATATGTATATTTCAACTGTACGGGTGAGGTGTCGAAGGCAGTTGTCTGGGAGGCTCTAAAGGCGGTGGTGAGGGGTGAGGTAATTTTGTTTAAGGCCAGGGTGGACAAAGAGAGGTTGGAGTGGCAGAGGGTAATAGATGAGATGTTGGAGGTAGATAGGAGTTATGCAGAAGATGGGGACCCAGCGAAGCTGGAAAAGAGAAAGGAACTATAGGCGAGCTTCGACCGACTGTCCACCAGGAAGGCGGTGCGCGAACTGAGACGAGCAAGGGGGTGCAGTATATGAACATGGAGATAAGGCTCCAAGTTAGCAGGTCAGCTCCGGAGGGAAGCAGCGGCAAGGAAAATTCTTCAGGTGAGGGATAGGGCAGGGAAGTTGGTAGTGGCTCCGGAGCTGATTAACAAGGTTTTTGAGGCGTTTTATGAGAAGTTGTACAGGTCAGAGCCACCTGGGGGAGACTGAGAGATGCAGGAATTTCTAGATTGGTTGGAGTACCCGAGGCACGGGGAGGGGGACAGGGCTACATTAGAAGGAGCGCTAGTGGAGCAGGAGATAAAAGATGCGATTGGGAGGATGCAGTCGGGGAAGGTGGCAGGGCCGGATGAGTTTCCGGTGGAATATTATAAAAAATTCAAGGATAAGCTGGCACCCCTGATGGTGGGGATGTTTGAAGAGGCAATAGGGAAGGGGGTGTTGCCACAAACCTTGGGGCAGGCATCGATTTCACTGTTGCTAAAAAAAGATAAGGATCCGACGGAGTGTGGGTCGTATAGGCCCATATCACTTCTGAATGTGGATGCAAAAGTATTTGCGAAGGTACTGGCGGGTAAGCTGGAGGAGGTGATAGGTGAGGATCAGACGGGGTTCATGAGAGGGAGGCAGCTTTTTTCGAACATTAGGAGGGTTTTGAACGTCATTCCGGCACCGGCGGAAGGGAAGGAAACAGAGGTGGTTGTGGCATTGGACGGCGAGAAGGCGTTTGACTGGGTAGAATGGGGGTATTTGATGGCCGTTCTGGAGCGGTTTGGGATTGGACCAAGATTTGTGAACTGGGTAAAGCTACTATATAAGGAGCCGCAAGCGAGTGTCCGCACAAATAACATCAGCTCGAGATACCTTTCTCTCCACCGTGGGACGAGGCAGGGATGTCCTATGTCCCCCCTGCTGTTTGCACTTGCGATTGAGCCGTTGGCCATCGCATTAAGAAGTTTGGGAGCATGGAAAGGAATAGTGCGGGGTGGGGGGATAGAGCACCGGGTGTCCTTATATGCCGACGACTTGCTGTTATATGTATCGGAACCGAGTGTGTCGATAGGGGGAATATTGGAGCTACTGCGAGTATTTGGGTCTTTCTCGGGGTACGAGCTTAACCTGGACAAGAGTGAGTATTTTGTGGTATCTTGGCCGGGGGTGGGGGCACTGCCATTCCGTAGGGCAGGGACTCACTTTAGGTATCTGGGGGTGCAGGTTGCCCGGGAGTGGGGGAGGCTTCGCAGGTACAGGATCTCTAGTTTGGTGGGGAGAGTGGAAGCCGATCTGGCAAGGTGGGACGGCCTTCCTCTGTCACTGGCGGATCGGGTGCACGGCGGTTAAAATGAATGTGTTGCCGTGATTTCTGTTCATTTTTCAATGACTACAGATTTTCCTGCCAAAGGCTTTTTTCAGGGAGATTGAGGGAAGGATTACCTCGTTCATATGGGAAGGGAAGGTGGCCAGAGTGAGAAAGGTGCTGCCACAGAGGGGAAGACAGGCAGGGGGTTTGGATCTTCCGAACCTGATGTATTACTACTGGGCGGCAAATGTGAAGAAGGTGCGGAGCTGGGTCAGAGGGGTTGATTCCCAGTGGGTCAGAATGGAGGAGAGTTTGTGCAGGGGGTCGGGACTGAAAGCACTAGCAACAGCGCCGCTCGCGATAGCTCCGGGGAAATAGTCAGGGAGTCTGGTAATAATAGCTTCATTGAGAATTTGGAGGCAGTTTTGCCAACACTTCAGGTTGGGGGCAGGGTCAAGGGAAATGCCGATTTGGGGGAACCCCAGGTTTGAGCCAGGGAGGTGGGATGGAAATTTTCGGAATGGGAAGAGAAGGAGATTAAGACGGTAAAAGATTTGTTTCTTCGGGGTCGGTTTGCAGGATTGAGGGAGCTGGAAGCGAAGTATGGGCTGGAGCAGGGAGAAATGTTTAGATACATGCAAGGTCGAGATTTTGCCAGAAAGGAGATACAGAGCTTCCCGGAGGAACTGGCCTCCACATTGCTGGAGGAGGTGCTGACGACAAGGGGACTGGAGAAGGGGGTAGTGTCAGCGGTGTACGGAGCTATTTTGGAAGAGGATAAGGCACCACTGGAAGGGATCAAAGTAAAGTGGGAGGAAGAGCTGGGAGAGGTTATAGAGGAGGGGGTCTGGTGTGAGGTGCTCCGGAGAGTAAATGCCTCCACCTCATGTGCGAGGTTGGGGCTGATACAGCTGAAGGTGGTATACAGAGCACACCTCACGAGGGCGAAGATGAGCCAATTCTTTGAAGGAGTAGAAGATGTGTGTGAGTGTTGCGAGGGGGGCCCTGCTAATCACATTCATATGTTCTGGTCCTGTCCAAAGCTAGAGGATTACTGGAAGGAGGTTTTTAGGGTAATTTCCAAGGTGGTGCATGTGAAACTGGACCCGGGTCCCCGGGAGGACATATTCGGGGTGACGGACCAGCCAGGGTTGGAAACCGGGTCGGAGGCAGATATCGTAGCCTTCGCCTCGTTGATCGCCCGAAGGCGGATCCTGTTGGGATGGAGAGCAGCCTCTCCACCCAGTGCCCTGGCGTGGCAGGGGGACCTGTTGGAATTCTTGACTCTTGAGAAGGTTAAGTTTGAACTGAGGGGAAGGACGGAGGGGTTCTACAAGTCATGGGCATTATTCATTATGCACTTTCAGAAACTGGATAACATCGAACATTAGTTGGGGGGGATGGGGGGAAGGGTTGGGGGGATGGAGGGCTGTGTGTATTAAGGATGACTATGGGTAATCCCTGATTTATTTTTGTCATTTGTTTATGTAAACATGCGGGCTAATGTTTGGGGGGTTGGTGGGAGGATGGGATCGTTGTTATTGTTATGGGGATTGACATATTTGTTGCTGATTATTGTTTATTGTTGGTGGGTGTAAATTTGGGAGAAAATGTGAAAAAGGAGAATAAAATTATTTTTAAAAAAAGAATAAAGACATCACCCAGCAACATGCTTAGGTGAAAAAGGACATAGGCAGCTGCAGGGCCCATATCAGTAACTTGTTTTTGGTGATCTCTTCAACTTGTTTACGACCTAAAGTAGCAGACACAGTTAAGAGTGCAAGGTTGAACCAGTTGGCAACAAGGGAAGAGATTAGAGAGGAGCCATAGTGATATAAGTGTGAATAATACTTACTTTGCCTTGTGAATACCTGCAACTTGTTTAATGTAAAAATCTGAGACAATGTAAATAATGCCCCGCCTACGTGACCTATAATGTATAAGTATTGCTTGCTTTCTCAACCAAGCAGAGTCTGCTTCAGAGGCCTTTCTCTGAAGTTGTGCTCTCCCAATGTATTGGCTAATAAACGATTGTTCTGTACCTGGGTACCCGGAGATTATTTTGCAAAATAATCTTCTCCACTACAGCCTCATTTGCATCTCTGTATTGTGGTAACACACCGGAGGTTCCTTGCCTCCATGTCAATGCGAGGTTGACATGAACGTAGAATGGCGTGATTTACAACTGCCTTTAAAGAAGGTGCAGCTGGCAACCCGAACTCCATGGGGAACCTGGTGGTGAGTTCACAAACTCAGCACTGCACTTACAAGGATTCCCAATAAGAGTGCAAGGATTTGGGGACGGGTGGGGGGGCTGTCACAGGCACTGTCCGCAGACAATGGACAACCTGGGGGCCTCCTCTTGGGACACTCCAGGACTCAAGAGTGTGCAGCTGCTCACATCTGTGCTTCTGCCCTGAGCAGGAAATCCTTATCAGGCTTACACCCTCCAGCACTGGGCCACCAGAGGACATCTGCCAAGGTAATCACAGGTATCAGGACATAGCAGTCAGCAGGCTGCCTCCACTCTGCTACAGATGTCGGGGCTGCACCAAGGTGCAATAGGGTTAGGAAAGTTAAGAAATGTTTATGTTGCTTTTGGGTCACGAGTGTGCTATCGCTGTAAAGAAATTGCACTTTTGATTTGTATGTGAATGGTTTGGTCAACTGAAGACACCATCCTCCCGCTCAGTGAGAGTGTCCCACTGTGAGATCAACATTCATGTTATGTCATTCTCAGTTGACCTAGTCTCCGCACCCTTGTGTGATGTCAAGGAGATGTGTTTAAATCTTTATTTGAAGTGCATGATGTGTTCCTCAAGGAACACCAATGAGTGAGGGCAGCTCATCAGCACTGATACTCTGGCAGCACTTATTTTTCCTTAGTGTGCGTGAACACAAGACATGCACAGGAGGAGAGGATCCCTAGCCCTGTCCTCATCTCAGTCACAGCAGAGTTTGCATCACTGGCTGGAGATGAAAGTGTCAAGTGTTCTCCTACATTGCTCTTGTTCCTCAGTACACTCTCAGTTCCTTGAGTAAGTGCATTCACAGGACATCACAGACCAAAGCTGAGATCATGGCCTTGCGATTCATGAGACCAAAATGCGTAAATGTGATGGCAGGACATGTTCCTACTGGTTGAGATGAAAGGGAATGGAATTGAGGGCTAGGAGAGATGTGGCCATGTGCCCTTACATAACCTTACTCGTCCTGTAACCTGTCGGCTATTAAAGTATTACGGGCATGTCTCCCACATCTTCCCTTCCTCCATTTCTGAGCTTCCTGACCTCTGGATCTTCATTCTCCGATGAGCTCTCTTGATACTTGTGGTGGTTCGAGGCAATACGAGCGAGACTTCCAATATAACTGACCAAGGGTTTATTTTTAACAAGTAATGGTAAACTATACTTGTTAAGACCTGTTTAGTGACTCTGTGCCTGTGTATAAGGTAAACTATGCACAGGCACATTCAGTAAACAGGTCTCCACTCTCTGGCTCCAGGGTCCATTCTGCCCTGGACCTCGCTCCCAGGGCCCTTTGCTTTTTACCAATGGTCAGGGTTCACTCCAGTGGAAGGAGTAGACTTACTTTTGGGGGATGATTTAGCGGGAGTGAAGGTTGTAGCTTCACCCATGGTTACAGAGAGCCTGAAGGAAGTACCGCAGTTAGCCTCTGAGAGGCTACCTCTTCTTCCGAGGTAGTATGGGCTGAAGTTAGAAACAGGAAAGGAGAGGTCACCCTGTTGGGAGTTTTTTATAGGCCTCCTAATAGTTCTAGGGATGTAGAGGAAAGGATGGCGAAGATGATTCTGGATAAGAGCGAAAGTAACAGGGTAGTTATTATGGGAGACTTTAACTTTCCAAATATTGACTGGAAAAGATATAGTTCGAGTACAATAGATGGGTCGTTTTTTGTACAGTGTGTGCAGGAGGGTTTCCTGAAACAATATGTTGACAGGCCAACAAGAGGCGAGGCCATGTTGGATTTGGTTTTGGGTAATGAACCAGGCCAGGTGTTGGATTTGGAGGTAGGAGAGCACTTTGGGGACAGTGACCACAATTCAGTGACGTTTACGTTAATGATGGAAAGGGATAAGTATACACCGCAGGGCAAGAGTTATAGCTGGGGGAAGGGCAATTATGATGCCATTAGACGTGACTTGGGGGGGATAAGGTGGAGAAGTAGGCTGCAAGTGTTGGGCACACTGGATAAGTGGGGCTTGTTCAAGGATCAGCTACTGCGTGTTCTTGATAAGTGTGTACCGGTCAGACAGGGAGGAAGGCGTCGAGCGAGGGAACCGTGGTTTACCAAGGAAGTGGAATCTCTTGTTAAGAGGAAGAAGGAGGCCTATGTGAAGATGAGGTGTGAAGTTTCAGTTGGGGCGATGGATAGTTACAAGGTAGCGAGGAAGGATCTAAAGAGAGAGCTAAGACGAGCAAGGAGGGGACATGAGAAGTATTTGGCAGGAAGGATCAAGGAAAACCCAAAAGCTTTCTATAGGTATGTCAGGAATAAGCGAATGACTAGGGAAAGAGTAGGACCAGTCAAGGACAGGGATGGGAAATTGTGTGTGGAGTCTGAAGAGATAGGCGAGATACTAAATGAATATTTTTCGTCAGTATTCACTCAGGAAAAAGATAATGTTGTGGAGGAGAATGCTGAGCCCCAGGCTAATAGAATAGATGGCATTGAGGTACGTAGGGAAGAGGTGTTGGCAATTCTGGACAGGCTTAAAATAGATAAGTCCCCGGGACCGGATGGGATTTATCCTAGGATTCTCTGGGAGGCCAGGGAAGAGATTGCTGGACCTTTGGCTTTGATTTTTATGTCATCATTGGCTACAGGAATAGTGCCAGAGGACTGGAGGACAGCAAATGTGGTCCCTTTGTTCAAAAAGGGGAGCAGAGACAACCCCGGCAACTATAGACCGGTGAGCCTCACGTCTGTAGTGGGTAAAGTCTTGGAGGGGATTATAAGAGACAAGATTTATAATCATCTAGATAGGAATAATATGATCAGGGATAGTCAGCATGGCTTTGTGAAGGGTAGGTCATGCCTCACAAACCTTATGAGTTCTTTGAGAAGGTGACTGAACAGGTAGATGAGGGTAGAGCAGTTGATGTGGTGTATATGGATTTCAGCAAAGCGTTTGATAAGGTTCCCCACGGTAGGCTATTGCAGAAAATACGGAAGCTGGGGATTGAGGGTGATTTAGAGATGTGGATCAGAAATTGGCTAGCTGAAAGAAGACAGAGGGTGGTGGTTGATGGGAAATGTTCAGAATGGAGTACAGTCACAAGTGGAGTACCACAAGATTCTGTTCTGGGGCCGTTGCTGTTTGTCATTTTTATCAATGACCTAGAGGAAGGCGCAGAAGGGTGGGTGAGTAAATTTGCAGACGATACTAAAGTCGGTGGTGTTGTCGATAGTGTGGAAGGATGTAGCAGGTTACAGAGGGATATAGATAAGCTGCAGAGCTGGGCTGAGAGGTGGCAAATGGAGTTTAATGTAGAGAAGTGTGAGGTGATTCATTTTGGAAGGAATAACAGGAATGCGGAATATTTGGCTAATGGTAAAGTTCTTGGAAGTGTGGATGAGCAGAGGGATCTAGGTGTCCATGTACATAGATCCCTGAAAGTTGCCACCCAGGTTGATAGGGTTGTGAAGAAGGCCTATGGAGTGTTGGCCTTTATTGGTAGAGGGATTGAGTTCCGGAGTCGGGAGGTCATGTTGCAGCTGTACAGAACTCTGGTACGGCCGCATTTGGAGTATTGCGTACAGTTCTGGTCACCGCATTATAGGAAGGACGTGGAGGCTTTGGAGCGGGTGCAGAGGAGATTTACCAGGATGTTGCCTAGTATGGAGGGAAAATCTTATGAGGAAAGGCTGATGGACTTGAGGTTGTTTTCATTGGAGAGAAGAAGGTCAAGAGGAGACTTAATAGAGGCATACAAAATGATCAGGGGGTTGGATAGGGTGGACAGTGAGAGCCTTCTCCCGCGGATGGAAATGGCTGGCACGAGGGGACATAACTTTAAACTGAGGGGTAATAGATATAGGACAGAGGTCAGAGGTAGGTTCTTTACGCAAAGAGTAGTGAGGCCGTGGAATGCCCTACCTGCTACAGTAGTGAACTCGCCAACATTGTGGGCATTTAAAAGTTTATTGGATAAACATATGGATGATAATGGCATAGTGTAGGTTAGATGGCTTTTGTTTCGGTGCAACATCGTGGGCCGAAGGGCCTGTACTGCGCTGTATTGTTCTATGTTCTATGTTCTAGATGCCAATAGTAGGGCAGGTGGGAGTTACGAAAACTCATTGGGTAGTGAATGACCCAAGGAAGGAGATGTTGAAAGCTGTTGATCACATATAACATGACAGTGATAGTGAACCAGCTCCTGAGCATTTTCAGACCGAAGGGGACCATAAGGATGAAGAGTCAGACAAGGGTCTTGATTTCGATTTCAGTTCTAATTATGAGATACTGGTAAAAAGTTGTTACCAGAGTGTTGGTAAGGATGAGGAGTCAGACGAGGGTCTTGACTTCAATTTCGGTTCTGATTATGAGGCGATGTTAAATAGTTGTTGCAAGAGTGATGGCAGGGAGCAAAGGTCAGATGAGAGTTTTGACTTTGATTTCGGGTCTACCAATGAAGTGATGATAAACAGTTGATACCGAATAAACCCATCAGCAATTCTTCCAATGCTAGGAAAAGAGATAGCAACCCGGAAGTAGAAAGTGAGTTGGACTTTTCTGAAAATAACTTGTTACAACCTCTTGCAGTAAGCCCATTGCCATTCCCTTCAGGGAAAAGAAGTTCCCAGAGCAGGCTTGCTTTGAAGGAAAGGATCGCTGACGGCACAATCTCAGTTAGTCAGGATAAGGACAGCAGGGACTGTGAAGCGATACCAAATGAGAGGCTGGTTGGCCCACATCCTTTTGAAGATCTACAGCACCTCTCTGATGTTGCAGATGTAGACAGCAAGGGAGATAAAGTAATTGGCACTCAGTCCCTTTTGAAAGTTATGGGTACAGTGGATGGAGAACCCTGTAGTGGTTCTGCAACCAGATATTAGCCAAAACCAAAACATCCATACAACCAATAATGCACCATACTTTGATTCAAAAAGTAGAGGAGTAAAATTGAAGTCTGGAAGGTACAAATCATGTCCTTCTATATTACTAATTGGAGATAAAGGTAGTGATTAAAAAATCTCCAATGAGAAGGTGAGAGTTGTCACGCAAGAAATAATGCATTTCAAGTCAACCAACCCTGAGAGGATTGACCCCTCTGCTGCCCTTGTGGCTGGAGGTAGCCATGTGAAGACCATGGGAGAAGGTGAAGCTGGAAGAGTTGAAAAGAGTCTATTGTTTAAAAGTGAACACAATACCTTTCTCATCGTAGACAAACCTACTTGTAGTTTGGTGTAGGAGATCCTCAGAAATTAGTTAAACGCTCATTGGATAGTCAGGAAAGACTGATGGTAGTGCACGAAGGACAGAAAGAGACAAAGAGAGTCCAGGTACTGAAGGATCATAGATAGGGTTGTAGGGAAGCACCAGGGGGCTTGATGAACTTGGCTGGTAGTCAACCAGTTACTTTAAATTTCCGGACCTTAACAAATCCTCAATGCTAATTGGTGCTGATGGTTCCAGAATGTTCCTCACTTTGTAAGACTATGTGCTGAATTTCTGTTTTGTTTTGATCATGCAGCTAGAAGGCCAGAGCCCTGATCTGTCTCTCACCTGATTATTTCAGAAGGTGCAGGATTTCTCTCCACCGTCAGTTTAACCAGCAGGAGGTTCCAGTCCAGCACCAGCGACGACAGAGGGGGCTATTTGAAAATCCTTTCAGAATTCTCATGTGGAGAACTGTAGTCTTATCTCAGTGAGACTGATAGTTAATCAGGTGGGAGCAAGTTAAACAGACCTGGGAGGTATATTGTGTGTGAAGGCCCAGGTTAATACAAGTTAAAGTGACTCCGCAGAGAGGAACCCATAGCCAGGGAGTTTGGCCTGAATGTTCCAGCCATGGTTCCAAACCAACTGGTGGTTTTAGTATTCCTCATCCGGGAAGATAGCCGACTACAACAATATCAGCAACAAGGACACTTCTATCTCTTTCTTCCATTTAAATTTGTTTTATTTTACCTCTTTCCGTTTCTCCTGTGTGTGCGTCTGTCTTAAGTGTGTTTGGGTAGAGGGTAGGATGATAAAGGGGGAGGGGGGGAAGTAATAGATTAACTGGCTGATATTCAATGACAATCATTGCATATCTTATCTCTCTTGTTAGAAATCAGGGGCGGGATTCTCCGACCACCCTCCGGGTCGGAGAATCGCCGGGGGTCGGCGTGAATCCCCCCCCCCCCCCGCCAGCCTCCCAATTCTCCGACCTCCCAAAAGTCGTCGAGGCCGCCTCCCTCGGAGAATGGCGGGAACCGGCGCGATGCTATGGACCCCGGGGCTGCCCGAATTCTCCCGGCCGGATGGGCCGAAGTCCCGCCGACGTGACCACGAGTCACGCCGGCGTAAATTAAACCACCTTATATAACGGCGTCAACCAGTGCTGATGGTTGGCGCCGTACAGCGCGGAGGTAGATCACAGCATGGGGTGGCCGCAGGAGAAGTGACGGCGTGACCGCACTCTGTGTGTGGGGGAGGGGGGTGGGTGGGGGGGGGGTGAGTGTTGGGAGGGGGTGAGAGGGGTGGTGGTGGAGGGGGGGTGAGGGCGAGTGCCGGGGGGGGGGGGTTGAGGGCGAGTGCCGGGGGGGGTTGAGGGCGAGTGCCGGGGGGGGGTTGAGGGCGAGTACCGGGGGGGGGTTGAGGGCGAGTGCCGGGGGGGGGGGGGGTGAGGGCAAGTGCCAGGGAGGGGTGAGAGGGCGAGTGCCGGGGTGCGGGGAAGAAGGCGAGTGCCGGGGAGGGAGGAGAGGGCGAGTGCCGGGGTGGGGGGAAGAGGGCGAGTGCCGGGAAGGGGGGGAGAGGGCGAGTGCCGGGAAGGGGGGTGAGGGCGAGTGCTGGGAAGGGGGGGGAGAGGGCGAGTGCCGGGGTGAGGGCGGGTGCCGGTGAGGGGAGGGCGAGTGCCGGGATGAGGGAGGGGGGAGAGGGCGAGTGCCGGGGAGGGGGGTGAGGGCGAGTGCCGGGGAGGGGGGTGAGGATGAGTGCCGGGGAGGGGGGGGGGGGGGGTGAGGGCGAGTGCCGGGGAGGGGGGGGAAGAGGGTGAGTGCCGAGGGGGGGGGGTGGAAGAGGACGAGTGCCGGGGGGGGGGGGGGGGGGGGGGGGGGCGAGGACAAGGGATGTCGTCCGCCTGGCCAGATGCCAGCTTCCAACAGTTGCGCCCATGCAGCCCATGGCAGCTGGCTGGCGGGGGGGGGGGGTGTTACGGGCAATGATGATATGTCGTTGTTCCCTGCCCCCCCCCCCCCGCAAGCCGTCATGTTTTCTGATCAGCCAGCGATGTTGGCCGCCATGGCGGCAGCCGCTCTTCTACATGTTGCCCTGGGGGAGGAGGAGGAGGTGGAGCATGCCAGAGAAGCGGTGCAGGCTGCCACAGAGGAGCAGGCGGCAGCCGCCCAGGCTGACGGGCCGCCCGCACGACAGGACGAGAAGGAGGAGGAGCACGGGGAGCATGAAAGGAGGAGGAGCACGAAGAGGAGGAGGAGCACGAGGAGGGGGAGGAGGAGGTCGTGATGCCACGGCGACGGAGGCCCCATGTGTACCGACCACGCTCGTCGTACCAGGATCTCACGGACCTGGCATGCAGGTGGAAATTCCGGATGAGTCGGGAAACCGTGGCACATATCTGCCACCTGATGGCACACCTGGCACCACGTGGCACTGGGTGAGGACACCCTCTCCCCGTGTCCGTGAAGGTTACAGTGGCCCTGAACCTTTATGCCACGGGGTCATTCCAGGCGCCAAGTGGGGACCTGTCCGGCATCTTGCAGACATCGGTGCACCGGTACATCCGTGCAATGACAAGACGCCCTATTGCCATTATGGACCGCTACATCCGGTTCCCTGTGGACCGGGTCAGCCAGGATGCCCGGGCAACGGGCTTCTCTGCCGTGGCCGGCTTTCCCATGGTCCAGGGCGTGGTCGATGGGATGCACGTCGCCGTGCGGCCACCTGCAGATAACAGGGCTGTGTTCACCAATAGGAAGGGGACCTTTTCCATTAACATCCAGGTGGTCTGCGACCACCGCATGATGATCCTGCACGTCTGCGCCTGGTACCCGGGCAGTGTACATGACTCATACGTTTTGTCGCGGGCTTACATCCACGGCATGTTCGAGGGATGCCACCCCCGGCTGAAGGGCTGGGCGACAGGGGTTACCCGTTGCGGTCGTGGCTGATGACGCCTGTACGGAGGCCACAGAATGGCGCGGAGAACCGCTACAATGATGCCCATGCAACGATAAAGGGAGTGATAGAGAGGTGCTTTGGGCTGCTAAAACTGCGTTTCAGGTGTCTGGACGGCTCTGGGGTGGCCCTCCAGTACCCGTCAGATAGGGTCGGCCGCATCATTGTGGTGTGCTGCGTCCTGAACAACATAGCCCAGCAGAGGGACGATGTGCCGCAGGCAGAGGAGGGGGGAGAGGAGGAGCAGCAGGAAGAGGCACAGTCCTCCCCAGATGAGGGGGATGGGGGCAATGGTCAGGGCAGACAGGCTGGACCTGGACAGGAGGCTGCCCACCGTTACCGGCTGGGCCAGCGGGCACGGGACAGGCTGATAGCCGCCCGGTTCGCTGACTAGGGGGGCGTGGGAATCGGTGAGGATGGGCACATGCCGCACACTATGGCGACAACCGACCACACTCACCCCCCCCCCACCCCCAACACCCTCACCCCCACGCACCACCAATACCCACCCCACCGGCATGCACACCACCCCTCCATTGAAGATCCACCTGCGGCACAACGGGCCGGGCTCACACGGTTGCCGGTGGAAGCGTGTCTATTGCAGGCCATGGAGGATGATGACAACCCGCTCTGCGATGAGCTCCTGGCTCCACATCGTTGGACAATGTCTGACCCATGGCATCAGTACCACCATCCACCCAGTCCATCCCTGCATGCAGCCGTGACACTGCAGCACACAGTCCCGACCTCTGCCCGGGGGGATGGCGAGGGCGGCCCGGGGGAGGGGGGGGCACACTCTCCTGGGGCCGACGTAAGACCACCCCTCACACACACTGGCGCTCAATGCACACGACACCCCCGCACGCTTCGGACAGAGCACAAATGCAGATTCTGTAGGTGTGACAGTGATTTTAATAACGAACAGTCCATACATGTGCCCTAGCCCCTATAACTCATCTGTGCCCTGCACCCGTGCTAACTTATTCAGTGTCTAATTGTTTGGCCTTACGGAACCACTACGCCTAAGTGGTTCCCCAGACGGTACAGCAGAACAGGAGGTGGACTCCTGCGATTCCTGCCCTGTGACGCGGGATCCCTTTGGCGGCCATTTCCTGGGGCGGCCTGGCCTAGATGGGCCAGGCTGCGGCTCGGGCGACTGGGATGGCGAGCTGCCAGCCTGTCCTGCCCGTTGCCCACCAAATGCACCTGGGACGGAAGTGGGGAGGGGGGGGGGTGAGTCCGAGGTGCAGCAGTGTTCCGAAACCTTCCCTACAGGGGGACCCGGAACGGGCCCCAGCACCTCCTCCTCCCTTGGGGTGCCCGATGGCCCCCGGGCCTCTCCATGGGTCGGGGGTGCGAACGGACAGGCCATCCGACGCCCCCCTGCCACCTGGCGCTGCCAGTCCTGGAGGCCCGTGCTGGTATCGACAAGGGTCTGCAGGTTTGCAGCCATGGAGTTCAGGGAGTTGGCCATTCCTGTCTGTGTCTCTGGGCGACACCGGCCAGCACATGGGCAATGGCGCCGATGCCCTCAGCGATGGCCTGAGCCAGGGCCACGGCGTTGAGCGCATCTGCCATCTGCCGCCGGCTCTGACTCATGCCTTCGTGTGAGAGGGCAGCCATGTCCTGGGCCACACACGCCGCCTTCACGGAACGCCCCAGGCCTCGCTTCCTGCTCCCCATGTCTGACACCGTCGCACCCATTGCCTCCACCATAGACGCCACCCGTGCGGTTTCGTCCTGGGTGGCACGCGTGACCGGCACCACTCCCAGCTCCTGGACGCGGGCGCACTCCACCTGCATCTGCAGCCGCTGCAAGCCAGCCGTCACCCTCTTCGTTCGTCCCAGGTTCAGTGGCTGCATCGGGTCTATGGGTGGGTGTGGTAACTCCAGGAACACGGGACCCGTCTGAGCGGCAGATGTTTGCTTTCGCAAGATGCCCTCCGACCACCCGCCCCCTCTGCTGCTCCTACCTCCGCCTGCTATACCGGTACAGCTGTGTTGTGCGCACCAGTGAGTGAACCAGACGCCTCATCACTGAAGTGCCCAACTGAGGTGAGTGTCTTTGCGATGGTGGAGGGTGTTGGAGACAGCAGTGGCGTTGTGTTGTGAGCATCGTCCGACTCAGAGTCCATGGTCCCCTGGGTTGGCGGTACGTCTTCACCCGTCCACTGTGTGTCACTGTCCTGTATTTTGGTGTCATGTGTGTCGATGCCCCAGGTAGGGGTATCCTGGGTAGGGGTGTCCTGGCTAGTGGTGTCCTGGCTCGGCTGCGACCGGGGCCTGTGGCTGCCCCCCTCGTCTCTGAGTGTCACACGCCTGCGTCGCCGCACCCGCACGAGACGGGGCCGTCGTCTCCCTGATGCTCCGGGCCTGTCCCTGTCTCGTGGCCGCCCAGGAGCATCGTGTGGTTGTCGCATGCCGGAGGGGCCGGGCCTGTCCCTGTCTCGTGGCCACCCAGGAGCGTCGTGTGGGCGTCGCATGCCGGACGAGCCGAGCCTGTCCCTGTTGCGTGGCCGCCCTGGGGCGTCGTGTGGGTGTCGCATGCCGGAGGAGCCGGGTCTGTCCCTCTCTCGTGGCCGCCGTGGGACGTCCTGCGGGCGGTCGCCATCCGCGGGGACGGGTGCCTCGACGTTTGGTCCTGCAATACACAATACAGCATGCAGGGTTAGACACGCAGGTGGGAATATGGGGGAGGATATGGGGGGGGATATGGGAGGGAGGGTATGGTGAGGGGATATGGGGGAGGGGGGATATTGGGAAGGGGGATATGGGGAAGGGGGGATATGGGGAAGGGGATATGGTGGAGAGGGGATATGGGGGATAAGGGGGAGGGGGGATATGGGGATTATGGCGGAGGGGGGAAATGAGGGAGGGGGTATATGGGGAAGGGGGGATATGGGGAAGGGGGGATATGGGGAAGGGGGATATGGGGAGGGGGATATGAGGGATATGGGGAGGGGGATATGAGGGATATGGGGAGGGGGGATATAAGGGATATGGGGAGGGGGATAGAGGGGATATGGGTGGGAGGATATGGAGGATATGGGGGAGGGGGATATGGGGGAGAGGGGATATGGGGGAGGGGGGATATGGGGGAGGGGGGATATGGTGAGGGGGGATATGGTGAGGGGGGATATGGTGAGGGGGGATATGGGGAGGGGGGATATGGGGAGGGGGGATATGGGGGAGAGGGGATATGGGAAGAGGGCATCTGGGGGAGAGGGCATCTGGGGGAGAGGGCATCTGGGGGAGAGGGCATCTGGGGGAGAGGGCATCTGGGGGAGAGGGCATCTGGGGGAGAGGGCATCTGGGGGAGAGGGCATCTGGGGGAGAGGGCATCTGGGGGAGAGGGCATCTGGGGGAGAGGGCATCTGGGGGAGAGGGCATCTGGGGGAGAGGGCATCTGGGGGAGAGGGCATCTGGGGGAGAGGGCATCTGGGGGAGAGGGCATCTGGGGAGAGGGCATCTGGGGGAGATGGCAGAGGGGGATATGGGGGTGGGGGATATGGGGGTGGGGGATATGGGGACGGGGGGATATGGGGACGGGGGGATATGGGGAAGGGGGGATATGGGGAAGGGGGGATATGGGGAAGGGGGATATGGGGAAGGGGGATATGGGGAAGGGGGGATATGGGGAAGGGGGGATATGGGGAAGGGGGATATGGGGAAGGGGGATATGGGGAAGGGGGGATATGGGGAGAGGGGGATATGGGGAGAGGGGGATATGGGGAGAGGGGGATATGGGGAGAGGGGGATATGGGGAGAGGGGGATATGGGGAGAGGGGATATGGGGAGAGGGGATATGGGGAGAGGGGGATATGGGGAGAGGGGGATATGGGGAGAGGGGGATATGGGGAGAGGGGGATATGGGGAGAGGGGGATATGGGGAGAGGGGGATATGGGGGAGAGGGGATATGGGGAGAGGGGATATGGGGAGAGGGGATATGGGGAGAGGGGATATGGGGAGAGGGGATATGGGGAGAGGGGATATGGGGAGAGGGGATATGGGGAGAGGGGATATGGGGAGAGGGGATATGGGGAGAGGGGATATGGGGAGAGGGGATATGGGGAGGGGGATATGGGGAGGGGGATATGGGGAGAGGGGATATGGGGAGAGGGGATATGGGGAGAGGGGATATGGGGAGAGGGGATATGGGGAGAGGGGATATGGGGAGAGGGGATATGGGGAGAGGGGATATGGGGAGAGGGGATATGGGGAGAGGGGATATGGGGAGAGGGGATATGGGGAAGGGGGATATGGGGAAGGGGGATATGGGGAAGGGGGATATGGGGGGGATAGGGGGAGGATACGGGGGGATATGGTGAGGGGGATATGGGGAGGGGGGATATGGGGAAGGGGGAATATGGGGAAGGGGGAATATGGGGAGGGGGATATGGGGAGGGGGGATATGGGGGATAAGGGGGAGGGGGGTTATGGCGGAGGGGGGATATGAGGGATATGGGGAGGGGGGATATAAGGGATATGGGGAGGGGAATAGAGGGGATATGGGTGGGAGGATATGGGGAGGGGGATATGGGGGAGAGGGGATATGGGGGAGAGGGGATATGGGGGAGGGGGGATATGGGGGAGAGGGGATATGGGGAGAGGGGATATGGGGGAGAGGAGATATGGGGGAGGGGGATATGAGGGAGGGCGGATATGGGGGAGGGCGGATATGGGGGAGGGCGGATATGGGGGAGGGGGATATGTGGAGGGGGGATATGGGGAGGGGGATATGGGGAGGGGGGAATATGGGGGGAGGATATGGGGGATATGGGCAGGGGGGATATGGGTGGGAGGATATCTGGGAGGGGGAATATGGAGGAAGGGGAATATGGTGAGGGGGACTTGGGGGAGAGGGGATATGGGGAGATGGGATATGGGGAGAGGGGATATGGGGAGAGGGGATATGGAGGAAGGGGTATATGGGGAGGGGGATATGTGGTAGGGGGGATATGGGGAGGGGGGATATGGGGAGGGGGATATGGGGAGGGGGGATTATGGGGAGGAGGTATAAGGGGAGGGGGATATGGCAGAGGGGGGATATGGGGAGGGGGGCATGGGGATATGGGTGGGAGGATATGGGGAGGGGGAATATGGGGGGGAGGGGATATGGGGAGAGGGGATATGGGGGAAGAGGGGATATGGGGGAAGAGGGGATATGGGGGAAGAGGGGATATGGGGGAAGAGGGGATATGGGGGAGGGGGGATATGGGGGAGGGGGGATATGGGGGAGGGGGGATATGGGGGAGAGGGGATATGGGGGAGAGGGGATATGGGGGAGAGGGGATATGGGTATATGGAGATGGAGGGATATGGGGGAGGGGGGATATGGAGGAGGGGGATATGGGGAGGGGGGATATGGAGAGGAGGGATATGGGGAGGGTGCTATGGCAGATGGGGAGGGGGACATGGGGGATATGGGTGGGGGACATGGGGGATATGGGTGGGGGACATGGGTGGGAGGATATGGGGATACGGGTGGGAGGATATGGGGGAGGGGGATATGGAGGAGGAGGATATGGGGGAGAGGGAATATGGGGGAGAGGGGATATGGGGAAGAGGGGATATGGGGGAAGAGGGGGTATGGGGAAGAGGGGATATGGCGGAAGAGGGGATATGGGGGAAGAGGGGATATGGGGGAGAGGGGATATGGGGGAGAGGGGATATGGGGGAAGAGGGGATATGGGGGAAGAGGGGATATGGGGGAAGAGGGGATATGGGGAAGAGGGGATATGGGGGAAGAGGGGATATGGGGGAAGAGGGGATATGGGGGAGAGGGGATATGGGGGAGAGGGGATATGGGGGAGAGGGGATATGGGGGAGAGGGGATATGGGGGAGAGGGGATATGGGGGAGAGGGGATATGGGGGAGAGGGGATATGGGGAGAGGGGATATGGGGGAGAGGGGATATGGGGGAGAGGGGATATGGGGGAGGGGGGATATGGGGGAGAGGGGATATGGGGAGAGGGGATATGGGGAGAGGGGATATGGGGGAGAGGGGATATGGGGGAGAGGGGATATGGGGAGGGCGGATATGGGGAGGGCGGATATGGGGAGGGCGGATATGGGGGAGGGCGGATATGGGGGAGGGTGGATATGGGGAGGGGGATATGGCAGAGGGCGGATAGGGGGGCGGGGGATATGGGGTGAGGGGACATGGGGGAGGAGGGGCATGGGGGATATGTGGAGGGGGATATGGGGGAGGGGGTATGGGGAGGGCGGATATGGGGAGGGGGATATGGCAGAGGGCGGATATGGGGGCGGGGGGATATGGGGGGGGGACATGGGGATATGGGGGAGGGGGACATGGGGGATATGGGGAGGGGGGACATGTGGGATATGGGGAGGGGGATATGGAAGAGGGGGGTATGGGGATATGGGGGAGGGGGGATATGGGGAGGGGGGATATGGGGGAGGGGGGATATGGGGAGGGGGGATATACGGGAATGGGGACGGGCCGTGGGTGTCTCACTTGGTGGGGTGCCCCCTACCTCTGCAATAGCATCCTCCCGGTCCTCGGGTCCGCCTGCCAGTTCCAGGGCCCTCTCCTCATGAACGGAGAGTGGTCTCTCATCAGTTGGGCCCCCTCCAGTCCCCTCATGCTCCCTATTGTTGTGCACGTCCTTCTCCTGTGGGGGCAGACGGGTGGGTGGCAGGGATAAAGGGCAACAGTGTTAGGCAGATATATAAATGCAGACCAACGGTTGTGCATATATTGGCAGAGGTGCGCAGCACATTAGGGTTAGGATTACGGTTAAGGTTAGGGTTGGTTGCACCTGGGGAGGTGTCGCACATCGTGGGGGGGGGGGGGGAGGTCGCACATCGGGGGGGTGGGGTACTCACCCTGGCTTCTCTGACAAGGACATTCACCTTCTTGTCGGACTGGGCGCCTGTCCTTGGGGTCACAGCCACAGCGCTGACGTCCTCTGCCACCTCCCTCCACGGGCGGCAGCTGAGGCGCGGGGCGACCCTGCGGCCTTGTCCGTGGTACAGTGCCTCCCTCCTCTCCTCTACTGCGTCCAGGAGCGCCTCGATGTCGCGCTCCTGGAACCACCTCGGGGCTGCGCGGCGGACGGCCATCTTGTCGGGTCTCCGGGGTGGGGGGGGGGTGGCGTCTTTTGTGCTGTGACTCCGGCCGGCGTCAATGACGCCGCACATCCGCGGCGGGTGACGCCGTCGCGAATGGCGCCACGCCAGTACTAGCCCATTCAGGGCCGGAGACTTTGCGCCGTTTGGGGGGGCCCGACGCTGGAGTGATTCGCGACATTTTTGGCGCCGGGTCCCGGCCATCGCGCCGATTATCGGAGAATCCCGCCCCACGGTTTTTTGTGTTTTGCTTGCAAACAGTGCCTGTAAGTCATTTTATTAAAATAAATTTAGAGTACCCAATTCTTTTTTTCCAATTAAAGGGCAATTTAGCCTTTGGGCTGCAACAATCCAACTTCCCAACCTCGTATAGACATACCCCAAACTCCGTCCCTCATATAGACATACCCCAACCTCCCTCCCTTGTATAGACGTAACCCAACGTCGGTACCTTGTAGATACATACTCCAGCCTCCCTCCCTCGCATATATATATATGCCCCAACCTCCCTCCCATATATCCCAATCTCCCACATACAGACATACCCCAACCTCCTTCCCTCGTACAGACATACCCCAACCTCCTTCCCTCGTACAGACATATCCCAACCTCCGTCCCTCGTACAGACATACCCCAACCGTCAGCAGAAAGGGGGGGAAGGGGGAGGCAGGGAAGTGGAGAATAAGGGCAGTGAGTCTAATATATGGGTAGCTAGGAGTTAGGGCGGGGGGAAGTTGTGTATGTTACTGTGGGGTTTTTGCATGTGTCGGGCCGCTCTGCTATTTAGAATGTTGATATGTTAAAATGTTAAAATTATAAATGCCTCAATAAAATATTTTAGTAAAAAAAAGACATACCCCAACCTCCGTCCCTCGTATTGACATAGCCCAACCTCCCTCCCTCGTTTACCCCAACCTCCCTCATCTAGACATACCCCAACCTCCCTCCCTCATCGACACACCCCAAATTCCCTCCCTTCTTTGGAAATATCCCAACCTCCTTCCCTCGTATTGGCATACCCCAACCTCCCTCCTCGTATAGACATAGACCAACCTCCGTCCCTCGTATTGACATACCCCAACCTCCTACCCTCGTATTAACATACCGCAACCTCCCTCCCCGTGCAGTCATACCCCAACCACCCTCCCTCGTATTGACATACCGCAACCTCCTTCCCTCGTATTGACATACCCCAACCTTCCTCCTCGTATAGACATAGACCAACCTCCGTCCTTCGTATTGACAGACTCCAACCTCCTACTCCTACCCTCGTATTGACATACCCCAACCTCCCTCCCCGTGTAGACATACCCCCACCTCCCTCCCTCGTATTGACATACCCCAACCTCCTCGCCTCATATTGACATACCCTAACCTCCCACCCAGTATAGACATATCCCAACCTCCGTCCCTCATGTAGACATACTCCAACCTTCCTTGTACAGACTTAGCCCAACCTCCCTTCCTCATGTAGCAACACCCCAACCTCCCTCCTTCGTACATACCCCAACCTCCCTCCTTCGTACTGTCATGTGAGAGTGCCTTTAAGAATTGGATGTTGAAGAAATGTACCTTTAACAAATGAAGCTGATCATATTACTGAAGTGATGTCACGGGGGGTGGAGCTGAGCTCACTTCTGCTTTTAGTTTCAGTTTGAGAGAGCAGCTTGGGTGTGGCTGTGTGTTTTGCTGAGAGCAGCTGAAAAGTGCCTGGCTGATTTGCTGTGAGCTGCTTAAAAGGAGAAAGCCAGTTTGAGACAGCAGTTTCAGAAGTTCTGGTTTGCTGTGAGTTGCTTGAAAGGATAAAGCCAGTTTGAGAGAGCAGCTTGGGTGTTTCTGTGTGTTTCCAGTGAGCTGCAAGAAGAAAACACAGAACTGGTCTGTTGATGTCTGCAAATCCAAAGACTATAAATATATTGAATGTAACCTCATGTCTGTTGTTAAAGGGGAAGTCTTTTGGATGTTTGAAGGAACAATTTGAGGGATTATTTAGTGTTGTATTATTTTCGGGGTTATCTTTGAAGTAAGGGGTGTTAAGGGACCAATGTTTATTTAAAAGGTTAAGTTGAGTTCATGGAATAGACATTGTTTTGTGTTAAAAACCACATGTCCATAATTGTAATATCACACCTGGGGAACAAGCCGTGTGCGTCAAAATCCACAATCCATAAAAGGGGGAGGTTGGTTGCACTCCATGATACATTTTGGGGTTCTGAAAACACCTCGCCCATAACAATTGGAGGCTCGAGGGGGATAAAAGTCTATCTATTGGATTGGCTTTTGTGAACTTAAAGACGGTGAAGGTTTGTTGCTTTTCCGGTGTGGTATTTTAGTTTAAGTGGGGAGAGTGTTGTGAACAATGGCTCTTTCGGAGGCTCAGACGTTTTTTGGGGTGGACGCGGTGACATGTGATACCTTACGGACAGAGACTAAAAACAGACTGTTGGGTTTGGCAAAAGCATTGCAGTTAACACTGCCTAGCAAAATACGAAAAGATGAGGTACTGAACGCGGTATCTGCGCATTTACGTTTGCCTGTGATACATCCTGACTCATTAGATATGGCAAAGCTCAAGTTGCAGATTAAGCAATTTGAATATGAAAAATAATTAAAGCAACTTGAACATGAAAAAGAATGAAAGCTGCTTGAATATGCAATGAAAGAAAAAGAAAGAAAGAGATAGAGAGGAAAAAGAAAAGGAGAGAGAAGAAAGAAACAAAGAAAGAGATAGAGAGGAAAGGGAAAAAGAGAGAGTTTGAACTTCGGAAAATGGCTCTGAAACATGAAAATCAGTTAAAATTGGCAGACGCAAAGGGACACGTACAGTTGGTGGAGATGGATGAGGATAATGAGGCAGACGTGGGGATCTATTTCATAGTCGAAGACATGGGGATCTATTTAAATATGCCCAAGCATTGCCAAGGTTTGACGAGAAGGAGGTAGAAGCCTTTTGCATTCCATTTGAGAAGGTAGCTAAACAAATGCAATGGCCACAGGACATGTGGGTATTACTGATTCAAACAAAGCTGGTAGGTAGGGCTAGTGAAGTGTTTGCATCACTACCGGAGGAGGTATCTGGAACGTACGAGGAGGTGAAGAAATCCATCAAAAGTGCATATGAGATAGTGCCTGAAGCTTACAGACAAAGGTTTAGAAATTTAAGGAAAGAATTTGGTCAAACATACATGGAGTTTGAAAGGCTGAAACAGAGTAATTTTGATAGGTGGATAAGGGCTTTGAAAATAGATCAAACGTATGAAGCTTTCAGAGAAATTATAATTTTGGAGGAGTTTAAAAATTCAATTCCTGATGTAGTGAGAACTCATGTGGAAGAACAGAGGGTTAAAACTGTGAGATTAGCAGCAGAAATGGCAGATGATTATGAATTACTTCATAAATCAAAGATTGGTTTCTGACATCAGTTTCAGCCGGTGAGGGATAGAAACTGGGGACATGAGAAATACTCAAGTGGTAAAGTTAAAGGTGATCTGATGGGAGACAATAAAGAGAGTGTACCTCAGATTAAAAAAGAAATCCAGGAGGGTGGAAAGGAAATGCAAAGTTTCAAATGTTTTCACTGTAATAAACTAGGCCATGTAAAGTCAGTGTTGGTGGTTGAAGAAAAGCACTGGAAAGGCTGATGTGGTAAAACAGGATAAGACAGTGGGATTTGTTAGAGTGGTAATGGAAAGCCCAAGGGAAGTGAAGGAGGTGCAAACGATTGCACAGCATGTTCAAGAAGTAATTGTTAAGAAGGTGCCAGATGTCTTTAAAGAATTTATTTGTGTGGGTAAAGTTTACTGATGTGTATCAGGTGGAGGTAAAGAAGTCACAATTATAAGAGATACAGGGGCTAGTCAATCTTTAATGGTAAGAGATGAGGAATTATGTAGTTTGGGAAGAATGTTGCCAGAAAAGGTGGTGATATGTGGAATTCAAGGTGAGAGGAGTAGCGTTCCATTATATAAGGAAAGGTTGGAAAGTCCAGTGAAGAATGGTGAAGTGGTAGTAGGAGTAATAGATAAACTATCTTATACAGGAATACAGTTTATTTTGGGTAATTATATAGCTGGATCACAGGTGGGAGTGATGCCTACTGTGGTTGATAACCCAGTGGAAAATCAGACAACTGAAGGGTTGAAGGACGAATATCCTGGGATTTTTCCGGATTGTGTAGTAACAAGGTCACAAAGTCACAGGTTAAGACAAGAGGAGAAATCAAAGAGTGAAGATGAATTTGAAGTGCAATTATCAGAAACGATTTTTGATCAGATGGTTGAACAAGAACAGGTGGAGGATGAGGCGGATATTTTTAGTTCAGGAAAATTGGCGGAGTTACAACAGAAAGATGTAGAAATAAAACGGATATATCAGAAAGCATATACGGCAGAGGAATAGAGCATCGAACATTACAGAGCAGTACAGGCCCTTCAGCCCTCGATGTTGCGCCAACCTGTGAAACCACTCTAAAGCCCATTTGCACTATTCCCTTATCGTCCATATGTCTATCCAATGACCATTTAAATACCCTTAGTGTTGGCGAGTCCACTACTGTTGCAGGCAGGGCATTCCACACCCTTACTACTCTCTGAGTAGAGAACCTACCTCTGACGTCTGTCTTATATCTATCTCCCCTCAATTTAAAGCTAGATCCCCTCGTGCAAGACATAACCATCCGAGGAAAAAGGCTCTCACTGTCCACCCTATCCAATCCTCTGATCACTTGTATGCCTCAATTAAGTCACCTCTTAACCTTCTTCTCTCTAACGAAAACAGCCTCAAGTCCCTCAGCCTTTCCTCATAAGATCTTCCCTCCATACCATGCAACATTCTGGTAAATCTCCTCTGCACCCTTTCCAATGCTTCCACATCCTTCCTATAATGCGGTGACCAGAATTGCACGCTATACTCCAAATGCGGCCGCACCAGAGTTTTGTACAGCTGCAACATGACCTCATGGCTCCGAAACTCAATCCCCCTATCAATAAAAGCTAACACACTGTACGCCTTCTTAGCAACCCTCTCAAACTGAGTGGCAACTTTCAGGGATCTGTGCACATGGACACCGAGATCTCTCTGCTCATCCACACTGCCAAGAATCTTACCATTAGCCCAGTACTCTGTCTTCCTGTTATTCCTTCCAAAATGAATCACCTCACACTTTTCTGCATTAAACTCCATTTGCCACCTCTCAGCCCAGCGCTGCAGCTTATCTATGTCCCTCTGTAACTTGTAACATCCTTCCGCACTGTCCACAACTCCATCGACTTTAGTGTCATCTGCAAATTTACTCACCCATCCTTCTACGCCCTCCTCCAGGTCATTTATAAAAATGACAAACAGCAGTGGCCCCAAAAAAGATCCTTGTGGTACACCACTAGTAACTGGACTCCAGTTTGAACACTTCCCATCAACCACCACCCTTTGTCTTCTTCCAGCTAGCCAATTTCTGATCCAAACTGCTAAATCTCCCTGAATCCCATGCTTCCGTATTTTCTGCAGTAGCCTACCGTGGGGAACCTTATCAAACGCTTTACTGAAATCCATATACACCACATCAACTACTTTAGCCTCATCCACCTGTTTGGTCACCTTCTCAAAGAACTCAATAAGGTTTGTGAGGCACGACCTACCCTTCACGAAACCGTGTTGACTATATCTAATCAAATTATTCCTTTCCAGATGATTATACACCCTATCTCTTATAAACCTTTCCAAGATTTTGCCCACAACAGAAGTAAGGCTCACTGGTCTATAGTTACCGGGGTTGTCTCTACTCCCCTTCTTGAACAATGGGACAACATTTGCTATCCTCCAGTCTTCTGGCACTATTCCTGTTGACAAAGATGACTTAAATATCAAAGCCAAAGGCTCAGCAATCTCCTCCCTAGAGTCCCAAAGAATCCTAGGATAAATCCCATCCAGCCCAGGGAGCTTCTCTATTTTCACCCTTTCCAGAACACCTCCTCCTTATGAACCTCAAGCTCTTCTAGTCTGGTAGCCTGAATCTCAGTATTCTCCTCGACAACGTTGTCTTTTTCCGGTGTGAATACTGGCGAAAAATATTCATTTAGCACCTCTCCCATCTCCTCGGACTCCAAGCACAACTTCCCACTACTGTCCTTGACTGGCCCTACTCTTACCCAAGTCATTCTTTTATTCCTGACATATCTATAGAAAGCTTTAGGGTTATCCTTGATCCTACCTGCCAAAGACTTCTCATGTCCCCTCCTGGCTCTTCTTAGCTCTCCCTTTAGGTCCTTCCTAGCTAACTTGTAACTCTCGAGCGCCCTTACTGAACCTTCATGTCTCATCTTTACATAAGCCTCCTTCTTCCTGTTGACAAGTGTTTCGACTGCCTTAGTAAACCACGATTCCCTTGCTCGACCACTTCCTCCCAGCCTGACAGGCACATACTTATCAAGGACACGCAGTAGCTGTTCCTTGAACAAGCTCCACATCTCCACTGTGCCCATCCATTGCAGTTTTCCTCTCCATCTGATACATCCTAAGTCTTGCCTTATCGCATCATAATTGCCTTTCCCCCAGATATAACTCTTGCCCTGCGGTATATACCTATCCCTTTCCATCACTAAAGTAAACGTAATCGAATTGTGGTCACTATCACCAAAGTGCTCACCTACCTCCAAATCTAACACCTGTCCTGGTTCATTACCCAGTACCAAATCCAATACGGCCTTGCCTCTCGTTGGCCTATCTACATACTGTGTCAGGAAACCCTCCTGCACACATTGGACAAAAACAGATCCACCTAAAGTACTCGAACTATAGCATTTCCAGTCAATATTTGGAAAGTTAAAGTCCCCCATAACAACTACCCTGTTGCTTTCGCTCCTATCCAGAATCATCTTTGCAATCCTTTCCTTTACATCTCTGGAACTTTTCGGAAGCCTATAGAAAACCCCTAACAGGGTGACCTCTCCTTTCCTGATTTTACTTCAAAGTTATTCAAAGAAGTTATGGATAGATTAGGAATAAAACAATTTAAATCAACTGCGTACCATCCAGAATCGCAGGGAGTGTTAGAAAGGTGGCATCAGACATTAAAGACAATGTTGAGGGCGTATTGTCTCGATCATCCAGAGGATTGGGATAAGGGAATTCCATTCGTACTGTTTGCAATTAGGGATGCACCTAATGAGTCTACCAAATTTAGTCCGTTTGAACTAATTTTTGGTCATGAGGTAAGAGGACCACTTAAATTGATTAAGCAAAAATTGTTGGGTGAGAAATTGGAAATTACAATATTGGATTACGTGTCAACTTTTAGGGAATGATTAAATAGAGCAGGTGAATTGGCTAGACAACATTTGAAAGTTGCACAAAATGTGGTGAAACGGGTAGCGGACAAGAAATCCAAAGTTAGTAGTTTTGCAAGTGGGGATAAAGTTTTAGTGTTGTTACCAGTGGTAGGGGAGCCTTTAAAAGCTAGGTTTTGTGGACCGTATCAGATTGAAAGGAAATTAAGTGAGGTGAATTATGTGGTAAAAAGACCAGACAGAAGGAAGACTCACTGAGTGTGTCATGTGAATATGCTTAAAATGTACTTTGAAAGGGAAGGAGAGAAAAAGGTTTTAATGATTCTAACTCAAAGTGACGAACCAAATCCAGATGACTGTGAATTTGACATACCTCAAATTAAATTGGAAAATGAGGATGCGCTTAAAAATTGGGATGAATTGTTAAGTTACCTTCCAGAGGAAAAACGAACTGACCTGAAAGAGTTATTGATATCACATGGGCAAGTATGTAGGGATAAATTGGGAAGTACTAAAATGGCTATACATGATGTAGATGTGGGAAATGCTGTTCCTATCAAACAACATCCATATAGACTTAATCCTTTAAAATTGGCACAGGTCAACAAAGAGATTGAGAGTATGCTTAAAAATGGCATAATTGAAGTGGGTTGCAGCCAATGGAGCTCACCCACAGTGATGGTACCTCAACCAGACGGTACGCAACGGTTGTGTGTGGACTATAGAAAGGAGAATGCAGTTATCAGAACCGGACTCTTACTCTATCCCACGTTTGAAGGATTGCATTGAGAAAGTGGGACAATCTGCTTTTATTTCCAACTTCCAGACATGGAAAGAACATTTAAAACATCGTATGGAGTTCTTCGATCGACTTCAGGATGTGGGGTTGGTGATGAACCTAGCCGAAAGTGAATTTGGAGAAGCTCAAATCACTTTCCTTGAGGAGTTTCCGATACCCTCAAGACGAAGGGAAATAATGCGATTTCTTAGCATGAGTGGATTTGATCGAACATTTGTGCAAAGGTTTTGTAGCGTGATTACTCCACTGATGGACTTGCTAAAGAAACGTCAAAAAATTTCAATGGACAGTGGACTTTCAACAGGCATTTGACTGCCTGAAAGCTGCGATCACCAATGCTCCTATATTGGAGAATTGCAATGGGCTCTGTGGTCAGATTGAACTAAAGTATCTGATTCTAAAGAAAAATGCCGAGGAGTAGAGGAATGGATGGATCATGCAGAGACTTTGTTCAAAGAGACTGTCAATCGAGAAGGTTTTCGTTTGGAGGAAGAAGAACAAAGAAAAATGCGCTATATTATTATACCTGTTTGCGTGTGTTTTTTTTTAAGACGAAACGTATATTTACTGTGTACATTTCTTAGTGGATGGTGCAAAAGTGAAAAATGAAACAATCTTGAAGTTGATGGCTTATTTTTTTTTTCTTGGGGGGAGGTGTCATGTGAGAGTGCCTTTAAGAATTGGATGTTGAAGAAATGTACCTTTAACAAATGAAGCTGATCATATTACTGAAGTGATGTCACAGGGGGGGGAGCTGAGCTCACTTCTGCTTTTGGTTTCGGTTTGAGAGAGCAGCTTGGGTGTGTCTGTGTGTTTTGCTGAGAGCAGCTGAAAAGTGCCTGGCTGGTTTGCTGTGAGCTGCTTAAAAGGAGAAAGCCAGTTTGAGACAGCAGTTTCAGAAGTTCTGGTTTGCTGTGAGTTGCTTGAAAGGATAAAGCCAGTTTGAGAGAGCAGCTTGGGTGTGTCTGTGTGTTTCCAGTGAGTTGCAAGAAGAAAACACAGAACTGGTCTGTTGATGTCTGCAAATCCAAAGACTATAAGTATATTGAATGTAACCTCATGTCTGTTGTTAAAGGGGAAGCCTTTTGGATGTTTGAAGGAACATTTTGAGGGATTATTTAGTGTTGTATTATTTTCGGGGTTATCTTTGAAGTAAGGGGTGTTAAGGGACCAATGTTTATTTAAAAGGTTAAGTTGAGTTCATGGAATAAACATTGTTTTGTGTTAAAAACCACGTGTCCATAATTGTAATATCACACCTGGGGAACAAGCCGTGTGCTTCAAAAGCAACAATCCATAAAAGGGGGAGGTTGGTTGAACTCCACGATACATTTTGGGGTTCTGAAAACACCTCGCCCATAACAGTACAAACATACCCCAACCTCCCTCCCTCGTGCAGTCATACCCCAACCTCCCTCCCTCATGTAGCTACACCCCAACCTCCCTCCCTCGTACAGACATACCCCAATCTCCCTCCCTCGTACAGACAGACCTCAACCTCCCGCCCTTGTGCAGACATACCCCAACCTCCCTCCCTTGTACAGACATAACCCAACCTCCCTCCCTCGTACAGACATACCCCAACCTCCCTCCCTCGTAAAGACATACTCCAACCCCCCTCCCTCGTATAGACGTACCCCAATATCCGTGCCTTGTATATACATACTCCAGCCTCCCTCAGTCGCATATATATATATATATATATATATATACACCCCAACCTCCCTCCCAAAAACCCCAACCCTCCACATACAGACATACTCCAACCTCCCTCCCCGTATAGAAATACCCCAACCTCCTTCCCTCGTATAGACATATCCCAACCTCCTTCCCTCGTATAGACATATCCCATCCTCCTACCCTCGTATAGACATACCCCAACCTCTGTCCCTCGTACAGACATACCCCAACCAGCGGAAAGGGGGGGAAGGGGGAGGCAGGGAAGTGGAGAATAAGGGCAGTGAGTCTAATATATGGGTAGCTAGGAGTTAGGGCGGGGGGAAGCTGTGTATGTTACTGTGGGGTTTTTACATGTGTAGGGCCGCTCTGCTATTTATAATGTTGATATGTTAAAATGTTAAAATTATAAATGCCTCAATAAAATGTTTTAGTAAAAAAAGACATACCCCAACCTCCTTCCCGGTATAGACATATCCCAACCTCCCTCCCTCGTATTGACATACCCCAACCTCCATCTCTCATATAGACATACTCCAACCTCCCTCCCTCGTACAGACATACTCCAACCTCCTTCCCTCGTATTGACATACCCCAACCTCCCTCCCCGTATAGACATATCCCAACCTCCGTCCCTCGTATTGACATACCCCAACCTCCGTTCCTCATGTAGACATACCCCAACCTCCCTCCCTCATGTAGCTACACCGCAACCTCCCTCCTTCATACAGACATACCCCAACCTCACTCCCTCGTACACATACCCCAACCTCCCTCCCTTGTACACATATCCCAACCTCCCGCCCTCGTATATACCCCATCCTCCCTTGTATAGACATACCGTAACCATCTTCCTTGTACAGACATACCCCAACCGCCCTCTCGTTTACTCCAACCTCCTTTGACAGCCATGCCGTCTAATTTCCCACTCTAATGAGATTCACCAGATTCCACCCCTTACGTGAGAGTATTTGGAATGTTCCTGTTATAAGGCTTGGATTGGATTGGTGGATTTGTTTATAGTCATGTGTACTGAGGTACAGTGGAAAGTATTGTTGTGCGTACAGCTCAGTCAGATCATTCCGTACATGAAAAAAAACCATAATCAGGCAAACATAAAATACATGATGTAAATACATAGACACAGGCAGTGGTGAAGAGCTACTCGGTAGAGAAGATGTGTGAAGAGATCAGATCAGTCCATACGAGGGTTGTTTAGGAGTCTGGTAACAGTGGGGAAGAAGCTGTTTTAGAATCGGTTAGCATGTGTTCTCAGACTTTTGTATCTCCTGCCCGATGAAGAACAAAGAAATGTACAGCGCAGGAACAGGCCCTTCGGCCCTCCAAGCCCGTGCCGACCATGCTGCCCGACTAAACTACAATCTTCTACACTTCCTGGGTCCGTATCCCTCTATTCCCATCCTGTTCATGTATTTGTCAAGATGCCCCTTAAATGTCACTATCGTCCCTGCTTCCACCACCTCCTCCAGTAGCGAGTTCCAGACACCCACTACCCTCTGTGTAAAGAAACTTGCCTCGTACATCTCCTCTAAACCTTGCCCCTCGCAACTTAAACCCATGCCCCCTAGTAATTGACCCCTCTACCCTGGGGAAAAGCCTCTGACTATCCACTCTGTCTATGCCCCTCATAATTTTGTAGACCTCTATCAGGTCGCCCCTCAACCTCCGTCGTTCCAGTGAGAACAAACCGAGTTTATTCATCTGCTCCTCATAGCTAATGCCCTCCATACCAGGCAACATTCTGGTAAATCTCTTCTGCACCCTCTCTAAAGCCTCCACATCCTTCTGGTAGTGCGGCGACCAGAATTGAACACTATACTCCAAGTGTGGCCTAACTAAGGTTCTATACAGCTGCAACATGACTTGCCAATTCTTATACTCAATGCCCCGGCCAATGAAGGCAAGCATGCCGTATGCCGTCTTGACTACCTTCTCCACCTGTGTTGCCCCTTTCAGTGACCTGTGGACCTGTACTCCTAGATCTCTCTGACTTTCAATACTCTTGAGGGTTCTACCATTCACTGTATATTCCCTACCTGAATTAGACCTTCCAAAATGCATTACCTCACATTTATCCGGATTAAACTCCATCTGCCATCTCTCCGCCCAAGTCTCCAAACAATCTAAATCCTGCTGTATCTTCTGACAGTCCTCATCGCTATCCGCAATTCCACTAACCTTTGTGTCGTCTGCAAACTTACTAATCAGACCAGTTACATTTTCCTCCAAATCATTTATATATACTACAAACAGCAAAGGTCCTAGCACTGATCCCTGCGGAAAACCACTGGTCACAGCCCTCCAATTAGAAAAGCATCCTTCCATTGCTACTCTCCGCCTTTTATGACCTATCCAGTTCTGTATCCACCTTGCCAGCTCACCCCTGATCCCGTGTGACTTCACCATTTGTACTAGTCTACCATGAGGGACCTTGTCAAAGGCCTTACTGAAGTCCATATAGACAACATCCACTGCCCTACCTGCATCAATCATCTTTGTGACCTCCTCGGAAACCTCTATGAAGTTAGTGAGACACGACCTCTCCTTCACAAAACCATGCTGCCTCTCACTAATACGTCCATTTGCTTCCAAATGGGAGTAGATCCTGTCTCGAAGAATTCTCTCCAGTAATTTCCCTACCACTGAAGTAAGGCTCACCGGCCTGTAGTTCCCGGGATTATCCTTGCTACCCTTCTTAAACAGAGGAACAACATTGGCTATTCTCCAGTCCTCCGGGACATCACCTGAAGACAGTGAGGATCCAAAGATTTCTATCAAGGCCTCAGCAATTTCCTCTCCAGCCTCCTTCAGTATTCTGGGGTAGATCCCATCAGGCCCTGGGGACTTATCTAACTTAATATTTTTTAAGACGCCCAACACCTCATCTTTTTGGATCTCAATGTGACCCAGGCTATCTACACAACCTTCTTCAGACTCAACATCCACCAATTCCTTCTCTTTGGTGAATACTGATGCAAAGTATTCATTTAGTACCTCGCCCATTTCCTCTGGTTCCACACATAGATTCCCTTGCCTATCCTTCAGTGGGCCAACCTTTTCCCTGGCTACCCTCTTGTTTTATGTACGTGTAAAAAGCCTTGGGATTTTCCTTAACCCTATTTGCCAATGACTTTTCGTGACCCCTTCTAGCCCTCCTGACTCCTTGCTAAGTTCCTTCCTACTTTCCTTATATTCCACACAGGCTTCGTCTGTTCCCAGCCTTTTAGCCCTGACAAATACCTCCTTTTTCTTTTTGATGAGGCCTACAATATCTCTCGTTATCCAAGGTTCCCGAAAATTGCCGTATTTATCCTTCTTCCTGACAGGAACATGCCGGTCCTGAATTCCTTTCAACTGACACTTGAAAGCCTCCCACATGTCAGATGTTGGTTTGCCCTCAAACATCCGCCCCCAATCTAGGTTCTTCAGTTCCCGCCTAATATTGTTATAATTAGCCTTCACCCAATTTAGCACATTCACCCTTGGACCACTCTTATCCTTGTCCACCAGCACTTTAAAACTTACTGAATTGTGGTCACTGTTCCCGAAATGCTCCCCTACTGAAACTTCTACCACCTGGCCGGGCTCATTCCCCAATACCAGGTCCAGTACCGCCCCTTCCCTAGTTGGACTGTCTACATATTGTTTTAAGAAGCCCTCCTGGATGCTCCTTACAAACTCTGCCCCGTCTAAGTCCCTGGCACTAAGTGAGTCCCAGTCAATATTGGGGAAGTTGAAGTCTCCCATCACCACAACCCTGTTGTTTTTACTCTTTTCCAAAATCTGTCTACCTATCTGCTCCTCTATCTCCCGCTGGCTGTTGGGAGGCCTGTAGTAAACCCCCAACATTGTGACTGCACCCTTCTTATTCCCGATCTCTACCCATATAGCCTCACTGCCCTCTGAGGTGTCCTCCCGTAGTACAGCTGTGATATCCTCCCTAACCAGTAGCGCAACTCCGCCACCCCTTTTACATCCCCCTCTATCCCGCTTGAAACATCTAAATCCTGGAACGTTTAGCTGCCAATCCTGCCCTTCCCTCAACCAGGTCTCTGTAATGGCAACATCATAGTTCCAAGTACTAATCCAAGCTCTAAGTTCATCTGCCTTACCCGTAATGCTCCTTGCATTAAAACATATGCACTTCAGGCCACCAGACCCGCTGTGTTCAGCAACTTCTCCCTGTCTGCTCTGCCTCAGAGTCCCTATTCCCTAGTTCTCCCTAAATGCTCTCACCTTCTGACCTATTGCTACCGTGCCCACCCCCCTGCCATACTAGTTTAAACCCTCCCGTGTGACTCTAGAAAACCTCGCGGCCAGGATATTTATGCCTCTCCAGTTTAGATGCAACCCGTCCTTCTTATATAGGTCACACCTGCCCCGGAAGAGCTCCCCGTGGTCCAGATAACGAAAACCCTCCCTCCTACACCAGCTGTTTAGCCACGTGTTTAGCTGCTCTATCTTTCTATTTCTAGCCTCACTGGCACGTGGCGCAGGGAGTATTCCCGAGATTACAACCCTAGAGGTCCTGTCTTTTAACTTTCTGCCGAGCTCCCTGAACTCCTGCTGCAGGACCTCATTCCCTTCCTGCCTAGGTTGTTAGTACCAATATGTACAACGACCTCTGCCTGTTTGCCCTCCCCCTTCAGGATGCCCTCTACCCGTTCGGAGACATCCTGGACCCTGGCACCAGGGAGGCAACATACCATCCTGGAGTCTCTTTCATGTCCACAGAAGCGCCTATCTGTGCCCCCGACTATAGAGTCCCCTATTACTATTGCTCTTCTGTGCTTTGACCCTCCCTTCTGAACATCAGAGCCAGCCATGGTGCCACTGCTCTGGCTGCTGCCGGTTGCCCCTGCTACGTTATCCCCCCCGACAGTATCCAAAGGGGTATACCTGTTCGAGAGGGGGAGAACCACAGGGGATTCCTGCACTGACTGCCTGCCCTTTCTGGTGGTCACCCATTTCCCTGCCTGCACCTTGGGTGTGACCACATTTATATAACTGATATTTACGACGCTTTCCGCCACCTGCATGCTCCTAAGTGCATCCAATTGCCGCTCCAACCGAACCATGCGGTCTGTGAGGAGCTGCAGTTGGGTGCACTTTCTGCAGATGAAGCCATCCGGGACGCTGGAAGCCTCCCGGACCTGCCACATCTCACAGTCCGAGCACTGCACCCCTCTAACTGACATTGCGTCAATTAATTAGTAAATTAAAGTTAAAAGTTTTTTTTTAATTTTAAAAAGTTACTGTTAACTATCTGTTTCCTAGCACTAGATTTCTACTATAAATGTGAAAGCTAAATATAGTACTCTCCGATCTCTGGCTTAGATACCCCTCTAAATAATAATTAAGTAATTATGTTTAATTAGTTACCAATGTTTAATTTTTAAATTTAGTGTAGATTTCCAACCAGCCACTCAGGTCACAGCTTTTCTGTGATATCACTTCAATTCCCCCCCCCCCACCACCACACACACACAATTTGAAAAGGTAATAAAAGTAAAAATGAGTAAAAATCACTTACTTACCTTCTGAGGGTCTTGGATGTTCTCAGGTTCTCTCCCTGACAGAGACTGCTCCTCCTCCTCCGAACGGCTCCCGAAACTAGGCTGCGATCTTTTTGAATCTCCGCTCCGACTCGCAGCTCCCGCGCTTTTTAAATCTCCGCTCCGACTCGCAGCTCCCGCGCTTTTTAAATCTCCGCTCCGACTCGCAGCTCCTGCGCTTTTTAAATCTCCGCTCCGACTCGCAGCTCCTGCTCTTTTAAAATCTCTGCTCCGACTCGCAGCTCCCGCGCTTTTTAAATCTCCGTTGGGAGAAGTTGGGAGATTGAGTATGCCGGGTGGGAGGGGTCTTTGATTATGCTGCACGCTACCCAAGGCAGTGGGAGGTGTAGACAGAGTCAATGGATGGGAGGCGGATTTGTGTGATAGACTGGGCGGTGTTCAAGACCCGCTGTAGTCTGTTACGGTCTTGGGCCGAGCAGTTGCCATACCAGGCTGTGATGCAGCCAGATAGGATGCTTTCTAGGGTGCATCTGTAAACATTGCTATGAGTTAATGTGGACATGCCGAATTTCCTTAGTTTCCTGTGGAAGAATAGACGCTGTTGTGCTTTCTTCTCCCCCTCAAGATATTCAGCGTTATATTAAAATAGGCTGTATTTGTAGGCCTCCATGTAAACTTATGAATGATACAGTAAATGAATAAAAAACACTTTCCCTTAAAAATTGTTTAATTTTCTCAGAGGCTGTCCAGAACCTAGGGCGAAATTCTCCCGAAACGCCGCGAGGTCCGCCGACTGGCGCCCAAAACGGTGCCAATCAGACGGGCATCGCGCCGCCCCAAAGGTGCGGAATGCTCCGCATCTTTGGGGGCCGAGCCCCAACATTGAGGGGCTAGGCCGACGCCGGAGGGATTTCCGCCCCGCCAGCTGGTGGAAACGGCCTTTGTTGCCCCGCCAGCTGGCGCGGAAATGACATCTCGGGGCGGCGCATGCGCGGGAGCGTCAGCGGCCGCTGACAGTTTCCCGCGCATGCGCAGTGGAGGGAGTCTCTTCCGCCTCCGCCATGGTGGAGACCGTGGCGGAGGCGGAAGGGAAAGAGTGCCCCCACGGCACAGGCCCGCCTGCGGATCGGTGGGCCCTGATCGCGGGCCAGGCCACCGCGGGGGCACCCCCCCGGGCCAGATCGCCCCGCACCCCCCCCAGGACCCCATAGCCCGCCCACGCCGCCTTGTCCCGCTGTTCTAAAGGTGGTTTAATCCACGCCGGCGGGACAGGCAATTTATCGGCGGTACTTCGGCCCATCCGGGCCGGAGAATCCAGCGGGGGGGCCCGCCAACCGGTGTGGACCGATTCCCGCCCCCGCCGAATATCCGGTGCCGGAGACTTCGGCAACCAGCGGGGGCGGGATTCACGGCGGCCAACGGCCATTCTCCGACCCGCTGGGGGGTCGGAGAATGACGCCCCTAATACGTCAGATCAACCTGTTCAACTCACAAGTATCATTTACAAAAGTGGAAAATTTTTCTCCATACCTATAAAATCAGAGAGTCGTACATTTCTTGGTCGTATGAGTATACCTTCACGAATTAATTCTTCATAGAGGGAATCAATTGTCCTATATAAAATCAAGATGAACTTTTAGTGCATATCTATTTATACCATGGTTCAAATATGTGTATCCATTGATGAGCACATTTCTATAATAACTATTTTAATTATCCAAGGAACTGCACAATGGCTAATTTAAATGGTGGAGGGTTTACCTCTGACTGTTGGTACAATGGGCTTCCTCCTGAGCAGTGTCATTCTATGAACCATGCACTTAACTCTTGAAGATACTAACTCGTTGAAAAGTTTGGCTGATGTGGCTATTTGGCATTCCTGGTGTTATTTCACATTTTAGTTATGTTTCACCTTTTAGTTATGTATTAGTAATGCTTATTTCCTGGATAAGAATACAAGGATGTCAGCTGGGATCAGTATCAACTAAAATGTTAAATATGCAAGTCTACCAGCCAGTTCAGATTCCACAGAAGCTCTTAGACAGTTTTAAAGTGTGTACATGATTTATATGTTTCTTCTTTATCTCTTTTTAACTCCGGGCAATTATTTTAGAATACTTGTTGGATGCTTAATTTCATGATATTTTACTTCTGCGGTAATTGGTATTGTTAAATAATTTGGTGTGAACACAATTCCACAGAGCTCCAAACGAAACAAACTCATCCTGTTAGTATTTCAACCCATTGTATTGTGTCTTTGGGTTGAACACTGGTAGAATATTTCATTTGCCTGGTATCCCGAATGGTCTTTAAATACAAAGCCTTGATTTCAGCTTCAAACATTCTCTGTTTATTCAATTCACATCAGGTTGAATATTGTTTTGTATTGCAGAAAGCAGCCAGGTTTTGTTCTGAGAGAGCAGCATTTTGTAAATGTCCATTTATGTTAGCGTGATAAGCGGTTTAATATTTAGTGCTGTTGTTATGATTGAGCTTGATGTTAAACATCTTTGCTAATATGCTGTATAGTAATTCTGGGACAATGTTCTTTGCAGATTTTGTTTGTTAAAACTGAAGTGAGAAATAACATTCAATGCATTATTGGCTAGAATCTGAGGATTGTGGGTCTGCCCGAAGGGGTGGAAGGCCCGAGGCCGACGAAGTATTTTGCCACGATGTTGGCAAAGCTATTGGGGGAGGGGGACGATCCCTCCCGATATGAACTGGATCGGGCTCATCGGTCGTGGAGGCCTGTACCAAAGGTGAGTGAGCCGCCAAGAGTAGTAACTCTGTGTTTCCATAGGTATAGCATGAAGGAAAAAGTCCTGTGCTGGACAAAGCAGAAGCGGGTGGTGCAGTGGGCTGGAGCTGGTATACGCATATATCAGGACTTTACAGTGGAGCTGGCAAGGAGGCGGGCTGCCTTCAGCCGGGTGAAGAAGGCACTGTACATCAGCAAGGTGCGGTGCGGCATAGTATATCCAGCTAAGTTGAGGGTGACCTACAAATCCAAGGACTTTTATTTTGGGGCAGAGGAGTTTGCGAAGGCAGAAGGACTGTGGCAGAATTGAGAAATGGTTGTGTACCGATGTAGTCTCATGTAATTTTATTTTTTCACTACGTGTTGGTGTATGTACTAAATGAGTCGACGCTGTATGTATTTGGACAAGGAAAGAGATGGGACTTTCATTTGCAATGATGGTTCTTTGGGCCTTGGGTATGTATGCGGGGATTGCATTTCTTGGTTTTCCTGGGACCGGGCAAGGGGGAAGGAGACCCGGGCAGGGGCCTCCACGCTGGCCAGTTTAAGTCGGCCAGTGACGAGAGTGAGATGGGGGAGGGGCTGCGGCCATCGGAGCCTGGTAGAACAGGTTTTGGTGAGTCTAGCTGGGGTGAAAAGTTGGGAGAAGGAACCGAGGTTGGGGGGAGGAGTTTACAAGAGGAAGTGGAGGGGAGGAGTCTGGGAGGGGGGTCTACAATTCATGGGCGTCATTCACGGTACTCTTTCGGGGATTGGATGGCATTGAGTATTGGGGGGGGGGGGTGACTATATATGTCAATGATGACCATAGGCGATTCCGGATTCCTTTTTCTTTTTTCCTTTTTGTTCCAGCTTGGAAGGGTTTGTTTTACTTGATGCTTATATTGTTAGGTGGGCCGTTGTGTGGGGGGTGGTGCGAGGATGGGATCGTTGTAGTTAATAAGGGGATTGACATTGTATTCGTTACCATTTACTGTTTGTTGGTGGGGTGTAAATTCTGAAGAAAATGTGAAAATAGAGAATAAAATATTTATTTTTTTTAAATGCATTATTGACTCTGTTTAACAGTCCTTACAGTTACATGGCTGGCTTGGTTAAAAATGAACTTTGAACTTTAAAGGGGCCAAAGATGAGCCCATGAGCCACAAACCATTTGCACCATATCAACAATGAGTAATTCCCACATACGTGTTTTAGCAATACAATGACAGACTTCACTCATTGGTAACCAACAACTGAATCATAGGGCAGGATTCCCATTGGCTTCAAATGAACAGTGGGATTGTTTCTGAGTCCCACTTTAATCTGCAGAGGGAATCAGTCACAGCCACAGTTAAGTGTGTGGTCCAGAGAAACTGGATCCAATGCAGAAAGACGTTCAACAATCTTATTCACTCTAGCAAGCTGTTCAACATTGAACCCTCCGGGTGCTCCAGTTTCCTCTCATACTGCAAAGAGGTACAGGTTAGCTGGATTGGCCATGCTAAATTGCCCTTACTGTCCAGGGATGTGTAGGTTAGGTTACAGAGGTAGGACGGGGTGGGTGGGGGAGTGGACCTAGGTAGAGTGCTCTTTTGGAGAGTCGGTGCAGACTCGATGGGCCGGATGCCCTCTTTCTGCATTGTAAGGATTCTTTTATTCTAACCCTCAAGCAGACACATCAACTGAGGGTGTATGTTGCTCCTCAACACGGAAGGGATGCATACTCAGGGTACTTAATTATCCCTGAGCAAGGCTTAGAGCCATAGTTCTGTTGAGGCTGTGCCATCACTGATCGATGCAGCTCCTTACCTATGTGAGCATCAGCATTGGCCACTGAAGCCAGATATGCTTGGGCTGGATTCTCCGTTTTTGACACAATGTTGACACTGGGGCAGGATTTGTGGACTGTCACAACAGCAAAACTGGCGCCAAACCTGGACCGATTCAGCAAATGTGGAGGGGCTAGCAGTGGCGCCACGTGGAACACAATCGATTCCAATGAAAAACGGCGATGAATTTGTCAGGTCCGTGATTGACACTTGGGAGGCTGACAAGATGCAGCCGCATATACACATTACAATCACACACACTCATACCAGCCAACAAGATTGCACTGGTTGTGCTGGAGCGCACCCATACAGCTGAATGGGTCAGCTGTGACCAGAGGCAAATAGGGGAGTGGCCTGGGGGGCACCCATACGATCCATGGCCCTAAGTTCACAGTGGGTAGTCAGCGGCAGGTGCAGCTGCATGACTGCCTTGCCGGCTTCGGCAATGGTGTTCTATGTCCGTCCACCCCGACCCCACAGCCCACCTCCTGGCCAGCCCCCACTACTCCCCTCGGCCAGCGGCACAACAATCCACAAACTGTGGAGATGTTGGACACTTTCTGTACCCCCCCTCTCTCCCTCAGCAGCCATGATGCCGGTTTCACGATTTTAAAAAAGAACAAGTGAACCGCGCCGTCGGGAACTCCGCCCCTCGGAGGCGGAGAATCACAGAGGCCCCGGAAAATACTGGGTCAGGCCCGCTAATGATATGCAAATGGTGTTTACTGTACATGCGTTCCGGAATGCATTGACGCCACTGTCAAGGTGATGGAAAGTTGTGATTTGGCGTCAAATCAGCGCCCGCCACGATTTTGCCGTCGGAACCAATTCTCCGCTCAATCGAATTGTCCGATTTCGGCATTAGTCAATGGAGAATACCGCCCCTTATCTCTCTTTTTGGGCCCTGCATGAGGAACAGACACTCAAGCCCATGAGAAAGTCCAGATTCATAGTAAGAGTCCTAGAAATTTACAGCACAGAAGGAGACCATTTAACCCATCATGTCCACAACAGTCAACAAAGATCTGACCACAGTAATCACATTTTCCAGCATTTGGCCCATGGCCCTGGAGGTTATGGCAGCGCAAGTGAATATCTAAATACGTCTGAAATGTTACAAAGGTTTCTGAATCACAATTTCAATGAGGCATTTGATGTGCCAGTGAGTTCCAAACTCCCTCCATCCTCTGGATGAAAACGTTTCTCCTCAACTTCCCGCTTAGCCTTTGACCTCATACTTTAAATCAATGACCCCTAGCTTTTTACCCCTCTACTAATGGAGAAAGTGCCTTTATATCCACCCTATCTATGTTCCTCATAGTCTGACATGTTTCTAATAGGTCCCCTCATAACATTCGCTGCTTCAAGTAAAACAGCCCTGCAATTGGGAACATCCTTCCTGCATCCACCCTGTCGTGTCCTGTTAAACTTTTACATGTTTCTATGGGATCCCCCCCTCATTCTTCTGAACTCCAGCGAATAATCCTAACCAACTCAATCTCTCCTTATACGTCAGTCCCGCCACCCCAGGAAGCTGCCTGGTAAACCTTCGCTGCACTCCCCCCATAGGAAGAACATCCTTCCTCAGAAAAGGAGACCAAAACTGCATATATTCCTGCTGGGGTCTCACCAGGGCCCTGTATTTTTGCAGCAACACATCCCTGCTCCGTACTTGGATCCTCACTCTGGGAAGACCAACATAGCAGTTGCCTTTTTCATCGCCTGCTGCATCTGCATACGTACTTTCAGTGTCCGGTTTACACGGACATCCGGGTTTTGTTGCACGTTCCCCTCTCTCAACCTATGTGTTCTGATAATAATCTGTTTTCTTTTTTTGCAACCAAAGTGGATAACCTCACATGTTCGGCGGGAATTCAGCTGTTGGAGTGGGCGGAGCTACAGAGTCGCGCGGTGAGTATTTAAACTAGCTGCTTCGCGGATTCGAGTCTTTTCGGCGGGAATTCAGATGTTGAAGTGGGCGGAGCTGCTTCGCTGCTTAAACAGCGGCCACAGGGTCTTTTGGGATAAATTTGAAGAGTGACATCACAGCAAAGCAGTGACATGATTGGCTGGTAAGGAAAGCGCTCCAATTAGCAGTAGCTGGGAGAAATGTAACTCTTCGTGTGTTGGTAAGTATTGTGATTGGTAAGTAAAATCTTTATTCCTTTCACTTATTCATTATTTGATATTATATTTGTATTCAGTTAAGGTAAAGTGTAAAAATGGCAGGCGATCCCAGGCCCATGTTATGCTCCTCTTGTTCAATGTGGGAGCTCAGGAATGCGGCCGATGCCCCTGACTCCTTCATGTGCGGGAAGTGTGTCCAGCTGCAGCTCCTGTTAGACCGCATGACGGCTCTGGAGCTGCAGATGGTCTCACTTTGCAGCATCCGCGATGCTGAGGAGGTTATGGATAGCACGTTCAGTGAGTTGGTCACACCGCAGATTAGGATTGGTGAGGGAGACCGGGAATGGGTGACCAAAAGGCAGAGAAAGAGCAGGAAGGCAGTGCAGGTGTGCCCTGCGGTCATCTCCCTCCAAAACAGGTATACTGTTTTGGATACTGTTGGGGGAGATGACTCACCAGGGGAATGCAGTAGTAGCCAGGTTCATGGCACCGTGGCTGGCTCTGCTGCACAGAAGGGCGGGAAAAAGACTGGCAGGGCTATAGTCATAGAGGATTCAATCGTAAGGGGAGTAGACAGGCGTTTCTGTGGTCGAAAACGAGACTCCCGAATGGTATGTTGCCTCCCGGGTGCACAGGGCAGGGATGTCTCAGATCGGCTGCAGGACATACTGAAGGGGGAGGGTGAACAGCCAGTTGTCGTGGTGCATATAGGCACCAACGATATAGGTAAAAACTGGGATGAGGTCCTACAATCAGAATTTAGGGAGTTAGGAGATAAGTTTAAAAAGTAGGACCTCAAAGGTAGTAATCTCAGGATTGCTACCAGTGCCACGAGACAGTCAGAGTAGAAATTCAAGGATAGTCAGAATGAATACGTGGCTTGAGAGATGGTGCAGGACGGAGGGGTTCAGATTTTTGCGACATTGGAACCGATTCTGGGGGCGGTGGGACCATTACAAATCGGATGGTCGACACCTGGGCAGGACTGGAACCAATGTCCTAGGGGGTGCTTTTGCTAACACTGTTGGGGAGGTTTTAAACTAATGTGGCAGGGGGATGGGAACCAGATTAGGAAGTTAGAGGTCAGTAAAGAGGCAGCAACTAAAGCCAGTAAGGTACTAGATAATAAACACATTGTGACTAAGGGGAAGAGTAGACAGGGAAGAGATGATGAACGCAAAGGGACAGGTGGTCTGAGGTGCATTTGTTTTAATACGAGAAGTGTAGCAGGTAAGGCAGATGAATTTAGGGCTTGGATTAGTACCTGGGAATATGATGTTATTGATATTACTGAGACTTGGTTGAGGGAAGGGCAAGATTGGCAACTAAATATCCCAGGGTATAGATGCTTCAGGAAGGATAGAGAGGGAGGTAAAAGGGGTGGAGGAGTTGCATTACTGGTCAGAGATGATATCACAGCTGTGATTAAGGAGTGCACTATGGAGGATTCGAGTACTGAGGCAATATGAGTAGAGCTAAGAAATAGGAAGGGTGCAGTAACATTGTTGGGACTTTACTACAGGCCTCCCAAAAGCGAGCGTGAAGTAGAGGTACAAATATGGAGACAGATTACAGAAAAATGTAGGAGCAATAGGATGGTCGTGATGGCAGATTTTAACTTCCCCAACATTGAATGGGACTCATGTAGTGTTAGAGGCGTAGATGGAGCAGAATTTGTAAAGAGCATCCAGGAAAGTTTTTTAGAGCAGTCTGTAAATAGTCCAACTCGGGAAGGGGCCATACTGGACCTGGTACTGGGGAATGATCCCGGCCAGGTGGTTGAAGTTTCAGTCGGTGATTACTTTGGGAATAGCGATCACAATTCCGTAAGTTTTAGAATACTCATGGACAAAGACGAGAGTGGCCCTAAAGGAAGAGTGCTAAATTGGGGAAAGACCAAGTATAACAAAATTCGGCAGGAGCTAGGGAATGTGGATTGGGAGCAGCTGTTTAAGGGTAAATCCACATTTGAAATGTGGGAGTCTTTTAAGGAAAGGTTGATTAGAGTGCAGGACATACATGTCTCTGTGAAAAAGAGGGATAGAAATGGCAAAATTAGGGAACCATGGATGACAGATGGAATTGTGAGACCAGCTAAAATGAAAAAGGAAGCATACATAAGGGGCGCTATTCTCCCCCCCCCCCCACGCCGGGTCGTAGAATCGCCGGGGCACCGCGCGAATCGTGCCACGCTGCCCCGACCCCCGCACGCGATTCTCCCAGCCCCCGGAAACCAGCGGCGCGCGATTCGCACCGGGCCGCTCGGAGAACCACCAAGCGCCGATTCTCCGGTCCGGATGGGCCGAGCGGCCGCAACGACACGACAGGTTCCCGCCGGCGCCATCCATCCCTGGTCGCTGCCGGCGGGAACGCTGGGGGGGTGGCCTATGGGGGGGGGGGGCTCCTTCACCGGGGTGGCCTCCGATGGGGTCTGGCCCGCGATCGGGGCCCACCGATCAGCAGGCCGGCCTCTCCCCGCCCCCCCCCCCCCCCCCCCGGGCCTACTACCTCCTTCTGCGCGCGGCCCCATCCGGGCCTACTACCTCCTTCTGCGCGCGGCCCCAGAACACCGGCTCCATGTTGGTGAGGGACCAGCGTGCGTAAGACGTTCCCCACGCATGCGCAGGATGGCGCGGCCCAACTGCACATGCGCAGGATTGGGCTGCCCCAACTGCACATGCGCGGGTTGGCGCGGCGCCCATTTGGCGCCGCGTAAGGATGCAGGAGCTGCGTGAACCACTCCAGCGCCGTGCTGGCCCCCTGTGGGGGCCAGAATAGGTTGTGTCCAGGCCCTGTTTGCGCCGTCGTGAAACGTGAACACTTGGCCTCAATATCGGAGAATCACACCCTAGATCTAAGCGACTTAAAACTGATGAAGCTTTGGAGGAATATCGGGAAAGTAGGACAAATCTCAAACGCGCAATAAAGAGGGCTAAAAGGGGTCATGAAATATCTTTGGCTAAGAGGGTTAAGGAAAATCCCAAAGCCTTTTATTCGTATATAAGGAGCAAGAGGGTAACTAGAGAAAGGATTGGCCCACTCAAAAACAAAAGAGGGAATTTATGCGTGGAGTCAGAGGAAATGGGTGAGATTCTTAATGAGTACTTTGCATCGGTATTCACCAAGGAGAGGGACATGACGGATGTTGAGGTTAGGGATGGATGTTTAAATACTCTACGTCAAGTCGGCAGAAGCAAGGGGGACGTTTTGGGTATTCTAAAAGGCATTAAGGTGGACAAGCCCCGAGGTCCGGATGGGATCTATCCCAGGTTACTGAGGGAAGCGAGGGACGAAATAGCTGGGGCCTTAACAGATATCTTTGCAGCATCCTTGAGCACGGTTGAGGTCCCGGAGGACCGGAGATTTGCTAATGTTGTCCCTTTGTTTGAGAAGGGTAGCAGGGATAATGCAGGGAATTATAGACCTGTGAGCTTGACGTCAGTGGTAGGCAAACTGTTGGAGAAGATACTGAGGGATAGGATCTATTCACATTTGGAAGAAAATAGACCTATCAGTGATAGGCAGCATGGTTTTGTGCAGGGAAGGTCATGTCTTACAAACCTAATAGAATTCTTTGAGGAAGTGACAAAGTTAATTGATGAGGGAAGAGCTGTAGATGTCATATACATGGACTTCAGTAAGGCGTTTGATAAAGTTTCCCATGGCAGGTTGATGGAAAAAGTGAAGTCACATGGGGTTCAGGGTGTACTAGATGGATAAAGAACTGGCTGGGCAACAGGAGACAGAGAGTAGTGGTGGAAGGGAGTGTCTCAAAATGGGGAAAGGTGACTAGTGGTGTTCCACAGGGATCTGTGCCCGGACCACTGTTGTTTGTGATGTACATAAATGATCTGGACGAAAGTGTAGGTGGTCTGATTAGCAAGTTTGCAGATGATAATAAGATTGGTGGATTTGCAGATACCGAGGGGGACTGTCAGAGAATACAGCAAAATATAGATAGATTGGAGAGTTGGGCAGATGGTCAATGGAAGAGTCCTGGGAAAAATTGATGTACAGAGAGATCTGGGAGTTCAGGTCCATTGTCCCCTGAAGGTGGCAACGCAGGTCGATAGAGTGGTCAAGAAGGCATACAGCATGCTTGCCTTCATCGGACGGGGTATTGAGTACAAGAGTCGGCAGGTCATGTTACAGTTGTATAGGACTTTGATTAGGCCACATTTGGAATACTGCGTGCAGTTCTGGTCGCCACATTACCAGAAGGATGTGGATGCTTTAGAGAGGGTGCAGAGGAGGTTCACCAGGATGTTGCCTGGTATGGAGGGTGCTAGCTCTGAAGAAAGGTTGAGTAGATTAGGATTGTTTTCGTTGGAAAGACGGAGGTTGAGGGGGGACCTGATTGAGGTCTACAAAATTGAGAGGTATGGACAGGGTCGATAGGAACAAGCTTTTTCCAAGAGTGGGAGTGTCAATTACAAGGGGTCACGATTTCAAGGTGAGAGGGGAAAAGTTTAAGGGAGATGTGCGTGGAAAGTTTTTTTATGCAGAGGGTGTTGGGTGCCTGGAACGCTTTGCCAGCGGAGGTGGTAGAGGCGGGCACGGTAGCATCATTTAAGATGCATCTAGACAGATATATGAACAGGCGGGGAACAGAGGGAAGTATATCCTTGGAAAATAGGCGACAGGTTTAGATAAAGGATCTGGATCGACGCAGGCTGGGAGGGCCGAAGGGCCTGTTCCTGTGCTGTCATTTTCTTTGTTCTTGTTCTATCCACGTTATACTGCATCTGCCAGGTAATTTCCCACTCACTCATCTCTGCATCCACCTCACAGCTCACCCTCCCACCCAGCTTTATGTCATTTGCAAATTTGGAGATATTATATTTAGTTCCCTCATCTAAATCATTAATATATATTGTGAATGGCTGAGATCCCAGCACCCATCTCTCCGGTACCCCACTTGTCACTGCCTGACACTTAGAAAAGGAACCATTTATTCCTACTCTTTGTTTTCTTTCTGCCAACCATTTTTCCATCTATCTCAATGCACTACTCCCAATCCCATACGCTTTAATTTTACACACTAATATCTTATGTGGGACCTTACTGAAAGCCTTCTGAAAGTCCAAATAAACCACATCCACTGGGCAACACGGTGGCACAGTAATTAGCACAGCTGCCTCACATGCCAGGGACCCAGGTTCAATTCCGGTCTTGGGTGACTGTGTGGTGTCCCCCGTGACTGCATGGGTTTCCTCCGCGTGCTCCTATTTCCTCCCACAGTCCAAAGATGTGCGGGTTAGGTGGATTGGTCATGCTAAATTGCCCCTTAGTGTCCAAATATGTACAGGTTATGTGGGTTTATGAGGTTACGGGGCTAGGGCAGGGGTGGGCCTAGGTCAGGTGCTCATTCAGGGTCATGGCAGACTCGATGAGACGAATGGCCTCCTTCTGCACTGTAGGAATTCTGTTATTCTGTGTTACCTCCTCATCAACTTTACTAGTTAGATCCTAAAAGAATTGCAGTATATTTGTCCCCTTTATGTATAGAAACATTGAAAATAGGAGCAGGAAGAGGCCATTCGGCTCTTTCAGCCAGCTCCGCCATTCATTTTTAAAAATATGTATTTTATTACAAACGTGTCAAAACAGGTTTTCGCAAATAAACACCCCGGGAAACGTACTTCCCAGCAATCAACTATACAGTCTGCACAGATCCCCCTCTCCCCCCCCCCCCCACCACCCCTGCGACGAACAGCTCCTCAAACACGGTCACAAACCTCCCCCACATTTTCTCAAAGCCTCCTGCAGAGCCCCTTAATTCATATTTTATCTTCTCCAATCGCAGGAAGTCGTACAGGTCACCCAACCAAGCCGCTACCCCCGATGGCGATGCCGACCGCCACTCCAGTAAAATGCGCTGCCGTGCAATCAGAGAGGCAAAGACCACGACATCGGTCTTCCTCCTCTCCGTGAGCTCCGGCTTCTCTGAAACCCCAAATTCGCCACCAAATCCACCTCCTCCTCGACTATCCCGGCTAAGACCGTAAACACTCCCGCACAGAATCTTCCCAATTTTTCACAACCCCAAAACATGTGCACATGATTCGCTGGCCCCGGCCCACACCTCTCACACTCATCTGTTGCCCCGTGAAAGAACCCACTCATTCTCGCCCGAGTCATATGTACCCTGTGCACCACCTTAAACTGTATCAGGCTCATCCTTGCACAAGAAGAAGTCCCGTTTATCCTACACAGTGCCTCACTCCATACCCCCCAATTGACCCCCCTCCCAACTCAGCTTCCCATTTCTCCTTGATCTTCACCACCTGCTCGCCTCCCTGATCCCCCAGCCACTTGTATATATCCCCAATTCTTTCCTCCCCTTCCACATCCGGAAGCAGCAGTCGCTCCAGCAGGGTGTATCCCGGCAACCTAGGGAACCCCCTCCAGACCTTTTGCGCAAAGTCCCTAACCTGCAGGTACCTGAACTCACTCCTGCTCGGCAGCTTAATCCTCTCCCTTAACTACTCCAGACTGGTGAACTCTTCCTCCAAATACAAATCCCTCACCTTGACCAGCCCCACTTCCCTCCACCTCCTGTATACACTATCCATCCCCCCCGGCTCAAACCCATGATTCTCGCACAGCGGCGTTAGCACCGACATCCCTTCCACCCTAAAAGGTCTCCTCAACTAATTCCATATCTTCACCGTGGACTGCACCACCTACTCAGAGCCATTGGCAAAGCTGCCGTCACCATAGCCCTCAAATTAGACCCCTTTCAAGATTCCTCCTCCATCCTAACCCACTCTACCCCTTCTGCTCTGCCATTCATGTGTTCATGGCTAATCATCCAACTCAATAGCCTGATCCCACCTTCCCCCAAATTCTTTGATACCTTTCGCCCCAAATGCTGTATCTAACTGCTTCTTGAAAACATACAATGTTTTGGCTTCAACTACTTCCTGTGGTAACAGATTCCACAGGCCGGCCACTCTCTGGTGAAGAAATTTCTTCTCATCTCTGTTCTAAATGGGTTACCCCGTATCCTCAGACTGTGACTCCAGGTTCTGGATACCCCTGCCATTGGGAATATCCTTCTTACATCTATCCTTTCTAGTCCTGTTAGAATTTTATAGGTTTCTATGAGATTCACCATTCATTCTTCTGAACTCCAGCAAATATAATTCTAACTGATTTAATCTCTTCTCATATGTCACTCCCGCCATCCCAGGAGTCAGTCTGGTAAACTTTTTCTGCACTCCCTCTACAGCAAGAACATCCTTCCTCAGATAAAGAGACCAAATCTACACACAGATTCCAGTGTGGCCTCACCACTTGCAGCAATAACTGCAGCAACACATCCCTGCTCCTGTACTCAATTCCTCTCACTATGAAGACTAACATACCATTTGCCTTCTTTACCGCCTGCTGTACCTGCATGCTTACCTTCAGGGACTGGTGTACGAGGACACCCAGGTCTCGCTGCACATTCCCCTCTCCTAATTTATGGCCATTCAGATAATAGTCTGCCTTCCATTCTTTGCTACCAAAGTGGATAAACTCGCATTTATCCACAGCAGACTGCATTTGCCATTCATTTGCCCACTCACTCAACTTGTGCAAATCACACTGAAGGGTCTCTGCATCCTCCTCACAGCTCACCCTCCCAACCAACTTTGTATCATCTGCAAATCTAGATATATTACATTTTGTTCCCTTATCTAAATAATGAATATATATATTGTGAATAGCTGTGGTCACAGCACCGATCCCTGCAGTACCCTACTAGTCACTGACTGCCATTTGGAAAAGAGACCTGTTAATTCCTATTCTTTGTTTCCTGTCTGCCAACCAGTTTGTAACCATCTCAATACACTACCCCTAATCCCATGTGCTTTAAACCCTTCTGAGACTTTGCCGAAAGCCTTCTGAAAGTCCAAATAAACCATATCCACTGGCTCCCCCTTATTAACTCTACTAGTTACATCCTCAAAGAATTTCAGGAGGTTTATCAAGCACAATTTCCCCTTCATAAATCCATACTCACTCTGTCCGATAATGCCACTGTTTTCTCAGTGCTCTGCCATAAACCTTTGATAATGGATTCTAGAATTTTCCCCACATGCGATGTCAGGCTTTCTGGCCAATAATTCTGTTATCTCTCTACCCCCCCTTTTTAAATAGTGGAGTCACATTAGCTCCCCTCCAATCTGTTCCAGAGTCTATAGAACCTTGGAAGATGATCACCAATGCATTCACTATTTCTGGAGCCACTTCCTTAAGTACTCTGAGATATAGATTATCAGGCCCTGGGGATTTATCAGCCTTCAACCTCATCAATTTCCCCAACACCATTTCTCGACTAATATTGATCACCTTCGGTTCCTCCCGCTTACTAAACCCTGCGTTCCCCAACATTTCCTTTTTAAAAAAAATTTAGAGTACCTAATTATTTTTTTCCAATTAAGGGGCAATTTAGCCTGGCCAATCCACCAAACCTGCACATCTTTGGGTTGTGGGGGTGAAACCCACGCAGACATGGGGAGAATGTGCAAACTCCACATGGACAGTGACCCAGGGCCAGAATTCGAACCCGGGTCCTCAGCGCCGTAGTCCCAGTGCTAACCACTGCACCACATGCCACCCGTTGCCCAACATTTCTGATATCTTAATTTGTGTCCTCATTTGTGAAGGCAGAACCAAAGTATGTATTTAATTGCTCAGCCATTTCTTTGTCCCCCATTATAAAATCCCATGTTTCTGACTGTAAGACAATTGTCTTCACAAATCCTTTTCTCTTCGTGTACTTATAGAAATGTTTACAGTCAGTTTTTGTGTTGTTTTTCTTGGCCAATTTGTATGCTTCTTCCTTGGATCAACTACTATCTCTAATTTCCCTTATAAGCCATGGATTGACCACCTTTCCCGTTTTACTTTTGTGCCACACAGGAAGAAACAAATGTTGCAGTTCCCCTATGCGCTCGTTGAATGTATGCCATTACCTCTCCACAGGCATCCCTTTAAGTAACGTTTTCCAATCATTCATAGCAACCCGCGCCTCATATCATCGTAGTTTCCTTTATTCCGATTCAAGACCCTAGTCGCAGTGCATAGGAGCGACCGAATGGAGTGCCAGCGGGAGGCCGGGAGATTTCTGGACCGTAGGGCCAGCTGGACGACCCTCCAGACCGTCCCACTCTCCCTCTCCACCTGCCGTGTCCCCGGGGGTTATTGCTGGCCGTCCTGCTCGAGGCGGTACCCTTGTTGAGCAGGAACTGACGCAGCTCATTGCTCATGTTCAGGAGGCAGTCACACCTGTCAAAGTAAGTAGTTTAAATCCTGCCAGTGGCCAGGGACAGCAGGGTGTGACTGCAAGTCAGGCAGGTAAAGGGAACCAGCAGTCAGGAACTCAGGAGCCTCAACCCTTGACCCTGTCCAACAGGTATGAGGCACTTGCTCCCTGTGTGGATGGCGAACAGGGCTGCAGTAAGGATGAGTCAGCTGACCAAGGCACCATGGTTCAGCAGGCCATTCAAGGGGAGGGAGTAAATAGGCAAGTTGTAGTTGTAGGGGATTCTATTATCAGGGGGATAGATAGTATCCTTTGTGAGCAGGATAAAGAGTCCCGCATGGTATGTTGCCTGCCCGGTGCTAGGGTGCGGGACATCTCTGACCGGCTTGAAAGGATACTGGAGAGGGAGGGGGAGGATCCAGTTGTTGTGGTCCATGTCGGTACCAACAACATAGGCAAGTCTAGAAAAGAGGACCTGTTTGGAGATTATAAAGAGCTAGGATTCAAATTAAAAAACAGGTCCTCAAGGGTCATAATCTCCGGATTACTGCCCGAGCCACGTGAAAATTGGCATAGGGAGGCAAGAATAAGGGAAGTTAACACGTAGCTGAAAGAGTGGTGTGGGAAAGAGGGGTTCCTTTTCATGGGACACTGGCATCAGTTTTGGGGCAGGGGGGACCTATACCGTTGGGATGGTCTCCACCTGAACCGAGCTGGGACCAGTGTTCTGGTGAAAAGAGTAAATAGGGTGGTCAATAGGACTTTAAACTAGAGATTGGGGGGGAAGGGAAAGTCAGGGAACCAAGAGGTGAAGTAATCAGTGGGAAGCGTAGCTGCTTAGGAATACAAAAAAGCACGAAAAGACAGAACTCAGGAGAGGTTACGATAGTCCCCATCCCACAAAAATGACAGTGTATGGAAAGGCTCAGTAAACCAAGGTCCACCACACTAAGAAAACAAAAAGGGACGGTCAATAGAGAATTAAAGGTGCTATATTTAAATGCGCGCAGTGTACGGAACAAGGTAGATGAGCTTGTGGCCCAGATTGTGACTGGCAGGTATGATGTGGTAGGCATCACAGAGACGTGGTTGCAGGGGGCTCAGGACTGGCATTTAAACATCCAGGGATTCACAACCTATCGAAAAGACAGAGAGGTGGGCAGAGGGGGCAGGGTTGCCTTGTTAATTAGGAATGAAATTAAATCAATAGCACTAAACGACATAGGGTCAGATGATGTGGTAGAGTTGAGGAACCACAAAGGCAAAAAAACCATAATGGGAGTTATGTACAGGCCTCCTAACAGTGGTCAGGACCAGGGGCACAAAATGCACCACAAAATAGAAAGTGCATGTCAGAAAGGCAAGGTCACAGTGATCATGGGGGACTTCAATATGCAGGTGGACTGGGTAAATAATGCTGCCAGTGGACCCAAGGAAAGGGAATTCATTGAATGTTTACAGGAGGGCTTTTTGGAACAGCGTGTGATGGAGCCCACGAGGGAACAGGCCATTCTGGACTTAGTGTTATGTAATGAGCCAGACTTGATTAAAGATCTTAAAGTAAGGGAACACTTAGGAGGCAGTGATCATAATATGGTAGAATTCAATCTCCAATTTGAAAGAAAGAAGGTAGAATCAGATGTAAAGGTGTTACAGTTAAATAAAGGTAACTACAGGGGCATGAGGGAGGAACTGACAAAAATCGACTGGGAGCAGAGCCTAGTGGGAAAGACAGTAGAACAGCAATGGCAGGAGTTTCTGGGAGTAATTGAGGACACAGTACAGAGGTTCATCCCAAAGAAAAGAAAGGTTATCAGAGGGGGGATTAGGCAGCCATGGCTAACAAAGCAAGTTAGGGAATGCATCAAAGCAAAAGAGAAAGCCTATAATGTGGCAAAGAGTAGTGGGAAGTCAGAAGATTGGGAAGGCTACAAAAACAAACAGAGGATAACAAAGAGAGAAATAAGGAAAGAGAGGATCAATTATGAAGGTAGGCTAGCCAGTAACATTAGGAATAATCGTAAAAGTTTCTTCAAATACATTGAAAACATACGGGAGGCAAAAGTAGACATTGGGCCGCTCCAAAATGACGCTGGTAATCTAGTGATGGGAGACAAGGAAATAGCTGAGGAACTAAATAAGTACTTTGCGTCAGTCTTCACAGTAGAAGACATGAGTAATATCCCAACAATTCAGGAGAGTCAGGGGGCAGAGTTGAATATGGTAGCCATCACAAAGGAGATAGTGCTAGAGAAACTAAGAGGTCTAAAAATTGATAAATCTCCGGGCCCAGATGGGCTACATCCTAGAGTTCTAAAGGAGATAGCTGAAGAAATAGTGGTGGCGTTAGTTATGATCTTTCAAAAGTCACTGGAGTCAGGGAACGTCCCAGAGGATTGGAAAATCCCTGTTGTAACCGCCCTGTTCAAGAAGGGAACAAGGAAAAAGATGGAAAATTATAGGCCAATTAGCCTAACCTCGGTTGTTGGCAAGATTGTAGAATCCATTGTTAAGGATGAGATTTCTAAATTCTTGGAAGTGCAGGGTCGGATTAGGACAAGTCAGCATGGATTTAGTAAGGGGAGGTCGTGCCTGACAAACCTGTTAGAGTTCTTTGAAGAGATAACAAATAGGTTAGACCAAGGAGAGCCAATGGATGTTATCTATCTTGACTTCCAAAAGGCCTTTGATAAGATGCCTCACGGGAGACTGCTGAGTAAAATAAGGGCCCATGGTATTCGAGGCAAGGTACTAACATGGATTGACGATTGGCTGTCAGGCAGAAGGCAGAGAGTTGGGATAAAAGGTTCTTTTTCGGAATGGCAACCGGTGACGAGTGGTGTCCCGCAGGGTTCAGTGTTGGGACCACAGCTGTTCTCTTTATATATTAATGATCTAGATTATGGGACTGGGGGCATTCTGGCTAAGTTTGCCGATGATACAAAGATAGGTGGAGGGGCAGGTAGTATGGAGGAGGTGGGGAGGCTGCAGAAAGATTTAGACAGTTTAGGAGAGTGGTCCAAGAAATGGCTGATGAAATTCAACGTGGGCAAGTGCGAGGTCTTGCACTTTGGAAAAAAGAATAGAAGCATGGACTATTTTCTAAACGGTGACAAAATCCATAATGCTGAAGTGCAAAGGGACTTGGGAGTCCTAGTCCAGGATTCTCTAAAGGTAAACTTGCAGGTTGAGTCCGTAGTTAAGAAAGCAAATGCAATGTTGTCATTTATCTCAAGAGGCTTGGAATATAAAAGCAGGGATGTACTTCTGAAGCTTTATAAAGCACTAGTTAGGCCCCATTTAGAATACTGTGAGCAAATTTGGGCCCCACACCTCAGGAAGGACATACTGGCACTGGAGCGGGTCCAGCGGAGATTCACACGGATGATCCCAGGAATGGTAGGCCTAACATACGATGAACGTCTGAGGATCCTGGGATTATATTCATTGGAGTTTAGGAGGTTGAGGGGAGATCTAGGACCCGGGGGCACAGCCTTAGAATAAAAGGGAGTCACCTTAGAACAGAGATGAGGAGAAATTTCTTCAGCCAGAGAGTGGTGGGTCTGTGGAATTCATTGCCACAGAGGGCGGTGGAGGCCGGGACGTTGAGTGTCTTTAAGACAGAAGTTGATAAATTCTTGATTTCTCGAGGAATTAAGGGCTATGGAGAGAGAGCGGGTAAATGGAGTTGAAATCAGCCATGATTGAATGGTGGAGTGGACTCGATGGGCCGAATGGCCTTACTTCCGCTCCTATGTCTTATGGTCTTTTGATCTTATGAATGAGGATCCCCTGTCGCTGTGGATGTAGGCGGGGAAGCCAAACAGAGTGAAGAAGCTTTGATGACGGTGGCAGACGTCATGTCGGGGCAGGGGATGACGAAGGGGAATCTGGAGTACTCATTGACCACACTGAGGAAGTACGTGTTACGGTTGGTGGAGGGGAAGGGCCCTTTGAAGTCCACGCTGAGGCATTCAAAGGGACGGGAGGTCTTCACCAGGCGTGCACGGTCCGGCCGGTAGAAGTGTGGTTTACACTCTGCGCAGACCTGGCAGTCTCTGGTGAATGCCCTGACTTCCTCGACGGAGTAGGGCAGATTGCGGGCCTTGATGAAGTGGTACAAACGTGTGAGTCCCAGGTGGCAAAGGTTGTCATGCAGAGTCCGGAGTCGGTCCACCTGTGCGCTGGCACATGTACCTCGGGATAGGGCATTGGGGAGCTCGTTGAGCTTACCAAGGCGATACAAAATCTCGCAATTGTAGGTGGAGAGCTCAATCCTCCACCTCAAGATTTTATCGTTTTTGATCTTGCCCCGCTGTGTGTTGTTAAACGAGAAGGCTACCGACCGTTGGTCAGTGAGGAGAGTGAATCTCCTGCCGGCCAGGTAATGCCTCCAATGTCGCACAGCTTCAACGATGGCTTGGGCCTCCTTTTCGACGGAGGAGTGCTGAATTTCGGAGGCATGAAGGGTTCGTGAAAAGAATGCCACGGGCCTGCCTGCCTGGTTGAGGGTGGAGGCCAGAGCGACGTCTGATGCGTCGCTCTCGACTTAGAAAGGGAGCGTCTCGTCGATTGCGTGCATCGCGGCCTTGGTGATGTCGACCTTAATACGGTTGAAGACCTGGTGAGCCTCGGCCGTTAGAGGAAAACGTGTGGATTGGATGAGTGGATGAGTGGGCACGCCTTGTCCGCATAATTTGGGACCCACTGGGCATAGTAAGAAAAGAACCCCAGGCAACTTTTGAGGGCTTTGGGGCAGTGGGGGAGGGGGAGTTCCATGAGGGAGCGCATGCAGTCGGGATCGGGCCCCAGAACTCCGTTCTGGACCACATAGCCGAGGATGGCTAAGCGGTTCGTGCTGAACACACACTTCTCCTTGTTGTAAGTGAGGTTGAGGAGAGTAGTGGTGCGGAGAAATTTGGCAAGGTTGGCGTCATGGTCCTGCTGATCGTGGCCGCAGATGGTGACATTGTCACGGTACAGGAAATAGCCCGCAGCCCGTACCAGTCGACCATTCGGTCTATTTCCCGTTGGAAACCGAGACCCCATTGGTGATGCCGAAAGGAACCCTGATAAAGTGGTAAAGGCAGCCATCTGCCTCGAAGGCGTTGTATGGGCGGTCCGCCTTACGGATGGGGAGCTGGTGGTAGGCGGATTTAAGGTCCACAGTTGAGAAGACCCTGTACTGTGCAATCTGATTGACCATATCAGATATGCGTGGGAGGGGGTACGCGTCGAGCTGCGTGTACCTATTGATGGTCTGACTGTAGTCCACGACCATTCTGTGTTTCTCCCCAGTTTTCACCACTACCACTTGGGCTCTCCAGGGGCTGTTGCTGGCCTCGTTGATGCCTTCCCGAAGCAATCGCTGGACTTCGGACCTGATGAAGGTCCTGTCCTGGGCGCTGTACCGTCTGCTCCTGGTGGCAACGGATTTGCAATCTGGGGTTAAGTTTGCAAATAGGGAAGGTGGGTCGACCTTTAGGGTCACGAGGCCGCACACAGTTAGGGGTGGTAGGGGCCCACCAAATTTCAATGTTAGGCTCTGGAGGTTGCACTGGAAGTCCAGGCCGAGTAGTAAGGCAGCGCAGAGGTTGGGGAGGACGTAGAGGCGGAAGCCGGTAAACGCCATGCCCTGGACAGTGAGAGTGGCTATGCAGTACCCCTGGATCGCCACAGAGTGGGACCCGGAGGCCAGGAAGATTCTCTGATTGGCGGGGTGTACTGCGAGGGAGCAGCACCTTACCATATCGGGATGAATGAAGCTCTCGGTGCTCCCGGAGTCCAGAAGGCAGGAGATCTCCTGCCCATCGATTTTCATGTTTGTAGAGGCAGTTGCTAGGTTGTGTGGGCGAGACTGGTCAATTGTGACCGAAGCAAGACGCGACTGATCGTCGATGGTGGCAGACGATGGGGTGCCCGGGGGGCATGGGTGCTGGTAAGATGGCAGCGCCCACGGGCCACACGTGCCGTGGGGGAGACAAGATGGCGGCGCTTGATGTTCCTGGGGAGGACACGATGGCGGCGCCCATGAGCCGCACGTGGTGGGGGTCGAACAAGATGGCGGCGCTCACGTGCCGCAAGTGATCCGAGGAGGGGAAGATGGCGGCGCCCACTGGCCGTGCGTGATCTGAGGAGGGGAAGATGGCGGCGCCCACTGGCCGTGCGTGATCTGAGGAGGGGAAGATGGCGGCGCCCACTGGCCGTACCGCGAGGGGGGGGGGGTCGGAACAATAGCGGCGACTGAACGGGCCTCGCACACCGCTGCGAAGTGCCCCTTTTTGCCGCAGGCCTTGCATAGGGTGCTCCGGGCTGGGCAGCGTTGTCGGGGGTGTTTTGGGTGCCCACAGAAGTAACATTTGGGGCCCCCGGGATTGGTTGGCTGCCGCGCAGCACAGGCTGAGTGGGGTCCCCGATGGGGCGGCTGTCTGCGGAGTCCACAATGCGTAGGAAGAGGGGTGTAAGCCTGGATGTTGCGCGAGGCGACCGTCATCGAGAACGCAAGCTTTTTGGTTGCCGCGAGGTCGAGTGTGGCCCCTTGTAAAAGGCGTTGGCGGATGTAATCCGACCCTATCCCCGTAAAAAAAAAAGCGTCCCTCATAAGCAAGTTCGAGTGTTCCATGGCCGTGACGGCCTGACAGTCACAGTCTCTGACTAGGGGAATTAGAGCACGCCAGAAGTCTTCTACTGACTCACCAGGGAGTTGGCTGCGCGTGGAGAGGATGTGTCTGGCGTAAAGCATGTTAGTCCTCTGAGCGTAGTTTTCTTTCAATTGCGCCATGGCTTCGTCGTAGTTCGGCGCGTCCTGGATAAGCGGAAAGACGTTGGATCTTAGCCGCGTGTAGAGGATCTGAATCTTCTGAGCTTCCGGAATTGGGTCTGGTGCAGACCTGATGTAAGCTTCTAAACAGGCTAGCCAATGTTCAAAGTCCTTTTTGGCGTTGCCTGATTGCGGATCCAGCTGCAGGCGATCCGGCTTGATACGGAGGTCCATCTTCTGAAAACTTTAGTGTAATAAATTGATGCATGATCAATTACGCCAAGACGAGAGTTGAATGCAACTGAGGCTTTATTACACTAAGATGTGTGGCCTCCTACAGCAGCTGGCGAAATGGCTGCTGTATAGGGAGCACACATATTTATACTCCGCCTTCTGGGCAGAGCCCGCAGGCAGGGAACTACCCCCGTACCTGTAGTACAGGGCCTTACAACAAATCACCTAATATATACATCAGTGGTGACTACCACAGGCTCTTCATGCGAACAAACAGAGTTTATTCAGAACAAGCAAAAATGTTACAGAGGCCACTGGTTTCGCTGCTCTGGAGCAGCACGGAGCGGAGATGCATGGAGCTGTTGCTCCAGTCTTTACATCGTTACTACATGGCTCCCAAATGCATTCTGCCCGGGAGGGGACTCCATTCTCTGGGGTGATCACCCAATCTGAGTCTCCATTGATCCCCGGAGCCAGGTGACCCTCCTCTATTGTGCAGTCTTAAAGAGACAGGCACCTCAATCCACTACAGATAAAGTATTGGCAAGCAAGGGTGTGATTGGTTATCGAGGAGTAGGCGGAATGCAGATTTTAGGTAACTATCAGATCAGCCATGATTTTATTAAATGGCGGAGCCAAAATCTTCTGCTCCTTGTTCACATGTCATCTGCACAGTATTTCTTCATGACACACAATATGGCAGTTTACAGTTTGACCACTACCTGTTAACAGTTAGGTCTTTTCCTTTCTTCTTCTTCTTCTTCTTTCCTTTCTTGCCTTTTTTCTGCATGAAACCCAAAAACACAATAAATGAATGGAATTAAAACATCTCACATCATTTCACTGACATTATTCAATGTTCAAATACATGATTAAAAGGAATCTTGTGAATTGCTGCCTCAACTAAAATTGAGAAATGTAGAATTTATTAACATAATCACTATTTACAGTAACTTCATTGCAGTGTTAATGTCAGCCTACTTGTGACACTAACAAAGATTATTATTATTTACGAAGTTGCTGTCCCTGCTCTCTCCCACTGTTTCTGAATCTGCTGTCCCCTCTCTCTCTCTCTGTCTCACTACCTCTGAATCGGCTGTCCTTTCTCTTTCTCCCATTGTTTCTGAAGCTGATGTTCCAACTCTCTTTATCTCACTGTTTCTGAACTGCAGCCCACTCTTGCTCTCAGTTTTTGAAGCTACTGTTCCCGCTCTTCCTCTCTCTCTGTTTCTGAAGTTGCTGCACCCGCATTCTCTCTCTCTCTGTTTATGAAGCTGCTGTCTTCGCTCTCTCTCTCTCTCTCTATCTCACTGTTTTTGACAATGTTCTCCTGCTCTCTCTCTCTCGGTTTCAAAATCTGCCGTCCCCGCTCTCTCTCTGTTTCTGAATCTGTTGTCCCCTCTCTTGTCACACTGTTTCTGAATCTGCTGTCTCCTCTCTCAATGTCACACTATCTCTGAATCTGCTGTCCTTCCTCTCTGTCGCACTGCTTCTGAAGCTGCTCTCCCCACGCTCTCACTTTCTGTTTCTCAGTCTGCTTTCCCTGCTCTCTCTCTCTCTCTCTCAATGTTTCTGAAGCTGCTATCCTCTCTCTCTCTCTGTTTCTGAAACTGCTCTCCCCGCTCTCTCATTCTCTGTTTCTCAATCTGCTGTCCCTGCTCTCTCTGTTTCTGAAACTGTTGTCCCCTCTCTCTGTCACACCGTTTCTGAATCTGCTGTCCCCTTTCTCAATGTCACACTATCTCTGTATCTGCTGTCCCCTTTCTCAATGTCACACTATCTCTGTATCTGCTGTCCTTCCTCTCTGTCGCACTGCTTCTGAAGCTGCTCTCCCCACGCTCTCACTTTCTGTTTCTCAGTCTGCTTTCCCTGCTCTCTCTCTCTCTCTCTCAATGTTTCTGAAGCTGCTATCCTCTCTCTCTCTCTGTTTCTGAAACTGCTCTCCCCGCTCTCTCATTCTCTGTTTCTCAATCTGCTGTCCCTGCTCTCTCTGTTTCTGAAACTGTTGTCCCCTCTCTCTGTCACACCGTTTCTGAATCTGCTGTCCCCTTTCTCAATGTCACACTATCTCTGTATCTGCTGTCCCCTTTCTCAATGTCACACTATCTCTGTATCTGCTGTCCCCTTTCTCAATGTCACACTATCTCTGTATCTGCTGTCCCCTTTCTCAATGTCACACTATCTCTGTATCTGCTGTCCCCTTTCTCAATGTCACACTATCTCTGTATCTGCTGTCCCCTTTCTCAATGTCACACTATCTCTGTATCTGCTGTCCCTTTTCTCAATGTCACACTATCTCTGTATCTGCTGTCCCCTTTCTCAGTGTCACATTATCTCTGTATCTGCTGTCCCCTTTCTCAATGTCACATTATCTCTGTATCTGCTGTCCCCTTTCTCAATGTCACACTATCTCTGTATCTGCTGTTCTTGCTCTCTCTCAGTTTCTGAAGCTGCTGTTCCCATTCTCTCTCTATATCACTGTTTCTGAAGCTGCTGTTCCTGATCTCTTTCTTTCAGTTTCAAAATCTGCTGTCCCCCGCTCTCTCTCTGTTTCTAAATCTGTTGTCCTCTCTCTCTCTGTCACACTATCTCTGAATCTGCTGTTCTTGCTCTCTTTCTCAAAGCTTCTGAAGCTGCTGTTCCCATCCTCTATCTCACTGTTTCTAAAGCTGCTCACCCCGCTCTCTCTCTCTCACGCTGTTTCTAAAGCTGCTGCCTGCTCTCTCTCACTGTTTCTGAATCTGTTGTTCCCGCCCTATCTCTCTCGCTGTTTCTAAAGCTGAAGCCCTGCTCTCTCTCCCGGTTTCTGAATTTGTTTTCCCCGCTCTCTGTTTCTGAAGCTGCTGTCCCCTCTTTCTGTCACACTGTATCTGAAGCCACTGTCCCTTCTCTCTCTCTCTCTGTGTTTATGAAGCTGTTGTTCCTGCTCTCTCCCTCTCTCTCTTTCTGTTTCTGAAGGTACTGTCCCTCTCTCTCTGTCACACTGTCTCTGAAGCTGTTGACCCCGCACACACTCTTTCTCCCTGAGGCACGATCAATTGGACAAAGACGACGCGCATATTTATACAGGCAGGGACCACCGGCGAACTTGTTGCACAGGTCCTACCGTACATCACCTAATACAGGTGCAACAGTGGTTTACCACACTCCCTCTCACTGTTTCCGAAGTTGCTGCCCCACTTAATCTCTCTCAATGTTTCTTGAGCTGCTATCACCTCTCTCTCTCTCTCACACACACAGTTTCTGAAGCTGCTGCCCCACTAGATCTCTTTTAATATTTCTGAAGCTGCTGTCACCTCTCTCTCTCACGGTTTCTTAAACTACAGGATCACATAGCAGCCTAATAATCTATCTTGCAGCAGATTGCTAGGATTACTGAGCTGCTGCCCTAGAACTGGCTCCATAGAATCATCTTTGAATTCTAACAGCACTGAAAGAGGTCATTCAGCCCTACCTATCTGTGCAGGTTCTCTCCAGAAGCAATTCACCTAGTGCCGCTTCCCTGCCTTTTTCCTGTAGCTCTGCACAGTTTTCCTTCTCAGATAATAATTCAATTCCCTTTTGAATTCCTCAATTGATCCTGCCTCCACCATACTCTCAGGCAGGGAATTCCAAATTCTAACCGCACACTGGGTGAAAAGGTTTTTCCTCATCTCAACTTTGCTTCTTCTGCCAATTACATAAAATTTGGACTCCCAGAAGGCATTTAACAAGGTACCTCACAAAAGATCAAGTCATAAAAGAGCCTGTGGTGTTGGAGGTAGTATATTGGATAGAGAATTGGCTAATGGGCAGGAAACAGTGAGTGGGGTAAGGGGTTCTTTTTCAGGTTAGTGACCTGTAACCAGTGGGGTTCCACAGGGATCAGTGCTGGGACCACAACTGTTTACAATATATATGAATGACTTGGAGAAAGAAAGAGAAATTTGCAGACAACACAAAAATAGCTGGAAAGGCAAGTTGCGAGAGGAATACAAAGTTTGCAAAGAGACATTGATAGGTTAAGTAAGTGGGCAAAACGTTGGCAAATGCAGTATAATGTGGAAAATGTGAAGTTGTTCATTTTGGAAGGGAGATCAAAAAAACAGTATTATTTAAATGGAGAAAAACTGCAGAAAGTTCCAACACTTGGGGGTACTTGTGCCCAAAACACAGAAAGCTAGCACACAGATATAGCAGATAACTAGGAAAGCTAATGGAATGTTGATCCTTATTCCAAGGGGGTTGGAGTATAAGAGTAGGGAAGACTTGCTGCAGCTGTACAAGGTACTGGTGAGACCACATCTGGCACACTGTGAACAGTTTTGGTCGCCTTGGTTAAGGGAAGATATTATTTCATTGGAGGCGGTTCAGGGAAGGTTCCCTTGGATGATCCTCGGTATGGAGAGATTGTCTTATGACCAAAGTTTAAACAGGTTGGGACTCTACTCATTGGAATTTAGAAGAATGAAAGGTGATACCACTGAAACATACAGGGCTGGATTCTTCCGCCCCGCTCGCCGCAAGATCACCACGGGGCGCCGACCATTTAAAGGTTTAGTGGGATATGGGCCAAATGCAGGCAAATGGGGTTAGCTAGGATGGGCATTTGGTTAGCATGGACCAGTTTGGGCCGAAGGGCCTGACTCTGTGCCATAAATTCTATGTCTGCTATAAACTTTGTGACTTTTTGGCATTTAGACGGTATAAAATCTCTGGCAAATACCTAATTTATATGGGCATGTGTGAGGGTACCTCATAGCTATCTGTAAAATTCACACATTTCATTGTTTAAGGATAGGCCAATACCTAAAGACTATGGAGTTTCCAGATTAACTGTCTCCATGTTTCATACTGGACAAAAGGGAACACAATTTGAGGCAGATGGAGGGACTGTCCATTATCAATTTCCCACTGAATATGGTACAGGAGTCATGAACACCTCCACATCCTGGTTACCACTTACCATCAAATGAACTGGACCACCTTTATAAATACTGTGGCGACAAGTGCAGGTGAGAAGTTGCGAATTATGCAGCAAGTAACTCCTTCTGACTCCTGAAAACCCATTATCTACAAGACACAAGTCAGGAATGTAATGGAATACACTACTTTCCTGCATGAGTGCAGCTCCAACAACTCAAGATGCTTGACACCATCCAGGACAAGGTTTCCATTTGTTTGCACCCTATCCATCACCTTCAAACATTCACTCCTTCATCACCAGTGCACATTTGCAGATGTGTGTACCATAGATGCACTGTAATAGTACACCAAGGCTTCTTGGACAGTACCTACCAAACTGGTCACTCTAACCACCTAGAAGAACAAGGGGAGCAAATGCATAGGAATGCCAGCACCTGCACGTTCTCCTGCAAGTCACTTAACATCCCGACTTGAAACTATATTGTCATTTGTTCACTGTCACTGGGTCAAAGCACCTGAATCCTCCTCCCTAACAATACTGTGGGTGTAACTTCACCACTTGGACAGCAGAGTTCAAGGTGGCGGCGCACATTTGCAAGAGAAATTAGGGATGGGCAATAAAAGAGGAGAAGGCAAGAAGAGGACACCGGGACAGGCAGTCACTAACACCTAGAGGACAATGTGCGAGGAGGACGTCAGGACAGGTAGTCAGCAGCACCACGAGGAGACTACGAGAGGCAGACATTGATACTGGCAGCAGCAACTAGAGGAGAGTGCGAGAGGAGGACACTGGGACAGTCAGCAGCACCTAGAGGAGAGTGCGAGAGGAGGACACTAGGACAGACAGTCAGCAGCACCTAGAGGAGAATGCGAGAGGACACTGGGACAGGCAGTCTACAGCACCTAGAGGAGAGTGTGAGAGGAGGACTCTAGGACAGACAGTCAGCAGCACCTAGAGGAGAGTGCGAGAGGAGGACTCTAGGACAGACAGTCAGCAGCACCTAGAGGAGAGTGCAAGAGGACACTGGGAGACAGTAAGCAGCACCTAGGGGAGAGTGTGTGAGGAGGACACTGGGACATGCAGCCAACATCTAGAGGAGAGTGTGAGAGGAGGATACAGGGACAGGCAGTCAGCAACAGCTAGAGGAGTGTGTGAAAGGAGGGCATCTGGACAGGAAGTCAGCAGCACCTAGTGCTGAACATCACAGGAAAAAGATGAAGATCATTGGTTGGTGAGAAACTGCTTTTAGGGAGAGTTATCAAGTAGCTGGAAATTAGAAAAAAAATGTGAATCAAGGGGCTACATACAATAAGAAAGAAATTACAAGCAATAGGGGAAATAATGGGATTTTGATTTCAGCTTAGATTGTAAGTAAAACTTTAAATCTTCAGATAATTAATACTTCAAAACAAAATTTCTTCACTTGAGTTAAGGGGCTCTGGTAGATTGTCTGACACAAACAAGAATAAGATTTTTCTACTCTATATATTCTACTTAGGACGTGGTCACCCTGTAGTGAAGGAAGTTCAGGCAGAGAGAGAATGGGGGACCAACAGATAGAGGAGGGGACCAGGCAGGTAGTAAGGGAATCACCTGTATGCATCCCACTCGTAAACTGTTTTTCAGCCTTGGACAATGGCGAGATTGATGGTTCCTCTGTGGAGGTCAGCCATAGCCAAGGCCATGGCACAGTGGGTAACCCAACTGCTCAGGGGAGGAAATGTGGAAGAGCAATAGTGGTAGGGGATTCGTTAGTGAAGGGAGTAGCCAGGCATTTCTGTGATTTAGATGTGGCTCCAGAATGGTGTGTTTCATCCCCATTGCCAGGGTTAAGGATATCACAGAATGGCTGCAGGGGATTCTGAAGGGGAGGGTGAACAGCCAGACATCGTGGTCCATTTTGAAATGAATGACATTGGAAAAAACAGCAATGAGGTCTTGCAAGCAGACTTTAGGCAGTTAGGCAGGAAATTGAAAAGCTGGAGTTCAAAGGAAGTGATCTCCGGATTAATCCCGGTGCTGCACAATCGAGCAGATGAATGCGTAGTTGGAGAGATGGTGCAGGAGGGAAGGCTTTAGATTACTGAGGCATTGGGTCTGTTTCTGGGGGAGGGGGCACCTGTACAAGTTAAACAAGTTACATGTGAACAGGAACGGGACCAACGTCATCACGGAGAGGTTTGCTAGTGCTGTTGGGGCAGATGTAAACAAAATTGGCAAGAGGATGGGATCCTGACAAGTAGTTCAGTGGGGGGGAGAAAAAGAGATGGAATTTGAAGTTAAAACGCAACTGAGTGTGTCTGAAAGATAAATAAAACGTAGGCTAGGTAAGAAAGAAGTGAGTCCAGCAAGGTTAAATGGAACATTATATTAATGCAAGGAGCCTGAGGAAATGAGACAGACTGGCTGAGGACACAGATAGGCACTTGGGAGTATGATATAGGGCTTAGTGAGAGGGGGAACTGAAGGAAATCAATATTCGTAGAGAAATGGTGTTGGGAAATTGAAGGCCAATAAATCCCCAGGGGTTAACAATCTACAGCCCAGAGTACTTAAGGAAGTGGGTCCAGAAATAGTGGATGCATTGGTGGTCATCTTCCAGGATCCTATAGACTCTGGAACAGTTCCTAAAGATTGGAGGGTAGCTAATGTAATCCCACTAAATAAAAAAGGAGGTGTAGAGAAAACAGGGAATTATAGACAGGTTAGCCTGACGTTGGTACTGGGGAAAATTCTAAAATCCATTATCAAATATTTTATAGCAGAACACTTGGAAAGCAACAACAGGATTGAAAAGAGTCAGCATAGATTCATGAAGAGAAAATCATGCTGGACAAATCTACTGGAATTCTTCAAAGACGTAACTAGTATAGTTGATGAACGGGAAGCAGTTGATCCGGTTTATTTGGACTTTCAGAAGGCTTTCGAAAAGTCCCACATGAGTGATAAGTGTGCAAAATTAAAACACATGGGATTAACGTTAATGTATTAAGATGGATAGAAAACTGGTTGGCAGACAGGAAACAAACAGTAGGAATAAATGGATCTTTTTCCAAATGCAAGGCAGTAACTCGCGGGGTACCACAGCTAGGTGCTGGGTCCCTAACAATTCATAATAGATATCAATGATTTAGATGACAGAACAAAATGTAATATCTCCAAATTTGCAGATGACACAAAGCTGGGAGGGAGGGTGAGTTGTAAAGAGGATACAAAGATGCTTCAGTGTGATTTGTACATGCTTTAGGAGTGGGAAACTGAATGGCAGTTGCAGTATAATTTGAATAAATGTCAAGGTTATCCACCTTGGTAGCAAAAGCAGAGAGGCAGATCTGAATGGCCATAATTTAGGAGGGGAATGTGCAATGAGGCCCCGGTGTCCTCATACATCAGTCTCTGAAGGTAAGCATACAGGTGCAACAGGCAGTAAAGAAGGCAAATGGTTAGTTCCCATAGAATTCATACAGTGTAGAAGGTGGCCATTCAGCCTATCGGGTCTTCACCGACCATCTAGGCCTACTCTCTCACCCTCTTCCCACAATCCCACCTAACCTGCACATCTTTGAACACTAAGGGGCAATTTTAGCATAGCCAATCCACCTAACCTGCACAGCTTTGGACAGTGGGAGGGACTGGAGCACCCAGAAGAAACCCACACAGACACAGTGAGAATGCGCACAGTCCATACAGACAGTCACTTAAGGCCACAATTGAAACCGGGTCCTTGGCGCTGAGGCAGCAGTGCTAACCACTGTGCCACCGTGCCAACCTCTGTTGGCCTTCATAGCGAGAGGATTCGATTACGAGAGCAGGGATGTCTTGCTGCAATTATACAGTGCCTTGGTGAGGACACACCTGGAATATTGTGTGCAGTTTTGGTCTCCTCATCTGAGGAAAGATATTCTTTCTCTAGGAGGAGTGCAGAGAAGGTTTGCCAGTCCTGGAATAGCAGGATTGACAGATGAGGCGAGATTAAGTCAGTGAGGATTGTATTTGCTGGAGATCAGAAGAATGAGGGGGGATCTCATAGAAAGCTATAAAATTTTAACAGGCTTGGATAAGGTACATGTAAGAAGGATGTCCCGGACTTCCGGTTGCGGCTATGCGGAGCTAAGCTGCACGATTCGGCAGCTCCCGCTATCACGGACTTTCGGGCTCTTTAGAGGAGCCCCAACGGAAATGTTTTGAAGACAACATGTGGGGAAGGGAAGAGAGAGGTCCTCCTTCAACTTTTATGGACCGGACCAGAAGTGAAACGACCAAAAAAGTGGCATTGGAGCAACGGGAGAAGCGAGGGAAGAAAAGCAAAATGGCGGCGGCCGGGGACAAAGCAGAGTGTGGGCCGGAGCTGCAGGAGTTCATCAAGCGCTGCTTCGAGGAGCTGCGGAAGGAGATGCTGGCGCCTATGTTGTTGGCAATTGAAGGACTAGGGATGACCCAGAAGGCCCACGAGGTAAAGATCCAGGAGGTGCAGAAAAGAGTCAGTGAGAATGAGGACGAGATCTTGGGCCAGGCGGTGAGAGTGGAGGAGCACGAGGCACTGCACAAGAGGTGGGCGGGAAGACTCGAAGACCTGGAGAACAGGACGAGGAGAAAGAACCTGCGGATCCTGGGTCTCCCTGAAGGAGTGCAGGGGGCCGATGCCGGGGCAGATGTGAGCACGATGCTCGAGGCAATGATGGGTGCGGAGGTCCCTGCGAGGTCGCTGGAGCTGGACGGGGCACACCGGGTGCTGGCGAGGAGGCCCAAGGCAAACGAGCAGCCAAGGGCGATGGTGGTGAGATTTCACCGTTTCACAGACAGCGAGAGGGTCCTGAAATGGGCCAAGAAGGAGCGGAGCAGCAAGTGGGACAATGCGGAGATCCGAATATACCCGGACTGGAGCACGGAGGTTGCAAAGCGGAGAGCGGGTTTCAACCGGGCCAAAGCGGCGTTGTACCGGAAAGAAGTGAAATTCGGAATGCTGCAGCCAGCGCGACTGTGGGTGACACACACGGATCAACACTATTACTTCGAAACGCCTGAAGAGGCGTGGACCTTCATACAAACCGAAAAGTTAGACTCAAACTGAGGGTTTGTGAGGGTGGGGGGGGATGTTTGATGTTTGTTGTATATAGGGGGTCAATCACGCGCAGGAAATGTTACATGGGCTGGGGGAGAGAGACAAGGCCGCGACAGGAGCTGCGCCAGAGGGGGCGGGGTAGGCTTCGGAAAGCGCAGGGGTTTTCCCGCGCTAGGGAAGAAAGGCGGGAAGGGGAATGGAGGAACGCACACTGATTGGGAGACTCCCACACGGGGAGGTCAATGGGACGGCGGGGGAAGCCGGGGTCAGCAGGTGTCAGCTGACTTACGGGAGTGATATGGGGGGAGCAAAAAAGCTAGACACGGGTCTAACGGGGGGGGGGGGGGGGGGGGGGGGGGGGGAGGGGGGGGGAAGGGTTGCTGCTGCACTGTACGAAAGGGAATGGGACACAGAAGAGGTGGTCGGGGCGGGGGTCTCCCGGCTGGGGGACTGGAGGGCGAGGGATGCGCGGACGCGGGACTGGCCTAGAAAAGGAGATGGCTAGTCGGCGGGGGGGGGGAAAGAGTGTCGGCGGGGGGGGGGGGGGCGAGTGTTCATGCACTTAAAGGGACTGAAGGCAGACGTGGTCATGCTCCAAGAGACACATCTGAAGGTGGCGGACCACGTCAGGTTAAGAAAGGGATGGGTAGGACAGGTATTCCATTCGGGGCTGCACGCGAAGAATAGAGGGGTGGCAATATTGGTGGGGAAGCGGGAGTCATTTAAGGCCAAGAATATCGTAGTGGAGAACGGAGGGCGATATGTGATGGTGAGCGGTAAGTTGCTGGGGACGTGGGTGGAGTTGGTAAATGTATACGTCCCGAACTGGGATGATGCTGGATTCATGAAGCGCATGTTGGGGCGCATTCCGGACCTGGAGGTAGGAGACCTGATAATGGGTGGGGACTTCAATACGGTGTTGGACCCAGCACTGGACCGTTCCAGATCGAGGACTGGAAAGAGGCCGGCGGCGGCCAGGGTGCTTAGGGGGTTTATGGATCAGATGGGGGAGTAGACCCATGGAGGTTTGCTAGGCCGCAGGCCAGGGAATTTTCTTTTTTCGCCCACGTGCACAAAGCCTACTCCCGGATAGATTTTTTTGTCCTGGGCAGGGCGCTCATCCCGAAAGTGGAGGGAACGGAGTATTCGGCCATAGCCGTTTCGGATCACGCCCCGCACTGGGTGGAACTGGAGCTGGGAGAGGAGAGGGACCAACGCCCGCAGTGGCGGCTGGATGTGGGACTGCTGGCAGATGAGGTGGTGTGTGGGAAGGTGAAGGGGTGCATCGAAAGGTACTTGGAGGCCAACGACAACGAGGAGATGCAGGTGGGGTTGGTACGGGAGGCGTTGAAGGCGGTGATCAGGGGAGAGCTAATCTCCATCAGGGCTCATAGGGAGAAGACAGAGGGCATGGAAAGGGAGAGGTTAGTGGGGGAGATTTTAAGAGTGGACAGGAGATACGCAGAGGCCCCGGAGGAAAGATTACTTGGGGAAAGACGACGTCTCCAGACGGAGTTTGATCTGTTGACCACAGGGAAGGCGGAGGCACAGGCACAGTGGAGGAAGGCGCAGGGGGCGACCTACGAGTATGGGGAAAAGGCGAGTCGGATGCTGGCACACCAGCTCCGTAAGAGGATGGCAGGGAGGGAAATAGGGGGGGTCAAGGATGGAAGGGGAGCCACGGTGCGGAGTGCGACGAAAATAAACGAGGTATTCAAGGCCTTCCATGAGGAGCTGTACAGATCCCAGCCCCCAGTGGGGGAAGAGGGGATGAGACGATTCCTAGACCAACTGAGGTTCCCGAGGGTGGAGGAGCAAGAGGTGGCTGGTTTGGGGGCACCAATTATTTTGGAGGAGCTGAGCAAGGGTTTGGGGAGCATGCAGGCGGGGAAGACCCCGGGACCGGACGGGTTCCCGGTGGAGTTCTACAGGAAGTAGGTAGACCTGTTGGCCCCGCTACTAGTGAGGACCTTTAATGAGGCAAGAGAGGAAGGGACCCTGCCCCCGACAATGTCGGAGGCAATGATTTCTTTGATCCTAAAGCGGGACAAGGATCCACTGCAATGTGGATCGTACAGGCCGATCTCGCTCCTCAACGTGGATGCTAAGTTGCTGGCAAAAGTGCTGGCTACGAGGATCGAGGACTGTGTCCCAGGGGTGATCCATGAGGACCAGACGGGATTTGTAAAGGACAGGCAACTAAACACCAATGTGCGGCGGCTCTTAAACGTGATGATGATGCCATCGGAGGAGGGAGAGGCGGAGATAGTGGCAGCTATGGACGCGGAGAAGGCCTTTGACCGAGTAGAGTGGGAGTACCTCTGGGAAGTGCTGCGCAGGTTTGGGTTCGGGGGAGGGTTTATCAGTTGGGTTAAGCTCCTTTACAGAGCCCCGGTGGCGAGTGTAGTGACGAACCGGCGGAGGTCGGAGTACTTTCGGCTGTACCGAGGGACGAGGCAGGGGTGCCCCCTGTTGTTTGCAATGGCGATCGAACCCTTGGCCATGTCATTGAGGAAGTCTGGGAAATGGAGGGGGGTGGTCCGAGGGGGAGAAGAGCATCGGGTGTCGCTATATGCGGATGACCTGCTGCTGTACGTGGCGGATCCAGTGGAGGGGATGGTGGAGGTCATGCAGGCTCTAAGGGAGTTTGGGGATTTTTCGGGCTCTAAGCTCAATGTAGGGAAGAGTGAGCTTTTTGTAGTACAGGCAGGGGACCAAGAAAGGGGGATAGGGGATCTACCGCTGAGGAGGGCGGAGGGGAGCTTTTGGTACCTGGGGATCCAGATAGCCAGGAGTTGGGGGGCCCTACATAAACTGAATCTGACAAGGTTGGTGGAGCAGATGGAGGAGGACTTCAAAAGATGGGACATGTTACCGCTCGCGGCTAGAGTGCAGTCGGTCAAAATGGTGGTCCTTCCGAGGTTTCTTTTTGTGTTTCAGTGCCTTCCCATCGTGATCGCCAAGGCCTTTTTTAAGAGAGTAGGTAGGAGTATTATGGGGTATGTGTGGGCGAATAGGACCCCGAGGGTAAGGAGAGGGTTTCTGGAACGCAGTAGGGACTGAGGAGGGTTGGCGCTGCCAAACCTAGGGAGCTACTACTGGGCAGCAAATGTGGCGATGATCCGCAAGAGGGTGATGGAGGGAGAGAGGGTGGCATGGAAGAGGGTGGAGATGGCGTCCTGTAAAGGAACGAGACTGGGGGCGTTGGTGACGGCACCGCTGCCGCTTTCGCCGTCAAAGTATACCACGTGCCCGGTGATGGCGGCAACGCTAAGGATCTGGGGACAGTGGAGACGGCACGGGGGTGCAATGGGAGCCTCGGTGTGGTCCCCGATCAGGGGTAACCACCGGTTTGACCCGGGGAGGATGGACGGGGGGTTTCAGAGCTGGCATTGGGTGGGGATTAGAAGAATGGGGGACCTGTTCATTGATGGGACGTTGCACACCTAGGGGCACTGGAGGAGAAGTTTGAGATACCCCCGGGAAATGCTTTTAGATACATGCAGGTGAGGGCGTTTGTGAGGCGACAGGTGAGGGAATTCCTGTTGCTCCCGGCACAAGAAATTCAAGATAGGGTGATCTCGGGTGTATGGGTCGGGGAGGGCAAGATGTCGGCAATATACCAGCAGATGAAAGAAGAGGGGGAAGCGCTGGTAGAGGAGCTGAAGGGTAAATGGGAGGAGGAGCTGGGGGAGGAAATTGAGGAGGGGTTATGGGCTGATGCCCTAGGTAGGGTTAATTCCTCCTCCTCGTGTGCCAGGCTCAGCCTGATACAATTTAAGGTGGTTCACAGAGTGCACTTGACGGGGGCGAGGTTGAGTAGGTTCTTTGGGGTAGAGGACAGATGTAGAAGGTGCTCAGGGAGTCCGGCGAACCATGTCCATATGCTTTGGTCATGCCCGGCACTGGAGGGGTTCTGGAGAGGAGTGGCGGGAGCAATATCTCAGGTGGTGAAAGTCCGGGTCAAGCCAAGCTGGGGGCTAGCAATATTCGGAGTAGTGGACGAGCCGGGAGTGCAGGAGGCGAAAGAGGCCGGCATTCTGGCCTTTGCGTCCCTAGTAGCCCGGCGAAGGATCTTGCTAATGTGGAAGGAGGCGAAGCCCCCCAGCGTGGAGGCCTGGATAAACGACATGGCTGGGTTCATTAAGCTGGAGAGGATAAAGTTTGCCTTGAGAGGGTCTGCGCAGGGGTTCTACAGGCGGTGGCAACCGTTCCTAGACTATCTCGCGGAGCGTTAGAGGCAGGTCGGTCAGCAACAGCAACCCGGGGGGGGGGGGGACGGACATCCTGTGGGGGGGGGGGGGGGGGGGGGGAGGGGGGAAGGGGGGCTTGCCTGGGGGGGGGGGGGGGATGAGCAAGAGAAAACATGAAGGATTTGGGAAACTGGCACGTGCAGGAGAGAGCCAGTGTACAAAGCTATGTAACATATTGTTTTACCATGTATATATCTTGCTTTGTGCGATTTCTTGTTATTTTGTTACGGGGGGGGGGGGGGGGGGGGGGGGGTTATTGTTTGTAAGGGTGAAAAATTGTGTTAAAAAACTTTATATTTTTTTTTTTAAAAGAAGGATGTCCCGATGGTGAGGGTGTCCAAGTGTCACAGTCTTGCGGATACGTGGTACACCATTTTAGACTGAGAAGAGGAGAAATTTCTTCACCCAGAGAGTGGTCGGCCTGGGGATTTGCTACCACAGAAAGCAGTTGAGGCCAAAACATGGTATGTTTTCAAGAAGCAGTTAGATATAGCACTTGGGGGCGAAGGGTATCAAAGGATTTGGGAGGGCAGGCAGGATCAGGTTACTGAGTTGGATGATGAGCCATGTTCATAATGAATGGTGGAGCAAGCGCAAAGGACCAAATATCCTGTACCTATTTTCTATGACCAAGACTTGGCTGAAAGCTGGACAGGATTGGCAAGTTATCATTCCTGGTTATAGGGTATTCAGACGAGATAAAGAGAGGGATAGAAGAGGAGGACGGATCATAATATTCATCAAGGAATCAATCACAGCAGTGAGAAGGAATGATATCCTAAAAGTATCAAATAAGGCCATATGGGTAGAAGGAACAAACACAAAAGAGGTACAAACGCTGTTGGGTGTGTACTCTTCAGCCCTCAAATAATCAGGGAGAGATAGAGGATCAAATATGCAATCAAATTTCAGAAATATGTAACACAAAATGTATAACACAAAAATATTCAGGAATTTTAACTACCCAAATATTAACTGGGATAGCAAGGTAAGGAAAGAGCAAAATTCTTAATTTGCATCCAGGAGGACCTTTATAGCCAGTATGTAGAAGTCCACCAAGAGAAGAGGGCAATTCTGGACCTAATATTCAGAAAGAGCCCAGGCAGGTGGAAAGCGTATCAGTAGGTGAGCATTTTGGTGGTAGTGACCATGGTTCAGTTAAATTTAGCATAATTATGGAAAAAGATAAGAATGGGCTAGGAATTAAAAATTTTAACTGCGGGATGGCTAATTTTATGATTTGGCCCAAGTGGACTGGGAGCAGCTATTTGCAGATAAAACTGTGTTAGTTCAGTGGGAGGCCTTCAAAGAGGATATAGCGAGAGTGCAGGGCAATATGTTCCTGTAAAAACAAAGAATAGGACCAAGACTTGAGAACCCTGGATGCCACAGAGATAAAGTCAGGATTAAGAAAAAAAAAGAATCTTATGGCAGACACCGAGGGCCCAATACGATAGGAGCCCTAGAGGAGAATATAAAGTGCAGGAGGCAGTTGAAAAATATATTAGCAAAGCTCGAGATTGCATCAAAGAGTTCTGGTGGGTAGAATAAAGGAAAAACCCAAAATGGTTTATTTATAAATATATAAAGAGGATAACTAGGTAAAGATTAGGGCCAACTAGGGACCATATAATAATGTGTCGACTCAGAAAACGTGGGTACAGTCCTCAATGTAGACGTAGTCTTACACATTGGAAAAGGATGATGCACGTACATCAGGATTGTGAAATATTAAGAGGAAATTAACATAGAGAGAGCAGGTACTTGCATGTTTAGCAGCCGAAACGTGGATAATTGAAATGATCACATCATTGAATCACTCCAATACAGAAAGAGGCCATTCGGCCCATCGAGTCTGCCAGTGCCTCTGAAAAAGCACTCTAACCAGAACCCCGCCCTATCCCCACAACCCCACCTAACCCGCAGATATTTAGACACTAAGGGACAATTTAGTAAGTTCAATCCAGGGAACGTGGTTCTGTTCTGATGTTAACAGTGTTTTGGGGGTGACATGGTGGTTAGCACTGCTGCCTCATAGCACCAGGGACCCAGGTTCAATTCCGACCTTGGCTGACTGCGTGTGGAGTTTGCCAGCCGTTCCACACATGCGTGCCCCTCAGCAGTGCGCAAGCCCAGAGGGACAGACCACCTCCTCCTGGAGCGTCACCACGCTAACCCAGGACCAGATTTTTTTTTTTTTTTTAAATCGATGCAGTCTTCCAGCCTAGAGGGGGACAGAGAGTACCCTGACGTCACATGCCATGGGCTGAAGAAAGATTCCTCCATTTTGTTAGCAGCAAGCAAGCAACAGGACTGAAGAATTTAAAATTGATTGTTTCACAATAAGTGTTATGGGCCAGGGTTTAGAAAACTCCGAAGTATATCATGGAGTTCACCTGACCTACACCTGTTTATTGGCTTTTATAGATTTCATAGAATTTACAGTGCAGAAGGAGACCATTCGGCCCATCGAGTCTGCACCGGCCCTTGGAAAGAGCACTCTACCCAAGCCCACACCTCCACCCTATTCCCGTATCCGAGTAACCCCACCCCACCTTTTGGACACTAAGGGCAATTTAGCATGGCCCATCCCTTTGGACTGTGGGAGGAAACCGGAGCACCCGGAGGAAACCCACGCAGAGACGGGGAGAACGTGCAGACTCCGCACAGACCAATCTTCGCTCCACACCCAAGCTAGGAATCGAACCTGAGACCCTGGAGCTGCGAAGCAACTGTGCTAACCACTGTGCTACCGTGGGTCGCGAAAGTTGGCCGGCATGCGTCCCGAAAGTTGGTAGGTTGTAAAAATGGGTAAACAAGTTTGAAAAACACTTTCTTACAACATGCGTGTCAGCACCCTGACAGTCAGGGATTGCCAAATAGACTGAATCAGAGAGAGCCAGAATGTCCCAGCTGTAGTTTTGTATTTCCACAGCACCAGCAGTGCCACAGGGCCCAATTTCATGGCCTGAACGTTTGCTTGAGTGGCCATTTGTAGAGATTACTAATAAGTTGCTCAGTTGTTTTTGTGAGGGCCACGAAGAATGCTGGTTCCAAACTGGCCAGCTTTATTTATACATGGAGTTTACTAATGGTTTCTCCGCCCCCCTCATTGAGGAAGCTCATACTCCCACAGGATTGTGGGATTGTCATTAGTCCCCAGCCAATGGTAAGCAGGCAGGTTATAACAGTTGTCTTGTTTCATGAGAGGTTTTCTATCTGGGCTTATGCTAATATGTTTTTTTCACCCCAATGTATTTTGCATTATGAATACACTTTGTGGATTGTACTGGAGGCACCTACCTTCTTCCCACCTTTCTTTTTTGTACCCTTATCCCGGTCCACTGCTAGTTTTAAGTTCTTCAGTTCCTGTCTCATTAGCTCATCTACCTATGATAGAAATCAACACAAATAAGATTAATCAGAAATGTCATATCGTCACTGGCTCACCATTCAGTATCAATACAACCATAAGATCTGACTGAGTTGCTGTAGAGAGAGACTTAATTCTCTGTATTTGTTGCCTTCATTGAATCCGAGTTCCCGAGGTGAGCGGGTGGAGGTCTGCCCAGCTGCGCTGGCTCGTTAGCTTGATCTTTAAATGTAGCTCCCAGACCCAGACCAGCACTCAGGAATACTTGCTGTATACAGATGGCTTGAATAATCCAATTTGAGACAGAGAGACCTTTTGAGGCTGTTTAAAGAAAGAGACCTGGGGCGGGATTCTCCACAATCGGCGCGATGTCCGCCGACCGGCGCCCAAAACGGCGCGAATCAGTCCGGCATCGCACCGCCCCAAAGGTGCGGAAGTCTCCGCATCTTGAGGGGCCGAGCCCTCACCTTGAGGGGCTAGGCCCGCGCTGGACTGATTTCCGCCCCGCCAGGTGGCGGGAAAGGCCTTTGGTGCCCCGCCAGCTGGCGTGGAAATGACTTTGCCAGGCGGCGCATGCGTGGGAGCGTCAGCAGCCACTCACGGCATCCCCGCGCATGCGCATTGGAGGGGATCTCTTCCGCCTCCGCCATAGTGGAGACCATGGCGAAGGCGAAAGGAAAAGAGTGCCCCCACGGCACAGGCCCGCCCGCGGATCGGTGGGCCCTGATCGCGGGCCAGGCCACCGTGGGGGCACACCCTGGGCCAGATCGCCCCAGGACCCCGGAGCCCACCCGCGCCGCCTTGTCCCGCCGGTAAGAGAGGTGGTTTGATTCTCGTCGGCGGGACAGGCATTCCAGCAGCGGGACTTCGGCCCATCACGGGCCGGAGAATCGCCGGGGGGGGGGGGGGGGGGGGGGGGTCGCTAACTGGCGCGCCGCGATTCCCACCCCCGCCGAATATCCGGTGCCGGAGAATTCGGCAACCGGCGGGGGCGGGATTCACGCCAGCCCCGGTGATTCTCCGACCCAGCGGGGGGTCGGAGAATCCCACCCCTGATGTCCTGTCAGAATAATGCAGAATCTCTTTTTTGTTAAGAAAATATTTTATTGAAGCATTTGTAATTTTCACAGCTTAACACATTAACATTTCATTTAAAAAAATCCCACGTGGGCCGATGCATGCAGAAAACCTAAAAATAAATGTCCCCTACCGCCCCCGCCCTATTCCCTAATTACCCATATACTGAGTTCCCTGTCCTTATCTAACACTGCCATGCTTCCTATTTTCATTCCCCCCCCCCTTACTGATGACGTTCAGTTTTCTTTGAAGAAATCGATGAACGGCTGCCATCTCTCGGCGAACTCCTGAGTTGATCCTCTCAAGGTAAACTTGATTTTTTGCAGACTGAGAAACCCTGCCATATCGCTGATCCACACTCCTGCCTTCGGGAGCTCCAACACCCTCCATGCCAGCAAAATCCGTCTCGGGGCCACCAGGGAGGAGAAGGCCAGGACATCGGCCTCCCTTCCCCCCACCCCCCCACCCCCCCCCCCCGACCCCCGGATCATCCGATACCCCAAATATTGCCAGTTCTGCACTCAGGGTTACCCTCCCTTCCAGGACTTCTGACATAACGTCCGCAAATCCCTGCCAGAATCCCCTCAACTTCGGACATGCCCAGAATATATGCACATGGTTAGCCAGGCTACCCCCACACCACCCAGATCTATCCTCCACCTCCTCAAAGAACCTGCTCATACGGGCTACCGTCATGTGGGCCGTGTGGACCACTTTGAACTGGATCAGGCTAAGTCTGGCACAGGATGAAGATGAATTGACTCTCTTCAAGGCTTTTTCCCACTTTTCCATTTTCTCTTCACAGCTCCTCTTCCCACTTCCGCTTCACCTCCCTGAATGGGCCCCCTCCCACTCCATCAACTCCTTGTTTCTCTCCGAAATCCTCCTCTCTCCAACCCCAGTTTTTGACATCACCTTATGCTGTAGTCCCCTCAGGGGAAGGCGAGGGAAGCTTGGAACCTGCCTCCGGACAAAGTCCCAGACCTGAAGATATTGAAACCCATTCCCGCCCAGTAGCTCAAACTCCTCCTCTTGTGCCTTCAAGGTCGGAAAGACCTCATGGATAAATAAATCCCCAAATCTCTGATCCCTGCCCTGCTGCCACCTCCTGAAGCCCCCATTCAGCCTCCCTGGGACAAACCGGTGATTGTTACAAATCGGAGACCACACTAACGCTCCCTCCATTGCCCCCACACCCTTAGGACTACCACCACCACAGGGCTTGTAGAGTACCGAGCCGGCGAGAACGGCAGGGCCGCCGTTAGTAAAGCCTCCAAACACGTACCCTTACAGGATGCCGCTTCCACTCGCTCCCAGGCCGCCCCCTCCCCACTTCCTGACCATCGATATGTTGGCCGGTAATGCAGAATCTCTGGCTGTATTTCTTCAGAAACCTTCACAACTCATGTTCCAGCCAAATACTAACACTGAAAACCTTAACACTTGACTCGTTCAACCATTGGCTCCTTTCATCTTGCCAAGATTAACACAATTTCTCTAATTAACTACTCCGCAGGGATCCTCTTAATATAAATAAAAGTCCATTAGCCCAAATTTCTATGATGCTTTAATTGCACCTCTGGCTCCAACCAGGATTTTATAAACATGACTGCAGTAGTCACAGGTGTGTCTCCTGTATCATTGCCACGTCCGCCTTTAAGCTTTTCAGATGCACGAACACATAGGCCCTCTTGACTGGTTCATTCAACCCTTTCACATTCCATGTGATCATCCTGGTTGAGGTGGGGGTGGGGGGGGGGGGGCCCTTCCCAGCCCTTTCTCGACCAGCCCCCAGCCCGCATCTCGCATCACTTCAGGCCCGACCTCAGGTGCCCACCGTCATCGACCCTCTCCCTGTCACTTTTTGTTCAGTTCCTCCCCTGTCAGCAGACTTCTTCTCCCCCTCACTCACCCCCACCCCATAGCAAAATAACAGTCCCATCCCATCAACACACCCACCACCTGCTCACCCCTCACTGCGCCTCCGTAAGCTAGCCCGTCCAGCTAGCCTGGTAGCCCGTGCCCATGGCGCCAAGCATCCTACCACCCACTGTTTCCCCTCCCCCCGCTCGACCATCCTCCCTGTGCAAACCTTACAATCCCAAACAAACAATCCCCAACAAACACAAAGACGAAAAGTCAACCCACTACCCCCCATCAAGAGCGAAACAAACCCAAAACAGAACGGAGCAATGGCCCCAAACATAGTGCAAAAGTGGTTCATACAAACCAGAAGAAAACCAAAATACAAAATATAAACACTCCCTCCAGAGTTCAATGTCCTCATTCTCCTGCCAGTCCATTGTCTCTAATAAATTCCATCGCCTCCTCTGGCGATCCAAAGTAGAGTTCCTGGCCTTCGTACGTTACCCACAGACGTGCTGGGTACAACATGCTGAACTTCACCCTCTTCGGGACTGACTTAACCTTGTTGAAGCTTGCCCTCCTTTTGGCCAGCTCCGCACCCAGGTTCTGGTAGACACGCAGCTCGCTGCCTTCCCACGTACAGCGCCTCGTCTGCCTGACCCACCTCATAACCTGTTCCTTATTCAGGAACCGGTGCAATCTGGTCCCAGGTTCGATTCCCCGCTAGGTCACTGTCTGCAGGATCTCCCCGTGTCTGCGTGGCTTTCCTCCGGGAGCTCTGATTTCCTCCCACAGTCCAAAGACATGCAGGTTAGGTGGATTAGCCATGCTAAATTTCCCTTAGTGTCCAAAAAAGGATAGGAGGGGTTATTGGGTTACGGGGATAGGGTAGAAGTGAGGGCTTAAGTGGGTCGGTGCAAACTCGATGGGCCGAATGGCCTCCTTCTGAGCTGTATGTTCTATGTTCAATCGCACCACCATCGCCCTTGGCGACTCGTTTCTCTCCAGCTTCCTCATAAGCGCCCTGTCGCCCGGTCCACCTCTAAGGGCTGAACAAACGCTCCTTCACCCAGCAGCTTCTCAAAAATTTGTGCCACATATGCTGCAGCGTCTGCTCCCTCACTGCCCTCCGGTAGGCCCATGATTCTCAAATTCTGCCTGCGCGATCTATTCTCCAGGTCCTCCACTTTATCCTGCGGCCTCTTCTGTTGATATCTCCTCAACCCCATCTCTGCAGCCATCGAGGCGAGCTGCTCCTCGTGCTCTCCCACCGCCTCCTCCACCTTCCGAATGCCTGGCCCTGGGTCTCCAACCTCATTTCCATGCAGTCGATCCCCGCCTTTATAGGATCCACCACCCTGGCCAGGTCCTCCAAGTTCTCCTTCCTCTGCTGGGCAAACTTCTTCTGGAGAAAGTTCACTAACTGCTCCATCGACCTCTAGGCCGGCAGGTTCGTACCCTGCCCCTCCGCCATCTTCCCGTGTGTCGCAGGCTCCACACAATTGTTCTCTCCTTTTTCAACCATTTCTGGTCCACAAATCCATAAACTGGTGGGATACTCTCTTCTTCCACCTCTCCTGCACTTTATACCTCACTCAGCTCCGCTGTTAGCCGGGGAGAAGGTCCAAAAAGTCCACCACGAGCGGGAGCCACCAAATGTGCGACCACTCACTCCATGGTCGCCACCTGAAGACACAATTATATTATTCTTAAGCTTACATTCAATCTCCTCTTCTACCAGTGCTAACTTTAGTGGATTAAGCCTGTATGGATGTTGCTTAATTGGAGTAGCATTTCCTCTATCTACATAATGTACAATAATTTTTGTACTTCCTAACAAAACCCCAAAAAACAAAAAAGAGAAATCACATCGCTGGGAGTGTCCTAGCAGCCCCCTAACAATCCAAGAAAAATAGAAGGGCAGATATGGAAGCAAATTTCAGAGAAGTGTAAAAGTAATAGGGTAGTGATAGTGGAGAATTTCAACTTCCCCAATATTAACTGGGTTGGCTATAGTGTGAAAGGTTTAGAGGGAGTGGAATTCTGAAAATGTATCCAGGAGAACTTTTAAAGCCACTACGTAGAAGGACCTACAAGAGAGGGGAAGGACCTGGACTTAATTTTCAGTAATGGTGCTGAGCAAGTGGTTCAAGTATCAGTGGGGGGAACATTTTGCGGACATGTATTTATAACTCCTGAAGCTAGGCATGGAGATAGAGGAAGCACTCTGGACCGAGGCTTTACATAGGGTAAACAGCAGCTCCTCATGCGCAGGGCTGAGTCTAACGCAACTAAGGTGGTGCACAGGGTGCACCGAACCATGACATGGATGAGCGGGTTCTTCCCAGAGGTGGAGGATAAGTGCGAGCGCTGTCAGGGAAGTCCGGCCAACCACACCTACATGTTCTGGTCCTGCCCCAAACTCATCGGGTTCTGGACTGCCTTCCTCGAGGCCATGACTAGAGTGGTGCGGGTGATGATAAAGCCATGCCCTTTTGTGGCGGTTGGGATATCGGAGCATCCAGAGCTCTTTATGGGGAGGGGCGGACGCTGTGGCATTCACCTCCCTGATTGCCTGGCGGAGACTTCCGCTTGGTTGGAGGTCGGCAGCGCCACCCAGAGCCGCAGACAGACTATCCGACTGAGAAGAGTTCCAAAAACCACAAAAAATAAAATTTACCATCTGGAGATCAGAGGGATCCACATATGGAAACAATTCAGCACCCTCTTGGAAGAACTTTTTGTGACCAGCAGCTGCGGGGGGGGGGGGGGGGGGGGGGGGGGGGAGGTAGGTGTGGGGGTGTAAGGGAGAAACTACCAGAGAAGGGAAGTGGGGGGGGGGGGGGGGGCACGGCGGAGGGAACACCTACACCACAGCGAGGAGAGGGTGAAAACGGCACAACACAATGAAGGGTGCAGGTACCTATGCACGGCAACGTATCAATGAGGCCAAAGAAAGAGCGTAACCACGGGGCCAGATAAATGCTACAGGCTGTCAATGAGCAAGAGAAAATGCCAATTTGTGTGCAGTCGAACCATGCCTACAATGCGGAGTCCTAGTAGGAATTATGAATTTTCACCCACAAACTTCAGATGTGAATGCATATGCTAACAGTACTGCAGCAACTGCCCATTGTGCAAAGTGATACCACACATGTGTACATACAAATCCTTCTAATAACTATCGCCACCCGTGTCCAGTGCCAAGACTGTGTCACATCTACAACATTTAATGCTATCAAACACCTCAGTTCCCAGTGAGCCCATCCCACCTAGAAGGTAAAGGCTTCAAATGTAGTGGAGAAACAAGCATACTGGAACATACATGGTAGCTTCACATGTGGGAAATCCACTTAAGTCACTGTGCAACCATCAGCCAGCCAACGCCCTCACCCCGGCCGATCCCACTCCAGAAAGCCCTCCTAACTTGCGGAATCAGCACATTGACCTTCTTAAAAAACGACTTGGGACTAAAATCGTGAGGGTTTGAAACACCAACAAAAACCTTGGCACCACCGTCATTATTACTGTCTGCACCCGCCCTGCCAGCGACATCCCACCTCTTGAAATCCACTTTCATCTGCTCCACAAGCAGAGTCAAATTCAGCTTTTGCAGCTGTGCCCAGCCCCGCTTCACCTGGACACCCAAGTATCTCGCCCCCACCACCCGAAACAGCAACGCCCCTAACCTCCTTCCCTGCCCTCTTGTATCAATTGGGAACACCTCGCTCTTCCCCATATTCAACTTGTATCCCCCAAACCAGCCAAATTCCCCTAAAATCCCCATGATACCTCCGATATTGCCCAACGGGTCTGAAATATACAGCAACAGGTCGTCCGCATACAATCAGACCCTGTGCTCGACAAACCCTCCCACCCCCCGGGGGTTCAATCCTTCTCCTCCAGTCCCACAATGCCCTAAGCGCCATTGCCAGCAGCTCTACGGCTCTATCACCAAGGCGAAGAGCAAGGGGGAGAGCAGGCACCTCTGCCTCATCCCCTGAAGCAGCCCCAAGTATCCCGAACTCACTTGGTTCGTCCACACACTTGCAACCGGTGCCTTATACAGCAACCAGACTCAATCTACAAACCCCTGCCTGAACCGCCCCAACACCTCCAGCAGATACTCCCACTCCATCCGATCAAACGCCTGCTGCATATCCATCGCCACCAATATCTCCACCTCCTGCCCCTCCGAAGGTATCACTATTACATTGAGTAGCCTCCTGGCATTTGCCGTCAACTGCCTCCCTTTCACAAAACCCATTTGATCTTTACTTATCATCCCCAGGACGCCGTCCTCGATTCGTGAGGCAAACACCTTCGCCAATAGCTTGCCGTCTACATTCAATAATGATACACATACGCTACCGCTCTGGCCCTCAGCAACTGCTCCATCACCTTCCCTGTAGACACTAGCCGAAGCTCCATCTGGAGCCTCTGCCTCTGGCGCCTCGGAGTATCTCCTATCAACCCTCAAAATCTCCTCCACCAGTCGTGCCATCTCTACCTGCTCTGCTTTCTCCCTGTGCGCCCAAATTGATATAAACGCCCTCCTAACAACCGCCTTGATCAAATCCCACAGTGTGGCAGCCTTGACCACCCCCGTATCGTTTAGCTCCACGTAGCCTTGAATGGCTGCCGTCACCCACTCGCACACCTCCTCATCCTCCAACAACCCCACATCCAGCCTCCACTCTGTGCGCTGCACCCACACCCCCCTGGCCACGCACAAATCCACCCAGTGCGGCGAGTGGTCCGAAGCCACAATCGCCGAATACTCCGAGTCGCCCACACCTGATAGCAACATCTTATCTAGCACAAAAAAAATTAATCCAGCAGTACACCCAGTGCACAAGGGAGAAGTATGAACACTCCTTCGCCCTCGGCCTCCCAAACCTCTGGCCCGCTGACATAAACTAACCTTGAGTCAATACAGAATATCGTGATGATGCGAAGGTGCTGCAATCTTCATGTCTGTGTCTTGTGAAACTTTTCCAGCCTTAACTTTGTAGAGTGTTCTCCTTCAATACAACGTGAAGAGGCAGCAGTATATAATGGAAAGCCAATGATGGGCCATCTCCTTCAGACTCAGCAACCACTTGGACAACTATTGCTGTTCATACACACGTGACTGTTGACTGACATCTGCACAGCAGGAACTCCTTACAGACTCTTATACCCTGACCAAGTTGCTTTACCCAAACAGGGCCCGTTTCCACATCTGTACTATTTTCGGGGTGGTGGACCCCGCTCCTTCATTCATCTTCCCCTGCAAACTCAAGTTCCAAAGAATCACATTGGACTCCAAATATTTCTCTCATGCGCTGCCAGATCTGAGTTTTTCTAGCACTTTGTTTTTATTCCAGATCTCCAGTCTTTTGCTTTTATTATTATCTAAGGCCACTAATACTCCTTGCTTTGAGTTTTTGTGTTTGTTGCTGGAATCCTGCTACCACACTCTAAGACTGGTTTGTGTTTTAGGGACATTTCTATACCTGCACTCGGATTTCCTCCTCCACCTCTTTGCGTTTATCCTCCTTGATGAGTTCAGCAACGTGCTTCTGGGGAAAGTTCAACTTCTCATTTCGATTCTGCCATATCACTGCAGTTCAGAAAGGAGAAACGATGTTGAGGCTATATTCACAAAGCAGACGGTCAATATTTTAAATAACACCAATAATAATTCTCATTTTTTTCCAGGGGTAATCAAGTTGTGAGATAAAGATTGACCCCCGAACCTCCAGTGGCGGCCACGAGCTGAACGGTCGCACGAAAGGTGGATCTTGTTTAAGAACATCAACTAAAGCATTTTGTACCCAACAATCAAATGGCTTCCTTCTCCACTGCAGGGATGTATTCCAATATCCCAGAAACAGCAACTGCTGGTGTAAAATATTTCATGTATGATTATTGCGAAATGGGTATTAGTTGATACTAAAGCAAAGCACCATCAGTCTCTGGTTTCTTTTCCTTGTGCACCAGTTATATAGTGATGTTCATTTGTTGGCAACTGCCTTATTGGACCTCTTGTGTGTACAGATATGAGCTAAATGTAACCAAGAAGATGCTCTTTCAAAATGGACCTTGAGGGCATGATGCTCAGTGGTTATTTTGTAAATTGGAATCCTGATTCATTGTTGACACTGAGCTAGAAAGCTGCACATCACATGGGCTATAATGTGTGATATGGCTGACTCGAAATTCACCACTCAGTAATAAATAACAACAACCATTAATTCAACCTATTTTTTTTTGTTCAAGTACAACTCAAGGACAGAATACATTATTGTATGGCTGGCTGTTTTCGCAACTCAAGTGGATGCATTAGGAATATTTCACACATCCACTATTTGTTTGAAATATTAGTGATGGCGATTTGTTTTCCCTTTCAGTGGAGGAGTTGCAGAATGTTGGTTGCACAGCCTTAACTAATGAAGTTCTTCTTTGGTTGCAGTTGTGATGGTCCATTTTCCTTCCATTGGGTTTGAATCCTGTTTAGAGACTACACTTGTTTGTGACCAGTGTGAAAAAATGTTTTTTGAGCAATATGTTCCTTTTGTAAAAACATCTTTGTTTTACTGAAAAATCCTCAAGACTTTATGGTTTGAGTTATAAGGAGAGGCTAGAGAGACTAGGGGCGGGATTCACGGCTATCGGGCGGGACGGGCCATTCCAGCGCCGAGCAGTGGCACGAACCACTCCGGCGCGGGCCGCCCGCTAGTGCGGAATCCTCCGCATCTTCAGGGGCTAGGCCGGCGGTGTTGGCGCCGCGTCAGCCGGCTGCAAAGGGCTTGACGCCGCGCCAACCGCCGCCGAAGGGCCTCCACAGGCAAGTTGGCGCATGCGCAGGAGCGACAGCGTGTGCTGGCGTCATCCCAGCGCATGCGCAGGGGTTCTTCTCCGTGCCAGCCATGGCGGACCGTTACACCGGCCGCCGCAGAGGGAAAAAGAGTGCTCCCACGGCACAGGCCCGCCCGCGGATCGGTGCCCCCCGATCACAGGCCAGGCCACCGTGGGGCCCCCCTCGGGGCCAGATTCCCCTGCCCCGCCCCCCTCCCCCAAGGACTCCACAGGCCACCCGCAGAGCCAGGTCCCGCCGGTACGGACCTGGTGTAATATACGCCGGCAGGACTGGCCGAAAACGGGTGGCCACTCGGCCCATCGATGGCAGAAAATCGCTGGGGGGGGGGGGCGCTGTCAATGGTGTTGGGGCGGGATTCACGCCGCCCCCCCCCCCCCCGCCGATTCTCCGGCCCGGTGGGGGGGTCGGAGAATCACGCCCGTGGTCTTTTTTCCCTGGAGCGTAGGAGGCTTAGGGTGATCATACAGAGGTCTATAAAATAATGAGGGGTATAGATAAGATACATAGTCAACATCTTTTTCCAAAGGCAGGGGAGTCTAAAATGAGAGGGCATAGGTTTACGGTGAGAGGGGAGAGATAGAAAAGTGTCCAGAGGAGCAATTTTTTCAGAGGGTGGTGAGTGTCTGGAACGAGCTGTAGAGGCAGGAGTAGAGATGGGTACAATTTTGGCTTTTAAAAAGCATTTAGACAGTTATATGGGTAAGATGGGTATAGATGTGGGCCAAATGTGGGCAATTAGGACTAGCTTAGTGGTTAAAAACTGGGAGGCATGGACAAGTTGGGCCGAAGGGCCTGTTTCCATGCTGTGAACTTCAATGACTCTATCATATCTAAATGGGGACCAAAAGTACTCATAATCCCCCAGACTAACCACCCACTGACCGTACTGCCAAGCAGGATGGGAAAGAATCAGCCGCCAGCCAAAAAACTAGTAAAGATGAGGGTAGAAAACCTCAGCCTCGGAGCAGAAGCATATGGAGGCACAGACCCGGTGAGGGTCAACCCCGTGGAGCTCCCAGCGCAGTCCCAGGTGCTGATGGACAATTTGGTGTGCTTCATCACCTCCCAGCTCTACAGGTTTAGGGAGGAGATCAGAAGAAACCTCCTGGCAGCCATTGAGGTGGCAGTGGGGGCCGCGACAGCCCCCATGAGGGAAGCATTGGACAATATGGAGCGGAGGTTAGAGGGCCAGGTAACGACGAAAGAGGACCTCGAAAAAGCCCCACGGTCTAAAGGGAACTGGATCACAGCAATGGAGGCCGAGGAAGCGAGCACAGAAGGGGTTAAAGGATAAAGTCGACGACCAGGAGGGAACGGAGGAGAGAAATCCCACAGAATACATTGCAGTGATATTCAGCAGGATGGTCGGTGAGGAGGGCTTCGCCAAGCCCCTGGAGGTAAACTGCGCCCACAGGTGGCTTCAGCAGCGGCCCAGGGCTGGAGAATCACCACGGGCGATTATAGTGAGGCTCGACAGGTAACAGGATAAAAAGCAGATCCTGCGGTGGGCAAAGAGTGTGAGAAGGTGCAAGTGGGCAGGACATTCCATCCGCTTATACGAGGACGTTGATGCTGACCTGGCAAAACGGGGCACAATTCAACGGGGCCAAATCCATACTATACTGGGTGCAGTTTGGCATGCTCTGCCCTGCCAAACTCTGGGAAAACAACACTACTTAGATGTATTGGCCCCAGAGGAGGTCAATACGTTTGTCTTGAAAAATGAACTGCGCAACTAATGATACAGGTTAATGGCAAGAACAAGATCTGCTAGAATTTCAGAAGGGCAGGGGCGACGACAGGCAGAGGCGCGGAGGGAGGGGGAGAGGAAAATGGGAGTTAAATGGAGGAATCAGTCTGTTAGGGGAGCCGCTACACTAGCTAGCAGGCTTGAGTACAGGAGCACTGCGAAGGAGGTGACCGCAGCATACTACCCAGAGGGAGAGAGCGAGCACCTGGAAGAAGGGGAAGGTGAAAACAGAACTTCAGAGGAAACAAGGATGAAGTGGTGGGCTTTTCTGTTAGCGGGGGTTTGGAGAAGTCACCAGGGAATACTGCTCGGGATCCCGGAGAGTTTGGAGGTGTGACCAGGGACTTTTGCTCGGGATCCCGGTGCGTTTGGAGGTGTGACCCGGCATTGCTGCTGGGGATAAAGGAGAGTTTGGAACAATGACCCGGCATTGCTGCTCGGGATACCGGAGAGTTTGGAGGTGTGACCCGGCATTGCTGCTCGGGATACCGGAGAGTTTGGAGCTGTGACCCGGCATTGCTGCTCGGAATACCGGGGAATGAAATGAAAATCGCTTATTGTCACAAGTAGGATTCAAATGAACTTACTGTGAAAAGCCCCTAGTCGCCACATTCCGGCGCCTGTTCAGGGAGGCTGGTAAAGGAATTGAACCGTGCTGCTGGCCTGTCTTGGTCTTCTTTCAAAGCCAGCGATTTAGCCCTGTGCTAAACAGCTAAAAGATTGCTGCTCGGGATCCCGGAGAGTTTGGAGGTGTGACCCGGCATTGCTGCTCGGGATACCGGAGCGTTTGGAGGTGTGACCCGGCATTGCTGCTCGGGATCCCGGAGAGTTTGGAGGGGTGACCAGGGATTGCTGCTCGGGATACCGGAGAGTTTGGAACCGTGACCCGGCATTGCTGCTCGGGATACCGGAGAGTTTGGAGGTGTGACCCGGCATTGCTGCTCGGGATCCCGGAGAGTTTGGAACAATGACCCGGCATTGCTGCTCGGGATACCGGAGAGTTTGGAACAATGACCCGGCATTGCTGCTCGGGATACCGGAGAGTTTGGAGGTGTGACCCGGCATTGCTGCTCGGGATACCGGAGAGTTTGGAGGTGTGACCCGGCATTGCTGCTCGGGACACCGGAGAGTTTGGAGGTGTGACCCGGCATTGCTGCTCGGGATCCTGGAAGGTTTGGAGAGGTGACCAGGGATTGCTACTCGGACTCCCGGAGAATTTGGAACCGTGACCCACATTGCTGCTCGGGATCCCGGAGAGTTTGGAGGTGTGACCAGGGATTGCTGCTCGGGATACCGGAGAGTTTGGAGGTGTGACCCGGCATTGCTGCTCGGGATACCGGAGAGTTTTGAGACGTGACCCGGTATTGCTGCTTGGGATACCGGAGAGTTTGGAGGTGTGACCCGGCATTGCTGCTCGGGATACCGGAGAGTTTGGAGCTGAGACCCGGCACTGCTGCTCAGAATACCGGAGAATGAAATGAAAATCGCTTATTGTCACAAGTAGGATTCAAATGAACTTACTGTGAAAAGCCCCTAGTCGCCACATTCCGGCACCTGTTCGGGGAGGCTGGTACAGGAATTGAACCATGCTGCTGGCCTGTTTGGGTCTGCTTTCAAAGCCAGCGATTTAGCCCTGTGCTAAACAGTTAAAAGATTGCTGCTCGGGATCCCGGAGAGTTTGGAGGTGTGACCAGGGACTGTTGCTCAGGATCCCGGTGCGTTTGGAGGTGTGACCCGGCATTGCTGCTGGGGATAAAGGAGAGTTTGGAACAATGACCCGGCATTGCTGTTCGGGATACCGGAGAGTTTGGAGGTGTGACCCGGCATTGCTGCTCGGGATACCGGAGAGTTTGGAGCTGTGACCCGGCATTGCTGCTCGGAATACCGGAGAATGAAATGAAAATCGCTTATTGTCACAAGTAGGATTCAAATGAACTTACTGTGAAAAGCCCCTAGTCGCCACATTCCGGCGCCTGTTCGGGGAGGCTGGTAAAGGAATTGAACCGTGCTGCTGGCCTGTCTTGGTCTGCTTTCAAAGCCAGCGATTTAGCCCTGTGCTAAACAGCTAAAAGATTGCTGCTCGGGATCCCGGAGAGTTTGGAGGTGTGACCCGGCATTGCTGCTCGGGATACCGGAGCGTTTGGAGGTGTGACCCGGCATTGCTGCTCGGGATCCCGGAGAGTTTGGAGGGGTGACCAGGGATTGCTGCTCGGGATACCGGAGAGTTTGGAACCGTGACCCGGCATTGCTGCTCGGGATACCGGAGAGTTTGGAGGTGTGACCCGGCATTGCTGCTCGGGATCCCGGAGAGTTTGGAACAATGACCCGGCATTGCTGCTCGGGATACCGGAGAGTTTGGAACAATGACCCGGCATTGCTGCTCGGGATACTGGAGAGTTTGGAGGTGTGACCCGGCATTGCTGCTCGGGATACCGGAGAGTTTGGAGGTGTGACCCGACATTGCTGCTCGGGACACCGGAGAGTTTGGAGGTGTGACCCGGCATTGCTGCTCGGGATCCCGGAAGGTTTGGAGAGGTGACCAGGGATTGCTACTCGGAATCCCGGAGAATTTGGAACGGTGACCCACATTGCTGCTCGGGATCCCGGAGAGTTTGGAGGTGTGACCAGGGATTGCTGCTCGGGATACCGGAGAGTTTGGAGGTGTGACCCGGCATTGCTGCTCGGGATACCGGAGAGTTTGGAGGTGTGACCCGGCATTGCTGCTCGGGATACCGGAGAGTTTTGAGACGTGACCCGGTATTGCTGCTTGGGATACCGGAGAGTTTGGAGGTGTGACCCGGCATTGCTGCTCGGGATACCGGAGAGTTTGGAGCTGAGACCCGGCACTGCTGCTCGGAATACCGGAGAATGAAATGAAAATCGCTTATTGTCACAAGTAGGATTCAAATGAACTTACTGTGAAAAGCCCCTAGTCGCCACATTCCGGCGCCTGTTCGGGGAGGCTGGTACAGGAATTGAACCGTGCTGCTGGCCTGTCTTGGTCTGCTTTCAAAGCCAGCGATTTAGCCCTGTGCTAAACAGTTAAAAGATTGCTGCTCGGGATCCCGGAGAGTTTGGAGGTGTGACCCGGCATTGCTGCTCGGGATACCGGAGCGTTTGGAGGTGTGACCCGGCATTGCTGCTCGGGATCTCGGAGAGTTTGGAGGGGTGACCAGGGATTGCTGCTCGTGATACCGGAGAGTTTGGAACCGTGACCCGGCATTGCTGCTCGGGATACCGGAGAGTTTGGAGGTGTGACCAGGCATTGCTGCTCGGGATACCGGAGTGTTTGGAGGTGTGACCCGGCATTGCTGCTCGGGATCCCGGAGAGTTTGGATGGGTGACCAGGGATTGCTGCTCGGGATCGCGAAGAGTTTGGAGGTGTGACCAGGGATTGCTGCTCGGGATACCGCAGAGTTTGGAACCGTGACCCGGCATTGCTGCTCGGGATCCCGGAGTGTTTGGAGGTGTGACCAGGGATTGCTGCTCGGGATACCGGAGAGTTTGGAGATGTGACCCGGCATTGCTGCTCGGGATACCGGAGAGTTTGGAACCGTGTACCGACATTGCTGCTCGGGATACCGGAGAGTTTGGAGGTGTAACCCGGCATTGCTAATCGGGATCCCTGAGAGGTTGGAACCGTGACCCGGCACTGCTGCTCGGGATCGCGGAGAGTTTGGAGGTGTGACCCGGCATTGCTAATCGGGATCCCTGAGAGGATGGAACCGTGACCAGGGATTGCTACTCGGGATCCCGGAGAGGTTGAAACCGTGACCAGGGATTGCTACTCGGGATACCGGAGAGTTTGGAGGTGTGACCCGGCATTGCTGCTCGGGATACCGGAGAGTTTTGAGACGTGACCCGGTATTGCTGCTTGGGATACCGGAGAGTTTGGAGGTGTGACCCGGCATTGCTGCTCGGGATACCGGAGAGTTTGGAGCTGAGACCCGGCACTGCTGCTCGGAATACCGGAGAATGAAATGAAAATCGCTTATTGTCACAAGTAGGATTCAAATGAACTTACTGTGAAAAGCCCCTAGTCGCCACATTCCGGCGCCTGTTCGGGGAGGCTGGTACAGGAATTGAACCGTGCTGCTGGCCTGTCTTGGTCTGCTTTCAAAGCCAGCGATTTAGCCCTGTGCTAAACAGTTAAAAGATTGCTGCTCGGGATCCCGGAGAGTTTGGAGGTGTGACCCGGCATTGCTGCTCGGGATACCGGAGCGTTTGGAGGTGTGACCCGGCATTGCTGCTCGGGATCTCGGAGAGTTTGGAGGGGTGACCAGGGATTGCTGCTCGGGATCTCGGAGAGTTTGGAGGTGTGACCCGGCATTGCTGCTCGGGATACCGGAGAGTTTGGAGGTGTGACCCGGCATTGCTGCTCGGGATACCGGAGAGTTTGGAGGGGTGACCAGGGATTGCTGCTCGTGATACCGGAGAGTTTGGAACCGTGACCCGGCATTGCTGCTCGGGATACCGGAGAGTTTGGAGGTGTGACCAGGCATTGCTGCTCGGGATACCGGAGTGTTTGGAGGTGTGACCCGGCATTGCTGCTCGGGATCCCGGAGAGTTTGGATGGGTGACCAGGGATTGCTGCTCGGGATCGCGAAGAGTTTGGAGGTGTGACCAGGGATTGCTGCTCGGGATACCGCAGAGTTTGGAACCGTGACCCGGCATTGCTGCTCGGGATCCCGGAGTGTTTGGAGGTGTGACCAGGGATTGCTGCTCGGGATACCGGAGAGTTTGGAGATGTGACCCGGCATTGCTGCTCGGGATACCGGAGAGTTTGGAACCGTGTACCGACATTGCTGCTCGGGATACCGGAGAGTTTGGAGGTGTAACCCGGCATTGCTAATCGGGATCCCTGAGAGGTTGGAACCGTGACCCGGCACTGCTGCTCGGGATCGCGGAGAGTTTGGAGGTGTGACCCGGCATTGCTAATCGGGATCCCTGAGAGGATGGAACCGTGACCAGGGATTGCTACTCGGGATCCCGGAGAGGTTGAAACCGTGACCAGGGATTGCTACTCGGGATACCGGAGAGTTTGGAGGTGTGACCCGGCATTGCTGCTCGGGATACCGGAGAGTTTTGAGACGTGACCCGGTATTGCTGCTTGGGATACCGGAGAGTTTGGAGGTGTGACCCGGCATTGCTGCTCGGGATACCGGAGAGTTTGGAGCTGAGACCCGGCACTGCTGCTCGGAATACCGGAGAATGAAATGAAAATCGCTTATTGTCCCAAGTAGGATTCAAATGAACTTACTGTGAAAAGCCCCTAGTCGCCACATTCCGGCGCCTGTTCGGGGAGGCTGGTACAGGAATTGAACCGTGCTGCTGGCCTGTCTTGGTCTGCTTTCAAAGCCAGCGATTTAGCCCTGTGCTAAACAGTTAAAAGATTGCTGCTCGGGATCCCGGAGAGTTTGGAGGTGTGACCCGGCATTGCTGCTCGGGATACCGGAGCGTTTGGAGGTGTGACCCGGCATTGCTGCTCGGGATCTCGGAGAGTTTGGAGGGGTGACCAGGGATTGCTGCTCGGGATCTCGGAGAGTTTGGAGGTGTGACCCGGCATTGCTGCTCGGGATACCGGAGAGTTTGGAGGTGTGACCCGGCATTGCTGCTCGGGATACCGGAGAGTTTGGAGGGGTGACCAGGGATTGCTGCTCGTGATACCGGAGAGTTTGGAACCGTGACCCGGCATTGCTGCTCGGGATACCGGAGAGTTTGGAGGTGTGACCCGGCATTGCTGCTCGGGATCCCGGAGAGTTTGGAGGGGTGACCAGGGATTGCTGCTCGGAATCCCGGAGAGTTTGGAGGCGTGACCAGGGATTGCTACTCGGGATCCCGGAGAGTTTGGAACCGTGACCCAGCATTGCTGCTCGGGATCCTTCAGAGTTTGGAGGTGTGACCAGGGATTGCTGCTCGGGATACCGGAGAGTTTGGAACCGTGACCCGGCATTGCTGCGCGGGATCCCGGAGAGTTTGGAACCGTGACCCTGCATTGCTGCTCGGGATACCGGAGAGTTTGGAGGACTGACCCGGCATTGCTACTCGGGATCCCGGTGAGTTTGGAGGTGTGACCCGGCATTGCTGCTCGGGATCCCGGAGAGTTTGGAGGTGTGACCAGGGATTGCTGCTCTCGATACCGGAGAGATGGAGATGTGACCCGGCATTGCTGCTCGGGATCCCGGAGAGTTTGGAGGTGTGACCAGCGATTGCTGCTCGGGATACCGGAGAGTTTGGAGATGTGACCCGGCATTGCTGCTCGGGATACCGGTGAGTTTGGAATCGTGTCCCGACATTGCTGCTCGGGATACCGGAGAGTTTGGAGGTGTGACCCGGCATTGCTAATCGGGATCCCTGAGAGGTTGGAACCGTGAACCGGCATTGCTGCTCGGGATCGTGGAGAGTTTGGAGGTCTGACCCGGCATTGCTCATCGGGATCCCTGAGAGGTTGGAACCGTGACCAGGGATTGCTACTCGGGATCCCGGAGAGGTTGGAACCGTGACGAGGGATTGCAACTCGGGATACCGGAGAGTTTGGAACAATGACCCGGCATTGCTGCTTGGGATACCGGAGAGTTTGGAACAATGACCCGGCATTGCTGCTCGGGATACCGTGAGTTTGGAGGTGTGACCCGGCATTGCTGCTCGGGATACCGGAGAGTTTGGAGGTGTGACCCGGCATTGCTGCTCGGGATACCGGAGAGTTTAGAGGTGTGACCCAGCATTGCTGCTCGGAATACCGGAGAGTTTGCAGGTGTGACCAGGGATTGCTGCTCGGGATCCCAGACGGTTTGGAGGTGTGACCTGGCATTGCTGCTCGGGATCCCAGAGAGTTTGGAGGTGTGACCAGGGATTGCTGCTCGGGATCCCGGAGAGTTTGGAGGTGTGACCCGGGATTGCTGCTCGGGATACCGGAGAGTTTGAAGGTGTGACCCGGCATTGCTGCTCGGGATACCGGAGAGTTTGGAGACCTGACCCGGCATTGCTGCTTGGGATACCGGAGAGTTTGGAGGTGTGACCCGGCATTGCTGCTCGGGATACCGGAGAGTTTGGAGACGTGACCCGGCATTGCTGCTTGGGATACCGGAGAGTTTGGAGGTGTGACCCGGCATTGCTGCTCGGGATACCGGAGTGTTTGGAGCTGAGACCCGGCATTGCTGCTCGGAATAGCGGAGAATGAAATGAAAATCGCTTATTGTCACAAGTAGGATTCAAATGAACTTACTGTGAAAAGCCCCTAGTCGCCACATTCCGGCGCCTGTTCGGGGAGGCTGGTACAGGAATTGAACCGTGCTGCTGGTCTGTCTTGGTCTGCTTTCAAAGCCAGCGATTTAGCCCTGTGCTAAACAGTTAAAAGATTGCTGCTCGGGATCCTGGAGAGTTTGGAGGTGTGACCCGGCATTGCTGCTCGGGATACCGGAGCGTTTGGAGGTGTTACCCGGCATTGCTGCTCGGGATACCGGAGAGTTTGGAGACGTGACCCGGCATTGCTGCTTGGGATACCGGAGAGTTTGGAGGTGTGACCCGGCATTGCTGCTCGGGATACCGGAGTGTTTGGAGCTGAGACCCGGCATTGCTGCTCGGAATAGCGGAGAATGAAATGAAAATCGCTTATTGTCACAAGTAGGATTCAAATGAACTTACTGTGAAAAGCCCCTAGTCGCCACATTCCGGCGCCTGTTCGGGGAGGCTGGTACAGGAATTGAACCGTGCTGCTGGTCTGTCTTGGTCTGCTTTCAAAGCCAGCGATTTAGCCCTGTGCTAAACAGTTAAAAGATTGCTGCTCGGGATCCTGGAGAGTTTGGAGGTGTGACCCGGCATTGCTGCTCGGGATACCGGAGCGTTTGGAGGTGTTACCCGGCATTGCTGCTCGGGATCTCGGAGAGGTTGGAGGGGTGACCAGGGATTGCTGCTCGTGATACCGGCGAGTTTGGAAACGTGACCCGGCATTGCGGCTCGGGATACCGGACAGTTTGGAGGTGTGACCCGGCATTGCTGCTCGGGATACCGGAGAGTTTGGAGGTGTGACCCGGCATTGCTGCTCGGGATCCCGGAGAGTTTGGAGGGGTGACCAGGGATTGCTGCTCGGGATCCCGGAGAGTTTGGAGGTGTGACCAGGGATTGCTACTCGGGATCCCGGAGAGTTTGGAACCGTGACCCGGCATTGCTGCTCGGGATCCTTCAGAGTTTGGAGGTGTGACCAGGGATTGCTGCTCGGGATACCGGAGAGGTTGGAACCGTGACCCGGCATTGCTGCTCGGGATCCTGGAGAGTTTGGAACCGTGACCCTGCATTGCTGCTCGGGATACCGGAGAGTTTGGAGGACTGACCCGGCATTGCTACTCGGGATCCCGGTGAGTTTGGAGGTGAGACCCGGCATTGCTGCTCGGGATCCCAGAGAGTTTGGAGGTGTGACCAGGGATTGCTGCTCGGGATACCGGAGAGATGTAGATGTGACCCGGCATTGCTGCTCGGGATACCGGTGAGTTTGGAGGTGTGACCAGGGATTGCTGCTCGGGATACCGGAGAGTTTGGAGGTGTGATCTGGCATTGCTAATCGGGATCCCGGAGAGGTTGGAACCGTGACCCGGCATTGCTGCTTGGGATGCCGGAGAGTTTGGAGGTGTGACCCGGCATTGCTACTCGGGATACCGGAGAGTTTGGAACCGTGACCCGGCATTGCTACTCGGGATACCGGAGAGTTTGGAACCGTGACCCGGCATTGCTACTCGGGATACCGGAGAGTTTGGAACCGTGACCTGGCATTGCTACTCGGGATACCGGAGAGTTTGGAGATGATACCCGGCATTGCTGCTTGGGATCCTGGAGAGTTTGGTGGTGTGACCCGGCATTGCTGCTCGGGATCCCGGAGAGGTTGGAACCGTGACCAGGGATTGCTACTCGGGATACTGGAGAGTTTGGAGGTGTGACCCGGCATTGCTGCTCGGGATACCGGAGAGATTGGAACCGTGACCGGGCATTGCTGCTAGGGATACCGGAGAGTTTGGAGGTGTGACCTGGCATTGCTAATCGGGATCCCGGAGAGGTTGGAACCGTGACCCGGCATTGCTGCTTGGGATGCCGGAGAGTTTGGAACCGTGACCCGGCATTGCTACTCGGGATACCGGAGAGTTTGGAACCGTGACCCGGCATTGCTACTCGGGATACCGGAGAGTTTGGAACCGTGACCCGGCATTGCTACTCGGGATACCGGAGAGTTTGGAACCGTGACCCGGCATTGCTGCTCGGGATCCCGGAGAGTTTGGAACCGTAACCCAGCATTGCTGCTCGGGATACCGGAGAGTTTGGAGGTCTGACCCGGCATTGCTGCTCGGGATACCGGAGAGTTTGGAACCGTGACCCGGCATTGCTACTCGGGATCCCGGAAAGTTGGGAGGTGTGACTCGGCATTGCTGCTCGGGATACCGGAGAGTTTGGACCCATGACCTGGCATTGCTACTCGGGATACCGGAGAGTTTGGAGTTGTGACCCTGCATTGCTGCTCGGGATACCGGAGAGTTTGGAGGTGTGACCCGGCATTGCTGCTCGGGATCCCGGAGAGTTTGGAACCGTGACCCGGCATTGCTGCTTGGGATACCGGAGAGTTTGGAACCGTGACCCGGCATTGCTACTCGGGATACCGGAGAGTTTGGAACCGTGACCAGGCATTGCTGTTTAAGCTTCGAGATTGAGTTGCCAGAAATGTGTGTCATTTGTTGTCTAATTTCAAGAAGGAATTAGATATAGTCTTGGGACTAAAGAGTTCAAGGGATATGGGGGGGGAAGGAGGGATCAGGTTTTGAATTTAAGAGAAAATGCTGGAAAATCTCAGCAGGTCTGGCAGCATCTGTAGTGAGAGCCAAGAGCTATCGTTTCGAGTCCAGATGACCCTTTGTCAAAGCTATAAGACAGAGAAAGTGGGAAATATTTACACTGTGTAGTGAGAATGAAAGATGAGTCAAAGCCACAGAAACCCAGGGAAACAGGGTGCTAATAGTCACAGAAACCAAGGGGAAAGAGCGCTAATGGCAGTCCCCAGAGAGAACAAAAGGTGTGAAAGGCCAAACAGCAGAGAAACTAACCTCAGGGTAAACTATGACAGATGTAGATGTGGGGGAGGGGAAGGGGAATAAAAGGGAGAAAGGGTAAGGAAGGTGGATAAGATTTGGGGGGGATTAAATATATGTAAAGAAAGACAGGCACGGTAGCATAGTGGTTAGCACTGTTGCTTCACAGCTCCAAGGTCCTAGGTTCGATTCTCGGCTTGGGTCACGGTCTGTGCGGAGTCTGCACGTTCTCCCCCTGTCTGCGTGTTTCCCCTCCGGGTGCTCCGGTTTCCTCCCACAGTCCAAAGAACGAGCAGGTTAGGTGGATTGGCCATGATAAATTGCCCCAATGTCCAAAAAGGTTAGGTGGGGTTTTGGGGATAGGGTGGAGGTGCGGGCTTAGGGTGGAGGTGCAGGCTTAGGTAGAGTGCACTTTCCAAGGGCCGGTGCAGACTCGATGGGCCGAATGACCTCCTTCTGCACTGTAAATTCTATGATTCTATGAAGAAAGAAAGAAATGGTAAAAGACAGTTAAATTGAAATGGGATGAAAACAAATGGCTCGAGGTGTGGTAGAGCTAATCATCTGAAGTTGTTGAATTTGATTTTGAGACCGGAAGGCTGTAGCGTGCCTAACCGGAAGATGGAATGTTGTTCTTCCAGTTTGCGTTGAGCTTCACTGGAACTTTGCAGCAGGCCAAGGACAGACATGTGGGCATGGGTTTTGAACTTGATGATAAGCCATGATTATAATAAATGGCGGAAAAGAGGGAGAATTCAGAATTTCCAAATCACCTAACAGCACGTCTTTGGAACATGTGGGAGGAAACCGGAGCACCCGGAGGAAGCCCACGCAGAAACAGCGAGAACATGCAGACTCCGCCTCGGTGTACCCAAAAAGGCGCTGGAATGTGGTGACTAAGGGCTTTTCACAGTAACTTCATTGTAGTGTTAATGTAAGCCTACTTGTGACAATAAAGATTATTATAATAAAGCAGGCTCGAAGGGCCGAATGGCCTCCGTCTGCATCTATTTTCTTTGCATGTTTATATGTAGAACATAGGCATGGCTACTGGTAGGTGCCTTCTATTGCTCGGGGTCCACCAAAAGCACCTGACCATCCTAGAGCTGATCGAGAGCTGATGAATACTTCACCTGTCCAGGGACAGGGTGAGAGAATCAGTGAAACCTGTGAAATTTTTCTTTTCTCAAAGTGATTAAAAATACAGTGTAAAACAGCCACTACCACCCCCACCCCACCCAGAGATCACGCTTTAGCAAAAGAAATGGGAAAATTCAACCCTTCCTCTCTTCTCATAGAACAATTTTGCCATCACAGGAATCAGTCTCGTGAGCCAGCAGTGCCAAGTGGATGATCCATCTCGGTCTCCTCCAGTGGTCCGCCAATCACAGATGCCAGTTTACAGCCAATTCAATTCACCCCACGTGATATGAAGAAATGGCTGAAGGCACTGGAGACTGCAAAGGCTATGGGTCCTGACAATATTCTGGCAATAGTCCTGAAGACTTGTGCTACAGAACTTGCCGCGCCCCTAACCATCCTGTTTTTTATGATGCCACAAAGAGTCCACAGCGAGTTGTATCAAAGAAGCTTAGGTTTAGTTACAAGGCAAATACACAGCTATCGGTGACTCCCAACTGGGTCTCAAAAGGTCGGTGCTGAACTGACCCTCCTTGTATGCAACATAGATTGAGTTTCCCCCAGACGCTTACTGAGGGAGCTCGTACTCCGCAAGGGGAGACAATCTTTCCCACCCTGTAAGTCCCCTGTGGATTATGACAACCACCACCCCCCACCCCCCTCACCCCGAAGTACAAAGGAGCCCCCGACGATCGTGGACGAGGAAGACAACATTGTACCCTCTATAGTGCAGGCAGAGCATTGTGTATCCAAGGCTCTGGGTCTGGCAGCATATACCGCGAAGGGGAACCCAGTTTCCTAAAGGAACGTCGTGGCCGTTGGTCGGCTGAAGGCACAGTGGAATCCTCTATTTCAGAAGCGTCTATTTATCCACGTCAGAATTCGAAGAGACAACATCCTGCATGTTTGCATCGAGACATCATTGGGGTGCCACAACAGGTTGGTCAGCGTCAGGTCTGGACGATCCAGGACAGGTCGTACATAAGGAACTTTACGAAGGACCGATCTGGCAGGCCAAAGGTGATCCAGATGCCTTTTCATCAGCTGGCCACAAACCTGAACCTGGTAGAAGACTAGCTCAGTCTGACGGACGACAGTTCCCGAGAGCCAGCAAGTACCATCTGCAAAGTTGCAGACAAATACCGCGTCACCAGGTGTGAAATTCCCGGCAGTCGACGTTGTGTCATGTGAGAGTACCTTTAAGAAATGGATGTTTAAGCAATGTTCCTTTAAGAAATGGAGCTGATCATATTACTGAAGTGATGTCAGAGGGTGGGGGGAGCTGAGCTCACTTCTGCTTTTTGAGTTTCAGTTTGAGAAGGCCTGTGTGTTTTGCTGAGAGCTGCAGGAAGAAACACAGAATTGGTCTGTTGATTTCTGCAATCCAAAGACTGTAAATATATTGAATGTAACCTAATGTGCTCCTATTTTTGAAAGTTTGAAGTCTTTTGGATGTTTAAAGGAACAGTTTGAAGGATTATTTAGTGTTGTAGTCTTTTGGGGTTATCTTTGAAGTAATGGGTGTTAAGATATTCAATGTTTGTTTTTAAAAGGTTAACTTGAGTTCATAGAATAAACATTGCTTTGTTTTAAAAACCATTTGTCCATTCCTGCTGTATCACACCTGGAGAGTACGCTGTGTGCTTCCCACACCACAATCTATTACAAGTTGTGGGTCGGTTGAACTCCATGAAACACTTTGGGGTTCTGTAAACCTGGACCCATCACAATTGGGGGCTCGTCCGGGATAAAAGTATATCGATTGGATTGGCTTAACGAACTTAAAGGCAGTGAGGGGTGAGCATATTGTGGTTGCTTTTCAGGTGTGGTATTTTAGTTTAAGTGGGGAGTGTGTTGTGGACAATGGTTCTTTCAGAGGCTCAGAAGTTGTTGGGGGTGGACACGGTAACACGCAATACCTTACGGACAGAGACTAAAAGCAGACTGTTTCATTTGGCAAAAGCATTGCAGTTAACATTGCCTGGCAAAATGCGAAAAGATGAGGTACTTACCGCGGTAGCTGAGCATTTAATTTTACCCGAGATACATTCTGACTCATTAGAAATGGCAAAAATCCAGTTGCAGATTAAGCAATTTGAACATGAAAAAGAATTAAAGCAGCTTGAATATGCAATGAGAGAAAAAGAAAAGGAGAGAGAAGAAAGAATTAAAGATCGAGATAGAGAGGAAAAAGAAAAGGAGAGAGAAGAAAGAAACAAAGAAAAGAAAGAGATAGAGAGGAAAGGGAAAAAGAGAGAGAGTTTGAACTTCATAAAATGGCTATGAAACATGAAAATCAGTTAAAATTGGCAGACGCAAAGCGAAACATACAATTGGATGAGATTGATGAGGATAGTGAGACAGAGCGACATAGTCGCAGATGTGGTGGGGATCTATTTTAAAATGTCCAAGCATTGCCAAGGTTTGACGAGAAGGAGGTAGAAGCTATTTTCATTTCATTTGAGAAGGTAGCTAAACAAATGAAATGGCCACAGGACATGTGGATATTACTGATTCAAACAAAGCTGGTAGGTGGAGCGAGTGAAATGTTTGCATCACTACCGGAGGAGATATCTGGAACGTATGAGGAGGTGAAAAAAATCCATCTTAGGTGCAAATGAGCTAGTGCCTGAAGCTTACAAGAAAGGTTTAGAAATTTAAGGAAAGAATTTGGTCAGACATGTATGGAGTTTGAAAGGCTCAAACAGAGTAATTTTGATAGGTGGATAAGGGCTTTGAAAATAGGCCAAACGTATGAAGCTCTCAGAGAAATTATACTTTTGGAAGAGTTTAAAAATTAAATTCCTGATGTAGTGAGAACTCACGTGGAAGAGCAGAGGGTTAAAACTGTGAGATTAGCAGCAGAAATGGCAGATGACTATGAATTAGTTCATAAATGAAAGATTGGTTTCCGACATCAGTTTCAGCTGGTGAGGGATAGAAACTGGGGACATGAGAAATACTCAAGTGGTAACGGTAAAGGTGATCTGATGGGAGACAATAAAGAGAGCGTACCTCAGATTTAAAAAGAAATCCAGGAGGGTGGAAGAGAAATGAAATGTTTCAAATGTTTTCACTGTAATAAACTAGGCCATGTAAAGTCACAGTGTTGGTGGTTGAAGAAAAGCACTGGGAAGGCTGATGTGGTAAAACAGGATAAGACAGTGGGGTTTGTTAAAGTGGTAAAGGAAAGCCCAAGTGAAGCAAAGGAGGTGCAAAAGATTGTACAGCCTGATCAAGAGGTGATTGATAAGAAGGTGCCAGATCTCTTTCAAGAATTTACTTGTGTGAGTAAAGTTTACTCATGTGTATCAGGAGGAGTGGGTAAAGAAGTCACAATTTTAAGAGATATGGGAGCTAGTCAGTCTTTAATGGTAAGAGATGAGGAGTTATGTAGTGGTAAGAATGTTGCCAGAAACGGTGATAATATGTGGAATTTAGGGTGAGAGGAGTAGCGTTCCATTATATAAAGTAAGGTTGGAAAGTCCAGTGAAGAGTGGTGAAGTGGTAGTAGGAGTAATAGAGAAACTATCTTGTCCAGGAATACAGTTTATCTTGGGTAATGATATAGCTGGATTGCAAGTGGGAGTGATGCCTACTGTTGTTGATAAGCCAGTGGAAAATCAGACAACAGAAGTGTTGAAGGACAAATATCCTGGGATATTTCCGGATTGTAACAAGGTCGCAAAGTCACAGGTTAAGACAAGAGGAGAAATCAAAGAGTGAAGATGAAGTTGAAGTGCAATTATCAGAAACGATTTTTGATCAGATGGTTGAAAAAGAACAAGAACAGGTGGAGGATGAGGCGGATATTTTTAGTTCAGGAAAATTGGCGGAGTTACAACAGAAAGATGTAGAATTAAAACGGATGTATCAGAAAGCATAGACGGAAGGGGAATCTGAGTGGATACCAGAGTGTTATTACCGTAAAAGTGATGTCTTGATGAGAAAATGGAGACCTGTACATATGCAGGCGGATGAAAAGTGGGCAGACATTCATCAAGTAGCATTGCCGGTAAGGTATAGGAAGGTGTTGCGAGTGACACATGAGGTACCAGTGGGAGGTCATTTGGGGATAAGGAAAACTCAAGCTAAAATCCAGAAACATTTTTATTGGCCTGGACTACATAAAGATGTAGTTAAATTTTGTCAATCATGTCACACATGTCAAGTGATAGGGAAACCTCAAGCAGTGATAAAACCAGCGCCCTTAATACCCATTCCAGCATTTGAGGAACCTTTTACAAGGGTCCTAATTGATTGTGTAGGACCGCTTCCTAAAACAACAAGTGGGAATCAATATCTTTTGACTATAATGGATGTGTCTACTAGGTTTCCAGAGGCCATTCCAGTACGTAATATTACAGCTAAAAAGATTGTGGAGGAGTTACTTAAATTCTTTACTGGATATGGACTACCCACAGAAATTCAATCGGATCAAGGATCAAATTTTACTCAAAGTTATTCAAAGAAGTTATGGATAGTTTAGGAATAAAACAATTTAAATCAACTGCGTCCCATCCAGAATCGCAGGGAACGTTAGAAAGGTGGCATCAGACATTAAAGACAATGTTGAGGGCTTATTGTCAAGATTATCCAGAGGATTGGGATAAAGGAATTCCATTCGTACTGTTTGCAATTAGGGATGCACCGAATGAGTCAACCAAATTTAGTCCTTTTGAACTAATTTTGTCATGAGGTAAAAGGACCACTTAAATTGATTAAAGAAAAATTGGTGGGTGAGAAATCGGAACTTACACTATTGGATTATGTGTCAAATTTTAGGGAACAATTAAATAGAGCAGGTGAATTGGCTAGACAACATTTGAAAGTTGCACAAAATGTGATGAAACAGGTAGCGGACAAGAAATCCAAAGTTTGTAGTTTTGCCAGTGGAGATAAAGTTTTAGTGTTGTTACCAGTGAACCTCTAAAAGCTAGCTATTGTGGACCGTATCAGATTGAAAGGAAATTAAGTGAGGTGAATTATGTGGTAAAAACACCAGATAGAAGGAAGATTCACCGAGTGTGTCATGTGAATATGTTTAAAAGGTACTTTGAAAGGGAAGGAGAGAAAAAGGAGGTTTTAATGAATCTAACTCAAAGGGATGAACCAAATCCAGATGACTGTGAATTTGACATACCTCAAATTAAATTGGAAAATGAGGATGTTCTTAAAAATTGGGATTAATTGTTGAGTTATCTTCCAGAGGAAAAACGAACTGACCTGAAAGAGTTATTGATATCACATGGGCAAGTTTGTAGAGATAAATTGGGAAGTACTAAAATGGCTATTCACGATGTAGCTGTCGGAAATGCTGTTCCTATCAAACAACATCCATATAGACTCAATCCTTTAAAATTGGCACAGGTTAACAAAGAGATTGAGAATATGCTTTAAAATGGCATAATTGAAGTGGGTTGCAGCCAATGGAGCTCACCCATAGTGATGGTACCTAAACCAGACGGCACCCAACGGTTGTGTGTGGACTACAGAAAGGTGAATGCAGTTACAAGAACGGACTCTTATCCTATCCCACGTTTGGAGGATTGCATTGAGAAAGTGGGACAATCCGCTTTTATTTCTAAATTGGATTTACTTAAAAGGTTACTGGCAGGTACCTTTATCCGAAAGGGCAAAGGAGATTTCAGCTTTTGTGACTCCAGATGGTATATACCAATTCCAAGTTATGCCATTTGGCATGAAAAATGCCCCAGCCACATTTCAACGGTTAACTAATACAGTTGTTTCCGGATTACCCAATTGTGCGGTATATATCGACGATCTGGTAGTTTTCAGCCAGACATGGAAAGAACATTTAAAACATCTTATGGAGTTATTCGATCGACTTCAGGAGGCGGGTTTGATGATAAACCTAGCCAAAAGTGAATTTGGAAAAGCCCAAGTCACTTTCCTTGGCCATACAATCGGACAGGGTCAATTGGTCCCACGGGATGTGAAAACGAAAGTTATTGGGGAGTTTCCGATACCCTAGACACGACGGCAAATAATTTGATTTCTTGGCATGAATGGATTTGATCGAACCTTTGTGCAAAAGATTTGTAGCGTGATTGCTCCACTGATGGACTTGCTCAAGAAATGTAACAAATTTCAATGGACAGCGGAGTTTCAACATGCATTTGACTGCCTGAAAGCTGTGATAACCAATGCTCCTGTATTGGAGAATTGCAAGGGACTCCGTGATCAGATTGAACTGAAGTATCTAACTTTAAAGAGAAATGCCAAGGCGTAGAGGAATGGATGGATCGTGCAGAGACTTTCTTGTTCAAAGAGACTGTCAATCGAGAAGGATTTTGGTTGGAGGTAGAAGAACGAAAAAAAAATAAAAAAATGGACTGTATTATTATTCCTGTTTGCGTGTGTTGTTTTTTTTGAACCGGTAAAATGTTTTTACGGTGTGCATTTCTTAATTGATGGTGCAAAGGTGAAAAATGAAACCATCTTGAAGTTGATGGTTTATTTTTTTTTCTTGGGGAGGTGTCATGTGAGAGTACCTTTAAGAATTTGATGTTTAAGCAATGTACCTTTAAGAAATGGGGCTGATCATATTACTGAAGTGATGTCAGAGGGTGGGGGGAGCTGAGCTCACTTCTGCTTTTTTGAGTTTCAGTTTGAGAAGGCAGCTGGGAGTGTCTGTATGTTTTTCTGAGAGCTGCAGGAAGAAACACAGCTGGTCTGTTGATGTTTGCAATCCAAAGAGTATAAATATATTGAATGTAACGTAATGTGTTATTATTTTTGAAGGTTTTAAGTCTTTTGGATGTTTAAAGGAACAGTTTGAAGGATTATTTAGTGTTGTAGTCTTTTGGGGTTATCTTTGAAGAAATGGGTGTTAAGGTATTCAATGTTTGTTTTTAAAAGTTTAACTTGAGTTTGTGGAATAAACATTGTTTTGTTTTAAAAACCACTTGTCCATTTCTGCTGTATCACACCTGGAGAGTACGCCGTATGCTTCCCACACCACAATCTATTACAAGTTGTGGGTCGGTTGAACTCCATGAAACACTTTGGGGTTCTGTAAACCCGGACCCATAACAGTTGAATCGGGCAATGCCTTTGCAACTCCTGGTTATGACGCACCTTCGCGCCAGTATTGGGAGACAGCAAGCTAACGCGCATACAAAGTTGTCGGCCCATGAGCATCTCAGTCGAGGCCACCCCAGTCACCACGTGTGGCATGGTCCGATAGGAGACTAGGAAACCAGTCAGCCTTGTATCCATTGAACCCGAAGTCTGCTTCTGGATCCTCCGTTTAAACATCTGCACGGTCCGCTTTGCCAACCCGTTCGACGCCGGGTGGTATGGGGAAGTACACACATGCCGAATATCATTGGTCTTCAGCAACGCTGAGAACTCCCAACTTGTGAAAGAAGCACCATTGTCTGTGACGACGACCTCAGGAATGCCATGCATCAAGAAAGATATACTCAACGGTCGCACGGGAGTTGAATGGCGTCATTTTGTGGATCTCTAATCACTTGGAATGGGCGTCTATTAAAAGAAGAAACATCGAGCTTAGCAAAATCGGCGCGCACCCGAGCCACAGACTGAGCCGGTCTATCCCAAGAGCGAGGGGCACGGCCAAAGGGAGCTTTTGGTGCTCCTGACAGACAGAACCCTGCTGAGCCATCATCCCGATGTCAGCATTCAGGCCCAGCCACGAGATATCGCTCCATGCCCATGATGTGTTGGGTGTTCTGGATCACATACAGGTCACCAACACTTGAAGTAGTGCAACACTATTTTATTAAGAGGTTAACTATTTAAACATACTTGAAGTGTGGGTAAATACGATACCAGCTTTAACTAAAGAACTTTGCCTTGTCCTAACCAGTTGATGCACTCAGCACATGGTGAATGTCTGTGTTGCAGGTTGTGAGCTCTATGCTCCTAGCTAGCTGCTACTCGAATGAGCGGGAACTCTCATGTCCCCTTTCTTTATAGTGCATGTGATCTCACTGGTGATTGGCTGTGGTGTTGTGTATGTTGATTGGTCCCACTGTGTATCTGCACCATGATATACTGGTGTATATTATGACAGCCCACATCTTCATTTTGGACACCCGTGTGTGCCCGTTGTGAAGATCTTTCAAGACGAGCACTTGATCCTTCGCCGAGATAACAAACCGCATGCCCCAGAGTAGAACATTGTCCTCCACGCTCAGTTCAGACAACTTCGCAACTCACCCGGCAGCTGTCGATGCTGGCCACCCTATAACATAAGATTCTGCAACTTGGCAAGAATAGGGTCCATCTGTGTTCAGTCACGGACACGCGATGCGGTGACCGGCAGGGAGTCCATGGAATTCAAGACTTTGTTGGCTTGGGGGGCGCGCAGCATTGGCTGACAAAGGTAGAAGGCTCAGCCCGTCAGCATGTGCAATGTGGGTATCTGGCCGATGTTCAAGTGTATATTCATAAGCAGCCGGAAACAGGTCCTCGTGCTGGATCCGTGCAGAGGCAATGGGAAGGACTGCCTTTTCCTCGGGAAAAAACCTAGCAAGGGCTTATTGAAGGTTAAAAATCATAAAGAAGATGGAAGCAGTTCATTGATTTCTTCAATTAGAATGGAGGGGTTAGCAATGGGAAGGAAGGTTTGGGAAGGGTGTGGTAAGGGGGTTAAAATGGGGAAGGCGGGTTGTGGTGGGGGCGGTATCAGGGATATTTAGAGATCTGTGGTTGCTTGTTGGGTTGATGTGTTGCTTTTCTGATATTCTGTTCATATTTGTAAATCATAAAGAAACCTGAAACATTAATACAGGCTGCTGCTTCCTATAGCTGGTGAATTCCCACAGGCAGAAACAAGTTAATAGAAACCTGTCACGAAGATAAGAATTCAAGGATTTTTTAATTACAGCAAGGATATAGTCACAAAGCTTTCACACAAATATTCAATTATTCATTTGATCATGCAGCAGCGGATCTTACAAAACACAGGACAATGGGATAGGAGTAGAGGGATCACAGCTCAGGCGTACATTTAATCTTATGTACGTCTAGCAGGTTGTAGATAACTAGAGGTAAATAAATGCATGGCAATATTAAAATTAATTCATAGGTGTCTCTATTATGATTGGTAATTATATACTCATATGTAATGCATTATGTAATCCTAATTATTAGTTGTGAATGGATATAGATAATTTCTAAACAAATGTATTATTTTGATTTGTTTATGTTAGTTACTTGAGATAGTACACAAAGGTATAATTTTCCTTTATTTATTTTGATTGGAGAGTGGACAAGCCATCTAGTGGTAGCTTCGCTCCCCTGCTATAGCTTGAATAAAGTTCTGAACTGAAACTCTAACTGTAAGTGTCACCTGGTCAGTTGGGAGTGAAGAACGTTAGAGTTGAATAACTAATGGTGAAGTTCCCGCAACACTTATGATCCGCAATGATGAAGAAATGGCAGCCATAGACGTATTGATGAAACATTTTCACTCCACAGACCACCGCCAGACCCTCCTTCTCAATCTGCGCGTATTTACATTCGGCCGCCACCAGCGTAAGGGAGGCAAAAGCGATTCGCCATTCCCAACTATCCGCCATTCGATGGGGTAGGACCGTCTCAATTCCGTAAGGGGACGATCAAAGGCTTGGGCAGATCATAGTGGGTCATCACCTCCCAGGATGACAAAGGTCTTTTGATGTGCAGAAAAGCCCACACTTGGGCACCACTCCATACCCAGGCCTGGCATTTCTTAAAGGAGCAGATGCAAAGGAGTCAGTATGGCCACGAGATTCAGAAAATAATTTCTCATAGTAATTAACCAGCCCCAAAAACAAGCAAAGTTCCGTGGCGTCCTTCGGAGCGGAGGCCAACTGGATGGTTAGCACTTTCTCAGCAACCGGGTGCAAACCATCACGGTCCACCTGATACCCCAAGTAGACCACCTCCTTAGCGTGGAACACGCACTTCGCAAGGCGTAGGTGGACGCCATATTCCGATAAGCGCTGCAACACTGCCTCAAGGTTCCCAAATGTTCTTGGTTGTTAGTCCCCGCAACCAGCAGGTCATCCAAATACACTGCGGCGCGCGGTAACACCCGCAGGATATTCTCCATGACTCGTTGGAAGATCGCACACACTGATAACACCCCAAAAGGTGACCAGGTGTACTCGTAGAGTCCCATGCGTATTTATTGTAACGTACTTGCGGGAGAACCTGTCAAGTTCGAGTTGCAGATACACATTACTCATACCTAGCTTTGTGAACGAGAGTCCACCAACCAACATGGCATAAAGGCCCTCGATGCAGGGTATAGGGTAGCGATCCAGCCTGGAAGCCGTATTGACCATCAGTTTATAATTCCCGCACAGACTGTTCCGTCCGGTTTCATGACAGGGACCACTGGCGCCGCACAATCCGCGAAACGCATGGGCCGAATCATGCCCAAACTCTCCAATCTGTTGAGTTTGATCTCCACCTTCTCTGCCAAGTTGTAGGGAACTGTACACACCCAGAAGTATCGCAGCTGAATCTCTGGGTCAACCTGGATTTTGGCCACGGCCCCTTTTATGGTCCCCGAGCCGAGCTGGAAGACTTCAGGGTAGCTGCCGAGCACCTCACACAGGCCACCGGACCCTATTTGGAGAATGTGCTGCCAGTCAAAGCGCAAATGGTGTAATCAATCGCAGCCCAAAAATACTCAGGTAGCTGCTCCCCTGTATACGTAACCGACATTGACCTTGGAGGACACAGTGGCTAAGTGTGCACATCATGTTTTTTTTCTTTATTCTTTCATGGGATGTGGGCGTCGGAGGCAAAGCCAGCATTTGTTGCCCATCCCAATTGCTCTCGATCTGTGCGGCATTTTAAGAGGCCAACCAAATTGCTGTGGATCTCTAGTCACATGTAGGCTGGACCACATAAGGATGATAAGATTTCCTTCTCTAAAGGACATTAGTGAACCAGATGGGTTTTTATGACACTGAACAATGGTTTCATGGTTTTTAATTCCAGATTTTAATTCCAGATACGGGCAGCACGGTAGCATTGTGGATAGCACAATTGCTTCACAGCTCCAGGGTCCCAAATCGATTCCGGCTTGGGTCACTGTCTGTGCGGAGTCTGCACATCCTCCCCGTGTGTGCGTGGGTTTCCTCCGGGTGCTCCGGTTTCCTCCCACAGTCCAAAGATGTGCAGGTTAGGTGGATTGGCCATGATAAATTGCCCTTAGTGTCCAAAATTGCCCTTAGTGTTGGGAGGGGTTACTGGGTTATAGGGATAGGGTGGAAGTGCTGACCTTGGGTAGGGTGCTCTGTCCAAGAGCCGGTGCAGACTCGATGGGCCGAATGGCCTCCTTCTGCACTGTAAATTCTATGATAATTTGTATTGAATTCAAATTTCACCATTTGCCATGGTGGGATTCGAACCAGGGTTCCCAGAACATTACCCTGGGTTTTTGGGTTACTAGTCCAGTGACAATACCACTACGCCACCACCTCCCCATGTGGTCAAAGGTGCTCTGTGCCACAACAGGAACCATCAGTATCCACTCCATGTTCAATAAATGGCCGGTCACCTGCAACGAAACCTGAATGAGGGCCACGCAATTCAACAGCACCACAGCCTCTTCTGCTGGCTCATCCAGATGAAAAGTCCTGTCCCGAGGAAAATACCTAACCCTGCCAAGCTGCCTGGACTGCTGGGGCCTTCGCTGCTTGTGGTCCCGCCTGGGCCAGCGGCTGCGTGTCACGCACAGACATTCAGCAGACTCCGCGGGCATCTCCCGCCTTGACAGCCGGGCCTGCAATCATAGACTGGAGTCTCTATCGACGGTCAGACCGGGTGGGACAGGAGGACTGCGCTCCAGGATGTTCACATCCATCCCCCGTACTTCCTGCAACCTACGCTCAGCACACTCACAGGATAAGGAGAGCTGTAGAACTTGCTGCAGATTCAGGGAGCGGCCAGCCAAGAGCTTCCTCTGTGACTCTATAGTGTTATTGCCGCAGACCAGGCAATCACATTGCATCTCAGGCAAAGCAGTTCCATACTCACCGAAATCGGCACTTTTTTGTCATTCGGGCGACAAACAAGGTGACTAGCTCACCTGGGGATCTTTCTGCTTTTTGAAGAAATACTGCTGAACGATAACGGATGGCGTTGGGTTGAAATGCAGACCCACAAGCGTCACAAGCTGGTCGAGGGTGTGGCCGCCAGGCTCCAACAGGTACGCAAGGTTCCAAATTGCCCTGTATGAATGGGCAGCGCAAGGGGTCAGCACGATCACCGCCTGGCGATTGTTCTCTGTGACGTTATTTGAACAAAAGAAATAGCGCATCTGCTCCACGTATTGTTTGCTGTCCTCGACTCCGGAGTCAAACGCATCGAACCACCCGAACAGAGGCATGGTGAAAGAAACAGGTTCCATCCTGGATTCACCGAATCAGGAAGGTGGCTCAACCGACAGGCCTACAGCGTCGACAGCAAACCAGATTACTCCTCACCACCAGTTTTATGATGTCACGGAGAATCCACAGGGCGGCATGTTGGCACAATGGTTAGCACTGCTGCCTCACAGCACCTGGAAGCCAGGTTCAATTCCGGCCTTAGGTCACTGTATGTGTGGAGTTTGTACGTTCTTCCTGTGACTGCATGGGTTTCCTCTGGGTGTTCCGGTTTCCTCCCACAGTCCAAAGATATGTATGTTAGGTGGACTGACCATGCTAAATTGCCCCTTAGTGTCCAGGGAAGTGCAGGTTAGGATATGGGTAGTGTGCTCATTCAAAAGGTCAGTGCAGACTTGATAGGGCATATGGCCTTCTGCGCTGTAGGGATTCCACACCGAGTTGCATCAAAGGAACTTAGGTTTATTTGCAAGACTATAATACATAGCTCCCGGTGAGTCCCAACTGGGTCTTACAGGTCGGTGCTGAACCGGTCGATCTTATATGCAACAATGATTAAGTTTCTCCCGCCCCCTTGATAAGGGAGCTCATATTCCGCAAGGGACACAGGAAAGGCAATCACTCCCACCTCACAATTCCCGTGCAAGATTTTTAAAGGGGTTTCTGAACAATTGGCTGTGTCTTCAGCTGCTGCTGGACTGGATTTTCCTGCAGTTTAATCTGACTGTGCAGGGAGAAAAGTCTTTACTTTGGATCTTTAGACAGATCTCTCCTTCCAACATAAGATCAGATGTGGGCATATTCGCTGATGTTTGCACAACGTTCAGCACCATTCGCGACTCATCAGACACTGAAGCAGTCCACGTGCAAATGCAGCTGTCATAATATACACACAAGTATATGATGGTGCACAGACAGACATTGATTGACACAAAGGATGACCAATGAACATACAGAACACAGCAGCCAATTACCAGACAGGACACAGCCACTATAAAAACAGAGGGCACTAGTTTTCCCGCTCTCTTGGGATGCAGCCTCTGAGACAGTCAGAGCCCATGAGCAGCAGCTAGAACATACACCATGTGGTAGTAAGATAGTCTGGTCAGGTTAGCCTCAGGTCTCCAGTCAACTCAGCATAGTGTCAACCCACAGTTAAAGTATGTTTAATAGTTAAGAGTTTAATAAAATAGAGTTGCATTTCTTCAAGTGTTGAAAGCCTGTCTCTCTCTGCTACAGTAAACACAGTCCTCGCAGACCCAGCTTACCCAACACATCAGCAGCAAGATCTGGACAATATCCTGGCTTGGGCTGACAAGTGGCAAGTAATACTTGTGCCACACAAGTGCCAGGCAATGACCATCTCCAATAAGAGAACATCAAACAACCATTCCTTGTCATTCAATGGCATTACCATCACTGAATCCCCTCTATCAACATCCTGTGGGTTACCATTGACCAAAGCTTGTCCATAACCTACAAGGCACAAGTCAGGGGTGTGATGGAATTCCCCCACTTGCCTGGATGAGTGCAGCTGCAACAACACTCAGGAAGCTTGACAACCTCCAGGACAAAGCAGCCCGCTTGATTGGCACCCCTTCCACAAGCATTCCCTCCCTCCACCACTGTTGCACAGTAGCAGCAGTGTGTACCATCTACAAGATGCACTGCAGAACTAACCAAGGCTCCATAGTCAGCACTTTCCGAACCCACGACCACTACCAAGTAGAATGACAAGATCAGAAGATACATTGGAACATCCCCTCCTGGAGGTTCCCCTCCAAGTCACACACTATCCTGACTTGGAAATGTATCGCCGTTCCTTCAATGTCGCTGGGTCAAATTCCTGGAACTCACTCCCTAACAGCACTATGACTGTACCTACACCACATGGACTGCAGCAGTTCAAGAAGGCAGCTGACCACCCACCTTCTCAAGGGCAATGAGGAATGGGCAACAAATGCTGGCCCAGCCAACGAAGCCCACATCCCATAAAAAATGAATTTTTAAAAAACAGGTAAATGTTACAGCACAAAAGGAGGTTATTTGGCCTATCATCTCTGCATTAAGCAATTCACTAATGTGCCAATTTCCCGCCTTCTTCCTGTAACCCTACATTGTTTTCCTTTTTAGAAAATTGTTTAATTCCCTTTTGGATGCTTAAATTGAACGTGCCTCCATCTTAATCTCAGGCAGTGCAATTCAGAACTCACAAAACAATTTTCCCTTGTAGCTTTTGCTTCTTATAACAATTACTTTAAATCTGTGCCCTCTTGTTCTCGATCATTTCACAAATGGGAATAGTTTCTCCTCAACAAATTATGTCCAATCCCCTGATGATTTGAATGCCTCCATCAAATCTCTTTTCATCCTTTGTTTCTCTGAGAGGAAGTACTATTACTCCCCTCAAAATCCCACTTTCATCTTTTTCTCGAGCTACTGAAAATCTGACCTTTGCAACACAATAGTCACCTTATCTATGTGAACCACAACTCCTTTCACCCCTGCAGAATATTCTGCATTCTCTCTATGTTCCAACACACCATGCAGGATTCACAATGACAGTAACAAGATTTCTTGTTGGTCCCCTTAACTATGGAATCCCTAAATAGACCATAGAACATACAGTGCAGAAGGAGGCCATTCGGTCCATCGAGTCTGTACTGACCCACTTAAGCCCTCACTTCCACCCTATTCCCGTAACCTAATAATCCCTCCTAACCTTTTGTTTTGATCACTAAGGGCAATTTATCATGGCCAATCTACCTAACCTGCACGTCTTTGGACTGTTGGAGGAAACGCACGCAGACACGGGGAGAACGTGCAAACTCCGGACATACAGTGACCCAGCGAGGAATCGAACCCTGGCGCTGTGAAGCCACAGTGCTATTCACTAGTGCTACCGTACTGCCCCAAATAGCAACTGTATTTTTATGCTTTGCTGTTCCCTCTTGTATAGTCTCTTGCCCTTTGGCGCCAGGGTATCATCACTTCCAGCAGCTTTTAATACCGAGTACCTGTTTGGGAGAGTGGCACACACTGATGCTCAACCATGATCTAGATGTCCTTCAAGCTCGGAACCTCTGAGCTGGTGGCACATGTGGTCACCCAAGACACATGAAATGTCTTGAAGTTCCCACATAGTGCAGTAATCACAAGCAATAGGTTTCAGATGCCCATCCGTGAAGTAAAAAAACAACTCTGTTTGCAATAAGAACCATGTTTAAACTATTCATTTTAATGAATACCGTTCGACATGTTTGTTTTTGTTGCATTCTTTAGAAATTCCTGTTATAACATCCCTGTCTCAGTCATATTAACGGTTCCATTAATGAACTCAAATGTGACCAAACATTATCATAATGTACATTATTTTTTTTCACCTTCATATGTGCTTTGACCTTCTGCCAATGTTGAGAGGAAATTACTTGGAATCATTTTCCAACCCTCCACTTCCTCCTACGTAAAAAATAAAGAGATTTTGCAAAAGTCACGCGTGTTCAACAAGTCAAGGTTTGTTTTGTTTTTAAGATTTCCTCCCTTGGAATTCTAAATTAACCTGGGACTTTTTTTTGTTTTTAACAATAGTTCAACATAAAGTTGAAAAAGACGAAATCTTTATTGTCACAGGTAGGCTTACATTAACACTGCAATGAAGTTACTGTGAAAAGCCCCTAGTCACCACATTCCGGCGCCTGTTCAGGTACACAGAGCGAGAATTCAGAATGTCCAATTCACTCCAATTCGGAGTGTGCACCGACACATGAAAGTACCTGACGTACCTACCTAATAAATAGCTAGGGAGGACGGGACGGGACGGACATCCCAAAGTTCTATACAACTCCAACATGACCTATCTGCTTTTGTAATCTATGTCTCGATTGATAAAGGCAAGTGTCCCATATGCCTTTTTCACCACCCTGTCAACCTGCCCTCCCGCCTTCACAGATCTATGGACAAACACGCCAAGGTCCTTTTATTCCTCTGAACTTCCCAGTGTCATGCTGTTCATTGAATACTTCCTTGTAAAATTACTCCTTCCAAAGTGTATCACCTCGCATTTATCAGGGTTAAATTCCGCCTCTCACTTATCTGCACATTTGACCATCCCATTGATATCTTTCTGCAACCCAAGACATTCAACCTCACTATTAACCACCCAGCCAATCTTTGTGTCATCTGCATCCTACTCCCCACATAGTCATCTATGTTGTTTATATAAATGACAAATAATAGGGGATTCAGCACAGATCCCTGTGGTACACCACTGGATACTGGATTCCAGTCGCTAAAGCAGCCTTCTGTCATCACCCTCTGTCTCCTACAGCTAAGTCAATTTTAATCCACTATTAAATTGCCCTGTATCTCATGTTCATTTACCGTCTTTCTCAGTCTCCCATGTGGGACCTTCTCAAAGGCTTTGCTAAAATCCAGACGAACTGAATCAACTGCACTACCCTCATCTACACACCTGTCACCTCCTCAAAAAATGCAATCAAATTTGTTAGGCATGACCTGCTTCTGACAAAGCCATGCTGATTATTCCTGATCAAACCTTGGCTCTCCAAGTGGAAATAGATACAAGAAATCCAGGTACGACCTCCGCAAAGCCATCAGAGATGCCAAGAGAGAATATCAAACCAAGCTAGAGTCACAGACAGACTCTCGGCGGTTGTGGCAAGGACTAAACAACATAACGGGCTACAAAGCGAAGCCGAACAGTATCTCTGGCAGCAGCGCACCCCTCCCCGATGAACTCAATGCATTCTATGCTCGATTCGAGCAGGTAACCAACAATCCGCTGTCGAGTGCCCCAGCAGCCCATAGTTCACCCATATCCACCATCACAGCTTCCGAAGTCAGATTGGCCTTCCTGAAAGTGAACCCTCGGAAGGCAATGGGCCCGGACGGGATCCCTGGTCGTGCACTCAGAGCCTGCGCGGACCAGCTGGCAGAGGTATTCGCGGATATCTTTAACCTGTCCCTACTCTACTCCAAGGTCCCCACCTGCTTCAAGAAGACCACCATCATACCGGTACCAAAGAAGAACCAGGCAACGTGCCTCAATGACTACCGACCAGTGGCCCTGACTTCAGTTGTAATGAAGTGCTTCGAGAGGTTGATCATGAAGCGCATCACCTCCATACTCCCAGAACGCCTTGATCCACTGCAATTCGCATACAGCTGCAACCAGTCCACATCAGACACCATTTCCCTGGCCCTACACTCATCCCTAGAGCATCTCGAAAACAAGGACTCCTACATTAGACTCCTATTTATTGACTACAGCTCCGCCTTCAACACCATAATCCCAGCCAAGCTCATATCAAAGCTCCAAAACCTAGGACTTGGCTCCCCACTCTGCAACTGGGTCCTCGATTTTCTGACCAACAGACCACAATCAGTAAGAATGAACAACAACACCTCCTCCACAATAGTCCTCAACGCCGGCGCCCTGCAAGGCTGCATACTTAGCCCCCTACTCTACTCCCTGTACACACACGACTGCGTGGCAAAACTTGGTTCCAACTCCATCTACAAGTTTGCTGACGATACGACCATAGTGGGCCGGATCTCGAATAACGACGAGTATGAATACAGGAGGGAGATAGAGAATCTAGTGGAGTGGTGTAGTGACAACAATCTCTCCCTCAATGCCAGCAAAACTAAAGAGCTGGTAATTGACTTCAGGAAGCAAAGTACTGTACACACCCCTGTCAGCATCAACGGGGCCGAGGTGGAGATGGTTAGCAGTTTCAAATTCCTAGGGGTGCACATCTCCAAAAATCTGTCCTGGACAACCCACGTCGACGCTATCACCAAGAAAGCACAACAGCGCCTATACTTCCTCAGGAAACTAAGGAAATTCGGCATGTCCACGTTAACCCTTACCAACTTCTACAGATGCACCATAGAAAGCATCCTATCGGGCTGCATCACAGCCTGGTATGGCAACTGCTCGGCCCAGGACCGCAAGAAACTTCAGAGAGTCGTGAACACCGCCCAGTCCATCACACGAACCTGCCTCCCATCCATTGACTCCATCTACACCTCCCGCTGCCTGGAGAAAGCGGGCAGCATAATCAAAGATCCCTCCCACCCGGCTTACTCACTCTTCCAACTTCTTCCATCGGGCAGGAGATACAGAAGTCTGAGAACACGCACGAACAGACTCAAAAACAGCTTCTTCCCCACTGTCACCAGACTCCTAAATGACCCTTTTATTTATGGACTGACCTCATTTTTAAAAAAATATATATTTATTAAAGTTTTTTAACACAATTTTTCTCCCTTACAAACAATAACCCCCCCCCCCCCGTAACAAAATAACGAGAAATCGCACAGAGCAAGATATATACATGGCAAAATGATATGTTTACATCTTTGTATACTGGCTCTCTCCAGTGCGTGCCAGTTTTCCCAACCCTTCATGTTATCTCTTGCTCATCCACCCTCCCAGGCAGTCTCCCATTCCCCCCCCCCCCCCACCCCTCCCAGGACGTCCCCCGTCCCCCCGCGCCCCCAGGTTGCTGCTGCTGCTGCTGACCGACCTTCCTCTAACGCTCCGCGAGATAGTCTAGGAACGGTTGCCACCGCCTGTAGAACCCCTGCGCAGACCCTTTCAAGGCAAACGTAATCCTCTCCAGCTTTATGAACCCAGCCATGTTGTTTATCCAGGCCTCCACGGTAGGGGGCTTCGCCTCCTTCCAGATTAGCAAGATCCTTCGCCGGGCTACTAGGGACGCAAAGGCCAGAATGCCGGCCTCTTTCGCCTCCTGCATTCCCGGTTCGTCCACTACTCCAAATATTGCTAGCCCCCAGCTTGGCTTGACCCGGACTTCCACCACCTGAGATATTGCTCCCACCACTCCTCTCCAGAACCCCTCCAGTGCCGGGCATGACCAAAACATATGGACGTGGTTCGCCGGGCTCCCTGAGCACCTTCCACATCTGTCCTCTACCCCAAAGAACCTGCTCAACCTCGCCCCCGTCAAGTGAGATCTGTGAACCACCTTAAATTGTATCAGGCTGAGCCTGGCACACGAGGAGGAGGAATTAACCCTACCTAGGGCATCAGCCCACAGACCTTCCTCGATCTCCTCCCCCAGCTCCTCCTCCCATTTACCCTTCAACTCTTCTACCAGCGCTTCCCCCTCTTCTTTCATCTCCTGGTGTATTGCCGACACCTTGCCCTTCCCGACCCATACACCCGAGATCACCGTGTCTTGAATTTCTTGTGCCGGGAGCAACGGGAATTCCCTGACCTGTCGCCTCACAAAAGCCCTCACCTGCATATATCTAAAGGCATTTCCCGGGGGTAACTCAAACTTCTCCTCCAGTGCCCCTAGGCTCGCAAATGTCCCGTCAATGAACAGGTCCCCCATTCTCCTAATCCCCGCCCGATGCCAGCTCTGGAACTCCCCGTCCATCTTCACCGGGACAAACCGGTGGTTACCCCTGATCGGGGATCACACCGTTGCTCCCATTGCACAACTGTGCTGTCTCCACTGGCCCCAGATCCTTAGCGTTGCCGCCACCACCGGGCTCGTGGTATACTTTGACGGCGAGAGCGGCAGCGGTGCTGTCACCAACGCCCCCAGGCTCGTTCCTTTACAGGACGCCGTCTCCATCCTCTTCCATGCTGCCCCCTCTCCCTCCATAGCCCACTTGCGGATCATCGCCACATTTGCTGCCCAGTAGTAGCTCCCTAGGTTTGGCAGCGCCAACCTCCTCGGTCCGTACTGCGTTCCAGGAACCCTCTCCTTACCCTCGGGGTCTTATTCGCCCACACAAACCCCATAATACTCCTACCTACTCTCTTAAAAAAGGCCTTGGTGATCACGATGGGAAGGCACTGAAACAGAAACAGAAACCTCGCAAGGACCACCATTTTGACCGACTGCACTCTACCCGCCAGCGAGAGCGGTAACATGTCCCATCTTTTGAAGTCCTCCTTCATTTGCTCCACCAACCTCGTCAGATTCAGTTTATGTAGGGCTCCCCAACTCCTGGCGATCTGGATCCCCAGATACCGAAAACTCCCCTCCACCCTCCTCAGCGGTAGGTCCCCTATCCCTCTTTCTTGGTCCCCTGCCTGTAATACAAAGAGCTCACTCTTCCCTACATTGAGCTTATAACCCCTCGCTGCCATCCTCTTACGGAGCTGGTGTGCCAGCATCCGACTCGCCTTTTCCCCATACTCGTAGGTCGTCCCCTGCGCCTTCCTCCACAGTGTCTCTGCCTTCCCTGTGGTCAACAGATCAAACTCCGTCTGGAGCCGTCGTCTTTCCCCAAGTAATCTTTCCTCCGGGGCCTCTGCGTATCTTCTGTCCGCTCTCAAAATCTCCCCCACTAACCTCTCCCTTTCCATGCCCTCTATCTTCTCCCTGTAAGCCCTGATGGAGATTAGCTCTCCCCTGATCAACGCCTTCAGCGCCTCCCACACCACCCCCACCCGCACCTCCCCATTGTCGTTGGCCTCCAAGTACCTTTCGATACACCCCCTCAACTTCCCACACACCACCTCATCCGCCAGCAGTCCCACATCCAGCCGCCACAGCGGGCGTTGGTCCCTCTCCTCTCCCAGCTCCAGTTCCACCCAGTGCGGGGCGTGGTCCGAAACGGCTATGGCCGAATACTCCGTCCCCTCCACCTTCGGGATGAGCGCCCTGCCCAGAACAAAAAAATCTATCCGGGAGTAGGCTTTGTGCACATGGGAGAAAAAAGAAAATTCCCTGGCCTGCGGCCTTGCAAACCGCCATGGGTCCACCCCCCCCATCTAATCCATAAACCCCCTTAGCACCTTGGCCGCCGCCGGCCTCTTTCCAGTCCTTGATCTGGAGCGGTCCAGTGCTGGGTCCAACACTGTATTGAAGTCCCCTCCCATTATCAGGCCTCCTATCTCCAGGTCCGGAATGCGCCCCAACATGCGCTTCATGAATCCTGCATCATCCCAGTTCGGGGCGTATATGTTTACCAACATCACCCACGTCCCTTGCAACCTACCGCTCACCATCACATATCACCCTCCATTGTCCACTACGATATTCTTGGCCTTAAATGACACCCGCTTCCCCACCAATATTGCCACCCCTCTATTCTTCGCGTCCAGCCCCGAATGGAATACCTGTCCTACCCATCCCTTTCTTAACCTGACCTGGTCCACCACCTTCAGATGTGTCTCTTGGAGCATGACCACGTCTGCCTTCAGTCCCTTTAAGTGCGCGAACATTCGAGCCCTCTTCACCGGCCCATTCAGGCCCCTCACGTTCCACGTTATCAGCCGGATTGGAGGGGCTCTCACTCCTCTTCCCCCCCCCCCCCCCCCCCCACCCCCGCCATCTCCTTTTCTGGGCCAGTCCCGTGTCTGCGCCTCCCTCACCCTCCAGTCCCCCAGATGGGGGACCCCCATCCCGACCACCTCTTCTGTGTCCCATTCCCTTTCAGCCAGTGCAGCAGCAACCCTTCCCCCCCCACTCCCCGCTAGACCCCTGTCTAGCATTTCTGCTCCCCCCATGTCACTCCCGTAAGTCAGCTGACACCTGCTGACCCCGGCTTCCCCCGCCGTCCCATTGACCTCCCCGTGTGGGAGTCTCCCAATCAATATGTGTTCCTTCGTTCCCCTTCCAGCCTTTCTTCCCGCGCGCGGGAAAAACCCCGCGCATTCCAAAGCCCGCTCCGCCCCCTCTGGCGCAGCTCCTGTCGCGGCCTTGTCTCTCTCCCCCAGCCCATGTAACATTTCCTGCGCGTGACTGACCCCCTATATACACAACCATCACACATCAAACCTCAAACATCCCCCCCACCCTCACAAATCCTCAGTTAGAGTCCAACTTTTCGGTTTGTATGAAGGTCCATGCCTCTTCAGGCGTTTCGAAGTAATAGTGTTGGTCCTTGTATGTGACCCACAGTCGCGCTGGCTGCAGCATTCCGAATTTCACTCCTTTCCGGTGCAACACCGCTTTGGCCCGGTTGAAACCCGCTCTCCGCTTTGCAACCTCCGTGCTCCAGTCCGGGTATATTCGGATCTCTGCATTGTCCCACTTACTGCTCCGCTCCTTCTTGGCCCATCTCAGGACCCACTCTCTGTCCTTGAACCGGTAGAACCTCACCACCATCACCCTTGGCGGCTCATTTGCCTTGGGCTTCCTCGACAGCACCCGGTGTGCCCCGTCCAGCTCCAGCGACCTCGCAGGGACCTCCGCGCCCATCATCGCCCCGAGCATCGTGCTCGTGTATGCCCCGGCATCGGCCCCCTCCACTCCTTCAGGGAGACCAAGGATCCGCAGATTCTTTCTCCTCGACCTGTTCTCCAGGTCTTCGAGTCTTCCCGCCCACCTCTTGTGTAGCGCCTCGTGCTGCTCCACTCTCACCGCCAGGCCCAAGAGCCCGTCCTCATTCTCACTAACTCTTTTCTGTACCTCCTGGATCTTTACCTCGTGGGCCTTCTGGGTGATCCCTAGTCCTTCAATTGCCGAAAGCATAGGCGCCAGCATCTCCTTGCGCAGCTCCTCGAAGCAGCGCTTGATGAACTCCTGCAGCTCCGGCCTGCACACCGCTTTGTCCCCGGCCGCCGCCATTTTGTTTTTTTTCCCTCGCTTCTCCCACTGCTCCAATGCCGCTTTTTGGCCGTTGCACTTCTGGTTCGGTCCATAAAAGTTGGAGGGGGACCTCTCTCTTCCCTTCCCCACGGGTTGTCTTCGAAAAAATTCCATTGGGGCTCCTCTAGCGAGCCCGAAGGTCCGTAATAGCGGGAGCTGCCCGGAAGTCTGGACTGACCTCATTAACACTACACCCTGTATGCTTCATCCGTGCCAGTGCTTATGTAGTTACATTGTATATGTTATGTTGCCCTATTATGTATTTTCTTTTCTTCCCTTTTCTTCTCATGTACTTAATGATCTGTTGAGCTGCTCGCAGAAAAATACTTTTCACTGTACCTCGGTACACGTGACAATAAACAAATCCAATCCAATCCAATCCTTCAGAATTTTCTCCAATAGTTTCCATACCACTGATGTGAGACTCACTGGTCCTAGTTCCCTGGCTTACCTCTACAACCTTTCTTACATAGTGGAACCACATTAGCTGTTCTCCAGTCCTCTGGCATCTCCCACATGGCAAGAGAGGAATAAAAAATTTGGGTCAGAGCCCCGGCAATCTCGTCCCTCACCTCCCACAGCATCATGGGGCACAATTCATCCGGACCTGGAAATTTGTCCCCTTTTAAACCTGCCAACACCTCCAATACTTTGTCACTCTCTATGCCAATTTGCTCAAGAACCTCACAGTCGCTCTCTCTGAGTTCTATACGTACCTCCTCATTCTCTTGGGTGAAGACAGGTGTGAAGTATTCATTCAACACACTACCAATGTTCTCTGGCTCCACCCACAGATTTCCCCTTGGTCCTTAATGGGCCCTACTCTTTCCCTGGTTATCCTCTTTGTGTGTGTGTGTGTGTGTGTGTGTGTGAGAGAGAGTGTGTGTGTGTGAAGGTAGGGCAGTGTGCGTGGAGTCGGGGCAGTGTGTGCATGTGGAGGTGGGGAAGTACGTGTGTGTGTTTGTAGTATGGGCTGTGTGAGTGAGTGAGTGAGTGAGAGAGAGAGAGAGAGACCTGTGTGTGTATATGTATGTGTGTGCACGTGCAGAGCGAGTCGTGTGCGTGTAGAGGCAGCGGCAGTGTGTGCGTTTGCATGTGTGTGCAGAAGGGGGGCACTGCATTTGTGGAGGAGGGGGGCAATATCTGTGTGTGGAGGGGGGGTTGGGGGCAATGTGTGTATATGTCTGTGGGGTTGCGGGCCAATGTGTGTGTAACACACTCCCTCCACCATTGATGTACAGTAGCAGCAGTGTATACTATCTTTACAATGCACTGCAGCAATTCTCCAAGGCTCTTTAAACAGCACTTTTCAGACCCACAACCTCTATCACCTAGAAGGACAAGGGCAGCCGATGTATGGGAACACGGACACCTGCAAATTCCCCTCCAAGTGTCGTGCATCATCCTGACCTGCAAGTATATTGCCATTCGTTCACAATCAAAATTCTGGAACTGTCTTCCAAACATCACTGTGGTATTCTTATAACACATGGACTGCAAAAGTTCAAGAAGGCAGCTCACCATCACCACCTCAAGGGCAATTAGGGATAAGTAATAAACGCTGGCCTAGCATTTGATGCCTAGTCCTATAAACAAATTAAAATAAGAGTTTAAGACAAAACCTAACATTTGCAACCATACCTCTTTATTTGCTTTCCCCTTCTTCTTCTTCTTTTTCTTCTTCTCATTTTTGCTCTTTTTCTCTTTCTTTGTCTTTTTCCTTTCTTGTTGTGCAGCAAGTTCTTGAAGTACCTGAGGAGGGTGGATAAGCTATTAATATACTGACAGCCCGGTCTTTAAAGAAAAATCTCAAAAGTGAGCATTCTGGCTTCCATTCGGCACAATTTGAAAGCATGGAGTCATACTAACTAGATGTGTATGGTTAGGTAAAACCTTCCATTCAAATGAGAGGTGATACACTTTGGAAGGAGTAATTTTACAAGGAATTATTCAATGAACAGCATGACACTGGGAGTTCAGAGGAATAAAAGGACCTTGGCGTGTTTGTCCATAGATCTGTGAAGGCGGGAGGGCAGGTTGACAGGGTGGTGAAAAAGGCATATGGGACACTTGCCTTTATCAATCGAGATATAGATTACAAAAGCAGGTAGGTCATGTTGGAGTTGTATAGAACTTTGGTGAGACCACAACAATATTATGGGGTTTTTGTTTGTCTGTTCAGTTATATCCCAAAAGATATTGCTACAAATAAGAAGTTCATAACATTGCTTTGTTTTGGGACTATCCCTTTAATTCCAGGAAAACTGGAGGACTGAAAGGAGGCCCAGGGTGACTTATTGGGACGAAGGTGTCATTGCATCTGGTCTAATGATGCTACCTGCCACAGCATTGCTTCTGGTATGTCTTACTTCCTCGGTCATCAAGGATCGGCCCCCAACTGTGGTTGACAACTTTAACCATGTCCATTTCCCGCATTTCTGTTCTTAATCATTTCCCTCCCTCCCAGAATTGGTTTCCCCTTGTCCTCATATGCTCCCCCACCAGCCTCCACATTCAAAGAATCATCCTGTCACTTCTGTCACCTCCAACATGATGCCACCACCAAACACATCTCCCTCTCTCCTCCATGGTCAGCATTCCAAAGCAACTCCCCTCCCTCCAGTAGCACCTGCCATTTTACCTCCATCTCTTCTTATCATCCAAGGTCCAAACATTCTTTGCACTTGTATCTATTTTAGAAAGTATACTGTCTTCACTGTTCACACTGCAATCTCCTCTACATTGGGGAGACCAACTGCTCTGTGGAACATCTCCACTCAGACGGCACCCATGACCCGGAGTTTCCTGTTGCTTGCTATTTCAATTCACCATGCTCTGACACTCACATTTCTGTCCCTAGCCTGCTCCAGTTTTCCAGGTAAGCTCAAAGCAAGCTCAAGGAACAGCACCACAACTGGTTAGGCACTGTAACAGCCCCCTGGACTCAACATTAAATTCAACTATTTCAGACCATGAACTCTGACCCCATTTTGATTTTTTTTTGCCATGAAGCAGTTTGAATCTTGTTTTTCCTGATTTTGCATTTAGACAGAACTGTTCATTATTCTGCCATTCACACTCACTCTGGAAAATGTTTGCTTTCTCATGACAACTCCCTTTACCTTTTGATTCATTACATCTTTGTCATTTAATCTTTCCCATCCACTACTTTATTCCTGACTTTCCCTTTAAGTTTTCCTGTCCCCCAACCCCTCTTTCAACAGCATAAAACCCATCACATTTTTATCAGCCTTCAGTTCTGAAGAGTCATATATGTCTTGAAATGTTGACTATTTCCCCATCCACACATGCTATGAGACCCACTGAGTACTTCCAACAATTTCTGTTTCTATTTTAAACATTAAACTGCCTGCTTAAGTTTGGAATTATGGATCTAGACAACAGCTAATTAGCTTTTCTACCACAATACATGTTGCCATAGATATGGGCTTTGGGAAAGGAAAAGTCAATATGACGGCATTAGTATATTGGTTGCGGGTTTTCCAAATCATCCCTGAACTTTACAGGCATAAGTCAGTCTGTAGCCTCCTGAGAAACAGAGATCAGGAAATAGAGAGTCAGTCCAGCATCTGAAGCTGAGGAAACGCTGACACTGTTGCTCGCCACACATAATGTGAGTGGAAATTCTCACTCAAATTGAAGAGACTGAGTTTGTAAGGATTCAAAGGAAAGCAGAAGATTTGTCTAGTTTGGGCTGGAGGGAAGGAATCCTCAGTGTAAATCAATTCTGGGATTAGAAGTTACTCAACTGGTAAAGGAAAAAGGAAGCAAGCCACCAGGAACCGAGAATAACTTTGGACTAGTTCCAGAATAAAATGTCCACTTCAGGGACAGTGCACAGTCTAATTGTTGTGTGGCATTTTCAGTCGTATTGTAAGGGTCCTTCCTGTTTATTCCCTTATTTCCCCTTTCTTTAATTTTGCCATTACATTTTTGATCCATGGATGATTCATGGACATGTGTCTTTAAGGCAGTCTGTACCTTCACTTCAAGCAGAAGATCGCTTCTTGGCCTTTCGGCTAAGATCAGCGTGAGGTCAGGTGTAATGCCTGTATCTGAAATGTCTCTCTTGTGGGGACCATGAACTGGATTCAATTTGAGTTGGTTTTTGGATCAGGCGTTTGCCCCTGTCCACACTCTGAGCTCTGGCTTTGTAATTCTGATAAAGTTTTTAAAAATTAATTCAAGCAGATGGAAGCAGTGGCCTGTACCTTTAATTTAAGCAGAAGCCTGTGCTGGTTTGAACTGAAGTGTAGACTGACAGCAGGACTAACAGCAATTGGCTGGGTCTCTGTTTGATTGATTTGGCTGATGGCCAATGAGCTGGCCCAAAAGGATCCCACAGTAATGTCTTCAGAGCCACATCTGTTCAGCTTGATTTCAGTTTGATTCCTGGCAGTTCAAAGAGAAGACCCACTCTCTCTTCCTCTCCGTTTTTCTTCAGAGAAACTGTGTTTCTGAACTGGCAGGAAGCTCGTGAATCTGTTTACAGGCAAACCATTACAACTGTGTGTGTGTATATGTGGGTGGAAGGCAGGGAGGCAGTTAAAGTGAGAGTCAGGGATTAGATGTTAACCAGTTGTATTTACTGCATTTTTCCATGATGGTTCTTGATATATGTAAACAGTAATTGTGTTTACATTTACAAACCTGATGACTGTAATTATTGGGCAGCCGAGGGTTTTTATAAAAAATATTGATTAATTCACTTGTGTTGTGACTCTGAGACGAGTGGGGCTGAAAATTAACACACACTTGCCCAGGGTGTCATAACAGTATTAAGAGTTGTCTGAGGAACATATTTTCTGTAGTTTAGAGTGTAAGTTGCTTACTGAGTAATATTTAGATAATGCTGCTTTTACTTTGTTTGTTACGGTAAAAGTCCTGAAACTTGAAATCTTGCAGCGTGATCCTTTCAATCAGTCACTGGAAACTCACATACCTTTGTAAAAGTTTTTGGTTTCTATGGGGATAAGAACAAATATATCCATCATGCATATCGTTGATCCCATGCAAAATAAATCAGCCATATTCTGTGATATAGCAAACTTTTGAGTTATTTGTACATTTGATCATTGCTGATGTTTTGCATCATGTGGTCATCAAAGCGGCTAGACGGACATGATGTAACGCAGTCACTGAATCATGTCCAATAGCTTTAGCATCAGTAGGACCCATGTTAAAGTATAATGACGATGACGTGGCATTGCAACCGCTCTTCATATAAAGGTAATGTGTCACCTGTTCACAATGGAATGAAACTAAGGGTCCAGGGAACAAAGGGTGTAGATTTGACTTTCGTCTATGATTCTAGTTACAAAGATGGTGCGATATCGGATGGCCTGCACCCTAAACCAATGGAAAAGGCAAATTTGGACTATTTCCAAATACGAGATTCCAGAATAATGAGATGTGGGTATATAGATTGGAAAATCAGCCTTTGTTGGCACAATTTTGCTATGACTTCTGTGGTATGAATAATTCTTCCATGACACAGTTTAACAGCACTTCAGAGACAGAAGAGGGCATTGCCTGTGCCAAAAACACTCAAGGAATTCTCGGAACTTGAGGGATGAGAGACTTCCATGGTGTCTTCATTGTGTTTTGTTAAGTATATGTAAAATCTTGCTTAATAGATTCACCAATACTAGTTATTTATATCTTGTTAAGTCAGGCACAACCGAAGACCCTAATATTAGAATTAAAAATTTTAACTAGAAGGGCTTTATGTCTCAAAATATCAGGGACTGATAACTTTTTAAAAAAAGAAATCTGAAAATCCAGTTGTTAGCTGAACGAATGACACAGCAAGTTATCACCTTTAAAGACATTTACTGTAACAACTGAACTAAAAGCACTATTGCCTAAATACCTTTTGAGGCTACTTCTACTTTAAACTACCAAACAGAACTTTCCCCTTTTATGTTTAACCCAACCAGAAATCCCATTTCACAGGTCTGCTTTACACTGTCCCTTAAGTATTCATTCGGTTTTCCCAATCCATTCCAAAGGGATTCTTAGCTCACAAGGTTTTACTTCCATTCTGCTTCTTTCTCAGCCTGGTAACTTTTAATCCCAGAACTGTCTTTCATGGTGAAGGTCTTTCATGTTGATTCTCCCCTTAGCTTAAGCCAGGCAAATCTTCATGAAATTGTTCTTTTCAGTCCAATCCCACCCACATTCCTACACGGTGAATCACAGAGCTGCTCTCTCTCTCCCAGATCCATGAAGGCTAACTTGTCTGTGAGTTTCCATGTTACCTTAGCAACCCTTCCCTCTTATAACCCATCTCTATTGTAACTTGATCATTGGGCCTTGTCTGAATGTTAATATACTGATTAGTTATTCTTGAGACCCCAACTCTCTTTCATCTTGGAAGTAAATGGGAAGTCTAAAGTAAAACCAGAGCAAATAGCTTAATGTTTCTTTACATTAGGACAAGTAGACAAACCTACTGGAATTCTTCGAGGTTGGAACTAGTAGAGCTTACGAGTGGGAGCCAGTGGATGTGGCATAATTGGACTTTCAGAAGGCTTTTGACAAAGTCTCACATAAGACATTAGTGCGTAAAATTAAAGCGCATGGGATTAGGGGCAGTGTGTTGAGATGGATAGATAACTGGTTGGCAGACAGGAATTAACTGGGCTTTTTCAAATTAGCAGGCTGTGACCAGAGGGGTACCACAAGGATCGGTGCTGGACCCCAGTTATTCACAATATATATTAATGATTTAGACAAAGGAACAAAATGTAATATTTCCAAATTTGCAGATGACATCAAGTTGGGTGGGAAGGTGAGCTGTGAGGAGGATGCAGAGATCCTTCAGTGAGATTTGGACAAGTTGAGTGAGTGGGCAAATGAATGGGAGATGAAATATAGAGTGGAATTGAATGGAAAAATGTCTAAATTAATTTGTAGCGGATTTAGCAGGGAGTTTCCCGCCCGTCGGCTCTGCCAGCGAGTTCCCCACTGCTATCAAACGACACATAGTAACTTTTTGGGGCCCTGGGAATTTCTCACTGGTTTTGTCCACACTTGGAATTTTTTTCAGCACAGGGCAACTGAATTCAGAGAGCAGGCCACCATTTTGAAAGGGTGCCCCGATCTCCAAGTGAATTTGTGAGACCCCCCACACCACCACCCATGGGCACTACCCCACCCCAAGTGAGCACACGCCGCTATGGGATCCATGTGGAGCCCCTCTTCAGGCCCCCAACCCCCCCCCGTCCAGGACCCCCACCCATCACCCCCCCCAAAGATCCCTACTTACCTGCCCTGCACACACCCCCACCCTTCAAATCCCCCCCATCCTCTTTTCATGGGCACGGCCCCCCGCAGGCCCCGACCCTTGGCAGTGCCACCCTGGAACCCAGGCACCCTTGCACTACCACCCTGCAGTGCACCTGTCAGCTTGGCAGTGCCACCCAGGCACCTTAACAGTGCCAGAGTGGCAGTGCTAAGGTGCATGCTGGGCAGTGCCAAAGTGCCCGCGTTCCAGGGAGAGGGCCAGGAGGCCATCTTGCACTATCCCTGCCCATATAGGGGCTACTGATGGCCTGGGAGACCCTCTTGCTGCCATTCAGCCTGGTCCATGTTTGTGTGGATCAGTACTGAATGGTGCCCGGCTGCAGACTTGCTGGGGAGGCTGGTAGATTCCGGGAGGCCGGTAGATCCCGGTTAAGCCTGTCGAAGTAAGTTTAAACAATACTTAGGCGCCCGCCGTATGATCAAGCCCCTTTTGGGCGAGATTCTGATTCTGACCCCACACGGGACTTGGGTATATCCTGCGAGGTGTGAAGGCTGCTAGGAAGTCTCGCCCGGGAGGTACTGGTCAGATTGCACTATCGCTCGAGCGCAACGCGGCTGGTAGATCGTGCCCATAATTTGGAGAAATGTGAGGTTATCCACTTTGGTAGCAAAAACAAAATGGCACACTATTATCTGAATGAACAAAGAACAAAGAAAAGTACAGCACAGGAACAGGCCCTTCGGCCCTCCAAGCCCGTGCCGACCATGCTGCCGGTCTAAACTAAAATCTTCTATACTTCCTGGTCCGTATCCCTCTATTCCCATCCTATTCATGTATTTGTCAAGATGCCCCTTAAATGTCACTATCGTCCCTGCTTCCACCACCTCCTCCAGTAGCGAGTTCCAGACACCCACTACCCTCTGTGTAAAAAACATGCCTAGTACATCTACTCTAAACCTTGCCCCTCGCACCTTAAACCTATGCCCCCTAGTAATTGACCCCTCTGCCCTGGGGAAAAGCGTCTGACGATCCACTCTGTCTATGCCCCTCATAATTTTGTAGACCTCTATCAGGTCTCCCCTCAACCTCCGTCGTTCCAGTGAGAACAAACAGGGTTTATTCAACCGCTCCTCATAGCTAATGCCCTCCATACCAGGCAACATCCTGGTAAATCTCTTCTGCACCCTCTCTAAAGCCTCCACATCCTTCTGGTAGTATGGCGACCAGAATTGAATACTATTATGTCAGAAATTAGGAGAGGGGAGTGTGCAACGAGACCTCGGTGTATTTGTACACTAGTCACTGAAGGTAAGCATATAGGTACAGCAGGCAGTAAAGAAGGCAAATGGTATTCTGGCCTTCATTGCAAGTACAGGAGCAGGGATGTCTTGCTGCAATTATGCAGTCATGATGTGGAGTTGCCAACGTTGGACTGGGGTGGGCACAGTAAGAAGTCTTACAACACCAGGTTAAAGTTCAACAGGTTTGTTTCGAATCACTAGCTTTCATAGCGCAGCTCCTTCCTCAGGTGAATGAAGAGGTGGGTTGAAAATGAAAATGAATGAAAATCGCTTATTGTCACAAGTAGGCTTCAAATGAAGTTACTGTGAAAAGCCCCTAGTCGCCACATTCCGGCGCCTGTTCAGGGAGGCTGATATGTTCCACAAACATATATATAGACAAATTCAAAGATGCAAGATGATACTTCGAATGAGAGTCCTTTCAAGTAATTAAGTCTTTACAGGTCCAGACGGTGCGACTGGAGAGAGGGATAATCAGCAGAAACTGATAGCCAAGTTCCACATGCACGAGTACGGCCTCAACCGGGACCTTGGATTCATGTTGCATTACATTCACCCCCCACCATCTGGCCTGGGCTTGCGAAATCCTACCAACTTACCTGGCTTGAGACAATTCACACCTCTTTAACCTGTGATTATCCCTGTCTCCAGTCGCACCGCCTGGACCTATAAAGACTTAATTACCTGAAAATCACTTCTTCATTCACCTGAGGAAAGAGCTGCGCTCCGAAAGCTAGTGATTCGAAACAAACCCGTTGGACTTTAACCTGGTGTTGTAAGACTTCTTACTGTGCAATTATAAAGGGCATTGGTGAGGCCATACCTGGAATATTGTGTGCAGTTTTGGTCCCTTTATCTAATGAAGGGTGTTCTTGCTCTATAGGGAGTGCACCAAAGGTTTACCAGACTGATTCCAGGGATGGCAGGACTGATGTAGGAGGGGAGACAGTTAGGATTGTATTTTCTGGAGTTCAGAAGAATGAGGGCGGGGGATCACATAGAAACCTGTACAATTCTAACAGGACTAAATAGGGTCGATGCAGGAAGGATGTTCCCACTGGCGGGTGTGTCCAGCACCAGGGGTCACAGTCTGAGGATACGGGATAAACCATTTAGTACCATTTAGTCCTCTGGCTCTACACACAAATTACCACCGTGGTCCTTAATGGGCCCTACTCTTTTCCTAGTTCTCCTTTTACCCTTAATGTATTTGGAAAACAACTTGTAATTTTCCTTTACTTTACCTGCCAGTATCCTTTCATGTTCCCTTTTTGCTCTCCTAATTTCCTATTTTTGAATACAAATTATTTTTTTCCAATTAAGGGACAATCTAGCGTGGCCAATCCACCTACTCTGCACATCTTTTTGGATTGTGCCACGCAGACACGGGGAGAATGTGCAAACTCCGCACGGACAGTGACCCGGGGCTGGGATCGAACATGGGTCCTCGGCGCCATGAGGCAGCAGTGCTAACCACTGCGCCACCCGTGCCGCCCAACCTAATTTCCTTTTTAAGTTTCCTCTTGCACATTCTACATGCCTCTAGGGCATCTGCTGTTTTGAGCCCTCTATATCTGCCATAAGCATCCCTTTATCTCCTTATTCAATGTTGCACATTGTTCGCTGTACAGGTTCCACTGGATTTGTTGGTCCCACCATTTTCTTAATTGGAACATGTTGGCCCAGTTCTCTCCCTATATACTTCTTGAATGCACCCCACTGTTTAGTCACAAATATACCTCTGCTTTCTATCTGTTAACCAATCCTCTACGCTTGCTAAAATATAACCCTCAACTCCATGAGCCCTTATTTTCCCTATTAACCTTTTGTGTGGTACCTTATTAAATGTCTTTTGGAAATTCAGGTATATTATACATCTATTGGTTCCTCTTTGTCTACCATGATAATTACATCCTCAAAAAACTTTAAATATTTGTCAACCAGGATTTAACCCCACAAAATCATTTGACTGGTGCTGATCATATTATGATGTTTTGAGAATGTTTTGAGGCCAGAATTTTACCTGGTTGGGCTGGGCACGCACCCGATCTGAAGCGTATAAAATCGCAAAAAGACATCAGAAAATACTCTTGATGTCATTGCGCACACGTGCATTTTCGAGATCAGCAGACGTGCATCTGATTTGCACATGTGCCATGTGAATATAGAGATTTGCTCGAGTTTCCTAGTATTGGTTAGAACTTGAAGCATGACTTTCAACATTTCAGGACTTCACTGGAAGGTTATCCTGAGGATTGCAGGACAGTCTTCCATCTTTTGCATGGCACTGGTCCCCTGCAACTGCAGCAGTGGCATTAGTGTACTCTGATGGTGGGACCTCCTCTGAAGAGTGGGGCAGGAGGGAGAGGAGGCAAGGTGAATGCAGGTAGCATACTAGGCAGAGACCTGTAAGAGGAGAGGCATAGGCTCTCAACTCCTCCATAAGACAGACTTGTGCCCTCCTCCCTCAAAGCTGTGGTGGTCAATCTTTCATCCCAAAATGCGATGGCCAACCTACCCACCACACATCCTCCACCTCAAGCTGCAATGGCCAACCTGGGTCCTCAAGGGCTCCCAGATGCAGCCCCATGCTGCTGCCTTCACTCCTCCCAGGCTGTCAATTTTGATGGTTGACAGGTGGGAAACCATTCACAAAAAAATGATAATGTGGCCCTGATTAAGTGTGACAAGGCCTTGTTGACTTGTCCTACATCTTTCCCACCTCGCTGTAACTCTGGGGCTATTATATTGTAATTACAATTCATCATGTTTGAATTTCAACTTCTAAAATGTCAGTTCAGTGCTGGAGCCCTACAGTACAGAACCCATCTTGATTCAGGTGAAAAGATATGAAACAGAAATGACAATAACATGAAGCAGGGTGAAGCTCTCTTGACATCACAAAAATATTTTGCCAATGCTTCATCCTGTCCTCAAAATGTCTCGTCTTCAATAACAGTTACAGAATAATAACCAGTAACAAGAAACCTTCATGTTTTTTCTTGCCTTAGGTTAGTGTCCTTCAGGAAAACTGTAGCTTCCCTATTGCTGCTGCTGATAAAATCAAACATGTATTCAAATAGTCAATAAATATGGAATTATAAATGAGAAGTGTTAAGAAATTGCCTTTAAACAATTCCAGCATTTAACTCTGTGTGTCATACGGGAGTCTTAATATAGTAAATTTTGAAATTTACCTCTTGTGGAGTCTTTGAAGCGAAAATAGCTGCTGAACCTCCTTTCTCTGCATCAGGGTAGTCAGGAAACTTCCCAGTTTTGTTTCTGGATCAAAGAGTAAAATGTCAACACTTAATAAATAGCAGCTGCAATTCTCCAAATCAGTTGAAGAATAATGCAGTGAAGTATACTCGGGGCTAAAAAATAGGATTGTGCTATTGTTCTATCAATTAACATCCCCAATACCAAACCCTACCCCAAGTTTCAGTACTGATTGATGTAAGTAATTGATTGTATAGGATGTTGGTGAGACCACACCTGGAGTATTGTGTCCAGCTTTGATCTCCTTATTTGAGGAAGGATTTTTGATTTGATTTATTATTGTCACATGTATTAGTATACAGTGTAAAGTATTGTTTCTTGCATGCTGTACAAACAATGCATACCGTACATAAGGAAGGAGAGACTGCAGAATATAATGTTACAGTTATAGCAAGGTGTAGAGAAAGGATCAACTCAATACGAGGTAGATCCATTCAAAAGTCTGATGGCAGTAGGGAATAAGCTGTTAAGAACATTGTTAGAGAGTTTAAAAGAGTTAGAATGAAGTTTTAGAAGCATAGAATGAGAGTAAAAGATAGAATTAGAGGGTATGCTGGGCACAGCTTGCAATAAGTCGCCTCGCTCCGGCGCCATTTTGAATTCCATTCAAGAATGTGGTGGCATTGGAGGCAGTTCAGAGGAGCTTCACCAGATTGATTCCGGGGATGAAAAGGTTGATGTACGAGGAGAGATAAAACAGTTTGGGCTTATACTCGCTGGAGTTTAGAAGGATGGAAGGGGGTCCAACCGAGGTACATAAAATACTGTTTGATAAAGTAAATAATAGTAATAAGAATCTTTATTGTCACAAATAGGCTTACATTAACACTACAATTAAGTTACTGTGAAAATCCCCCAGTTGCCACACTCCGGCACCTGTTCGGGCACACTGAAGGAGAATTCAGAACGTCCAAATTACCTAACAGCATGTCTTGCAGGACTTGTGGGAGGAAACCGGAGCACCCGGAGGAAAGCCACGCAGATACGGGGAGAACGTGCAGACTCCGCACAGACAGTGACCCAATCTGGGAATTGAACCTGGGATCCTGGCGCTGTGATGCCATTGTGCAAACCACTATGCTACGTGCGGTAGAATCTGGGTAATTAAATGGTTTCAAGGAGACAGAGACAGATAAAATTGTGATTTAAAAAATGGGTTAAAGGGATATGGGAAACAGGTGGGGAGGTGGATCTGAGACCAGGAAGAAATCAGCAATGATCTGATTGAATGGCGGAGCAGGCTCGAAGGGCTGAATTGCCAACTTCTGCTCTTAATTCCCATGCTCCTATGTAAGCAGCGAGAAAAGTTGGTGCTGCCACTTCATTAAAAGGCAGCAGCATTGGGCCAAATGGCTCCTGAGCACTCAGTACAAGCATATCAGTATTATGCTGATTGCATGTCATAATATATTTTTAATGTAATCTACAGCATAGAAGTAGGCCATTCAGCCCATCGTGTCCGCACCAGCTCCATTGCCCTCTAAATTAATCACATTCAAATATGTATCCAGCTCTCTTTTGAAACCTCCTATGAAATCTACAAAACTCTAAATGTGGTCTGACCAGTGATTTGTAGAGGTGTAGCATTACTTCCTTGCATTTATACTCTATGCCTCTATTTGTAAACCCAAGGATCCTATAAGCCTTCTTAACAACTGTTTCAACATGTCTGGTCACCTTCAGAGAATTATACACTTGAACCCGAGGTCCCTTTGCTCCTGTACTTCCCTCAAAGTTGTACCATTGAGCCTATATTGTCTCCCCATGATTCTTCATTAAATCAAATCCTTATCAGTGACTGCTTTAGAAGCCCTGTCCTTTATCTGTTGGTGTTGGTGCTTGGACTGAGTCACTTTAATGTTAGAACAAAGGATAAAGTGATAACATTGCTTACAACTAATTAAGCAAGTCCCATGACAATGAGCTCAAGGTACCATTAATAAAGATATCCTAAACAATGGAAAAGGAAGATAAAGCATCCTTTGATCTTACCAGGAGGTGACAAGAACAAACTTTAACGAAAGGGATGGTCCCACAAGTAACTGACACATTAAAGGTCTGGTCAGAGGACTATGGGAAAGGCCATCAATAGATGACCAACATCCTTGGAAAACCAATTGGCAACTGATCATGCCCGCCTAGACCAATCACAGATTGATCACGCTCCCCCGGGGTAAACCAACTGAGAATTAGTCTTGCCTCATTCAGGTCAATCAGGGAACAATAACATCGTTGATCACACAGTGGGTTGTGGCTTGGAAAGGGTAGATAAACAGCAGCTTTCAGTGAGAAACGCACGCACCAAGTTTGAAAGTGAAGTTTGCTTAGCCTGCTGTCTACAGGGAAGCAGAAGACACTCAGAGGTTATGGGGAGAGAACAGAAGCCGAGTGTCGCTTTCTGCCCTAAGCTGAGCTGCAAAGCCAGAGCGAAAGTACGCCCATCAATTCGCTATCCTGCTTTGTTAAGTATTCATTTATAACTTAAGTAAAGTTTCCTGAGTTACTTCACTGGACCGTCTCTTGTTGCCTTTTTTGGTTAAAGTCTCAAATGAACAAAATTGAATTTAAGTTCAAATAATACATGGAACGTAGAGTAGGAAAAGATTGGAGCCTGTCGCTAGGAAACAGTGTTTGGAGTGGGGATCGAAAACAATGGGCTGAATTCTCCACCGTCGGAATTCTCCGTTTTGCCGGCAGCCCGAGGGTTTCCCGAAGGCGTGGGGCTGCCCCACAATGGGAAACCCCATTGACCAGCCAGCAAAATGGAGAATCCCGGAGGCATGTTGCACCGAAATCTGGTGAGGCGGGACGGAGAAACCCACCTAATAGCTTCAGTCTTTTCAGTATTTATTTGAGGGATATTTTGCTCATCCAGTACTGATAAGCATTCTGATAATTTATCAAAAGTGAAGGGGTTGAGAGAAGTGGTGATGAGGTGGAGTTGGGGGTCATCAGTCCATAAGGGAAAGCTTCATGCTTCAGATTTGGGATTGTTTTCATGATTAGTAATTCCAACAATATCAGCCAAAAATATTCTGGTTAATTACTGAAAATGTTATCACAATATTTGAAGTGATATTTTAAACTGAGGAGGAGCAAATGTGGGTCTTGAAAATTCAATGATCTGTTTCCCTTACCGGCATTCAATAAACCATTGTCGGATCTGCTCCAGCAGGGTTTCTTGAATATCCGGTCCTTCCACTGCTCGCACTTGCTCTTTTAAAGTGAATAAGGCTTCCTGGTATTCTACCTCATGTACCTCCTGCACCACATTCCGCTGCAGAGCAATTTTCTGAGCTTGTAACTGAGCAGAACTCGGCTTTTGGAAATTGAGTGGCGGTACCTAAAAAACAAAAGTCTGTATAATAATGTTTGTAGTATAACTTACAGTATTATAATTACTGTGTATGGCAGACAACCAAACTCAAGGTAGCCATGTCACCCAACTAAAGCAACTGTCAAGGCAGATTCTTGAGAACCACCATTTTATGCTTGAAATCTCGAGTGAGACACTGCAAGAAGTACAAAAGTCACTAGCTATATTGATTGGCATTAAAATAATTTCATGCATATAATGAAACTTAGCCATTTCATTGTCACACAGATTCATAATGTATTCACATCAGTGTGTGGTAAATTCAAACATTCTTACAATAGATTGGGGTTTTTTAAATTTCAAAATTAAGCTGCGCGACAATTCTTTTAACTTAAAAGAGTAAGACCCACAATTTGAATTCCGTTCCGCAAAACAGCTTAGTTTGCTTAATAATGCCTAGCTCCTACCTGAAATCAGTTGCCAGTATTTGTGCTCAACAGCATTCGTTTGCACTCATTTTACATCAATTGTGCTGGCATGTGAGTGTCCCTTTAAGAAAGGTTTTGTTTTACCATATGGCTTGTAGCACGGCTTCAGTGATGTCATTTATGGATGGAGCTGGGCTGTCAGGTGAGAGGGGGCTTAGTTTGTTTGGTTTCATTTTCGGTTTGTTCGTTTGGACTGCAGGAAGTTTCCCTGTTTCATTTTAAATCTGTTCCAGTGAACGTAAAGCACATTGGGTGTGGCAAACTGCCTTGGTAACTTTAAAGCTAGAGTTGCTTTCCGGAACAAGTTTTGAATCTGCTGGCTGGAAACTGGATCAGAATCACAGGGAAAGGACCAGTCCTATTCAAGTGAGATTACAGTGAGCTGGGCCACACCCTTGAAAGGGGTTTTGGTTTATTGGATTTTGTATTGAATTGGAACAGCTACTAAGGGAGATTCATTAAGAGTTATATATATAGATTACTGTCGCTGTTGTGTGTTTTTTTCATGTTTGCAATTGACAACAAATTCTTGCCAAGTGTTTTATATATGTTGACTACATTCTTATAATAAACTTTGTTTTGATAAAAGCACCGAGGAAGTCTGTTGAATCACACCTGAAGTGAAGGCTCTTGTGCTCATCCTAGCCAAATTCAACATAAAAGTAATAGGTCAGGTGAGCTTCTTAATACACTTTGGAATTTCTAAGCCCTGGCCCATAATAGTGCTCAAACTCAATCATCTATCATTTGATATCAATTAGCCCAAAAGCATACATTTAGCAATGATTTTACATCAGTTGTGCTCAAAGGCAATCTTTTAACCAATATACAACATCAGTGTGCTCAAAAGCAATATTTAACATTGCAAGAAAAGCAACTGACATCAATGACATCAGATGCCCCAAAACACAGTGATCAAAAATTTGCAATTAGCAACATCACTTAAACAGTTCTTCGTAACCTATAACTCATGCATCACAACCCTTCTCCACCATCCCAACACAGCAGTTTTCTCCCCCCCCCCCCCACCCCACCTACTGAGCAATCTTGTGCAGCAGTTCTCTTCTCCTTCTCTCCACTCCCCCATCGCTTCTCTCCCCCCCCCCCCACCTCTTACCCTCTCTCCAACTCTCTCCCCTTCCCTCCCACTTTCCCCTGCTCTTACACTCTCCTTCCCCCATCTCTCACTCTCCACTGTTCCCCTGCCTCACTCTCTCTCTCTCCCTCCCCCTTCTCCCTTCCTCTCATTTCCCCTGACCAACCCCCCCCCCCCCCCCCTCACTGCCTCGTCCACTCACTTCTCACGCTCTCCCCTGCTCCCCTTGTGCCCAACTCAATTTGCAAGGCTGACCAGAACAGGGAGAGACAGTACGGCTGGCCTTGATGCAGACAGCCTTAAGGAGGGGGGAGTGAGGGGGAGGGGGTTCTTCAGTGAGGTCTAGAGTTGGCAAAGCCTGGAGTTGTTGGGGGCCCAAGTTCGGTTGGGCCTTGGAGTTTGGCAGGACTTGACGTTCGGCGGGACCTGGGGCCTGAGGTTTGGCAAGGCCTGGAGTTCATCAGTGACTGGTGTTTAGCAGGGAGACTCTTGGGGGGTGGGAGAGAGTATGAAGCTTGGAGCAAGGGAAGGGAGAGAGTTTGGAATCTGGGGTGCACGGGGACACCAAAGGAGCTCTGGGATTAACTTGGTAACACACTGCAATGAAAGAACGAAGGTTGAAGTGTCAAATCTATACATGCCCATCGATTGGCATGGACATGCATCAAATTGTGGCCTCTATACCCAACAACAGAGGTATTCTAGCCATTAGAGCTTTGCAGCTGCCATTAAAGATCTTTTCAGCAATTATTTTGTGCTGTTTCAAATTTGCAATTTATACAAGTGTTATTCCTAACAAGGTTGTTTGGCATGACTGGCTTCTAATTAGCAGCCATGCCCAAAAATAAATTGCTAATAATAAATAAAACCAACAACTCAGCCATGCCCAGTGATTTTCAGTTTTAAAGTACATTCACAGTGTATCTTAACAACAGCAACTACCTGTATTTATACAAGTCCTTAAAGGAATAAAGCATTCCAAGGTGCTTTGCAGGAGGGTATGGAAGCAAAATTGAACAGTGAGCCAAATAAGACAATATTAAAAAGTTGTGCAGCTGCACCCCACAGGAGCAGAAGTGACACTTTAAAAGTTGTAAAAAAAAAATTTCTGTCAGTGTCATGTGAGAGTACCTTTAAGAAATGGATGTTTAAGCAATGTACCTTTAAGAAATGGAGCTCATCATATTACTGAAGTGATGTCAGAGGGTGGGGGGAGCTGAGCTCACTTCTGCTTTTTGAGTTTCAGTTTGAGAAGGCCTGTGTGTTTTGCTGAGAGCTGCAGGAAGAAACACAGAATTGGTCTGTTGATTTCTGCAATCCAAAGACTGTAAATATATTGAATGTAACCTAATGTGCTCCTATTTTTGAAAGTTTGAAGTCTTTTGGATGTTTAAAGGAACAGTTTGAAGGATTATTTAGTGTTGTAGTCTTTTGGGGTTATCTTTGAAGTAATGGGTGTTAAGATATTCAATGATTGTTTTTAAAAGGTTAACATGAGTTCATAGAATAAACATTGTTTTGTTTTAAAAACCACTTGTCCATTTCTGCTGTATCACACCTGGAGAGTACGCCGTATGCTTCCCACACCACAATCTATTAAACGTTGTGGGTCGGTTGAACTTCATGAAACACTTTGGGGTTCTGTAAACCCGGACCCATAACAGTAAGCCACTGGTCTTAAGGTGTCTTTAAAATAACTCAAGGGAAAAAGTGAGTCTGACAGAATGCCTCAGGCCAATGAAAGAAAGGAATTTTTTTTTTATTTTTTTTAAACATTTTATTAAGGCATTTGTAATTTTTTCACAACAATTCCGAAAGTAAACATAACACAGTGAATAATTACCCCCCCCACCCCCCAACCAACAACCATATCCAGCAAACATGGCTTACATACAGTTCCCCAGTCCCATTTCCACCACTCGCTGATCCCAGCTAAGCTATTTCCCTTCTACCCCCCCCCCCAACCCCCCTTATCATATCTGCTGACAGCTTAATTTTCTCCAAAGAAGTCGATAAACGACTGCCACCTCCGGGCGAATCCTAACATCGATCCTCTCAGGGCGAACTTGACCTTCTCAAACCTGAGAAACTCGGCCATGTCACTAACCCATACCGCCGCTCCCTCCACGCCAATAAGGTCCGTCTCCGGGCTACCAGGGAGGCAAAGGCCAAAACGTCAGTCTCTCTCGCCCCATGGACCCCCGGGTCTTCCGACACTCCAAACATTGCCATCTCTGGACTCAGGACCACCAGTACCTTCAATACCGTGGTCATGACATCGGCAAATCCTTGCCAGAATCCCCTAAGTTTCGTACATGCGCAAAACACGCGGACATGATTCGCAGGCCCTCCCACACACTGCCCACACCTTTCCTCCACGCCTTCAAAGAGCCTACTCATACAGTCCACAGTCAAATGTGCCCAGTGGACCACCTTAAATTGTAACAGGCTGAGCCTGGCATACGAAGAGGACACGTTGACCTCAGAGCATCCTCCCACAGACCTGCCTCCAGTTCCTTGCCCAACTCATCTTCACATTTATGCTTTACCGCCCCTATCTGGGTTCCCTCCCACTCCATGAGCTCTTTATAAATATCTGAAACCTTCCCCTCCCCCACTCCCGCTTTCAAAACTACCTTGTCCTGTATCCCCTGGGGCGGTAGGAGCAAAAAGGTCTAAACCTGCCTCCGTGCAGTCCCTCACCTGCAGATACTGGAACCCATTCCCACCTGTCAGCTCAAACTCCTCCTCCAAGTCATCCAAGCACAGAAAGCTGCCATCAATGAACAGATCCCCTAACCGCTCAATCTCAGCTAGCTGCCACCTGCGAAACCCCCCCATCTAGCCTACCCCCTCCCCGGCACAAACCAGTGGTTACCACAAATTGGAGCCATACTGACGCTCCCTCCACTCCCATGTGCTTCCGCCACTGTCCCCGCACCCTCAAAGCCACCACTACCACCAGCGTGTAGAGTACCGAGCCGGCGAGAACAGCAGACGTGCCGTTACCAGTGCCCCCAAACTTGTGCCCTTACATGATGCCGCCTCCACCCGCTCCCACACCGACCCCTGCCCCACTACCCACTTCCTGATCACTGCCATATTTGCCGCCCAATAATAGTTCCAAAAATTCAATAGGGCCAGCTCCCCCCGCCCCGCCACCGCAACCCCCTCGAAATCCAGCCAAATTCCCGATTGATTCTCATAATCTCTCCAATCCCCCCCAGCAGGTCAGAAATATACAGGAGTAGGTCATCCACGTTTAGCGAGACCCTGTGCCCCATCCACCCGCACTATCCCCTGCCAGTCCTTTGTTGCTCTCAGCACCATCGCCAATGACTCTATGGCCAAGGCAAACAGCAGTGGGGAGGGTGGACGTCCCCGACTCGTCCCCCGGTGCAGCCTAAAACATTCCGAGCTCACTCAGTTCGTCCGCACGCTCTCCACCGGTGCCGGGTGCAACAGCCGGACCCAGTCCACAAAACCCTGCCCAAACCCGAACCGCTCCAGGACCTCCCACAGGAATTCCCACTCCACCCGATCAAAGGCCTTCTCCGCATCCATGGTGACCACTAGCTCCACCTCCCTACCCTCGGAGGGCATCATGATCACATTTAAGATCCTTCTGACGTTGGCTGTTAGCTGCCTCCCTTTTACAAATCCAGTCTGGTCCTCCCCTATCACCCCTGGCACACACTCCTCTATTCTCGAGGCCAAGACCTTAGCCAGCAATTTGGCGTCCACGTTCAGAAGGGAGATTGGTCTGTGTGACCCGCATTGTTCCGGGTCCTTCTCCCGCTTCAGAATTAGGGAAATCGAAGCCTGTGACATCATTGGGGGAAGAACCCCTCGTTCCCGAGCCACATTAAACGCCCTCACCAGCAAGGGCCCCAGCACCTCGGGAAACCTATTGTAAAATTCCACTGCGTAGCCATCCGGCTCCGGGGCCTTGCCCGACTGCATAGCCTCCAATCCTACCACTACTTCAAACAGCCCAATCAGGGCCCCTAGGCCCTCCACTAGCTCTTCCTCCACCCTCGGAAACTCCTATCCTTCCAAGAACCGCCTCATCCCCTCCACCCCAGCTGGGGGGTTCCAACTCGTACAACCTACTATAAAATTCCCTGAACACTCCGTTCGCTCCCGCTGGGTCCAAGATCGTGTTCCCCCCTCTATCCTTCACTCTTCCTATCTCCATAGCTGCTTCCTGATCTCCCTAGCCAACTCCAGTTTCCTAAGCTGGTGCGCTAACATCCTGTTGGCCTTCTCCTGTATTCATACAGTGCCCCTCTCGCTTTTCTCAACTGCCCCACCGCCTTCCCTGTAGATAGCAGCCCAAACTACATCTGCAGCTTCTGCCGCTCCTTCAACAACCCTGCCTCCGGGACCTCCGAGTACCTCCTGTCTACCTGAAGAATCTCCCTAACCAGCCTGTCCATCTCTGCCTGCTCCACCTTCTCCTTATGCGTCCATATTGAAATAAACTCCCCCCTAACTACTGCCTTCAACGCCTCCCATACCGTTGCTGCCAAGAGCTAGCCTGCCCAGCTAGCCTGGTAGCCCCCGTCCATGGTGCCAAGCATCCTACTGTTATGGGCCAGGGTTTAGAGAACCCCAAAGTGTATCGTGGAGTTCACCTGACCCACAACTTTTAATAGATTGTGGTATGGGGACCACACGGCCCACTCTACAGGTGTGGTACAGCAGAAATCGAAAAGTATTTTTTATAGCAAAACAATGTTTGTTCTATGAACTCAAGTTAACCTTTTTAAAACATAGTGAACAACTTAGCAACCATCAATTCAAATAGAACCCCCAAAGAATACAACTTTCCGAGTAATACTTAAACTTTCCTTTTAACATCCATAGGATTTTAAAAAAACTTTTTAACAGAAACATATCAGGTTTAAATTCACGACTGAGAAGTTATCTCTCTGAATTCACCAAATGATCAAGAGATAGTCTTTACATGGCAGAGGGAACAACATTACACCTTCTGTGGCTGACTGCAGCTCCAACACTGAAACAAAACCAAAAAAATCAGACACACCCAAGCTGTTCTCAAAGTGAAACTAAAAAGCAGAGCCAGAGCTCAGCTCCACCCACACTGACATCACTGCAGTTACTTTAGCAGACTACCATTTCTTAAAGTGACATTCTCATGACATTACCCACTCCCACTGATTCCCCTCCCCTCCCCCCCCCGCTCAACCAACTTCCATATACAAACATTACAATCCCCAACAAACACAAAGAAGAAAAATCAACCCACCACCCCTCTTTGAGAACAAACCAAACCCACAAAACAAAACTGAGCAACGGCCCACACATAGTACAAAAGTGGTTCATACAGCCAGAAGAAAAGAAGTTTAACAAAAGTTTTCAAAACATAAACACTTGCTCCAAAGTTCAATGTCCTCCATTTCCTGTCAGCACCTTGTCCTTGATAAAGTTCATCGCCTCCTCTGGCAATCTAAAATAAAGTTCCTGGTCCTCGTATGTGACCCACAATCATGCCAAAGTTCACGCCCTTCTTAAAGGGGGCCGACTTCACCTTGTTGAAGATCACTTTCCTTTTGGCCAGATCCGCACCCAGGTCCTGGTAGACACTCAGCTCGCTGCCTTCCCATGTGCAGCGCCTCGTCTGCCTGACCTACCTCAGAATCTGTTCCTTATTCAGGCACCAGTGCATTCGCACCACCATCGTCCTTGGCGGCTCGATTCTCTGCGGCTTCCTCATAAACGCCCTGTGCACATTGTCCACTTCCAAGGGCTGAGCAAATGCTCCTTCACCCAGCAACTTTTCAAACATATGTACCGGCGTTCACTCCCTCGCTGCCCTCCGGCAGGCCAACGATTCTTAAATTCTGCCAGCGCGATCTATTCTCTAGATCCTCCACTTTGTCCTGCAGCCTCTTCTGATGATCTCTCATCAGCCCCATCTCCGCCACCATCGCGGCAAGCTGCTCATCGTGCTCGCTCACCGCCTCCTCCACCTTCTGGATTGCCTGGCCCTGGGTTTCTAACCTCAGTTCCATGTGATCCCCGCCTTTATAGGATCCACCAACCTGACCAGGTCTTCCAGATATTCCTTTCTCTGCTAGGAAAATTTCTCATGCAGAAAGGTCACAAGTTGTCCCATCGACCACTGGGCCGGCAGACTCAGACCCTGACCCACCGCCATTTTCCCGTGTCACAGGCTCAAAACCAGTTTTCAACGAATGCACTCTCCTTTTTAGACCACTTTTGGTCCACAAATCCATAAATCGGTGGGATACTCTCTTCTTCCACCTCACCAGCACCTTATACTATCACTCAGTTCCACCGTAGATCGGGAAAAAAGGTCTAAAAAGTCCACCACGTGCGGGAGCCACCAAATGTGCGACCACTCACACCATGGTCGCCACCGGAAGAATTTGAAAGAAAGGAAATTTTAAAACTTCAAAACACTCTTGATACAAGGTGAATGAATGAGGAGGAATGAGAGAGAAACGGATCGACTCATAGGAAAGGAAACAAGAACAACTTGCACTTATACAGGGTGGCACAGTGGCTCAGTGGTTAGCACTGCTGCCTCACGGCTCTTCCGATCCCGGCCCTAGGTCACTCTCCGTGTCAAGTTTGCACATTCTCCTTGTGTCTGGGTGGGTGTCACCTCCACAACCCATAGATGTGTAGGCTAGGTGGATTGGCTATGGTAAATTACCCCTTAATTAGTCACTGTCCATATGGAGTTTGCACATTCTCCCTGTGTCTCACCCCCACAAACCCAAAAGATGTGCAGGGTAGATAGATTGGCCATGCTAATTAAAAAAAAAAAAAATAAGATAAATTGCCCTTTAATCAGAAAAAAAGAGAATTGGGTACACCAAATTTATTTTTTTTAAACTTGCATTATACAGCGCATTTAATGTAGAAAAATATCTCCTGGCCCTTCACAGGGACTTAGAAGGTGACATGGCATTGCACCTCTTATTAAAAACGTAATCAAACAAAACTTACACCGAGCCACATCAAGAGATATTAGGATAAGGAGGCATAAACTTGTTTGAACAAAAAAAGTCTTCAAAGGTCGTGTGGAATTAAGACAGTAAACTTGCAGAAAAAGGTTCAATGTCTA